>NW_027362838.1:4800000-5500242 GCF_046119375.1 Phyllobates terribilis | reverse complement strand
ATATCCACTAAATGAGGGAATAATATGTGTGAGGGTATCCCAGGAGAGCTCCAAATGTGTGTGGGCAGATTATATATCCCACGGGGGTAAAATTGAAAAAAGTTTAAAACATTTTTTTTTGGACTTAGTCATTTTTCCGGCGTTTATCAGACTTTCAGATAGGGGAAATGTCAGTGAGCGTTCCGATTTCAGTTCCAGAGCGATTCGCCCGATGAGTCCTTCATATTTAGTCGTTTTCAGCCAATTTTCAGAATTTTTGAAAATTTCACTTTTTTGTGAAAATATCCACTAAATGAGGGAATAATATGTGTGAGGGTACCCCAGGAGAGTTCCAAATGTGTGTGGGTAGAATAAACATCCCACGGGGGTAAAAATGAAGAAAGGTGAAAAAAATTTTTTTTTGGACTTAGTCATTTTTTCAGCGTTTATCAGACTTTCAGATAGGGGAAATGTCAGTGAGCGTTCCCATTTCAGTTCCAGAGCGATTCGCCCGATGAGTCCTTCATATTTAGTCATTTTCAGCCAATTTTCTGAATTTTTGAAAATTTCACTTTTTTGGGAAAATATCCACTAAATGAGGGAATAATATGTGTGAGGGTACCCCAGGAGAGTTCTAAATGTGTGTGGGTAGAATATATATCCCACGGGGGTAAAATTGAAAAAAGTTTAAAACATTTTTTTTTGGACTTAGTCATTTTTTCAGCGCTTATCAGACCTTCAGATAGGGGAAATGTCAGTGAGCGTTCCGATTTCAGTTCCAGAGCGACTCGCCCGATGAGTCCTTCATATTTAGTCGTTTTCAGCCAATTTTCAGAATTTTTGAAAATTTCACTTTTTTGTGAAAATATCCACTAAATGAGGGAATAATATGTGTGAGGGTACCCCAGGAGAGTTCCAAATGTGTGTGGGTAGAATATATATCCCTCGTGGGTAAAATTGAAGAAAGGTGAAAAAAATTTTTTTTTGAACTTAGTCATTTTTTCAGCGTTTATCAGACTTTCAGATAGGGGAAATGTCAGTGAGCGTTCCGATTTCAGTTTCAGAGCGATTCGCCCGATGATTCCTTCATATTTAGTCGTTTTCAGCCAATTTTCAGAATTTTTGAAAATTTCACTTTTTTGTGAAAATATCCACTAAATGAGGGAATAATATGTGTGAGGGTACCCCAGGAGAGCTCCAAATGTGTGTGGGTAGATTATATATCCCACGGGGGTAAAATTGAAAAAAGTTTAAAACATTTTTTTTTGGACTTAGTCATTTTTCCGGCGTTTATCAGACTTTCAGATAGGGGAAATGTCAGTGAGCGTTCCGATTTCAGTTCCAGCGCGATTCGCCCGATGAGTCCTTCATATTTAGTCGTTTTCAGACAATTTTCAGAATTTTTGAAAATTTCACTTTTTTGTGAAAATATCCACTAAATGAGGGAATAATATGTGTGAGGGTACCCCAGGAGAGTTCCAAATGTGTGTGGGTAGAATAAATATCCCACGGGGGTAAAATTGAAAAAAGGTGAAAACATTTTTTTTTCGGACTTAGTCATTTTTTCAGCGCTTATCAGACTTTCAGATAGGGGAAATGTCAGTGAGCGTTCCGTTTTCAGTTCCAGAGCGATGCGCCCGATGAGTCCTTCATATTTAGTCGTTTTCAGCCAATTTTCAGAATTTTTGAAAATTTCACTTTTTTGTGAAAATATCCACTAAATGAGGGAATAATATGTGTGAGGGTACCCCAGGAGAGTTCTAAATGTGTGTGGGTAGAATATATATCCCACGGGGGTAAAATTGAAAAAAGGTGAAAACATTTTTTTTTCGGACTTAGTCATTTTTCCGGCGTTTATCAGACTTTCAGATATGGGAAATGTCAATGAGCGTTCTGATTTCAGTTCCAGAGCGATTCGCCCGATGAGTCCTTCATATTTAGTCGTTTTCAGCCCATTTTCAGAATTTTTGAAAATTTCACTTTTTTATGAAAATATCCACTAAATGAGGGAATAACATGTGTGAGGGTACCCCAGGAGAGTTCCAAATGTGTGTGGGTAGAATACATATCCCACGGGGGTAAAATTGAAGAAAGGTGAAAAAAATTTTTTTTTGGACTTAGTCATTTTTTCAGCGTTTATCAGACTTTCAGATAAGGGAAATGTCAGTGAGCGTTCCGATTTCAGTTCCAGAGCGACTCGCCCGATGAGTCCTGCATATTTAGTCGTTTTCAGCCAATTTTCTGAATTTTTGAAAATTTCACTTTTTTGTGAAAATATCCACTAAATGAGGGAATAATATGTGTGAGGGTACCCCAGGAGAGCTCCAAATGTGTGTGGGCAGATTATATATCCCACGGGGGTAAAATTGAAAAAAGTTTAAAACATTTTTTTTTGGACTTAGTCATTTTTCCGGCGTTTATCAGACTTTCAGATAGGGGAAATGTCAGTGAGCGTTCCGATTTCAGTTCCAGAGCGATTCGCCCGATGAGTCCTTCATATTTAGTCGT
Source organism: Phyllobates terribilis (assembly GCF_046119375.1). Lineage (NCBI taxonomy): Eukaryota > Metazoa > Chordata > Amphibia > Anura > Dendrobatidae > Phyllobates > Phyllobates terribilis. The sequence goes on along the minus strand of NW_027362838.1, from coordinate 5,497,755 downwards.
TTTCAGCCAATTTTCAGAATTTTTGAAAATTTCACTTTTTTGTGAAAATATCCACTAAATGAGGGAATAATATGTGTGAGGGTACCCCAGGAGAGTTCCAAATGTGTGTGGGTAGAATAAACATCCCACGGGGGTAAAAATGAAGAAAGGTGAAAAAAATTTTTTTTTGGACTTAGTCATTTTTTCAGCGTTTATCAGACTTTCAGATAGGGGAAATGTCAGTGAGCGTTCCCATTTCAGTTCCAGAGCGATTCGCCCGATGAGTCCTTCATATTTAGTCATTTTCAGCCAATTTTCAGAATTTTTGAAAATTTCACTTTTTTGGGAAAATATCCACTAAATGAGGGAATAATATGTGTGAGGGTACCCCAGGAGAGTTCTAAATGTGTGTGGGTAGAATATATATCCCACGGGGGTAAAATTGAAAAAAGGTGAAAACATTTTTTTTTCGGACTTAGTCATTTTTTCAGCGTTTATCAGACTTTCAGATAGGGGAAATGTCAGTGAGCGTTCCGATTTCAGTTCCAGAGCGACTCGCCCGATGAGTCCTTCATATTTAGTTGTTTTCAGCCAATTTTCTGAATTTTTGAAAATTTCACTTTTTTGTGAAAATATCCACTAAATGAGGGAATAATATGTGTGAGGGTACCCCAGGAGAGCTCCAAATGTGTGTGGGTAGATTATATATCCCACGGGGGTAAAATTGAAAAAAGTTTAAAACATTTTTTTTTGGACTTAGTCATTTTTCCGGCGTTTATCAGACTTTCAGATAGGGGAAATGTCAGTGAGCGTTCCGATTTCAGTTCCAGCGCGATTCGCCCGATGAGTCCTTCATATTTAGTCGTTTTCAGACAATTTTCAGAATTTTTGAAAATTTCACTTTTTTGTGAAAATATCCACTAAATGAGGGAATAATATGTGTGAGGGTACCCCAGGAGAGTTCCAAATGTGTGTGGGTAGAATAAATATCCCACGGGGGTAAAATTGAAAAAAGGTGAAAACATTTTTTTTTCGGACTTAGTCATTTTTTCAGCGCTTATCAGACTTTCAGATAGGGGAAATGTCAGTGAGCGTTCCGTTTTCAGTTCCAGAGCGATGCGCCCGATGAGTCCTTCATATTTAGTCGTTTTCAGCCAATTTTCAGAATTTTTGAAAATTTCACTTTTTTGTGAAAATATCCACTAAATGAGGGAATAATATGTGTGAGGGTACCCCAGGAGAGTTCTAAATGTGTGTGGGTAGAATATATATCCCACGGGGGTAAAATTGAAAAAAGGTGAAAACATTTTTTTTTCGGACTTAGTCATTTTTCCGGCGTTTATCAGACTTTCAGATATGGGAAATGTCAATGAGCGTTCTGATTTCAGTTCCAGAGCGATTCGCCCGATGAGTCCTTCATATTTAGTCGTTTTCAGCCCATTTTCAGAATTTTTGAAAATTTCACTTTTTTATGAAAATATCCACTAAATGAGGGAATAACATGTGTGAGGGTACCCCAGGAGAGTTCCAAATGTGTGTGGGTAGAATACATATCCCACGGGGGTAAAATTGAAGATAGGTGAAAAAAATTTTTTTTTGGACTTAGTCATTTTTTCAGCGTTTATCAGACTTTCAGATAAGGGAAATGTCAGTGAGCGTTCCGATTTCAGTTCCAGAGCGACTCGCCCGATGAGTCCTGCATATTTAGTCGTTTTCAGCCAATTTTCTGAATTTTTGAAAATTTCACTTTTTTGTGAAAATATCCACTAAATGAGGGAATAATATGTGTGAGGGTATCCCAGGAGAGCTCCAAATGTGTGTGGGCAGATTATATATCCCACGGGGGTAAAATTGAAAAAAGTTTAAAACATTTTTTTTTGGACTTAGTCATTTTTCCGGCGTTTATCAGACTTTCAGATAGGGGAAATGTCAGTGAGCGTTCCGATTTCAGTTCCAGAGCGATTCGCCCGATGAGTCCTTCATATTTAGTCGTTTTCAGCCAATTTTCAGAATTTTTGAAAATTTCACTTTTTTGTGAAAATATCCACTAAATGAGGGAATAATATGTGTGAGGGTACCCCAGGAGAGTTCCAAATGTGTGTGGGTAGAATAAACATCCCACGGGGGTAAAAATGAAGAAAGGTGAAAAAAATTTTTTTTTGGACTTAGTCATTTTTTCAGCGTTTATCAGACTTTCAGATAGGGGAAATGTCAGTGAGCGTTCCCATTTCAGTTCCAGAGCGATTCGCCCGATGAGTCCTTCATATTTAGTCATTTTCAGCCAATTTTCTGAATTTTTGAAAATTTCACTTTTTTGGGAAAATATCCACTAAATGAGGGAATAATATGTGTGAGGGTACCCCAGGAGAGTTCTAAATGTGTGTGGGTAGAATATATATCCCACGGGGGTAAAATTGAAAAAAGTTTAAAACATTTTTTTTTGGACTTAGTCATTTTTTCAGCGCTTATCAGACCTTCAGATAGGGGAAATGTCAGTGAGCGTTCCGATTTCAGTTCCAGAGCGACTCGCCCGATGAGTCCTTCATATTTAGTCGTTTTCAGCCAATTTTCAGAATTTTTGAAAATTTCACTTTTTTGTGAAAATATCCACTAAATGAGGGAATAATATGTGTGAGGGTACCCCAGGAGAGTTCCAAATGTGTGTGGGTAGAATATATATCCCTCGTGGGTAAAATTGAAGAAAGGTGAAAAAAATTTTTTTTTGAACTTAGTCATTTTTTCAGCGTTTATCAGACTTTCAGATAGGGGAAATGTCAGTGAGCGTTCCGATTTCAGTTTCAGAGCGATTCGCCCGATGATTCCTTCATATTTAGTCGTTTTCAGCCAATTTTCAGAATTTTTGAAAATTTCACTTTTTTGTGAAAATATCCACTAAATGAGGGAATAATATGTGTGAGGGTACCCCAGGAGAGCTCCAAATGTGTGTGGGTAGATTATATATCCCACGGGGGTAAAATTGAAAAAAGTTTAAAACATTTTTTTTTGGACTTAGTCATTTTTCCGGCGTTTATCAGACTTTCAGATAGGGGAAATGTCAGTGAGCGTTCCGATTTCAGTTCCAGCGCGATTCGCCCGATGAGTCCTTCATATTTAGTCGTTTTCAGACAATTTTCAGAATTTTTGAAAATTTCACTTTTTTGTGAAAATATCCACTAAATGAGGGAATAATATGTGTGAGGGTACCCCAGGAGAGTTCCAAATGTGTGTGGGTAGAATAAATATCCCACGGGGGTAAAATTGAAAAAAGGTGAAAACATTTTTTTTTCGGACTTAGTCATTTTTTCAGCGCTTATCAGACTTTCAGATAGGGGAAATGTCAGTGAGCGTTCCGTTTTCAGTTCCAGAGCGATGCGCCCGATGAGTCCTTCATATTTAGTCGTTTTCAGCCAATTTTCAGAATTTTTGAAAATTTCACTTTTTTGTGAAAATATCCACTAAATGAGGGAATAATATGTGTGAGGGTACCCCAGGAGAGTTCTAAATGTGTGTGGGTAGAATATATATCCCACGGGGGTAAAATTGAAAAAAGGTGAAAACATTTTTTTTTCGGACTTAGTCATTTTTCCGGCGTTTATCAGACTTTCAGATATGGGAAATGTCAATGAGCGTTCTGATTTCAGTTCCAGAGCGATTCGCCCGATGAGTCCTTCATATTTAGTCGTTTTCAGCCCATTTTCAGAATTTTTGAAAATTTCACTTTTTTATGAAAATATCCACTAAATGAGGGAATAACATGTGTGAGGGTACCCCAGGAGAGTTCCAAATGTGTGTGGGTAGAATACATATCCCACGGGGGTAAAATTGAAGAAAGGTGAAAAAAATTTTTTTTTGGACTTAGTCATTTTTTCAGCGTTTATCAGACTTTCAGATAAGGGAAATGTCAGTGAGCGTTCCGATTTCAGTTCCAGAGCGACTCGCCCGATGAGTCCTGCATATTTAGTCGTTTTCAGCCAATTTTCTGAATTTTTGAAAATTTCACTTTTTTGTGAAAATATCCACTAAATGAGGGAATAATATGTGTGAGGGTACCCCAGGAGAGCTCCAAATGTGTGTGGGCAGATTATATATCCCACGGGGGTAAAATTGAAAAAAGTTTAAAACATTTTTTTTTGGACTTAGTCATTTTTCCGGCGTTTATCAGACTTTCAGATAGGGGAAATGTCAGTGAGCGTTCCGATTTCAGTTCCAGAGCGATTCGCCCGATGAGTCCTTCATATTTAGTCGTTTTCAGCCAATTTTCAGAATTTTTGAAAATTTCACTTTTTTGTGAAAATATCCACTAAATGAGGGAATAATATGTGTGAGGGTACCCCAGGAGAGTTCCAAATGTGTGTGGGTAGAATAAACATCCCACGGGGGTAAAAATGAAGAAAGGTGAAAAAAATTTTTTTTTGGACTTAGTCATTTTTTCAGCGTTTATCAGACTTTCAGATAGGGGAAATGTCAGTGAGCGTTCCCATTTCAGTTCCAGAGCGATTCGCCCGATGAGTCCTTCATATTTAGTCATTTTCAGCCAATTTTCAGAATTTTTGAAAATTTCACTTTTTTGGGAAAATATCCACTAAATGAGGGAATAATATGTGTGAGGGTACCCCAGGAGAGTTCTAAATGTGTGTGGGTAGAATATATATCCCACGGGGGTAAAATTGAAAAAAGGTGAAAACATTTTTTTTTCGGACTTAGTCATTTTTTCAGCGCTTATCAGACCTTCAGATAGGGGAAATGTCAGTGAGCGTTCCGATTTCAGTTCCAGAGCGACTCGCCCGATGAGTCCTTCATATTTAGTCGTTTTCAGCCAATTTTCAGAATTTTTGAAAATTTCACTTTTTTGTGAAAATATCCACTAAATGAGGGAATAATATGTGTGAGGGTACCCCAGGAGAGTTCCAAATGTGTGTGGGTAGAATATATATCCCTCGTGGGTAAAATTGAAGAAAGGTGAAAAAAATTTTTTTTTGAACTTAGTCATTTTTTCAGCGTTTATCAGACTTTCAGATAGGGGAAATGTCAGTGAGCGTTCCGATTTCAGTTTCAGAGCGATTCGCCCGATGATTCCTTCATATTTAGTCGTTTTCAGCCAATTTTCAGAATTTTTGAAAATTTCACTTTTTTGTGAAAATATCCACTAAATGAGGGAATAATATGTGTGAGGGTACCCCAGGAGAGTTCTAAATGTGTGTGGGTAGAATATATATCCCATGGGGGTAAAATTGAAAAAAGGTGAAAACATTTTTTTTTCGGACTTAGTCATTTTTCCGGCGTTTATCAGACTTTCAGATAGGGGAAATGTCAGTGAGCATTCCGATTTCAGTTCCAGAGCGATTCGCCCGATGAGTCCTTCATATTTAGTCGTTTTCAGCCAATTTTCTGAATTTTTGAAAATTTCACTATTTTGTGAAAAAATCCACTAAATGAGGGAATAATATGTGTGAGGGTACCCCAGGAGAGTTCTAAATGTGTGTGGGTAGAATATATATCCCACGGGGGTAAAATTGAAAAAAGGTGAAAACATTTTTTTTTCTGACTTAGTCATTTTTTCAGCGTTTATCAGACTTTCAGATAGGGGAAATGTCAGTGAGCGTTCCGATTTCAGTTCCAGAGCGACTCGCCCGATGAGTCCTTCATATTTAGTTGTTTTCAGCCAATTTTCTGAATTTTTGAAAATTTCACTTTTTTGTGAAAATATCCACTAAATGAGGGAATAATATGTGTTAGGGTACCCCAGGAGAGCTCCAAATGTGTGTGGGTAGATTATATATCCCACGGGGGTAAAATTGAAAAAAGTTTAAAACATTTTTTTTTGGACTTAGTCATTTTTCCGGCGTTTATCAGACTTTCAGATAGGGGAAATGTCAGTGAGCGTTACGATTTCAGTTCCAGAGCGATTCGCCCGATGAGTCCTTCATATTTAGTCGTTTTCAGCCAATTTTCAGAATTTTTGAAAATTTCACTTTTTTGTGAAAATATCCACTAAATGAGGGAATAATATGTGTGAGGGTACCCCAGGAGAGTTCCAAATATGTGTGGGTAGAATAAATATCCCACGGGGGTAAAAATGAAGAAAGGTGAAAAAAATTTTTTTTTGGACTTAGTCATTTTTTCAGCGTTTATCAGACTTTCAGATAGGGGAAATGTCAGTGAGCGTTCCGATTTCAGTTCCAGAGCGATTCGCCCGATGAGTCCTTCATATTTAGTCATTTTCAGCCAATTTTCAGAATTTTTGAAAATTTCACTTTTTTGGGAAAATATCCACTAAATGAGGGAATAATATGTGTGAGGGTACCCCAGGAGATTTCTAAATGTGTGTGGGTAGAATATATATCCCACGGGGGTAAAATTGAAAAAAGGTGAAAACATTTTTTTTCGGACTTAGTCATTTTTTCAGCGCTTATCAGACTTTCAGATAGGGGAAATGTCAGTGAGCGTACCGATTTCAGTTCCAGAGCGACTCGCCCGATGAGTCCTTCATATTTAGTCGTTTTCAGCCAATTTTCAGAATTTTTGAAAATTTCACTTTTTTGTGAAAATATCCACTAAATGAGGGAATAATATGTGTGAGGGTACCCCAGGAGAGTTCCAAATGTGTGTGGGTAGAATATGTATCCCTCGTGGGTAAAATTGAAGATAGGTGAAAAAAATTTTTTTTTGAACTTAGTCATTTTTTCAGCGTTTATCAGACTTTCAGATAGGGGAAATGTCAGTGAGCGTTCCGATTTCAGTTCCAGAGCGATTCGCCCGATGAGTCCTTCATATTTAGTCGTTTTCAGCCAATTTTCAGAATTTTTGAAAATTTCACTTTTTTGTGAAAATATCCACTAAATGAGGGAATAATATGTGTGAGGGTACCCCAGGAGAGTTCTAAATGTGTGTGGGTAGAATATATATCCCACGGGGGTAAAATTGAAAAAAGGTGAAAACATTTTTTTTTCGGACTTAGTCATTTTTCCGGCGTTTATCAGACTTTCAGATAGGGGAAATGTCAGTGAGCATTCCGATTTCAGTTCCAGAGCGATTCGCCCGATGAGTCCTTCATATTTAGTCAATTTCAGCCAATTTTCTGAATTTTTGAAAATTTAAATTTTTGGGAAAATATCTACTAAATGAGGGAATAATATGTGTGAGGGTACCCCAGGAGAGTTCCAAATATGTGTGGGTAGAATATATATCCCACGGGGGTAAAATTGAAAAAAGGTGAAAAATTTTTTTTTAGGACTTAGTCATTTTTTCAGCGTTTATCAGACTTTCAGATAGGGGAAATGTCAGTGAGCGTTCCGATTTCAGTTCCAGAGCGACTCGCCCGATGAGTCCTTCATATTTAGTTGTTTTCAGCCAATTTTCTGAATTTTTGAAAATGTCACTTTTTTGTGAAAATATCCACTAAATGAGGGAATAATATGTGTGAGGGTACCCCAGGAGAGCTCCAAATGTGTGTGGGTAGATTATATATCCCACGGGGGTAAAATTGAAAAAAGTTTAAAACATTTTTTTTTGGACTTAGTCATTTTTCCGGCGTTTATCAGACTTTCAGATAGGGGAAATGTCAGTGAGCGTTCCGATTTCAGTTCCAGAGCGATTCGCCCGATGAGTCCTTCATATTTAGTCGTTTTCAGCCAATTTTCAGAATTTTTGAAAATTTCACTTTTTTGGGAAAATATCCACTAAATGAGGGAATAATATGTGTGAGGGTACCCCAGGAGAGTTCTAAATGTGTGTGGGTAGAATATATATCCCACGGGGGTAAAATTGAAAAAAGGTGAAAACATTTTTTTTTCGGACTTAGTCATTTTTTCAGCGCTTATCAGACCTTCAGATAGGGGAAATGTCAGTGAGCGTTCCGATTTCAGTTCCAGAGCGACTCGCCCGATGAGTCCTTCATATTTAGTCGTTTTCAGCCAATTTTCAGAATTTTTGAAAATTTCACTTTTTTGTGAAAATATCCACTAAATGAGGGAATAATATGTGTGAGGGTATCCCAGGAGAGTTCCAAATGTGTGTGGGTAGAATATATATCCCTCGTGGGTAAAATTGAAGAAAGGTGAAAAAAAATTTTTTTTGAACTTAGTCATTTTTTCAGCGTTTATCAGACTTTCAGATAGGGGAAATGTCAGTGAGCGTTCCGATTTCAGTTTCAGAGCGATTCGCCCGATGATTCCTTCATATTTAGTCGTTTTCAGCCAATTTTCAGAATTTTTGAAAATTTCACTTTTTTGTGAAAATATCCACTAAATGAGGGAATAATATGTGTGAGGGTACCCCAGGAGAGTTCTAAATGTGTGTGGGTAGAATATATATCCCATGGGGGTAAAATTGAAAAAAGGTGAAAACATTTTTTTTTCGGACTTAGTCATTTTTCCGGCGTTTATCAGACTTTCAGATAGGGGAAATGTCAGTGAGCATTCCGATTTCAGTTCCAGAGCGATTCGCCCGATGAGTCCTTCATATTTAGTCGTTTTCAGCCAATTTTCTGAATTTTTGAAAATTTCACTTTTTTGTGAAAATATCTACTAAATGAGGGAATAATATGTGTGAGGGTACCCCAGGAGAGTTCCAAATATGTGTGGGTAGAATATATATCCCACGGGGGTAAAATTGAAAAAAGGTGAAAAATTTTTTTTTAGGACTTAGTCATTTTTTCAGCGTTTATCAGACTTTCAGACAGGGGAAATGTCAGTGAGCGTTCCGATTTCAGTTCAAGAGCGACTCGCCCGATGAGTCCTCCATATTTAGTCGTTTTCAGCCAATTTTCAGAATTTTTGAAAATTTCACTTTTTTGTGAAAATATCCACTAAATGAGGGAATAATATGTGTGAGGGTACCCCAGGAGAGTTCTAAATGTGTGTGGGTAGAATATATATCCCACGGGGGTAAAATTGAAAAAAGGTGAAAACATTTTTTTTTCGGACTTAGTCATTTTTTCAGCGTTTATCAGACTTTCAGATAGGGGAAATGTCAGTGAGCGTTCCGATTTCAGTTCCAGAGCGACTCGCCCGATGAGTCCTTCATATTTAGTTGTTTTCAGCCAATTTTCTGAATTTTTGAAAATTTCACTTTTTTGTGAAAATATCCACTAAATGAGGGAATAATATGTGTGAGGGTACCCCAGGAGAGTTCTAAATGTGTGTGGGTAGAATATATATCCCACGGGGGTAAAATTGAAAAAAGGTGAAAACATTTTTTTTTCGGACTTAGTCATTTTTCCGGCGTTTATCAGACTTTCAGATATGGGAAATGTCAATGAGCGTTCTGATTTCAGTTCCAGAGCGATTCGCCCGATGAGTCCTTCATATTTAGTCGTTTTCAGCCCATTTTCAGAATTTTTGAAAATTTCACTTTTTTATGAAAATATCCACTAAATGAGGGAATAACATGTGTGAGGGTACCCCAGGAGAGTTCCAAATGTGTGTGGGTAGAATAAATATCCCACGGGGGTAAAATTGAAGAAAGGTGAAAAAAATTTTTTTTTGGACTTAGTCATTTTTTCAGCGTTTATCAGACTTTCAGATAAGGGAAATGTCAGTGAGCATTCCGATTTCAGTTCCAGAGCGACTCGCCCGATGAGTCCTGCATATTTAGTCGTTTTCAGCCAATTTTCTGAATTTTTGAAAATTTCACTTTTTTGTGAAAATATCCACTAAATGAGGGAATAATATGTGTGAGGGTACCCCAGGAGAGCTCCAAATGTGTGTGGGTAGATTATATATCCCACGGGGGTAAAATTGAAAAAAGTTTAAAACATTTTTTTTTGGACTTAGTCATTTTTCCGGCGTTTATCAGACTTTCAGATAGGGGAAATGTCAGTGAGCGTTCCGATTTCAGTTCCAGAGCGATTCGCCCGATGAGTCCTTCATATTTAGTCGTTTTCAGCCAATTTTCAGAATTTTTGAAAATTTCACTTTTTTGTGAAAATATCCACTAAATGAGGGAATAATATGTGTGAGGGTACCCCAGGAGAGTTCCAAATGTGTGTGGGTAGAATAAACATCCCACGGGGGTAAAAATGAAAAAAGGTGAAAACATTTTTTTTTCGGACTTAGTCATTTTTTCAGCGCTTATCAGACCTTCAGATAGGGGAAATGTCAGTGAGCGTTCCGATTTCAGTTCCAGAGCGACTCGCCCGATGAGTCCTTCATATTTAGTCGTTTTCAGCCAATTTTCAGAATTTTTGAAAATTTCACTTTTTTGTGAAAATATCCACTAAATGAGGGAATAATATGTGTGAGGGTACCCCAGGAGAGTTCCAAATGTGTGTGGGTAGAATATATATCCCTCGTGGGTAAAATTGAAGAAAGGTGAAAAAAATTTTTTTTTGAACTTAGTCATTTTTTCAGCGTTTCTCAGACTTTCAGATAGGGGAAATGTCAGTGAGCGTTCCGATTTCAGTTTCAGAGCGATTCGCCCGATGATTCCTTCATATTTAGTCGTTTTCAGCCAATTTTCAGAATTTTTGAAAATTTCACTTTTTTGTGAAAATATCCACTAAATGAGGGAATAATATGTGTGAGGGTACCCCAGGAGAGTTCTAAATGTGTGTGGGTAGAATATATATCCCATGGGGGTAAAATTGAAAAAAGGTGAAAACATTTTTTTTTCGGACTTAGTCATTTTTCCGGCGTTTATCAGACTTTCAGATAGGGGAAATGTCAGTGAGCATTCCGATTTCAGTTCCAGAGCGATTCGCCCGATGAGTCCTTCATATTTAGTCGTTTTCAGCCAATTTTCTGAATTTTTGAAAATTTCACTTTTTTGTGAAAATATCTACTAAATGAGGGAATAATATGTGTGAGGGTACCCCAGGAGAGCTCCAAATGTGTGTGGGTAGATTATATATCCCACGGGGGTAAAATTGAAAAAAGTTTAAAACATTTTTTTTTGGACTTAGTCATTTTTCCGGCGCTTATCAGACTTTCAGATAGGGGAAATGTCAGTGAGCGTTCCGTTTTCAGTTCCAGAGCGATGCGCCCGATGAGTCCTTCATATTTAGTCGTTTTCAGCCAATTTTCAGAATTTTTGAAAATTTCACTTTTTTGTGAAAATATCCACTAAATGAGGGAATAATATGTGTGAGGGTACCCCAGGAGAGTTCCAAATGTGTGTGGGTAGAATATATATCCCACGGGGGTAAAATTGAAAAAAGGTGAAAACATTTTTTTTTCGGACTTAGTCATTTTTCCGGCGTTTATCAGACTTTCAGATATGGGAAATGTCAATGAGCGTTCTGATTTCAGTTCCAGAGCGATTCGCCCGATGAGTCCTTCATATTTAGTCGTTTTCAGCCCATTTTCAGAATTTTTGAAAATTTCACTTTTTTATGAAAATATCCACTAAATGAGGGAATAACATGTGTGAGGGTACCCCAGGAGAGTTCCAAATGTGTGTGGGTAGAATACATATCCCACGGGGGTAAAATTGAAGAAAGGTGAAAAAAATTTTTTTTTGGACTTAGTCATTTTTTCAGCGTTTATCAGACTTTCAGATAAGGGAAATGTCAGTGAGCGTTCCGATTTCAGTTCCAGAGCGACTCGCCCGATGAGTCCTGCATATTTAGTCGTTTTCAGCCAATTTTCTGAATTTTTGAAAATTTCACTTTTTTGTGAAAATATCCACTAAATGAGGGAATAATATGTGTGAGGGTACCCCAGGAGAGTTCCAAATGTGTGTGGGTAGAATATATATCCCACGGGGGTAAATTGAAGAAAGGTGAAAAAATTTTTTTTTTGGACTTAGTCATTTTTCCGGCGTTTATCAGACTTTCAGATAGGGGAAATGTCAGTGAGCGTTCCGATTTCAGTTCCAGAGCGATTCGCCCGATGAGTCCTTCATATTTAGTCGTTTTCAGCCAATTTTCTGAATTTTTGAAAATTTCACTTTTTTGTGAAAATATCCACTAAATGAGGGAATAATATGTGTGAGGGTACCCCAGGAGAGTTCTAAATGTGTGTGGGTAGAATATATATCCCACGGGGGTAAAATTGAAAAAAGGTGAAAACATTTTTTTTTCGGACTTAGTCATTTTTTCAGCGTTTATCAGTCTTTCAGATAGGGGAAATGTCAGTGAGCGTTCCGATTTCAGTTCCAGAGCGACTCGCCCGATGAGTCCTTCATATTTAGTTGTTTTCAGCCAATTTTCTGAATTTTTGAAAATTTCACTTTTTTGTGAAAATATCCACTAAATGAGGGAATAATATGTGTTAGGGTACCCCAGGAGAGCTCCAAATGTGTGTGGGTAGATTATATATCCCACGGGGGTAAAATTGAAAAAAGTTTAAAACATTTTTTTTTGGACTTAGTCATTTTTCCGGCGTTTATCAGACTTTCAGATAGGGGAAATGTCAGTGAGCGTTACGATTTCAGTTCCAGAGCGATTCGCCCGATGAGTCCTTCATATTTAGTCGTTTTCATACAATTTTCAGAATTTTTGAAAATTTCACTTTTTTGTGAAAATATCCACTAAATGAGGGAATAATATGTGTGAGGGTACCCCAGGAGAGTTCCAAATGTGTGTGGGTAGAATAAATATCCCACGGGGGTAAAAATGAAGAAAGGTGAAAAAAATTTTTTTTTGGACTTAGTCATTTTTTCAGCGTTTATCAGACTTTCAGATAGGGGAAATGTCAGTGAGCGTTCCGATTTCAGTTCCAGAGCGATTCGCCCGATGAGTCCTTCATATTTAGTCATTTTCAGCCAATTTTCAGAATTTTTGAAAATTTCACTTTTTTGGGAAAATATCCACTAAATGAGGGAATAATATGTGTGAGGGTACCCCAGGAGAGTTCTAAATGTGTGTGGGTAGAATATATATCCCACGGGGGTAAAATTGAAAAAAGGTGAAAACATTTTTTTTCGGACTTAGTCATTTTTTCAGCGTTTATCAGACTTTCAGATAGGGGAAATGTCAGTGAGCGTTCCGATTTCAGTTCCAGAGCGACTCGCCCGATGAGTCCTTCATATTTAGTTGTTTTCAGCCAATTTTCTGAATTTTTGAAAATTTCACTTTTTTGTGAAAATATCCACTAAATGAGGGAATAATATGTGTGAGGGTACCCCAGGAGAGCTCCAAATGTGTGTGGGTAGATTACATATCCCACGGGGGTAAAATTGAAAAAAGTTTAAAACATTTTTTTTTGGACTTAGTCATTTTTCCGGCGTTTATCAAACTTTCAGATAGGGGAAATGTCAGTGAGCGTTCCGATTTCAGTTCCAGAGCGATTCGCCCGATGAGTCCTTCATATTTAGTCGTTTTCAGCCAATTTTCAGAATTTTTGAAAATTTCACTTTTTTGTGAAAATATCCACTAAATGAGGGAATAATATGTGTGAGGGTACCCCAGGAGAGTTCCAAATGTGTGTGGGTAGAATAAACATCCCACGGGGGTAAAAATGAAGAAAGGTGAAAAAAATTTTTTTTTGAACTTAGTCATTTTTTCAGCGTTTATCAGACTTTCAGATAGGGGAAATGTCAGTGAGCGTTCCCATTTCAGTTCCAGAGCGATTCGCCCGATGAGTCCTTCATATTTAGTCATTTTCAGCCAATTTTCAGAATTTTTGAAAATTTCACTTTTTTGGGAAAATATCCACTAAATGAGGGAATAATATGTGTGAGGGTACCCCAGGAGAGTTCTAAATGTGTGTGGGTAGAATATATATCCCACGGGGGTAAAATTGAAAAAAGGTGAAAACATTTTTTTTTAGGACTTAGTCATTTTTTCAGCGTTTATCAGACTTTCAGATAGGGGAAATGTCAGTGAGCGTTCCGATTTCAGTTCCAGAGCGACTCGCCCGATGAGTCCTTCATATTTAGTTGTTTTCAGCCAATTTTCTGAATTTTTGAAAATTTCACTTTTTTGTGAAAATATCCACTAAATGAGGGAATAATATGTGTGAGGGCACCCCAGGAGAGCTCCAAATGTGTGTGGGTAGATTATATATCCCACGGGGGTAAAATTGAAAAAAGTTTAAAACATTTTTTTTTGGACTTAGTCATTTTTCCGGCGTTTATCAGACTTTCAGATAGGGGAAATGTCAGTGAGCGTTCCGATTTCAGTTCCAGCGCGATTCGCCCGATGAGTCCTTCATATTTAGTCGTTTTCAGACAATTTTCAGAATTTTTGAAAATTTCACTTTTTTGTGAAAATATCCACTAAATGAGGGAATAATATGTGTGAGGGTACCCCAGGAGAGTTCCAAATGTGTGTGGGTAGAATAAATATCCCACGGGGGTAAAATTGAAAAAAGGTGAAAACATTTTTTTTTCGGACTTAGTCATTTTTTCAGCGCTTATCAGACTTTCAGATAGGGGAAATGTCAGTGAGCGTTCCGTTTTCAGTTCCAGAGCGATGCGCCCGATGAGTCCTTCATATTTAGTCGTTTTCAGCCAATTTTCAGAATTTTTGAAAATTTCACTTTTTTGTGAAAATATCCACTAAATGAGGGAATAATATGTGTGAGGGTACCCCAGGAGAGTTCTAAATGTGTGTGGGTAGAATATATATCCCACGGGGGTAAAATTGAAAAAAGGTGAAAACATTTTTTTTTCGGACTTAGTCATTTTTCCGGCGTTTATCAGACTTTCAGATATGGGAAATGTCAATGAGCGTTCTGATTTCAGTTCCAGAGCGATTCGCCCGATGAGTCCTTCATATTTAGTCATTTTCAGCCCATTTTCAGAATTTTTGAAAATTTCACTTTTTTATGAAAATATCCACTAAATGAGGGAATAACATGTGTGAGGGTACCCCAGGAGAGTTCCAAATGTGTGTGGGTAGAATACATATCCCACGGGGGTAAAATTGAAGAAAGGTGAAAAAAATTTTTTTTTGGACTTAGTCATTTTTCCGGCGTTTATCAGACTTTCAGATAGGGGAAATGTCAGTGAGCGTTCCGATTTCAGTTCCAGAGCGATTCGCCCGATGAGTCCTTCATATTTAGTCGTTTTCAGCCAATTTTCAGAATTTTTGAAAATTTCACTTTTTTGTGAAAATATCCACTAAATGAGGGAATAATATGTGTGAGGGTACCCCAGGAGAGTTCTAAATGTGTGTGGGTAGAATATATATCCCACGGGGGTAAAATTGAAAAAAGGTGAAAACATTTTTTTTTCGGACTTAGTCATTTTTTCAGCGTTTATCAGTCTTTCAGATAGGGGAAATGTCAGTGAGCGTTCCGATTTCAGTTCCAGAGCGACTCGCCCGATGAGTCCTTCATATTTAGTTGTTTTCAGCCAATTTTCTGAATTTTTGAAAATTTCACTTTTTTGTGAAAATATCCACTAAATGAGGGAATAATATGTGTTAGGGTACCCCAGGAGAGCTCCAAATGTGTGTGGGTAGATTATATATCCCACGGGGGTAAAATTGAAAAAAGTTTAAAACATTTTTTTTTGGACTTAGTCATTTTTCCGGCGTTTATCAGACTTTCAGATAGGGGAAATGTCAGTGAGCGTTACGATTTCAGTTCCAGAGCGATTCGCCCGATGAGTCCTTCATATTTAGTCGTTTTCATACAATTTTCAGAATTTTTGAAAATTTCACTTTTTTGTGAAAATATCCACTAAATGAGGGAATAATATGTGTGAGGGTACCCCAGGAGAGTTCCAAATGTGTGTGGGTAGAATAAATATCCCACGGGGGTAAAAATGAAGAAAGGTGAAAAAAATTTTTTTTTGGACTTAGTCATTTTTTCAGCGTTTATCAGACTTTCAGATAGGGGAAATGTCAGTGAGCGTTCCGATTTCAGTTCCAGAGCGATTCGCCCGATGAGTCCTTCATATTTAGTCATTTTCAGCCAATTTTCAGAATTTTTGAAAATTTCACTTTTTTGGGAAAATATCCACTAAATGAGGGAATAATATGTGTGAGGGTACCCCAGGAGAGTTCTAAATGTGTGTGGGTAGAATATATATCCCACGGGGGTAAAATTGAAAAAAGGTGAAAACATTTTTTTTCGGACTTAGTCATTTTTTCAGCGTTTATCAGACTTTCAGATAGGGGAAATGTCAGTGAGCGTTCCGATTTCAGTTCCAGAGCGACTCGCCCGATGAGTCCTTCATATTTAGTTGTTTTCAGCCAATTTTCTGAATTTTTGAAAATTTCACTTTTTTGTGAAAATATCCACTAAATGAGGGAATAATATGTGTGAGGGTACCCCAGGAGAGCTCCAAATGTGTGTGGGTAGATTACATATCCCACGGGGGTAAAATTGAAAAAAGTTTAAAACATTTTTTTTTGGACTTAGTCATTTTTCCGGCGTTTATCAGACTTTCAGATAGGGGAAATGTCAGTGAGCGTTCCGATTTCAGTTCCAGAGCGATTCGCCCGATGAGTCCTTCATATTTAGTCGTTTTCAGCCAATTTTCAGAATTTTTGAAAATTTCACTTTTTTGTGAAAATATCCACTAAATGAGGGAATAATATGTGTGAGGGTACCCCAGGAGAGTTCCAAATGTGTGTGGGTAGAATAAACATCCCACGGGGGTAAAAATGAAGAAAGGTGAAAAAAATTTTTTTTTGAACTTAGTCATTTTTTCAGCGTTTATCAGACTTTCAGATAGGGGAAATGTCAGTGAGCATTCCCATTTCAGTTCCAGAGCGATTCGCCCGATGAGTCCTTCATATTTAGTCATTTTCAGCCAATTTTCAGAATTTTTGAAAATTTCACTTTTTTGGGAAAATATCCACTAAATGAGGGAATAATATGTGTGAGGGTACCCCAGGAGAGTTCTAAATGTGTGTGGGTAGAATATATATCCCACGGGGGTAAAATTGAAAAAAGGTGAAAACATTTTTTTTTCGGACTTAGTCATTTTTTCAGCGCTTATCAGACTTTCAGATAGGGGAAATGTCAGTGAGCGTTCCGATTTCAGTTCCAGAGCGACTCGCCCGATGAGTCCTTCATATTTAGTCGTTTTCAGCCAATTTTCAGAATTTTTGAAAATTTCACTTTTTTGTGAAAATATCCACTAAATGAGGGAATAATATGTGTGAGGGTACCCCAGGAGAGTTCCAAATGTGTGTGGGTAGAATATATATTCCACGTGGGTAAAACTGAAGAAAGGTGAAAAAAATTTTTTTTTGAACTTAGTCATTTTTTCAGCGTTTATCAGACTTTCAGATAGGGGAAATGTCAGTGAGCGTTCCGATTTCAGTTTCAGAGCGATTCGCCCGATGATTCCTTCATATTTAGTCGTTTTCAGCCAATTTTCAGAATTTTTGAAAATTTCACTTTTTTGTGAAAATATCCACTAAATGAGGGAATAATATGTGTGAGGGTACCCCAGGAGAGTTCTAAATGTGTGTGGGTAGAATATATATCCCACGGGGGTAAAATTGAAAAAAGGTGAAAACATTTTTTTTTCGGACTTAGTCATTTTTCCGGCGTTTATCAGACTTTCAGATAGGGGAAATGTCAGTGAGCGTTCCGATTTCAGTTCCAGAGCGACTCGCCCGATGAGTCCTTCATATTTAGTTGTTTTCAGCCAATTTTCTGAATTTTTGAAAATTTCACTTTTTTGTGAAAATATCCACTAAATGAGGGAATAATATGTGTGAGGGTACCCCAGGAGAGCTCCAAATGTGTGTGGGTAGATTATATATCCCACGGGGGTAAAATTGAAAAAAGTTTAAAACATTTTTTTTTGGACTTAGTCATTTTTCCGGCGTTTATCAGACTTTCAGATAGGGGAAATGTCAATGAGCGTTCCGATTTCAGTTCCAGAGCGATTCGCCCGATGAGTCCTTCATATTTAGTCATTTTCAGCCAATTTTCAGAATTTTTGAAAATCTCACTTTTTTGTGAAAATATCCACTAAATGAGGGAATAATATGTGTGAGGGTACCCCAGGAGAGTTCCAAATGTGTGTGGGTAGAATATATATCCCTCGTGGGTAAAATTGAAGAAAGGTGAAAAAAATTTTTTTTTGAACTTAGTCATTTTTTCAGCGTTTCTCAGACTTTCAGATAGGGGAAATGTCAGTGAGCGTTCCGATTTCAGTTCCAGAGCGATTCGCCCGATGAGTCCTTCATATTTAGTCGTTTTCAGCCAATTTTCTGAATTTTTGAAAATTTCACTTTTTTGTGAAAATATCTACTAAATGAGGGAATAATATGTGTGAGGTTACCCCAGGAGAGTTCCAAATGTGTATGGGTAGAATATATATCCCACAGGGGTAAAATTGAAAAAAGTTTAAAACTTTTTTTTTTGGACTTAGTCATTTTTCCGGCGTTTATCAGACTTTCAGATAGGGGAAATGTCAGTGAGCGTTCCGATTTCAGTTCCAGAGCGACTCGCACGATGAGTCCTTCATATTTAGTCGTTTTCAGCCAATTTTCTGAATTTTTGAAAATTTCACTTTTTTGTGAAAATATACACTAAATGAGGGAATAAAATGTGTGAGGGTACCCCAGGAGAGTTCCAAATGTGTATGGGCAGAATATATATCCCACAGGGGTAAAATTGAAAAAAGTTTAAAACATTTTTTTTTGGACTTAGTCATTTTTCCGGCGTTTATCAGACTTTCAGATAGGGGAAATGTCAGTGAGCGTTCCGATTTCAGTTCCAGAGCGATTCGCCCGATGAGTCCTTCATATTTAGTCGTTTTCAGCCAATTTTCAGAATTTTTGAAAATTTCACTTTTTTGTGAAAATATCCACTAAATGAGGGAATAATATGTGTGAGGGTACCCCAGGAGAGTTCTAAATGTGTGTGGGTAGAATATATATCCCACGGGGGTAAAATTGAAAAAAGGTGAAAACATTTTTTTTTCGGACTTAGTCATTTTTCCGGCGTTTATCAGACTTTCAGATAGGGGAAATGTCAGTGAGCATTCCGATTTCAGTTCCAGAGCGATTCGCCCGATGAGTCCTTCATATTTAGTCGTTTTCAGCCAATTTTCTGAATTTTTGAAAATTTCACTTTTTTGTGAAAATATCTACTAAATGAGGGAATAATATGTGTGAGGGTACCCCAGGAGAGTTCCAAATATGTGTGAGTAGAATATATATCCCACGGGGGTAAAATTGAAGAAAGGTGAAAAAAATTTTTTTTTGGACTTCGTCATTTTTTCAGCGTTTATCAGACTTTCAGATAGGGGAAATGTCAGTGAGCGTTCCAATTTCAGTTCCAGAGCGATTCGCCCGATGAGTCCTTCATATTTAGTCATTTTCAGCCAATTTTCAGAATTTTTGAAAATTTCACTTATTTGGGAAAATATCCACTAAATGAGGGAATAATATGTGTGAGGGTACCCCAGGAGAGTTCTAAATGTGTGTGGGTAGAATATATATCCCACGGGGGTAAAATTGAAGAAAGGTGAAAAAATTTTTTTTTTGGACTTAGTCATTTTTTCAGCGTTTATCAGACTTTCAGATAGGGGAAATGTCAGTGATCATTCCGATTTCAGTTCCAGAGCGATTCGCCCGATGAGTCCTTCATATTTAGTCGTTTTCAGCCAATTTTCAGAATTTTTGAAAATTTCACTTTTTTGGGAAAATATCCACTAAATGAGGGAATAATATGTGTGAGGGTACCCCAGGAGAGTTCTAAATGTGTGTGGGTAGAATATATATCCCACGGGGGTAAAATTGAAAAAAGGTGAAAACATTTTTTTTTCGGACTTAGTCATTTTTTCAGCGCTTATCAGACTTTCAGATAGGGGAAATGTCAGTGAGCGTTCCGATTTCAGTTCCAGAGCGACTCGCACGATGAGTCCTTCATATTTAGTCGTTTTCAGCCAATTTTCTGAATTTTTGAAAATTTCACTTTTTTGTGAAAATATCCACTAAATGAGGGAATAATATGTGTGAGGGTACCCCAGGAGAGTTCCAAATGTGTATGGGTAGAATATTTATCCCACGGGGGTAAAATTGAAAAAAGTTTAAAACATTTTTTTTTGGACTTAGTCATTTTTCCGGCGTTTATCAGACTTTCAGATAGGGGAAATGTCAGTGAGCGTTCCGATTTCAGTTCCAGAGCAATGTGCCCGATGAGTCCTTCATATTTAGTCATTTTCAGTCAATTTTCAGAATTTTTGAAAATTTCACTTTTTTGTGAAAATATCCACTAAATGAGGGAATAATATGTGTGAGGGTACCCCAGGAGAGTTCCAAATGTGTGTGGGTAGAATATATATCCCACGGCGGTAAAATTGAAGAAAGGTGAAAAAATTTTTTTTTTGGACTTAGTCATTTTTTCAGCGTTTATCAGACTTTCAGATAAGGCAAATTTCAGTGAGCATTCCGATTTCAGTTCCAGAGCAACTCGCCCGATGAGTCCTTCATATTTAGTCGTTTTCAGCCAATTTTCAGAATTTTTGAAAATTTCACTTTTTTGTGAAAATATCCACTAAATGAGGGAATAATATGTGTGAGGGTACCCCAGGAGAGTTCCAAATGTGTGTGGGTTGAATATATATCCCACGGGGGTAAAATTGAAGAAAGGTGAAAAAAATTTTTTTTTGGACTTAGTCATTTTTTCAGCGTTTATCAGACTTTCAGATAAGGCAAATTTCAGTGAGCATTCCGATTTCAGTTCCAGAGCAACTCGCCCGATGAGTCCTTCATATTTAGTCGTTTTCAGCCAATTTTCAGAATTTTTGAAAATTTCACTTTTTTGTGAAAATATCCACTAAATGAGGAAATAATATGTGTGAGGGTACCCCAGGAGAGTTCCAAATGTGTGTGGGTTGAATATATATCCCACGGGGGTAAAATTGAAGAAAGGTGAAAAAATTTTTTTTTTGGACTTAGTCATTTTTTCAGCGTTTATCAGACTTTCAGATAGGGGAAATGTCAGTGATCATTCCGATTTCAGTTCCAGAGCGATTCGCCCGATGAGTCCTTCATATTTAGTCGTTTTCAGCCAATTTTCAGAATCTTTGAAAATTTCACTTTTTTGTGAAAATATCCACTAAATGAGGGAATAATATGTGTGAGTGTACCCCAGGAGAGTTCTAAATGTGTGTGGGTAGAATATATATCCCACGGGGGTAAAATTGAAAAAAGGTGAAAACATTTTTTTTTCGGACTTAGTCATTTTTTCAGCGCTTATCAGACTTTCAGATAGGGGAAATGTCAGTGAGCGTTCCGATTTCAGTTCCAGAGCGACTCGCCCGATGAGTCCTTCATATTTAGTCGTTTTCAGCCAATTTTCAGAATTTTTGAAAATTTCACTTTTTTTGTGAAAATATCCACTAAATGAGGGAATAATATGTGTGAGGGTACCCCAGGAGAGTTCCAAATGTGTGTGGGTAGAAGATATATCCCACGGGGGGTAAAATTGAAAAAAGTTGATAAAATTTTTTTTTTGGACTTAGTCATTTTTTCAGCGTTTATCAGACTTTCAAATAGGGGAAATGTCAGTGAGCGTTCCGATTTCAGTTCCAGAGCGATTCGCCCGATGAGTCCTTCATATTTAGTCGTTTTCAGCTAATTTTCAGAATTTTTGAAAATTTCACTTTTTTGTGAAAATATCCACTAAATGAGGGAATAATATGTGTGAGGGTACCCCAGGAGAGTTCTAAATGTGTGTGGGTTGAATATATATCCCACGGGGGTAAAATTGAAAAAAGGTGAAAACATTTTTTTTTCGGACTTAGTCATTTTTCCGGCGTTTATCAGACTTTCAGATAGGGGAAATGTCAGTGAGCGTTCCGATTTCAGTTCCAGAGCGATTTGCCCGATGAGTCCTTCATATTTAGTCGTTTTCAGCCCATTTTCAGAATTTTTGAAAATTTCTTTTTTTTTGTGAAAATATCCACTAAATGAGGGAATAATATGTGTGAGGGTACCCCAGGAGAGTTCTAAATGTGTGTGGGTAGAATATATATCCCTCGGGGGTAAAATTGAAAAAAGGTGAAAACATTTTTTTTTCGGACTTAGTCATTTTTTCAGCGTTTATCAGACTTTCATATAGGGGAAATGTCAGTGAGCGTTCCGATTTCAGTTCCAGAGCGACTCGTCCGATGAGTCCTTCCTATTTAGTCGTTTTCAGCCAATTTTCTGAATTTTTGAAAATTTCACTTTTTTGTGAAAATATGCACTAAATGAGGGAATAATATGTGTGAGGGTACCCCAGGAGAGGTCCAAATGTGTGTGGGTAGAATATATATCCCACGGGGTAAAATTGAAGAAAGGTGAAAACAATTTTTATTTGGACTTAGTCATTTTTTCAGCGTTTATCAGACTTTCAGATAGGGGAAATGTCAGTGAGGGTTCCGATTTCAGTTCCAGAGCGGTTTGCCCGATGAGTCCTTCATATTTAGTCGTTTTCAGGGAATTTTCTGAATTTTTGAAAATTTCACTTTTTTGTGAAAATATCCACTAAATGAGGGAATAATATGTGTGAGGGTACCCCAGGAGAGTTCTAAATGTGTGTGGGTAGAATATATATCCCACGGGGGTAAAATTGAAAAAAGGTGAAAACATTTTTTTTTCGGACTTAGTCATTTTTTCAGCGTTTATCAGACTTTCAGATAGAAATGTCAGTGAGCGTTCCGATTTCAGTTCCAGAGCGACTCGCCCGATGATTACTTCGTATTTAGTCGTTTTCAGCCAATTTTCTGAATTTTTGAAAATTTCACTTTTTTGTGAAAATATCCACTAAATGAGGGAATAATATGTGTGAGGGTACAACAGGAGAGTTCCAAATGTGTGTGGGTAGAATATATATCCCACGGGGGTAAAATTGAAAAAAGGTGAAAAAAAATATTTTTTGGACTTAGTCATTTGTCCGGCGTTTAGCAGACTTTCAGATAGGGGAAATGTCAGTGAGCGTTCCGATTTCAGTTCCAGAGCGATTCGCCCGATGAGTCCTTCATATTTAGTCGTTTTCAGCCAATTTTCAGAATTTTTGAAAATTTCACTTTTTTGTAAAAATATCCACTAAATGAGGGAATAATATGTGTGAGGGTACCCAGGAGAGTTCCAAATGTGTGTGGGTAGAATATATATCCCACGGGGGTAAAATTGAAAAAAGGGGAAAAAATTTTTTTTTGGGACTTTGTCATTTTTCTGGCGTTTATCAGACTTTCAATTAGGGCAAATGTCAGTGAGCGTTCCGCTTTCAGTTCCAGAGCGATTCACTCAATGAGTCCTTCATATTTAGTCGTTTTCAGCCAATTTTCTGAATTTTTGAAAATTTCACTTTTTTGTGAAAATATCCACTAAATGAGGGAATAATATGTGTGAGGGTACAACAGGAGAGTTCCAAATGTGTGTGGGTAGAATATATATCCCACGGGGGTAAAATTGAAAAAAGTTTAAAAATTTTTTGTTTTGACTTTGTCATTTTTCCGGCGTTTATCAGACTTTCAGATAGGGGAAATGTCAGTGAGCGTTCCGATTTCAGTTCCAGAGCGATTCGCCCAATGAGTCCTTCATATTTAGTCATTTTCAGCCAATTTTCTATATTTTTGAAAATTTCACTTTTTTGTGAAAATATCCACTAAATGAGGGAATAATATGTATGAGGGTACCCCAGGAGAGTTCCAAATGTGTGTGGGTAGAATATATATCCCACAGGGGTAAAATTGAAAAAAGTTGAAACATTTTTTTCTTTCGACTTAGTCATTTTTCCGGCGTTTATCAGACTTTCAGATAGGGGAAATGTCAGTGAGCGTTCCGATTTCAGTTCCAGAGCGATTTGCCCGATGAGTCCTTCATATTTAGTCGTTTTCAGCCAATTTTCAGAATTTTTGAAAATTTCACTTTTTTTGGAAAATATCCACTAAATGAGGGAATAATATGTGTGAGGGTACAACAGGAGAGTTCCAAATGTGTGTGGGTAGAATATATATCCCAAGGGGGTAAAATTGAAAAAAGTTGAAAAATTTTTTCTTTGGACTTTGTCATTTTTCCGGCGTTTATCAGACTTTCAGATAGGGGAAATGTCAGTGAGCGTTCCGATTTCAGTTCCAGTGCGATTCGCCCGATGAGTCGTTCATATTTAATCATTTTCAGCCAATTTTCTGTATTTTTGAAAATTTCACTTTTTTGTGAAAATATCCACTAAATGAGGGACTAATATGTGTGAGGGTACCCCAGGAGAGTTCCAAATGTGTGTGGGTAGAATATATATCCCACAGGGGAAAAATTGAAAAAAGTTGAAAAATTTTTTTTTTCGACTTAGTCATTTTTCCGGCGTTTATCAGACTTTCAGATAGGTGAAATGTCAGTGAGCATTCCCATTTCAGTTCCAGAGCGATTCGCCAGATGAGTCCTTCATATTTAGTCGTTTTCAGCCAATTTTCAGAATTTTTGAAAATTTCACTTTTTTGTGAAAGTATCCACTAAATGAGGGAATAATATGTGTGAGGGTACCCCAGGAGAGTTCCAAATGTGTGTGGGTAGAATATATATCCCACAGGGGTAAAATTGAAAAAAGTTGAAAAATTTTTTTTTTTCGACTTAGTCATTATTCCGGCGTTTCTCAGACTTTCAGATAGGGGAAATGTCAGTGAGCGTTCCGATTTCATTTCCAGAGCGATTCACCCGATGAATCCTTCATATTTAGTCATTTTCAGCCAATTTTCTGAATTTTTGAAAATTTCACTTTTTTGGGAAAATATCTACTAAATGAGGGAATAATATGTGTGAGGCTACAACAGGAGAGTTCCAAATGTGTGTGGGTAGAATATATATCCCACGGGGGTAAAATTGAAAAAAGTTGAAACATTTTTTTTTTGGACTTTGTCATTTTTCCGGCGTTTCTCAGACTTTCAGATAGGGGAAATGTCAGTGAGCGTTCCGATTTCAGTTCCAGAGCGATTCGCCCAATGAGTCGTTCATATTTAGTCATTTTCAGCCAATTTTCTGTATTTTTGAAAATTTCACTTTTTTGTGAAAATATCCACTAAATGAGGGAATAATATGTGTGAGGGTACCCCAGGAGAGTTCCAAATGTGTGTGGGTGGGATATATATCCCACGGGGGTAAAATTGAAAAAAGTTTAAAAAATTTTTTTTTGGACTTAGTCATTTTTCCGGCGTTTATCAGACTTTCAGATAGGGGAAATGTCAGTGAGCGTTCTGATTTCAGTTCCAGAGCGATTCGCCCGATGAGTCCTTCATATTTAGTCGTTTTCAGCCAATTTTCTGAATTTTTGAAAATTTCACTTTTTTGGGAAAATATCCACTAAATGAGGGAATAATATGTGTGAGGGTACCCCAGGAGAGTTCCAAATGTATGTGGGTAGAATATATATCCCACGGGGGTAAAATTGAAAAAAGGTGAAAAATAATTTTTTTTGGACTTAGTCATTTTTTCAGCGTTTATCAGACTTTCAGATAGGGGAAATGTCAGTGAGCGTTCCGATTTCAGTTCCAGAGCGATTCGCCCGATGAGTCCTTCATATTCAGTGGTTTGCAGCCAATTTTCGAAAATTTCACTTTTTTGGGAAAATATCCACTAAATGAGGGAATAACATGTGTGAGGGTACAACAGGAGAGTTCCAAATGTGTGTGGGTAGAATACATATCCCACAGGGGTAAAATTGAAAAAAGTTGAAAAATTTTTTTTTTGGACTTTGTCATTTTTCCTGCGTTTATCAGACTTTCAGATAGGGGAAATGTCAGTGAGCGTTCCGATTAAAGTTCCAGAGCGATTCGCCCGATGAGTCCTTCATATTCAGTAGTTTTCAGCCAATTTTCAGAATTTTTGAAAATTTCACTTTTTGGGGAAAATATCCACTAAATGAGGAAATAATATGTGTGAGGGTACAACAGGAGAGTTCCAAATGTGTGTGGGTAGAATATATATCCCACGGGGGTAAAATTGAAAAAAGTTGAAAAATTTTTTTTTTGGACTTTGTCATTTTTCCGGCGTTTATCAGACTTTCAGATAGGGGAAATGTCAGTGAGCGTTCCGATTTCAGTTCCAGAGCGATTCGCCCAATGAGTCCTTCATATTTAGTCATTTTCAGCCAATTTTCTATATTTTTGAAAATTTCACTTTTTTGTGAAAATATCCACTAGATGATGGAATAATATGTATGAGGGTACCCCAGGAGAGTTCCAAATGTGTGTGGGTAGAATATATATCCCACAGGAGTAAAATTGAAAAAAGTTGAAACATTTTTTTCTTTCGACTTAGTCATTTTTCCGGCGTTTATCAGACTTTCACATAGGGGAAATGTCAGTGAGCGATCCGATTTCAGTTCCAGAGCGATTCGCCCAATGAGTCCTTCATATTTAGTCATTTTCAGCCAATTTTCTATATTTTTGAAAATTTCACTTTTTTGTGAAAATATCCACTAGATGAGGGAATAATATGTATGAGGGTACCCCAGGAGAGTTCCAAATGTGTGTGGGTAGAATATATATCCCACAGGAGTAAAATTGAAAAAAGTTGAAACATTTTTTTCTTTCGACTTAGTCATTTTTCCGGCGTTTATCAGACTTTCAGATAGGGGAAATGTCAGTGAGCGATCCGATTTCAGTTCCAGAGCGATTCGCCCGATGAGTCCTTCATATTTAGTCGTTTTCAGCCAATTTTCAGAATTTTTGAAAATTTCACTTTTTTGGGAAAATATCCACTAAATGAGGGAATAATATGTGTGAGGGTACAACAGGAGAGTTCCAAATGTGTGTGGGGAGAATACATATCCCACGGGGGTAAAATTGAAAAAAGTTGAAAAAAATTTTTTTTGGACTTAGTCATTTTTCCGGCGTTTATCAGACTTTCAGATAGGGGAAATGTCAGTAAGCGTTCCCATTTTAGTTCCAGAGCGATTCGCCCGATGAGTCCTTCATATTTAGTCGTTTTCAGCCAATTTTCAGAATTTTTGAAAATTTCACTTTTTTGTGAAAATATCCACTAAATGAGGGAATAATATGTGTGAGGGTACCCCAGGAGAGTTCCACATGTGTGTGGGTAGAATATATATCCCAAGGGGGTAAAATTGAAAAAAGTTGAAAACATTTTTTTTTGGACTTTGTCATTTTTCCGACGTTTATCAGACTTTCAGATAGGGGAAATGTTAGTGAGCATTCCGATTTCAGTTCCAGAGCGATTCGCCCGATGAGTCGTTCATATTTAGTCATTTTCAGCCAATTTTCTGTATTTTTGAAAATTTAACTTTTTTGTGAAAATATCCACTAAACGAGGGACTAATATGTGTGAGGGTACCCCAGGAGAGTTCCAAATGAGTGTGGGTAGAATATATATCCCACCAGGGTAAAATTGAAAAAAGTTGAAAATTTTTTTTTTTCGACTTGGTCATTTTTCCGGCGTTTATCAGACTTTCAGATAGGGGAAATGTCAGTGAGCGTTCCGATTTCATTTCCAGAGCGATTCACCAAATGAGTCTTTCATATTTAGTCGTTTTCAGCCAACTTTCAGAATTTTTGAAAATGTCACTTTTTTGTGAAAATATCCACTAAATGAGGGAATAATATGTGTGAGGGTACCCCAGGAGAGTTCCAAATGTGTGTGGGTAGAATATATATCCCACGGGGGTAAAATTGAAAAAAGGTGAAAAAAAATTTTTTTTGGGCTTAGTTATTTTTCTGGCGTTTATCAGACTTTCAGATAGGGGAAATGTCAGTGAGCCTTCCGATTTCAGTTCCAGAGCGATTCGCCCGATGAGTCCTTCATATTTAGTCGTTTTCAGCCAATTTTCTGAATTTTTGAAAATTTCACTTTTTTGGGAAAATATCCACTAAATGAGGGAATAATATGTGTGAGGGCACAACAGGAGAGTTCCAAATGTGTGTGGGTAGAATATATATCCCAAAGGGGTAAAATTGAAAAAAGTTGAAAAATTTTTTCTTTGGACTTTGTCATTTTTCCGGCGTTTATCAGACTTTCAGATAGGGGAAATGTCAGTGAGCGTTCCGATTTCAGTTCCATAGCGATTCGCCCGATGAGTCGTTCATATTTAATCATTTTCAGCCAATTTTCTGTATTTTTGAAAATTTCACTTTTTTGTGAAAATATCCACTAAATGAGGGACTAATATGTGTGAGGGTACCCCAGGAGAGTTCCAAATGTGTGTGGGTAGAATATATATCCCACAGGGGTAAAATTGAA
This sequence comes from Phyllobates terribilis, assembly GCF_046119375.1. Classification (NCBI taxonomy): domain Eukaryota; kingdom Metazoa; phylum Chordata; class Amphibia; order Anura; family Dendrobatidae; genus Phyllobates; species Phyllobates terribilis. The sequence goes on along the minus strand of NW_027362838.1, from coordinate 5,469,740 downwards.
AAAAGTTGAAAATTTTTTTTTTTCGACTTAGTCATTTTTCCGGCGTTTATCAGACTTTCAGATAGGGGAAATGTCAGTGAGCGTTCCGATTTCATTTCCAGAGCGATTCACCAAATGAGTCTTTCATATTTAGTCGTTTTCAGCCAACTTTCAGAATTTTTGAAAATGTCACGTTTTTGTGAAAATATCCACTAAATGAGGGAACAATATGTGTGAGGGTACCCCAGGAGAGTTCCAAATGTGTGTGGGTAGAATATATATCCCACGGGGGTAAAATTGAAAAAAGGTGAAAATTTTTTTTTTTCGACTTAGTCAATTTTCCGGCGTTTATCAGACTTTCAGATAGGGGAAATGTCAGTGAGCATTCCGATTTCAGTTCCAGAGCGATTCGCCCGATGAGTCCTTCATATTTAGTCGTTTTCAGCCAATTTTCGAAATTTTTGAAAATTTCACTTTTTTCTGAAAATATCCACTAAATGAGGGAACAATATGTGTGAGGGTACCCCAGGAGAGTTCCAAATGTGTGTGGGTAGAATATATATCCCACGGGGGTAAAATTGAAAAAAGTTGAAAAAAATTTTTTTTGGACTTAGTCATTTTTCCGGCGTTTATCAGACTTTCAGATAGGGGAAATGTCAGTGAGCGTTCCCATTTTAGTTCCAGAGCAATTCACCCGATGAGTCCTTCATATTTAGTCGTTTTCAGCCAATTTTCAGAATTTTTGAAAATTTCACTTTTTTGTGAAAATATCCACTAAATGAGGGAATAATATGTGTGAGGGTACCCCAGGAGAGTTCCACATGTGTGTGGGTAGAATATATATCCCACGGGGGTAAAATTGAAAAAAGGTGAAAAAAAATTTTTTTTGGACTTAGTTATTTTTCCGGCGTTTATCAGACTTTCAGATAGGGGAAATGTCAGTGAGCCTTCCGATTTCAGTTCCAGAGCGATTCGCCCGTTGAGTCCTTCATATTTAGTAGTTTTCAGCCAATTTTCTGAATTTTTGAAAATTTCACTTTTTTGGGAAAATATCCACTAAATGAGGGAATAATATGTGTGAGGGTACAACAGGAGAGTTCCAAATGTGTGTGGGTAGAATATATATCCCAAGGGGGTAAAATTGAAAAAAGTTGAAAAATTTTTTCTTTGGACTTTGTCATTTTTCCGGCGTTTATCAGACTTTCAGATAGGGGAAATGTCAGTGAGCGTTCCGATTTCAGTTCCAGAGCGATTCGCCCGATGAGTCATTCATATTTAATCATTTTCAGCCAATTTTCTGTATTTTTGAAAATTTCACTTTTTTGTGAAAATATCCACTAAATGAGGGACTAATATGTGTGAGGGTACCCCAGGAGAGTTCCAAATGTGTGTAGGTAGAATATATATCCCACAGGGGTAAAATTGAAAAAAGTTGAAAAATTTTTTTTTTTTCGACTTAGTCATTTTTCCGGCGTTTATCAGACTTTCAGATAGGTGAAATGTCAGTGAGCATTCCCATTTCAGTTCCAGAGCGATTCGCCCGATGAGTCCTTCATATTTAGTCGTTTTCAGCCAATTTTCAGAATTTTTGAAAATTTCACTTTTTTGTGAAAGTATCCACTAAATGAGGGAATAATATGTGTGAGGGTACCCCAGGAGAATTCCAAATGTGTGTGGGTAGAATATATATCCCACGGGGGTAAAATTGAAAAAAGTTGAAAAATTTTTTTTTTTCGACTTAGTCATTTTTCCGGCGTTTCTCAGACTTTCAGATAGGGGAAATGTCAGTGAGCGTTCCGATTTCATTTCCAGAGCGATTCACCAAATGAATCCTTCATATTTAGTCGTTTTCAGCCAATTTTCTGAATTTTTGAAAATTTCACTTTTTTGGGAAAATATCTACTAAATGAGGGAATAATATGTGTGAGGCTACAACAGGAGAGTTCCAAATGTGTGTGGGTAGAATATATATCCCACGGGGGTAAAATTGAAAAAAGTTGAAACATTTTTTTTTTGGACTTTGTCATTTTTCCGGCGTTTATCAGACTTTCAGATAGGGGAAATGTCAGTGAGCGTTCCGATTTCAGTTCCAGAGCGATTCGCCCGATGAGTCCTTCATATTTAGTCGTTTTCAGCCAATTTTCAGAATTTTTGAAAATTTCACTTTTTTGTGAAAATATCCACTAAATGAGGGACTAATATGTGTGAGGGTACCCCAGGAGAGTTCCACATGTGTGTGGGTAGAATATATATCCCACGGGGGTAAAATTGAAAAAAGGTGAAAAAAATTTTTTTTTGGACTTAGTCATTTTTCCGGCGTTTATCAGACTTTCAGATAGGGGAAATGTCAGTGAGCATTCCGATTTCAGTTCCAGAGCGATTCGCCCGATGAGTCCTTCATATTTAGTCGTTTTCAGCCAATTTTCTGAATTTTTGAAAATTTCACTTTTTTGGGAAAATATCCACTAAATGAGGGAATAACATGTGTGAGGGTACAACAGGAGAGTTCCAAATGTGTGTGGGTAGAATATATATCCCACGGGGGTAAAATTGAAAAAAGGTGAAAAATAATTTTTTTTGGACTTAGTCATTTTTTCAGCGTTTATCAGACTTTCAGATAGGGGAAATGTCAGTGAGCGTTCCGATTTCAGTTCCAGAGCGATTCGCCCGATGAGTCCTTCATATTCAGTGGTTTGCAGCCAATTTTCGAAAATTTCACTTTTTTGGGAAAATATCCACTAAATGAGGGATATGTGTGAGGGTACAACAGGAGAGTTCCAAATGTGTGTGGGTAGAAGATATATCCCACGGGGGTAAAATTCAAAAAGTTGAAAATAATTTTATTTTGCACTTAGTCATTTTTCCGGCGTTTATCAGACTTTCAGTTAGGGGAAATGTCAGTGAGCGTTCCAATTTCTGTTCCAGAGCGATTCGCCCGATGAGTCGTTCATATTTAGTCATTTTCAGCCAATTTTCTGTATTTTTGAAAGTTTCACTTTTTTGTGAAAATATCCACTAAATGAGGGAATAATATGTGTGAGGGTACCCCAGGAGAGTTCCAAATGTGTGTGGGTAGAATATATATCCCACGGGGGTAAAATTGAAAAAAGTTGAAAAATTTTTTTTTTGGACTTTGTCATTTTTCCAGCGTTTATCAGACTTTCAGATAGGGGAAATGTCAGTGAGCGTTCCGATTTCAGTGCCAGAGCGATTCGCCCGATGAGTCGTTCATATTTAGTCATTTTCAGCCAATTTTCTGTATTTTTGAAAGTTTCACTTTTTTGTGAAAATATCCACTAAATGAGGGAATAATATGTGTGAGGGTACAACAGGAGAGTTCCAAATGTGTGTGGGTAGAATATATATCCCACGGGGGTAAAATTGAAAAAAGGTGAAAAATTTTTTTTTTGGACTTTGTCATTTTTCCGTCGTTTATCAGACTTTCAATTAGGGCAAATGTCAGTGAGCATTCCGATTTCAGTTCCAGAGCGATTCGCCCGATGAGTCCTTCATATTTAGTCGTTTTCAGCCAATTTTCTGAATTTTTGAAAATTTCACTTTTTTGTGAAAATATCCACTCAATGAGGGAATAATATGTGTGAGGGCACCCCAGGAGAGTTCCAAATGTGTGTGGGTAGAATATATATCCCACGGGGGTAAAATTGAAAAAAGTTTAAAAAATTTTTTTTTGGACTTAGTCATTTTTCCGGCGTTTATCAGACTTTCAGATAGGGGACATGTCAGTGAGCGTTCTGATTTCAGTTCCAGAGCGATTCGCCCGATGAGTCCTTCATATTTAGTCATTTTCAGCCAATTTTCTGAATTTTTGAAAATTTCATTTTTTTGTGAAAATATCCACTAAATGAGGGACTAATATGTGTGAGGGTACCCCAGGAGAGTTCCAAATGTGTGTGGGTAGAATATATATCCCACGGGGGTAAAATTGAAAAAAGTTGAAAAAATTTTTTTTTGGACTTAGTCATTTTTCCGGCGTTTATCAGACTTTCAGATAGGGGAAATATCAGTGAGCGTTCTGATTTCAGTTCCAGAGCGATTCGCCCAATGAGTCCTTCATATTTAGTCGTTTTCAGGCAATTTTCTGAATTTTTGAAAATTTCACTTTTTTGGGAAAATATCCACTAAATGAGGGAATAATATGTGTGAGGGTACCCCAGGAGAGTTCCAAATGTGTGTGGGTAGAATATATATCCCACGGGGTTAAAATTGAAAAAAGTTAAAAAATAATTTTTTTTGGACTTAGTCATTTTTTCAGCGTTTATCAGACTTTCAGATAGGGGAAATGTCAGTGAGCGTTCCGATTTCAGTTCCAGAGCGATTCGCCCGATGAGTCCTTCATATTCAGTGGTTTACAGCCAATTTTCGAAAATTTCACTTTTTTGGGAAAATATCCACTAAATGAGGGAATAATATGTGTGAGGGTACAACAGGAGAGTTCCAAATGTGTGTGGGTAGAAGTTATATCCCACGGGGGTAAAATTCAAAAAGTTGAAAATAATTTTATTTTGCACTTAGTCATTTTTCCGGCGTTTATCAGACTTTCAGTTAGGGGAAATGTCAGTGAGCGTTCCAATTTCTGTTCCAGAGCGATTCGCCCGATGAGTCGTTCATATTTAGTCATTTTCAGCCAATTTTCTGTATTTTTGAAAGTTTCACTTTTTTGTGAAAATATCCACTAAATGAGGGAGTAATATGTGTGAGGGTACCCCAGGAGAGTTACAAATGTGTGTGGGTAGAATATATATCCCACGGGGGTAAAATTGAAAAAAGTTGAATAATTTTTCTTTTCGACTTAGTCATTTTTCCGGCGTTTATCAGACTTTCAGATAGGTGAAATGTCAGTGAGCGTTCCCATTTCAGTTTCAGAGCGATTCGCCCGATGAGTCCTTCATATTTAGTCGTTTTCAGCCAATTTTCAGAAGTTTTGAAAATTTCACTTTTTTGTGAAAATATCCACTAAATGAGGGAATAATATGTGTGAGGGTACCCCAGGAGAGTTCCAAATGTGTGTGGGTAGAATATATATCCCACAGGGTTAAAATTGAAAAAAGTTGAAAAAAATTTTTTTTCGACTTAGTCATTTTTCCGGCGTTTATCAGACTTTCAATTAGGGCAAATGTCAGTGAGCATTCCGATTTCAGTTCCAGAGCGATTCGCCCATTGAGTCCTTCATATTTAGTCGTTTTCAGCCAATTTTCTGAATTTTTGAAAATTTCACTTTTTTGTGAAAATATCCACTCAATGAGGGAATAATATGTGTGAGGGCACCCCAGGAGAGTTCCAAATGTGTGTGGGTAGAATATATATCCCACGGGGGTAAAATTGCAAAAAGTTTAAAAAATTTTTTTTTGGACTTAGTCATTTTTCCGGCGTTTATCAGACTTTCAGATAGGGGAAAAGTTAGTGAGCGTTCCGATTTCTGTTCCAGAGCGATTCGCTCGATGAGTCCTTCATATTTAGTCGTTTTCAGCCAATTTTCAGAATTTTTGAAAATTTCACTTTTTTGTGAAAATATCCACTAAATGAGGGAATAATATGTGTGAGGGTTCCCCAGGAGAGTTCCAAATGTGTGTGGGTAGAATATATATCCCACGGGGGTAAAATTGAAAAAAGTTGAAAAAATTTTTTTTTCGACTTAGTCATTTTTCCGGCGTTTAGCCGACTTTCAGATAGGGGAAATGTCAGTGAGCGTTCTGATTTCAGTTCCAGAGCGATTCGCCCGATGAGTCGTTCATATTTAGTCATTTTCAGCCAATTTTCTGTATTTTTGAAAATTTCACTTTTTTGTGAAAATATCCACTAAATGAGGGAATAATATGTGTGAGGGTACCCCAGGAGAGTTCCAAATGTGTGTGGGTAGAAGATATATCCCACGGGGGTAAAATTGAAAAAAGTTGAAAAACATTTTTTTTTGCACTTAGTCATTTTTCCGCCGGTTAGCTGACTTTCAGATAGGGGAAATGTCAGTGAGCGTTCCGATTTCTGTTCCAGAGCGATTCGCCCGATGAGTCGTTCATATTTAGTCATTTTCAGCCAATTTTATGTATTTTTGAAAATTTCACTCTTTTGTGAAAATATCCACTAAATGAGGGAATAATATGTGTGAGGGTACCCCAGGAGAGTTCCAAATGTGTGTGGGTAGAAGATATATCCCACGGGGGTAAAATTGAAAAAAGTTGAAAAACATTTTTTTTTGCACTTAGTTATTTTTCCGGCGTTTATCAGACTTTCAGTTAGGGGAAATGTTAGTGAGCGTTCCGATTTCTGTTCCAGAGCGATTCGCCCGATGAGTCGTTCATATTTAGCCATTTTCAGCCAATTTTCTGTATTTTTGAAAATTTCACTCTTTTGTGAAAATATCCACTAAATGAGGGAATAATATGTGTGAGGGTACCCCAGGAGAGTTCCAAATGTGTGTGGGTAGAATATATATCCCACGTGGGTAAAATTGAAAAAAGTTGAAAATTTTTTTTTTTCGACTAAGTCATTTTTCTGGCGTTTATCAGACTTTCAGATAGGGGAAATGTCAGTGAGCGTACCCATTTCAGTTCCAGAGCGATTCGCCCGATGAGTCCTTCATATTTAGTCGTTTTCAGTCAATTTTCAGAATTTTTGAAAATTTCACATTTTTGTGAAAATATCCACTAAATGAGGGAATAATATGTGTGAGGGTACCCCAGGAGAGTTCCAAATGTGTTTGGGTAGAACATATATCCCACGGGGGTAAAATTGAAAAAAGTTGAAAAACATTTTTTTTTGCACTTAGTCATTTTTCCGGCGTTTATCAGACTTTCAGTTAGGGGAAATGTTAGTGAGCGTTCCGATTTCTGTTCCAGAGCGATTCGCCCAATGAGTCGTTCATATTTAGCCATTTTCAGCCAATTTTCTGTATTTTTGAAAATTTCACTCTTTTGTGAAAATATCCACTAAATGAGGGAATAATATGTGTGAGGGTACCCCAGGAGAGTTCCAAATGTGTGTGGGTAGAATATATATCCCACGGGGGTAAAATTGAAAAAAGTTGAAAAAAATTTTTTTTTGGACTTAGTCATTTTTCCGCCGGTTAGCCGACTTTCAGATAGGGGAAATGTCAGTGAGCGTTCTGATTTCTGTTCCAGAGCGATTCGCCCGATGAGTCGTTCATATTTAGTCATTTTCAGCCAATTTTCTGTATTTTTGAAAATTTCACTTTTTTGTGAAAATATCCACTAAATGAGGAAATAATATGTGTGAGGGTACCCCAGGAGAGTTCCAAATGTGTGTGGGTAGAATATATATCCCACGGGGGTAAAATTAAAAAAAATTTAAAAAATTTTTTTTTGGACTTAGTCATTTTTCGGGCGTTTATCAGACTTTCAGATAGGGGAAATGTCAGTGAGTGTTCCGATTTCAATTCCAGAGCGATTCACCCGATTAGTCCGTCATATTTAGTTGTTTTCAGCCAATTTTCAGACTTTTTGAAAATTTCACTTTTTTGTGAAAATATCCACTAAATGAGGGAATAATATGTTTGAGGGTACCCCAGGAGAGTTCCAAATGTGTGTGGATAGAATATATATCCCACGGGGGTAAAATTGAAAAAAGTTGAAAAAAATTTTTTTCTGGACTTTGTCATTTTTCTGGCGTTTATCAGACTTTCAGATAGGGGAAATGTCAGTGAGCATTCCGATTTCAGTTCCAGAGCGATTCGCCCGATGAGTCCTTCATATTTAGTCGTTTTCAGCCAATTTTCTGAATTTTTGAAAATTTCACTTTTTTGGGAAAATATCCACTAAATGAGGGAATAATATGTGTGAGGGTACAACAGGAGAGTTCCAAATGTGTGTGGGTAGAATATATATCCCACGGGGGTAAAATTGAAAAAAGGTGAAAAAAATTTTTTTTTGAACTTTGTCATTTTTCCGGCGTTTATCAGACTTTCAGATAGGGGAAATGTCAGTGAGCGTTCCCATTTCAGTTCCAGAGCGATTAGCCCGATGAGTCCTTCATATTTAGTCGTTTTCAGCCAATTTTCTGAATTTTTGAAAATTTCACTTTTTTGGGAAAATATCCACTAAATGAGGGAATAATATGTGTGAGGGTTCCCCAGGAGAGTTCCAAATGTGTGTGGGTAGAATATATATCCCACGGGGGTAAAATTGAAAAAAGTTGAAAAAAATTTTTTTTTGGACTTAGTCATTTTTTCAGCGTTTATCGGACTTTCAGATAGGGGAAATGTCAGTGAGCGTTCCGATTTCAGTTCCAGAGCGATTCGCCCGATGAGTCGTTCATATTTAGTCATTTTCAGCCAATTTTCTGTATTTTTGAAAATTTCACTTTTTTGTGAAAATATCCACTAAATGAGGGAATAATATGTGTGAGGGTACCACAGGAGAGTTCCAAATGTGTGTGGGTAGAATATATATCCCACGGGGGTAAAATTAAAAAAAGTTTAAAAAATTTTTTTTTGGACTTAGTCATTTTTCGGGCGTTTATCAGACTTTCAGATAGGGGAAATGTCAGTGAGTGTTCCGATTTCAATTCCAGAGCGATTCACCCGATTACTCCTTCATATTTAGTTGTTTTCAGCCAATTTTCAGACTTTTTGAAAATTTCACTTTTTTGTGAAAATATCCACTAAATGAGGGAATAATATGTTTGAGGGTACCCCAGGAGAGTTCCAAATGTGTGTGGGTAGAATATATATCCCACGGGGGTAAAGTGAAAAAAGGTGAAAAAAAATTTTTTTTGAACTTTGTCATTTTTCCGGCGTTTATCATACTTTTAATTAGGGCAAATGTCAGTGATCGTTCCGATTTCAGTTCCATAGCGATTTCCCCGATGAGTCCTTCATATTTAGTCGTTTTCAGCCAATTTTCTGAATTTTTGAAAATTTCACTTTTTTGGGAAAATATCCACTAAATGAGGGAATAATATGTGTGAGGGCACCCCAGGAGAGTTCCAAATGTGTGTGTAGAATATATATCCCACGGGGTAAATTTGAAAAAAGTTTAAAAAAATTTTTTTTGGACTTAGTCATTTTTCCGGCGTTTATCAGACTTTCAGATAGGGGAAATGTCAGTGAGCGTTACAATTTCAGTTCCACAGCGATTCGCCCAATGAGTCCTTCATATTTAGTCGTTTTCAGCCAATTTTCAGAATTTTTGAAAATTTCACTTTTTTGGGAAAATATCCACTAAATGAGGGAATAATATGTGTGAGGGTACAACAGGAGAGTTCCAAATGTGTGTGGGTAGAATATATATCCCACGGGGTAAAATTGAAAACAGGTGAAAAAAATTTTTTTTTGGACTTAGTCATTTTTCCGGCGTTTATCAGACTTTCAGATAGGGGAAATGTTATTGAGCGTTACAATTTCAGTTCCAGAGCGATTCGCCCGATGAGTCCTTCATATTTAGTCGTTTTCAGCCAATTTTCTGAATTTTTGAAAATTTCACTCTTTTGGGAAAATATCCACTAAATGAGGGAATAATATGTATGAGGGTACAACAGGAGTGTTCCAAATGTGTGTGGGTAGAAGATATATCCCACGGGGGTAAAATTGAAAAAAGGTTAAAAAATTTTTTTTTTTGGACTTAGTCATTTTTTCAGCGTTTTTCAGACTTTCAGATAGGGGAAATTACAGTGAGCGTTCCGATTTCAGTTCCAGAACGATTCGCCCGATGAGTCCTTCATATTTAGTCGTTTTCAGCCAATCTTCTGAATTTTTGAAAAATTTCACTTTTTTGGGAAAATATCCACTAAATGAGGGAATAATATGTGTGAGGGTACAACAGGAGATTTCCAAATGTGTGTGGGTAGAATATATATCCCACGGGGGTAAAATTGAAAAAAGGTGAAAAAAATTTTTTTTTGGACTTTGTCATTTTTTCAGCGTTTATCTGACTTTCAGATAGGGGAAATGTCAGTGAGCATTCCGATTTCAGTTCCAGAGCGATTCGCCCGTTGAGTCCTTCATATTTAGTAGTTTTCAGCCAATTTTCAGAATTTTTGAAAATTTCACTTTTTTGTGAAAATATCCACTCAATGAGGGAATAATATTTGTGAGAGCACCCCAGGAGAGTTCCAAATGTGTGTGGGTAGAAGATATATCCCACGGGGGTAAAATTGAAAAAAGGTTAAAAAATTTTTTTTTTTGGACTTAGTCATTTTTTCAGCGTTTATCAGACTTTCAGATAAGGGAAATGTCAGTGAGTGTTCCGATTTCAGTTCCAGAATGATTCGCCCGATGAGTCCTTCATATTTAGTCGTTTTCAGCCAATTTTCTGAATTTTTGAAAATTTAACTTTTTTGTGAAAATATCCACTAAATGAGGGAATAATATGTGTGAGGGTACCCCAGGAGAGTTCCAAATGTGTGTGGGTAGAAGATATATCCCACGGGGGTAAAATTGAAAACAGGTGAAAAAAATTTTTTTTTGGACTTTGTCATTTTTCCGGCGTTTATCAGACTTTCAATTAGGGCAAATGTAAGTGAGCATTCCGATTTCAGTTCCAGAGCGATTCTCCCGTTGAGTCCTTCATATTTAGTCGTTTTCAGCCAATTTTCTGAATTTTTGAAAATTTCACTTTTTTGGGAAAATATCCACTAAATGAGGGAATAATATGTGTGAGGGTACAACAGGAGAGTTCCAAATGTGTGTGGGTAGAATATATATCCCACGGGGGTAAAATTGAAAAAAGGTGAATAAAATTTTTTTTTGGACTTAGTCATTTTTACGGCGTTTATCTGACTTTCAGATAGGGGAAATGTTAGTGAGCATTACAATTTCAGTTCCAGAGCGATTCGCCCCATGAGTCCTTCATATTTAGTCGTTTTCAGCCAATTTTCTGAATTTTTGAAAATTTCACTTTTTTGGGAAAATATCCACTAAATGAGGGAATAAAATGTGTGAGGGTACAACAGGAGATTTCCAAATGTGTGTGGGTAGAATATATATCCCACGGGGGTAAAATTGAAAAAAGGTGAAAAAAATTTTTTTTTGGACTTTGTCATTTTTTCAGCGTTTATCTGACTTTCAGATAGGGGAAATGTCAGTGAGCGTTCCGATTTCAGTTCCAGAGCGATTCGCCCGTTGAGTCCTTCATATTTAGTAGTTTTCAGCCAATTTTCAGAATTTTTGAAAATTTCACTTTTTTGTGAAAATATCCACTAAATGAGGGAATAATATGTGTGAGGGCACCCCAGGACAGTTCCAAATGTGTGTGGGTAGAATATATATCCCACAGGGGTAAAATTGAAAAAAAAGTGAATACAATTTTTTTTTGGACTTTGTCATTTTTCCGGCGTTTATCAGACTTTCAATTAGGGCTAATGTCAGTGAGCATTCCGATTTCAGTTCCAGAGCGATTCGCCCATTGAGTACTTCATATTTAGTCGTTTTCAGGAAATTTTCTGAATTTTTGAAAATTTCACTTTTTTGTGAAAATATCCACTCAATGAGGGAATAATATTTGTGAGAGCACCCCAGGAGAGTTCCAAATGTGTGTGGGTAGAAGATATATCCCACGGGGGTAAAATTGAAAAAAGGTTAAAAATTTTTTTTTTTGGACTTAGTCATTTTTTCAGCGTTTATCAGACTTTCAGATAGGGGAAATGTCAGTGAGCGTTCCGATTTCAGTTCCAGAATGATTCGCCTGATGAGTCCTTCATATTTAGTCGTTTTCAGCCAATTTTCTGAATTTTTGAAAATTTCACTTTTTTGGGAAAATATCCAATAAATGAGGGAATAATATGTGTGAGGGTACAACAGGAGAGTTCCAAATGTGTGTGGGTAGAATATATATCCCACGGGGGTAAAATTGAAAAAAGGTGAAAACATTTTTTTTTTGGACTTAGTCATTTTTCCGGCGTTTATCAGACTTTCAGATAGGGGAAATGTCAGTGAGCGTTACAATTTCAGTTCCAGAGCGATTCGCCCGATGAGTCCTTCATATTTAGTCGTTTTCAGCCAATTTTCTGAATTTTTGAAAATTTAACTTTTTTGTGAAAATATCCACTAAATGAGGGAATAATATGTGAGAGGGTACCCCAGGAGAGCTCGAAATGTGTGTGGGTAGAATATATATCCCACGGGGGTAAAATTGAAAAAAGTTAAAAAAAAATTTTTTTTAGACTTAGTCATTTTTCCGGCGTTTATCAGACTTTCAGATAGGGGAAATGTCAGTGAGCGTTCCGATTTCAGTTCCAGTGCGATTCGCCCGATGAGTCCTTCATATTTAGTCGTTTTCAGCCAGTTTTCTGAATTTTTGAAAAATTTCACTTTTTTGGGAAAATATCCACTAAATGAGGGAATAATATGTGTGAGGGTACAACAGGAGATTTCCAAATGTGTGTGGGTAGAATATATATCCCACGGGGGTAAAATTGAAAAAAGGTGAAAAAATTTTTTTTTTTGGACTTAGTCATTTTTTCAGCGTTTATCAGACTTTCAGATAGGGGAAATGTCAGTGAGCGTTCCGATTTCAGTTCCAGAACGATTCGCCCGATGAGTCCTTCATATTTAGTCGTTTTCAGCCAATTTTCTGAATTTTTGAAAATTTCACATTTTTGTGAAAATATCCACTAAATGAGGGAATAATATGTGTGAGGGTACCCCAGGAGAGTTCCAAATGTGTGTGGGTAGAATATATATCCCACGGGGGTAAAATTGAAAAAAGGTGAATAACATTTTTTTTTGGACTTTGTCATTTTTCCGGCGTTTATCAGACTTTCAATTAGGGCAAATGTCAGTGAGCATTCCGATTTCAGCTCCAGAGCGATTCGCCCGTTGAGTCCTTCATATTTATTCGTTTTCAGCCAATTTTCTGAATTTTTGAAAATTTCATTTTTTTGTGAAAATATCCACTCAATGAGGGAATAATATGTGTGAGGGCACCCCAGGAGAGTTCCAAATGTGTGTGGGTAGAATATATATCCCATGGGGGTAAAATTGAAAAAAGTTGAAAAAAATTTTTTTTAGGACTTAGTCATTTTTTCAGCGTTTATCAGACTGTAATGCACACGCCCGGGCTGAGCGGCGTGTGCGTGTGATTGTAGTGATTCCACTGGACCGTGCCGGAGAGTGAATGCCTGGAGGGGCGGAACTAGGTATTCACCCGATCCGACCAGGGTCGCAAGACGGCATACGACGCCAGTGCACCAAGGAGGAACCGAGCAGAGGGACCAGGTGCTACTCCAGGACAGACCCCGGACACGGCTGTTGACCCACACAGGGGAATACAGGAACAGACTGGTAGGCTGGCACACAGACTGGTGGGTATAGGCAGGCACGACTGGTATGCAGGCAGGCGGGTATGCAGGCAGGGGGGTACAGGCAAGCACAGCTAGAGTGCAGACAGGGAGGCACTAGCAGGTAGGAACACAGGCGGGATAGGACCCAGTACACACTGGGACTCAGGAACAATACAGGCAGAGGGGTACAGGCAAGCACAGCTAGAGTGCAGACAGGGAGGCACTAGCAGGTAGGAACACAGGCGGGATAGGACCCAGTACACACTGGGACTCAGGAACAATACAGGCAGAGTGAGGCCGCCCAGAGAGGTGAGCGAGAACAGGGCAGGACAAGGCCGCCTGGAGTGGTGAGCAAGAGTAGAGCAGGACAAGGCCGCCAGGAGCGGTGAACAAATGGTCAGAGCTGAGCGAGACTGCCGGAGCAGTGAGCAAGAGTAAAGCAGGACGAGGCCGCCTGGAGCGGTGAGCAAGAGTGGAGCAAGACTGCCGGAGCAGTGAGCAAAAGGATAAGAGCGGAGCGAAACTGCCGGAGCAGCGAGCAAAAGGGTCCGAGCGGAGCAAGGCTGCCGGAGCAGCGAGCAAAGGAGTCAGAGCAGGCTAGAACCGCAGGAGCGGTGAGCAAAGGAGTCAGAGCTGGCTAGAACCGCCGGAGCGGTGAGCAAAGGAGTCAGAGCAGGCTAGAACCGCCGAAGCGGTGAACAAAGGAGTAGGAGCAGGCTAGAACCACCGGAGCGGTAAGCAAGGCAGAGCAGGGGGGACAGGGCTCTGTTCACACGGAACAGACAGGAAGAGAAAGGCAGAGCCAGATACCCACAGGATACTTGCAGTGAAGTAGCGAGTGGACCACAAACTCACAAACGGGAGTACAGAGACAACAAGCAGGAGTTAGGTACGAGTTCAGACTCTGCAGAAAAAGGAAGGGAACGGACATAGAGGCAAAACAGGTAAAGGATAGGAAAGAGTTCAGACTGGAACTGAGTGTACGGAGGAGACCGACACTGCAGCGGGATACAGGAGCGGGTCTGGGAATACGGCCCCCAGAGAGGCGGGACGAACAGGCAAGGAGCGTGTTCAGACAGGACAGACAAGATACAGGAACAGGTCTAGGTAATCGGCCCCTAGAAGGCGGGAGGAACAGGCTAGGAGCGTGTTCAGACAAGATACAGGAACGGGTCTAGGTAATCGGCCCCTAGAAGGCGGGAGGAACAGGCTAGGAGCGTGTTCAGACAGGCCTGGAAATACAGCCTCCAGGATAGGCAGACAAGAGAACACAGACAGGACTCAGTTCAGACACGGGAACTGATACCGCAAGGCAGGAGACATAGACAGGACTCAGTTCAGACACGGGAACTGATACCGCAAGGCAGGAGACATAGACAGGACTCAGTTCAGACACGGGAACTGATACCGCAAGGCAGGAGACATAGACAGGACTCAGTTCAGACACGGGAACTGATACCGCAAGGCAGGAGACATAGACAGGACTCAGCTCAGACACGGGAACTGATACCGCAAGGCAGGAGACATAGACAGGACTCAGTTCAGACACGGGAACTGATACCGCAAAGCAGGAGACAAAGAACGGGACCTGGCACCTTCAGAGTGCAAGCACACACTGAATGAAACACTATGCTCAGGCCTCAGTTAATTGGGGCAGCTGATTTAAATACCAGGTGATAGACAGCAATAGGCTGAGGACGCACAAGGGGTGTGCCTGCAGCAGGTACAAAAAGCAGGAAGTGATCGGGCGCCGCCCTTAAGCAACAGAAACAGACACAAACAGACAGCATGGAGGGAAGCCAGAGAGACACCCTGGACTGGAGATCAAGTACGCGCTCTTGCACAGTGGGAGATGGACCACTATGCAAGGACGCCGCCAGGTATGTTACAGTACCCCCCCCTTACGCCCACTCTTCTTCAGGCCTGCCAGAATGTTCCGCAGGGAACTCGAGGGCCAATCCTTTACTTCGAAGAGATCACTTCCACTGTCCACCGGAAAAACTGGTCTCCTCTGGGTAGCTAGGATGCTACCTCCCATCCAGCCATCCTCAGCAACAGACGAAACGGGTGGAGTACCAGGAACAGCACACAAGGAAGTCTCTTTCCACATATTTTCAGGTGGCACCCCAGAGGGTACAGGAGACAACTGGAAGTCCTCCACCGGGTTGGAGGGGGACAGAGACTTGGGGGTAATCTCTGCTTCGAGGTACATCTTGTCAAGCTCACAGGAAGAAATAGACAGGTTATCAGGTACATAATGAGGAAAAGTCACTGTCTCTTTGTTATCTGGTGGTACCCCGGAGGATTCAGGAAACAACTGGAGGTCCTCCGCCGGGTCAGAAGAGTGCAGAGGCTCAGAGAAAACATCTGCTTCAGAGTACACTAGGTCGGACTCACTGGACGAAGCAAGCGAGTTATCAGATCCAGGATATAGGAAAGTCTCTGTCCATTCACCACCAGGTGGCACCCCGAAGGGTTCTGGAGACAACTGGCGGTCCTCCGCCTGGTCAGAGGGGTGTAGAGACTCACGGGTAACCTCTGCTTCAGAGTACACTAGGTCGGACTCACTGGACGAAGCAAGCGAGTTATCAGATCCAGGATATAGGAAAGTCTCTGTCCATTCACCACCAGGTGGCACCCCGAAGGGTTTTGGAGACAACTGGAGGTCCTCCGCCTGGTCAGAGGGGTGTAGAGACTCAGGAGTAACCTCTGCTTTGGAGTACACTAGGTTGGACTCACTGGACGAAGCGAGCGAGGTATCAGGTACAGAGTATAGGAGAGTCTCTGTCCTTTCGCTACCAGGTAGTACCCCGAAGGGTTCAGGAGACAACTGGAGGTCCTCCACCTGGTCGGAGGGGTGTAGAGACTCGGGGGTAACTACCATTTTGGGGTACCCATTGTCAGGCTCACAGGATGAAGCGGACAAAGTATCGAGTACCGGGCGTAGAGAAGTCTCTCTCCATTTGTCATCGAGTGGTATCCCGGAGGATTCAGGAGGCAACAGGGGGTCCTCCGCCAGGTAGTAGAGGTGCACAGACTCTGAGGTAACCACAGCTTTGGAGCAACCTTGGACATGCACACCGGTTAAAGTGGGTGAAGCATCTGATGCCGGGTGCAGGAAGTTCCCCTGTGTGGAGTCTGGATGGGCAGAAGTCTCTTCGGGCAGGAGAACTGGAGCACTACCCACGCACATTACCCGTTGGGGCTTCTGCGGGATACAGGGAGATGAAGCTTCAGTAGGGACTTCAAGGTTGGGGTCAGGAGGTCTCAGGGAGGACAGACCCTGGCGTGACGGCTTGCCTCTACGTCAATCACGTCTGGACTGCCTCTTGAGGTTGGGAGAAGTATTCCGGAAAGCGTAGTCACCCTGTGAGGATTCTGGGTGGGCAGTAGTCTCATTGGGCTGGAGGACTATTGCGCTACCCACACACATTACCCATTGGGGCTGCTCCGGGATATTGGGAAGTGAAGCTTCAGCAGGAGCCTCCGGGTTAGGATCATCGAAGACCATTAGAAAGGCCACCAGGAAGGCCATTAGGTCCAGGAGGATCGGATCCTGTGTTTCATATAGGGGGTTGATCCATTCCAAGGCATCACCCGCCAGGTAAGACATAATGAATGCCACCTTAAACCGATCGGTGGGAAAACATAGAGGGTAGAACTTGAGGTGTAGCATGCATTGCTCCACAAATGCACGACTTTGTCTTGGATCCCCATAATAACGTAGCGGATCCGCAGGAACGAGAGCAGATAGATCCATCTGGACGGGTGCGTAATTCGCCTGGAACTCAGCTAAAGGGAAAAAAAAAATTATTTATTTATTTTAATGCATGTATTCGCTGGAAAACTTCTCAGAGAGCGAAGGCCGTGGGGCTCAACGGGAACCATGGCCTGAGCATGCTGTAATGCACACGCCCGGGCTGAGCGGCGTGTGCGTGTGATTGTAGTGATTCCACTGGACCGTGCCGGAGAGTGAATGCCTGGAGGGGCGTAACTAGGTATTCACCCGATCCGACCAGGGTTGCACGACGGCATACGACGCCAGTGCACCAAGGAGGAACCGAGCAGAGGGACCAGGTGCTACTCCAGGACAGACCCCGGACATGGCTGTTGACCCACACAGGGGAATACAGGAACAGACTGGTAGGCTGGCACACAGACTGGTGGGTATAGGCAGGCACGACTGGTATGCAGGCAGGCGGGTATGCAGGCAGGGGGGTACAGGCAAGCACAGCTAGAGTGCAGACAGGGAGGCACTAGCAGGTAGGAACACAGGAGGGATAGGACCCAGTACACACTGGGACTCAGGAACAATACAGGCAGAGGGGTACAGGCAAGCACAGCTAGAGTGCAGACAGGGAGGCACTAGCAGGTAGGAACACAGGCGGGATAGGACCCAGTACACACTGGGACTCAGGAACAATACAGGCAGAGTGAGGCCGCCCAGAGAGGTGAGCGAGAACAGGGCAGGACAAGGCCGCCTGGAGCGGTGAGCAAGAGTAGAGCAGGACAAGGCCGCCAGGAGCGGTGAACAAAGGGTCAGAGCTGAGCGAGACTGCCGGAGCAGTGAGCAAGAGTAAAGCAGGACGAGGCCGCCTGGAGTGGTGAGCAAGAGTGGAGCAAGACTGCTGGAGCAGTGAGCAAAAGGATAAGAGCGGAGCGAGACTGCCGGAGCAGCGAGCAAAAGGGTCCGAGCGGAGCAAGGCTGCCGGAGCAGCGAGCAAAGGAGTCAGAGCAGGCTAGAACCACAGGAGCGGTGAGCAAAGGAGTCAGAGCAGGCTAGAACCGCCGGAGCGGTGAGCAAAGGAGTCAGAGCAGGCTAGAACCGCCGAAGCGGTGAACAAAGGAGTAGGAGCAGGCTAGAACCGCCGGAGCGGTAAGCAAGGCAGAGCAGGGGGGACAGGGCTCTGTTCACACGGAACAGACAGGAAGAGAAAGGCAGAGCCAGATACCCACAGGATACTTGCAGTGAAGTAGCGAGTGGACCACAAACTCACAAACGGGAGTACAGAGACAACAAGCAGGAGTTAGGTACGAGTTCAGACTCTGCAGAAAAAGGAAAGGAACGGACATAGAGGCAAAACAGGTAAAGGATACGAAAGAGTTCAGACTGGAACTGAGTGTAAGGAGGAGACCGACACTGCAGCGGGATACAGGAGCGGGTCTGGGAATACGGCCCCCAGAGAGGCGGGACGAACAGGCAAGGAGCGTGTTCAGACAGGACAGACAAGATACAGGAACAGGTCTAGGTAATCGGCCCCTAGAAGGCGGGAGGAACAGGCTAGGAGCGTGTTCAGACAAGATACAGGAACGGGTCTAGGTAATCGGCCCCTAGAAGGCGGGAGGAACAGGCTAGGAGCGTGTTCAGACAGGCCTGGAAATACAGCCTCCAGGATAGGCAGACAAGAGAACACAGACAGGACTCAGTTCAGACACGGGAACTGATACCGCAAGGCAGGAGACATAGACAGGACTCAGTTCAGACACGGGAACTGATACTGCAAGGCAGGAGACATAGACAGGACTCAGTTCAGACACGGGAACTGATACCGCAAGGCAGGAGACATAGACAGGACTCAGTTCAGACACGGGAACTGATACCGCAAAGCAGGAGACAAAGAACGGGACCTGGCACCTTCAGAGTGCAAGCACACACTGAATGAAACACTATGCTCAGGCCTCAGTTAATTGGGGCAGCTGATTTAAATACCAGGTGATAGACAGCAATAGGCTGAGGACGCACAAGGGGTGTGCCTGCAGCAGGTACAAAAAGCAGGAAGTGATCGGGCGCCGTCCTTAAGCAGCAGAAACAGACACAAACAGACAGCATGGAGGGAAGCCAGAGAGACACCCTGGACTGGAGATCAAGTACGCGCTCTTGCACAGTGGGAGATGGACCACTATGCAAGGACGCCGCCAGGTATGTTACACAGACTTTCAGATAGGGGAAATGTCAGTGAGTGTTCCGATTTCAGTTCCAGAGCGATTCGCCCGATGAGTCCTTCATATTTAGTCGTTTTCAGCCAATTTTCTGAATTTTTGAAAATTTCACTTTTTTGTGAAAATATCCACTAAATGAGGGAATAATATGTGTGAGGGTACCCCAGGAGAGTTCCAAATGTGTGTGGGTAGAATATATATGCCACGGGGGTAAAATTGAAAAAAGGTGAAAACATTTTTTTTTTTTGGACTTAGTCATTTTTCCGGCGTTTATCAGACTTTCAGATAGGGGAAATGTCAGTGAGCGTTCCGATTTCAGTTCCAGAACGATTCGCCCGATGAGTCCTTCATATTTATTCGTTTTCAGCCAATTTTCTGCATTTTTGAAAATTTCACTTTTTTGTGAAAATATTCACTAAATGAGGGAATAATATGTGTGAGGGTACACCAGGAGAGCTCCAAATGTGTGTGGGTAGAATATATATCCCACGGGGGTAAAATTGAAAAAAGGTGAAAAAATTTTTTTTTTGGACTTAGTCATTTTTCCGGTGTTTATCAGACTTTCAGATAGGAGAAATGTCAGTGAGCGTTCCGATTTCAGTTCCAGAGCGATTCTCCCAATGAGTCCTTCATATTTAGTCGTTTTCAGCCAATTTTCTGAATTTTTGAAAATTTTACTTTTTTGTGAAAATATCCACTTAATGAGGGAATAATTAATATGTGTGAGGGTACCCCAGGAGAGCTCCAAATGTGTGTGGGTAGAATATATATCCCACGGGGGTAAAATTGAAAAAAGTTGAAAAAAAATTTTTTTTAGACTTAGTCATTTTTCCGGCGTTTATCAGACTTTCAGATAGGGGAAATGTCAGTCAGTGAGCGTTCCGATTTCAGTTCCAGTGCGATTCGCCCGATGAGTCCTTCATATTTAGTCGTTTTCAGCCAATTTTCTGAATTTATGAAAATTTCACTGTTTTGTGAAAATATCCACTAAATGAGGGAATAATATGTGTGAGGGTACCCCAGGAGAGTTCCAAATGTGTGTGGGTAGAATATATATCCCACGGGGGTAAAATTGAAAAAAGGTGAAAAAAAATTTTTATGGACTGAGTCATTTTTCCGGCGTTTATCAGACTTTCAGGTAGGGGAAATGTCAGTGAGCGTTCTGATTTCAGTTCCAGAGCGATTTGCCCGATGAGTCCTTCAAATTTAGTCGTTTTCATCCAATTTTCAGAATTTTTGAAAATTTCACTTTTTTGTGAAAATATCCACTAAATGAGGGAATAATACAGTTATATGAAAAAGTTTGGGCACCCCTATTAATCTTAAGCTTAATGTTTTATAAAAATTGGTGTTTTTGCAACAGCTATTTCAGTTTGATATATGTAATAACTGTTGGACACAGTAATGTTTCTGCCTTGAAATTAGGTTTATTGTACTAATAGAAAATGTGCAATCTGCATCCAAACAAAATTTGACAGGTGCATAAGTATGGGCACCTCACCAGAAAAGTGACATTAATATTTAGTAGATCCTCCTTTTGCAAAAATAACAGCCTCTAGTCGCTTCCTGTAGCTTTTAATGAGTTCCTGGATCCTGGATGAAGGTATGTTTGACCATTCCTCTTTACAAAACAATTCCAGTTCAGTTAAGTTTGATGGTCGCCGAGCATGGACAGCCCTCTTCAAATGATCCCACAGATGTTCAATGATATTCAAGTCTGGGGACTGGGATGGCCATTCCAGAACATTGTAATTGTTCCTCTGCATGAATGCCTGAGTAGATTTGGAGCGGTGTTTTGGATCATTGCCTTGCTGAAAGATCCATCCCCTGCGTAATTTCAACTTTATCACTGATTCTTGAAGATTATTGTCAAGAATCTGCTGATACTGAGTGGAATCCATGCGTCCCTCAACTTTAACAAGATTCCCGATGCCGGCATTGGCCACACAGCCCCAAAGCATGATGGAACTTCCACAAAATTTTACTGTGGGTAGCAAGTGTTTTTCTTGGAATGCTGTATTTTTTGCCGCCATGCATAACGCCTTTTTGTATGACCAAACAACTCAATCTTGGTTTCATCAGTCCACAGGACCTTCTTCCAAAAAGAAATTGGCTTCTCCAAATGTGCTTTTGCATACCTCATCCGACTCTGTTTGTGGCGTGCTTGCAGAAACGGCTCCTTTCGCATCACTCTCCCATACAGCTTCTCCTTGTGCAAAGTGCGTTGTATAGTTGACCGATGCACAGTGACACCATCTGCAGCAAGTTGATGCTGCAGCTCTCTGGAGGTGGTCTGTGGATTGTCCTTGACTGATCTCACCATTCTTCTTCTCTGCCTTTCTGATGTTCTTCTTGGCCTGCCACTTCTAGCTTTAACAAGAACTGTCCCTGTGTTCTTCCATTTCCTTACTATGTTCCTCACAGTGGAAACTGACAGGTTAAATCTATGAGACAGATTTTTGTATCCTTCCCCTGAACAACTATGTTGAATAATCTTTGTTTTCAGATCATTTAACAGCTGTTTTGAGGAGCCCATGATGCCACTCTTCAGAGGAGATTCAAACAGGAGAACAACTTGTAAGTGGCCACTTTAAGTAGGTTTTCTCATGATTCCATACACCTGGCTATGAAGTTCAAAGCTCAATGAGGTTACAAAACCAAAAAAAGTGCTTTAGTAAGTCAGTAAAAAGTAGGTAGGAGTATTTAAAACAAGAAAATGATAAGGGTGCCCATACTTATGCACCTGTCAAATTTTGTTTGAATGCAGATTTCACATTTTCTGTTAGTACAATAAACCTCATTTCAAGGCAGAAACATTACTGTGTCCAACAGTTATTACATATATCAAACTGAAATAGCTGTTGCAAAAACACCAATTTTTATAAAACATTAAGCTTAAGATTAATAGGGGTGCCCAAACTTTTTCATATAACTGTATGTGTGAGGGTACCCCTGGAGAGTTCCAAATGTGTGTGGGTAGAATATATATCCCACTGGAGTAAAATTGAAAAAAGTTTAAAAACAATTTTTTTTGGATTTAATCATTTTTCTGCCGTTTATCAGACTTTCAGATAGGGAAAATGTCAGTGAGCGTTCCGATTTCAGTTCCAGAGCGATTCGCCCGATGAGTCCTTCATATTTAGTCGTTTCCAGCCAATTTTCTGAATTTTTGAAAATTTCACTTTTTTGTGAAAATATCCACTAAATGAGGGAATAATATGTGTGAGGGTACCCCAGGAGAGTTCCAAATGTCTATGGGTAGAATATATATCCCACGGGGGTAAAATTGAAAAAAAATTTTTTTTGGACTTAATCATTTTTCTGCTGTTTATCAGACTTTCAGATAGGGGAAACGTCAGTGAGTGTTCCGATTTCAGTTCCAGAGCGATTCGCCCGATGAGTCCTTCATATTTAGTCGTTTTCAGCCAATTTTCTGAATTTTTGAAAATTTCACTTTTTTGTGAAAATATCCACTAAATGAGGGAATAATATGTGTGAGGGTACCCCAGGAGAGTTCCAGATGTGTGTGGGTAGAATATATATCCCACGGGGGTAAAATTGAAAAAAAATTTTTTTGGACTAAGTCATTTTTCCGGCGTTTATCAGACTTTCAGATAGGGGAAACGTCAGTGAGTGTTCCTATTTCAGTTCCAGAGTGATTTGCCCGATGAGTCCTTCATATTTAGTCGTTTTTAGCCAATTTTCAGAATTTTTGAAAATTTCTCTTTTTTGTGAAAATATCCACTAAATGAGGGAATAATATGTGTGAGGGTACCCCAAGAGAGTTCCAAATGTGTGTGGGTAGAATATATATCCCACGGGGGTAAAATTGAAAAAAGTTGAAAAAAAATTTTTTTTGGACTTAATCATTTTTCTGCCGTTTATCAGACTTTCAAATAGGGGAAATGTCAGTGAGCGTTCCGATTTCAGTTCCAGAGCGATTCGCCCGATGAGTCCTTCATATTTAGTAGTTTTCAGCCAATTTTCTGAATTTTTGAAAATTTCACTTTTTTGTGAAAATATCCACTAAATGAGTGAATAATATGAGTGAGGGTACCCCAGGAGAGTTCCAAATGTGTGTCGGTAGAATATATATCCCACGGGGTAAAATTGAAAAAAGTTGAAAAAAATTTTTTTTGGACTTAGTCATTTTTCCGGCGTTTATCAGACTTTCAGATAGGGGAAATGTCAGTGAGCGTTCCGATTTCAGCTCCAGAGCGATTCGTCCGGTGAGTCCTTTATATTTAGTCGTTTTCAGCCAATTTTCTGAATTTTTGAAAATTTCACTTTTTTTGTGAAAATATCCACTAAATGAGTGAATAATATGAGTGAGGGTACCCCAGGAGAGTTCCAAATGTGTGTGGGTAGAATATATATCCCACGGGGTAAAATTGAAAAAAGTTGAAAAAATATTTTTTTTGACTTAATCATTTTTCTGCCGTTTATCAGACTTTCAGATAGGGGAAATGTCAGTGAGCGTTCCGATTTCAGTTCCAGAGCAATTCGCCCGATGAGTCCTTCATATTTAGTCGTTTTCAGACAATTTTCTGAATTTTTGAAAATTTCACTTTTTTGTGAAAATATCCACTAAATGAGGGAATAATATGTGTGAGGGTACCCCAGGAGAGTTCCAAATGTGTGTGGGTAGAATATATATCCCACGGGGGTAAAATTGAAAAAAGTTGAAAAAAAATTTTTTTGGACTGAGTCATTTTTCCGGCATTTATCAGACTTGCAGGTAGGGGAAATGTCAGTGAGCGTTCTGATTTCAGTTCCTGAGTGATTCGCCCGATGAGTCCTTCATATTTAGTCGTTTTCAGCCAATTTTCTGAATTTTTGAAAATTTCACTTTTTTGTGAAAATATCCTCTAAATAAGGGAATAATATGTGTGCGGGTACCCCAGGAGAGTTCCAAATGTGTGTGGGTAGAATATATATCCCACGGGAGTAAAATTGAAAAAAGTTGAAAAAATATTTTTTTTGGTCTTAATCATTTTTCTGGCGTTTATCAGACTTTCAGATGGGGAAATGTCAGTGAGCGTTCCGATTTCAGTTCCAGAGCGATTCGCCCGATGAGTCCTTCATATTTAATCGTTTTCAGCCAATTTTCAGAATTTTTGAAAATTTCACTTTTTTGTGAAAATATCCACTAAATGAGGGAATTATATGTGTGAGAGTACCCCAGGAGAGTTCCAAATGTGTGTGGATAGAAAATATATCTACAGGGCTAAAAATTTAAAAAAGTTGAAAAAATTTTTTGGGGAACTTAGTCATTTTTCCGTCGTTTATCAGACTTTCAGATAGGGGAAATGTCAGTGAGCGTTCTGATTTCAGTTCCCGAGCGATTTGCCAGATGAGTCCTTCATATTTAGTCGTTTTCAGCCAATTTTCTGAATTTTTGAAAATTTCACTTTTTTGTGAAAATATGCACTAAATGAGTGAATAATATAAGTGAGGGTACCCCAGGAGAGTTCCAAATGTGTGTGGGTAGAATATATATCCCACGGGGGTAAAATTGAAAAAAGTTTTAAAAAATTTTTTTTTGGACTTAATAATTTTTCTGGCGTTTATCAGACTTTCAAATAGGGGAAATGTCAGTGAGCGTTCCGATTTCAGTTCCAGAGTGATTCGCCCGATGAGTCCTTCATATTTAGTCGTTTTCAGCCAATTTTCTGAATTTTTGAAAATTTCACTTTTTTGTGAAAATATCCACTAAATGAGGGAATAATATGTGTGAGGTACGGTACTCCAGGAGAGTTCCAAATGTGTGTGGGTAGAATATATATCCCACGGGGGTAAAATTGAAAAAAGTTGAAAAAATATTTTTTTTGGTCTTAATCATTTTTCTGGCGTTTATCAGACTTTCAGATGGGGAAATGTCAGTGAGCGTTCCGATTTCAGTTCCAGAGCGATTCGCCCGATGAGTCCTTCATATTTAATCGTTTTCAGCCAATTTTCAGAATTTTTGAAAATTTCACTTTTTTGTGAAAATATCCACTAAATGAGGGAATTATATGTGTGAGAGTACCCCAGGAGAGTTCCAAATGTGTGTGGATAGAAAATATATCTACAGGGCTAAAAATTTAAAAAAGTTGAAAAATTTTTTTGGGGAACTTAGTCATTTTTCCGTCGTTTATCAGACTTTCAGATAGGGGAAATGACAGTGAGCGTTCTGATTTCAGTTCCCGAGCGATTTGCCAGATGAGTCCTTCATATTTAGTCGTTTTCAGCCAATTTTCTGAATTTTTGAAAATTTCACTTTTTTGTGAAAATATGCACTAAATGAGTGAATAATATAAGTGAGGGTACCCCAGGAGAGTTCCAAATGTGTGTGGGTAGAATATATATCCCACGGGGGTAAAATTGAAAAAAGTTTTAAAAAATTTTTTTTTGGACTTAATAATTTTTCTGGCGTTTATCAGACTTTCAAATAGGGGAAATGTCAGTGAGCGTTCCGATTTCAGTTCCAGAGTGATTCGCCCGATGAGTCCTTCATATTTAGTCGTTTTCAGCCAATTTTCTGAATTTTTGAAAATTTCACTTTTTTGTGAAATTATCCACTAAATGACGGAATAATATGTGTGAGGGTACCCCAGGAGAGTTCCAAATGTGTGTGGGTAGAATTTATATCCCACGGGGGTAAAATTGAAAAAAGTGGAAAAAAATTTTTTTTTGACTTAGTCTTTTTTCCGGCGTTTATCAGACTTTCAGATAGGGGAAATGTCAGTGAGCGTTCCTATTTCAGCTCCAGAGTGATTCGCCCGATGACTCCTTCATATTTAGTCGTTTTCAGCCAATTTTCTGAATTTTTGAAAATTTCACTTTTTTGTGAAAATATCCACTAAATGAGTGAATAATATGAGTGAGGGTACCCCAGGAGAGTTCCAAATGTGTGTGGGTAGAATATATATCCCACAGGGGTAAAATTGAAAAAAAGTTGAAAAAAAATTTTTTTGGACTGAGTCATTTTTCCGGCATTTATCAGACTTGCAGGTAGGGGAAATGTCAGTGAGCGTTCTGATTTCAGTTGCTGAGTGATTCGCCCGATGAGTCCTTCATATTTAGTCGTTTTCAGCCAATTTTCTGAATTTTTGAAAATTTCACTTTTTTGTGAAAATATCCTCTAAATAAGGGAATAATATGTGTGCGGGTACCCCAGGAGAGTTCCAAATGTGTGTGGGTAGAATATATATCCCACGGGAGTAAAATTGAAAAAAGTTGAAAAAAAATTTTTTTTGGACTTAATCATTTTTCTGGCGTTTATCAGACTTTCAGATGGGAGAAATGTCAGTGAGCGTTCCGATTTCAGTTCCAGATCGATTCACCCGATGAGTCCTTCATATTTAGTCGTTTTCAGCCAATTTTCTGAATTTTTGAAAATTTCACTTTTTTGTGAAAATATCCACTAAATGAGGGAATAATATGTGTGAGGTACGGTACTCCAGGAGAGTTCCAAATGTGTGTGGGTAGAATATATATCCCACGGGGGTAAAATTGAAAAAAGTTGAAAAAATTTTTTTTTTTTTCTTAATCATTTTTCTGGCGTTTATCAGACTTTCAGATGGGGAAATGTCAGTGAGCGTTCCGATTTCAGTTCCAGAGCGATTCGCCCGATGAGTCCTTCATATTTAATCGTTTTCAGCCAATTTTCAGAATTTTTGAAAATTTCACTTTTTTGTGAAAATATCCACTAAATGAGGGAATTATATGTGTGAGAGTACCCCAGGAGAGTTCCAAATGTGTGTGGATAGAAAATATATCTACAGGGCTAAAAATTTAAAAAAGTTGAAAAATTTTTTTGGGGAACTTAGTCATTTTTCCGTCGTTTATCAGACTTTCAGATAGGGGAAATGTCAGTGAGCGTTCTGATTTCAGTTCCCGAGCGATTTGCCAGATGAGTCCTTCATATTTAGTCGTTTTCAGCCAATTTTCTGAATTTTTGAAAATTTCACTTTTTTGTGAAAATATGCACTAAATGAGTGAATAATATAAGTGAGGGTACCCCAGGAGAGTTCCAAATGTGTGTGGGTAGAATATATATCCCACGGGGGTAAAATTGAAAAAAGTTTTAAAAAATTTTTTTTTGGACTTAATAATTTTTCTGGCGTTTATCAGACTTTCAAATAGGGGAAATGTCAGTGAGCGTTCCGATTTCAGTTCCAGAGTGATTCGCCCGATGAGTCCTTCATATTTAGTCGTTTTCAGCCAATTTTCTGAATTTTTGAAAATTTCACTTTTTTGTGAAATTATCCACTAAATGACGGAATAATATGTGTGAGGGTACCCCAGGAGAGTTCCAAATGTGTGTGGGTAGAATTTATATCCCACGGGGGTAAAATTGAAAAAAGTGGAAAAAAATTTTTTTTTGACTTAGTCTTTTTTCCGGCGTTTATCAGACTTTCAGATAGGGGAAATGTCAGTGAGCGTTCCTATTTCAGCTCCAGAGTGATTCGCCCGATGACTCCTTCATATTTAGTCGTTTTCAGCCAATTTTCTGAATTTTTGAAAATTTCACTTTTTTGTGAAAATATCCACTAAATGAGTGAATAATATGAGTGAGGGTACCCCAGGAGAGTTCCAAATGTGTGTGGGTAGAATATATATCCCACGGGGGTAAAATTGAAAAAAAGTTGAAAAAAAATTTTTTTGGACTGAGTCATTTTTCCGGCATTTATCAGACTTGCAGGTAGGGGAAATGTCAGTGAGCGTTCTGATTTCAGTTGCTGAGTGATTCGCCCGATGAGTCCTTCATATTTAGTCGTTTTCAGCCA
Organism: Phyllobates terribilis; assembly: GCF_046119375.1. Lineage (NCBI taxonomy): Eukaryota > Metazoa > Chordata > Amphibia > Anura > Dendrobatidae > Phyllobates > Phyllobates terribilis. Next base: position 5,441,799 of record NW_027362838.1, on the reverse strand, counting down.
ATTTTCTGAATTTTTGAAAATTTCACTTTTTTGTGAAAATATCCTCTAAATAAGGGAATAATATGTGTGCGGGTACCCCAGGAGAGTTCCAAATGTGTGTGGGTAGAATATATATCCCACGGGAGTAAAATTGAAAAAAGTTGAAAAAAAATTTTTTTTGGACTTAATCATTTTTCTGGCGTTTATCAGACTTTCAGATGGGAGAAATGTCAGTGAGCGTTCCGATTTCAGTTCCAGATCGATTCACCCGATGAGTCCTTCATATTTAGTCGTTTTCAGCCAATTTTCTGAATTTTTGAAAATTTCACTTTTTTGTGAAAATATCCACTAAATGAGGGAATAATATGTGTGAGGTACGGTACTCCAGGAGAGTTCCAAATGTGTGTGGGTAGAATATATATCCCACGGGGGTAAAATTGAAAAAAGTTGAAAAAATATTTTTTTTGGTCTTAATCATTTTTCTGGCGTTTATCAGACTTTCAGATGGGGAAATGTCAGTGAGCGTTCCGAATTCAGTTCCAGAGCGATTCGCCCGATGAGTCCTTCATATTTAATCGTTTTCAGCCAATTTTCAGAATTTTTGAAAATTTCACTTTTTTGTGAAAATATCCACTAAATGAGGGAATTATATGTGTGAGAGTACCCCAGGAGAGTTCCAAATGTGTGTGGATAGAAAATATATCTACAGGGCTAAAAATTTAAAAAAGTTGAAAAATTTTTTTGGGGAACTTAGTCATTTTTCCGTCGTTTATCAGACTTTCAGATAGGGGAAATGTCAGTGAGCGTTCTGATTTCAGTTCCCGAGCGATTTGCCAGATGAGTCCTTCATATTTAGTCGTTTTCAGCCAATTTTCTGAATTTTTGAAAATTTCACTTTTTTGTGAAAATATGCACTAAATGAGTGAATAATATAAGTGAGGGTACCCCAGGAGAGTTCCAAATGTGTGTGGGTAGAATATATATCCCACGGGGGTAAAATTGAAAAAGGTTTTAAAAAATTTTTTTTTGGACTTAATAATTTTTCTGGCGTTTATCAGACTTTCAAATAGGGGAAATGTCAGTGAGCGTTCCGATTTCAGTTCCAGAGTGATTCGCCCGATGAGTCCTTCATATTTAGTCGTTTTCAGCCAATTTTCTGAATTTTTGAAAATTTCACTTTTTTGTGAAATTATCCACTAAATGACGGAATAATATGTGTGAGGGTACCCCAGGAGAGTTCCAAATGTGTGTGGGTAGAATTTATATCCCACGGGGGTAAAATTGAAAAAAGTGGAAAAAAATTTTTTTTTGACTTAGTCTTTTTTCCGGCGTTTATCAGACTTTCAGATAGGGGAAATGTCAGTGAGCGTTCCTATTTCAGCTCCAGAGTGATTCGCCCGATGACTCCTTCATATTTAGTCGTTTTCAGCCAATTTTCTGAATTTTTGAAAATTTCACTTTTTTGTGAAAATATCCACTAAATGAGTGAATAATATGAGTGAGGGTACCCCAGGAGAGTTCCAAATGTGTGTGGGTAGAATATATATCCCACGGGGGTAAAATTGAAAAAAAGTTGAAAAAAAATTTTTTTGGACTGAGTCATTTTTCCGGCATTTATCAGACTTGCAGGTAGGGGAAATGTCAGTGAGCGTTCTGATTTCAGTTGCTGAGTGATTCGCCCGATGAGTCCTTCATATTTAGTCGTTTTCAGCCAATTTTCTGAATTTTTGAAAATTTCACTTTTTTGTGAAAATATCCTCTAAATAAGGGAATAATATGTGTGCGGGTACCCCAGGAGAGTTCCAAATGTGTGTGGGTAGAATATATATCCCACGGGAGTAAAATTGAAAAAAGTTGAAAAAAAATTTTTTTTTGGACTTAATCATTTTTCTGGCGTTTATCAGACTTTCAGATGGGAGAAATGTCAGTGAGCGTTCCGATTTCAGTTCCAGATCGATTCACCCGATGAGTCCTTCATATTTAGTCGTTTTCAGCCAATTTTCTGAATTTTTGAAAATTTCACTTTTTTGTGAAAATATCCACTAAATGAGGGAATAATATGTGTGAGGTACGGTACTCCAGTAGAGTTCCAAATGTGTGTGGGTAGAATATATATCCCACGGGGGTAAAATTGAAAAAAAAAATTTTTGGACTTAGTCATTTTTCCGGCAATTTTCAGACTTTTAGATAGGGGAAATGTCAGTGAGCGTTCCGATTTCAGTTCCAGAGCGATTCGCCCGATGAGTCCTTCATATTTAGTCGTTTTCAGCCAATTTTCTGAATTTTTCTAAATTTCACTTTTTTGTGAAAATATCCACTAAATGAGGGAATAATATGTGTGAGGGTATCCCAGGAGAGTTCCAAATGTGTGTGGGTAGAATATATATCCACAATGGTAAAATTGAAAAAAGTTGAAAAAATTTTTTTGGGGGACTTAGTCATTTTTCCGGCGTTTATCAGACTTTCAGATAGGGGAAATGTCAGTGAGCGCTACCATTTCAGTTCCAGAGCAATTCGGACGATGAGTCCTTCATATTTAGTCGTTTTCAACCAATTTTCTGAATTTTTGAAAATTTCAATTTTGTGAAATTATCCACTAAATGAGGGAATAATATGTGTGAGGGTACAACAGGAGAGTTCCAAATGTGTGTGGGTAGAATATATATCCCACGGGGGTAAAATTGAAAAAAAGTTGAAAAAAAATTTTTTTTGGACTTAGTCATTTTCCGGCGTTTATCAGACTTTCAGATAGGGGAAATGTCAGTGAACGTTCTGATTTCAGCTCCAGAGCGATTCGCCCGATGAGTCTTTCATATTTAGTCGTTTTCAGCCAATTTTCAGAATTTTTGAAAATTTCACATTTTTGTGAAAATATCCACTAAATGAGGGAATAATATGTGTGCGGGTACCCCAGGAGAGTTCCAAATGTGTGTGGGTAGAAAATATATCCACAGGGGTAAAATTGAAAAAAGTTTAAAAATTTTTTTTGGGGAACTTAGTCATTTTTCCGGCGTTTATCAGACTTTCAGATAGGGGAAATGTCAGTGAGCGTTCCGATTTCAGTTCCAGAGCGATTCGCCCGATGAGTCCTTCATATTTAGTCGTTTTCAGCCATTTTTCTGAATTTTTGAAAATTTCACTTTTTTGTGAAAATATCCACTAAATGAGTGAATAATATGAGTGAGGGTACCCCTGGAGAGTTCCAAATGTGTGTGGGTAGAATATATATCCCACGGGGGTAAAATTGAAAAAAACTTTTTTTTGGACTTAGTCATTTTTCCGGCGTTTATCAGACTTTCAGATAGGGGAAATGTCAGTGAACGTTCTGATTTCAGTTCCAGAGCGATTCGCCCGATGAGTCCTTCATATTTAGTCGTTTTCAGCCAATTTTCAGAATTTTTGAAAATTTCACTTTTTTGTGAAAATATCCACTAAATGAGGGAAAAATATGTGTGAGGGTACCCCAGGAGAGTTCCAAATGTGCGTGGGTAGAATATATATCCCACGGGGTTAAAATTGAAAAAAGTTGAAAAATTTTTTTTTTCGGACTTAGTCATTTTTCCGGCGTTTATCAGACTTTCAGATAGGGGAAATGTCAGTGAGCGTTCCAATTTCAGCTCCAGAGCGATTCGCCCGATGAGTCCTTCATATTTAGTCGTTTTCAGCCAATTTTCAGAATTTTTGAAAATTTTACTTTTTTGTGAAAATATCCACTAAATGAGTGAATAATATGAGTGAGGGTACCCCAGGAGAGTTCCAAATGTGTGTGGGTAGAATATATATCCCACGGGGGTAAAATTGCAAAAAATTTTTTTTGGACTTAGTCATTTTTCCGGCGTTTATCAGACTTTCAGATAGGGGAAATGTCAGTGAGCGTTCCGATTTCAGTTCCAGAGCGATTCGCCCAATGAGTCCTTCATATTTAGTCGTTTTCAGCCAATTTTCAGAATTTTTGAAAATTTCAAATTTTTGTGAAAATATCCACTAAATGAGGGAATAATATGTGTGAGGGTATGCCAGGAGAGTTCCAAATGTGTGTGGGTAGAATATATATCCACAGGGGTAAAATTGAAAAAAATGTTTTTGGGGACTTAGTCATTTTTCCGGCGTTTATCAGACCTTCAGGTAGGGGAAATGTCAGTGAGCGTTCCAATTTCAGTTCCAGAGCGATTCGCACGATAAGTCCTTCATATTCAGTCGTTTTCAGCCAATTTTCTGAATTTTTGAAAATTTCACTTTTTTGTGAAAATATCCACTAAATGAGGGAATAATATGTGTGAGGGTATGCCAGGAGAGTTCCAAATGTGTGATGGTAGAATATATATCCCACGGGGGTAAAATTGGAAAAAGTTGAAAAAAAATGTTTTTTGGACTGTCATTTTTTCAGCGTTCATCAGACTTTCAGATAGGGGAAATGTCAGTGAGCATTCCGATTTCAGTTCCAGAGCGAATTCGCCCGATGAGTCCTTCTTATTTAGTCGTTTTCAGCCAATTTTCAGAATTTTTGAAAATTTCACTTTTTTATGAAAATATCCACTAAATGAGGGAATAATATGTGTGAGGGTACCCCAGGAAAGTTCCAAATGTGTGTGGGTAGAATATATATCCCACGGGGGTAACATTGAAAAAACATTTTTTTTGGACTTAGTCATCTTTCCGGCGTTTATCAGACTTTCAGATAGAAGAAATGTCAGTGAGCGTTCCGATTTCAGTTCCAGAGCGATTCGCCCGATGAGTCCTTCATATTTAGTCGTTTTCAGCCAATTTTCAGAATTTTTGAAAATTTCACTTTTTTGTGAAAATATCAACTAAATGAGGGAAAAATATTTGTGAGGGTACCCCAGGAGAGTTCCAAATGTGTGTGGGTAGAATATATATCGAACGGGGGTAAAATTGAAAAAAGTTGAAAAAATTTTTTTTTTGGACTCAGTCTTTTTTTCAGCGTTTATCAGACCTTCAGGTAGGGGAAATGTCAGTGAGCGTTCCGATTTCAGTTCCAGAGCGATTCGCCCAATGAGTCCTTCATATTTAGTCGTTTTCAGCCAATTTTCAGAATTTTTGAAAATTTCACTTTTTTGTGAAAATATCCTCTAAATTAGGTAATAATATGTGTGTTAGTACCCCAGGAGAGTTCCAAATGTGTGTGGATAGAATATATATCCCACGAGGGTAAAATTGAAAAAAAATTTTTTTGGACTTAGTCATTTTTCCAGCGTTTATCAGACTTTCAGATAGGGGAAATGTCAGTGAGCGTTCCGATTTCAGTTCCAGAGCGATTCGCCCGATGAGTCCTTCATATTTAGTCGTTTTCAGCCAATTTTCAGAATTTTTGAAAATTTCACTTTTTTGTGAAAATATCCACTAAATGAGTGAATAATATGTGTGAGGGTACCCCATGAGAGTTTCAAATGTGTGTGGGTAGAATATATATCCCACGGGGGTAACATTGAAAAAAAAATTTTTTGGCACTTAATCATCTTTCCGGCGTTTATCAGACTTTCAGATAGGGGAAATGTCAGTGAGCATTCCGATTTCAGTTCCAGAGCGATTCGCCCGATGAGTCCTTCATATTTAGTCGTTTTTAGCCAATTTTCAGAATTTTTGAAAATTTCTTTTTTTGTGAAAATATCCACTAAATGAGGGAAAAATATTTGTGAGGGTACCCCAGGAGAGTTCCAAATGTGTGTGGGTAGAATATATATCCCACGGGGGTAAAATTGAAAAAAGTTGAAAAAATTTTTTTTGGACTTAGTCATTTTTCTGGCATTTATCAGACTTTCAGATAGGGGAAATGTCAGTGAGCGTTCCGATTTCAGTTCCAGAGCGATTCGCCCAATGAGTCCTTCATATTTAGTCATTTTCAGCCAATTTTCAGAATTTTTGAAAATTTTACTTTTTTGTGAAAATATCCACTAAATGAGTGAATAATATGAGTGAGGGTACCCCAGGAGAGTTCCAAATGTGTGTGGGTAGAATATATATCCCACGGGGGTAAAATTGCAAAAAATTTTTTTTGGACTTAGTCATTTTTCCGGCGTTTATCAGACTTTCAGATATGGGAAATGTCAGTGAGCGTTCCGATTTCAGTTCCAGAGCGATTCGCCCAATGAGTCCTTCATATTTAGTCGTTTTCAGCCAATTTTCAGAATTTTTGAAAATTTCAAATTTTTGTGAAAATATCCACTAAATGAGGGAATAATATGTGTGAGGGTATGCCAGGAGAGTTCCAAATGTGTGTGGGTAGAATATATATCCACAGGGGTAAAATTGAAAAAAGTTGAAAAAAATGTTTTTGGGGACTTAGTCATTTTTCCGGCGTTTATCAGACCTTCAGGTAGGGGAAATGTCAGTGAGCGTTCCAATTTCAGTTCCAGAGCGATTCGCACGATAAGTCCTTCATATTCAGTCGTTTTCAGCCAATTTTCTGAATTTTTGAAAATTTCACTTTTTTGTGAAAATATCCACTAAATGAGGGAATAATATGTGTGAGGGTATGCCAGGAGAGTTCCAAATGTGTGATGGTAGAATATATATCCCACGGGGGTAAAATTGGAAAAAGTTGAAAAAAAATGTTTTTTGGACTGTCATTTTTTCAGCGTTCATCAGACTTTCAGATAGGGGAAATGTCAGTGAGCATTCCGATTTCAGTTCCAGAGCGAATTCGCCCGATGAGTCCTTCTTATTTAGTCGTTTTCAGCCAATTTTCAGAATTTTTGAAAATTTCACTTTTTTATGAAAATATCCACTAAATGAGGGAATAATATGTGTGAGGGTACCCCAGGAAAGTTCCAAATGTGTGTGGGTAGAATATATATCCCACGGGGGTAACATTGAAAAAACATTTTTTTTGGACTTAGTCATCTTTCCGGCGTTTATCAGACTTTCAGATAGAAGAAATGTCAGTGAGCGTTCCGATTTCAGTTCCAGAGCGATTCGCCCGATGAGTCCTTCATATTTAGTCGTTTTCAGCCAATTTTCAGAATTTTTGAAAATTTCACTTTTTTGTGAAAATATCAACTAAATGAGGGAAAAATATTTGTGAGGGTACCCCAGGAGAGTTCCAAATGTGTGTGGGTAGAATATATATCGAACGGGGGTAAAATTGAAAAAAGTTGAAAAAATTTTTTTTTTGGACTCAGTCTTTTTTTCAGCGTTTATCAGACCTTCAGGTAGGGGAAATGTCAGTGAGCGTTCCGATTTCAGTTCCAGAGCGATTCGCCCAATGAGTCCTTCATATTTAGTCGTTTTCAGCCAATTTTCAGAATTTTTGAAAATTTCTTTTTTTGTGAAAATATCCACTAAATGAGGGAAAAATATTTGTGAGGGTACCCCAGGAGAGTTCCAAATGTGTGTGGGTAGAATATATATCCCACGGGGGTAAAATTGAAAAAAGTTGAAAAAATTTTTTTTGTACTTAGTCATTTTTCTGGCATTTATCAGACTTTCAGATAGGGGAAATGTCAGTGAGCGTTCCGATTTCAGTTCCAGAGCGATTCGCCCAATGAGTCCTTCATATTTAGTCGTTTTCAGCCAATTTTCATAATTTTTGAAAATTTCTAATTTTTGTGAAAGTATCCACTAAATGAGGGAGTAATATGTGTGAGGGTACCCCAGGAGAGTTCCAAATGTGTGTGGGTAGAATATATTTCCCACGGGGGTAAAATTGAAAAAAGTTGAAAAAAAATGTTTTTTGGACTGTCATTTTTTCAACGTTTATCAGACTTTCAGATAGAGGAAATGTCAGTGAGCATTCCGATTTCAGTTCCAGAGCGACTCGCCCGATGAGTCCTTCATATTTAGTCGACTTCAGCCAATTTTCTGAATTTTTGAAAATTTCACTTTTTTTGTGAAAATATCCACTAAAGGAGGGAATAATATGTGTGAGGGTACCCCAGGAGAGTTCCAAATGTGTGTGGGTAGAATATATATCCCACGGGGGTAAAATTGAAAAAAGTTGAAAACATTTTTTTGGGACTTAGTCATTTTTCCGGCGTTTATCAAACTTTCAGATAGGGGAAATGTCAGTGAGCGTTCCGATTTCAGTTCCAGAGTGATTCGCCCGATGAGTCCTTCATATTTTGTCGTTTTCAGCCAATTTTCTGAATTTTTGAAAATTTCACTTTTTTTGTGAAAATATCCACTAAATGAGGGAATAATATGTGTGAGGGTACCCCAGGAGAGTTCCAAATGTGTGTGGGTAGAATATATATCCCACGGGGGTAAAATTGAAAGAAGTTGAAAAAATTTTTTTTTGGACTCAGTCATTTTTTACAGCGTTTATCAGACTTTCAGATAGGGGAAATGTCAGTGAGCGTTCCAATTTCAGTTCCAGAGCTATTCGCCCGATGTGTCCTTCATATTTAGTCGTTTTAGGCCAATTTTCTGAATTTTTGAAAATTTCACTTTTTTGTGAAAATATCCACTAAATGAGGGAATAATATGTGTGAGGGTACCCCAGGAGATTTCCAAATGTGTGTGGGTAGAATATATATCCCACGGAGGTAAAATTGAAAAAAAAATTTTTTTGGACTTAGTCATTTTTCCGGCGTTTATCACACTTTCAGATAGGGGAAATGTAAGTGAGTGTTCCGATTTCAGTTCCAGAGCGATTCGCCCGATAAGGCCTTCATATTTAGTCGTTTTCAGCCAATTTTCTGAATTTTTGAAAATTTCACTTTTTTGTGAAAATATCCACTAAATGAGGGAATAATATGTGTGAGGGTACCCCAGGGGAGTTCTAAATATGTGTGGGTAGAATATAAATCCCACAGGGGTAAAATTGAAAAAAGTTGAAAAAAATTTTTTTTTGCACTTAGTCATTTTTTCAGCGTTTATCAGACTTTCAGATAGGGGAAATGTCAGTCAGCATTCCGATTTCAGTTCCAGAGTGATTCGCCCGATGAGTCCTTCATATTTAGTCGTTTTCAGCCAATTTTCTGAATTTTTGAAAATTTCACTTTTTTGTGAAAATATCCACTAAATGAGGGAATAATATGTGTGAGGGTACCCCAGGAGTGTTCCAAATGTGTGTGGGTAGAATTTATATCTCACGGGGGTAAAATTGAAAAAAGTTTAAAAAAATTTTTTTTAGGACTTAGTCATTTTTCCAGCGTTTATCAGACTTTCAGATAGGGGAAATGTCAGTGAGCGTTCCGATTTCAGTTCCAGAGCGATTCGCCCGATGAGTCCTTCATATTTAGTCGTTTTCAGCCAATTTTCTGAATTTTTGAAAATTTCACTTTTTTGTGAAAATATCCACTAAATGAGGGAATAATATGTGTGAGGGTACGCCAGGAGAGTTCCAAATGTGTGTGGGTATAATATATATCCCACGGGGGTAACATTGAAAAAAAGATTTTTTTGGACTTAATCATCTTTCCGCCGTTTATCAGACTTTCAGATAGGGGAAATGTCAATTAGCATTCCGATTTCAGTTCCAGAGCTATTCGTCCGATGAGTCCTTCATATTTAGTCGTTTTCAGCTAATTTTCAGAATTTTTGAAAATTTCACTTTTTTGTGAAAATATCCACTAAATGAGGGAATAATATGTGTGAGGGTACCCCAGGAGAGTTCCAAATGTGTGTGGATAGAATATATATCCCACGGGGGTAAAATTGAAAAAAGTTGAAAAAAAAATTTTTTTGGACTGTCATTTTTTCAGCGTTTATCAGACTTTCAGATAGGGGAAATGTCAGTGAGCGTTCCGATTTCAGTTCCAGAGCGATTCGCCCGATGAGTCCTTTATATTTAGTTGTTTTCAGCCAATTTTCTGAATTTTTGAAAATTTCACTTTTTTGTGAAAATATCCACTAAATGAGGGAATAATATGTGTGAGGGTACCCCAGGAGAGTTCCAAATGTGTGTGGGTAGAATATATATCCACGGGGGTAAAATTGAAAAATGTTGAAAAATTTTTTTTCGTGGACTTAGTCATTTTTCCGGCGTTTATCAGACTTTCAGAGAGGGGAAATGTCAGTGAGCATTCCGATTTCGGTTCCAGAGCGATTCGCTCGATGAGTCCTTCATATTTAGTGGTTTTAAGCCAATTTTCAGAATTTTTGAAAATTTCACTTTTTTGTGAAAATATCCACTAAATGAGGGAATAATATATGTGAGGGTACCCCAGGAGAGTTCCAAATGTGTGTGGGTAGAATATATATCCCACGGGGGTAAAATTGAAAAAAGTTGAAAAAAAAATTTTTTTTGGACTTAGTCATTTTTTCAGCATTTATCAGACTTTCAGATAGGTGAAATGTCAGTGAGCGTTCCGATTTCAGTTCCAGAGCGATTCGCCCAATGAGTCCTACATATTTAGTTGTTTTCAGACAATTTTCTGAATTTTTGAAAATTTCACTTTTTTGTGAAAATATCCACTAAATGAGGGAATAATATGTGTGAGGGTACCCTAGTAGAGTTCCAAATGTGTGTGGGTAGAATATATATCCCACGGGGGTAAAATTGAAAAAAGTTGAAAAAAAATTTTTTTTGGACTTAGGCATTTTTCCGGCATTTATCAGACTTTCAGATAGGTGAAATGTCAGTGAGCATTCCGATTTCAGTTCCAGAGCGATTTGACCGATGAGTCCTTCATATTTAGTTAGTTTGAGACAATTTTCAGAATTTTTGAAAATTTCACTTTTTTGTGAAAATATCCACTAAATGAGGGAATAATACGTGTGAGGGTACCCCAGGAGAGTTCCAAATGTGTGTGGGTAGAATATATATCCCACGGGGGTAAAATTTAAAAAAGTTGAAAAAAATTTTTTTTGGACTTCGTAATTTTTCCGGCGTTTATCAGACTTTCAGATAGGGGAAATGTCAGTGAGCGTTACGATTTCAGTTCCAGAGCGATTCGCCCGATGAGTTCTTCATATTTAGTCATTTTCAGCCAATTTTCAGAATTTTTGAAAATTTCACTTTTTTGTGAAAATATCCACTAAATGAGTGAATAATATGTGTGAGGGTACCCCAGGAGAGTTCCAAATGTGTGTGGGTAGAATATATATCCCACGGGGGTAAAATTGAAAAAAGTTGAAAACATTTTTTTTTGTCCTTAGTCATTTTTTCAGCGTTTATCAGACTTTCAGATAAGGTAAATATCAGTGTGCGTTCCGATTTCAGTTCCAGAGCAATTCGCTCAATGAGTCCTTCATATTTAGTAGTTATTAGCCAATTTTCAGAATTTTTGAAAATTTCACTTTTTTGTGAAAATATCCACTAAATGAGGGAATAATATGTGTGAGGGTACCCCAGGAGAGTTCCAAATGTGTGTGGGTAGAATATATATCCCACAGGGGTAAAATTGAAAAAAGTTGAAAAAAAATTTTTTTTGGACTTTGTAATTTTTCCGGCGTTTATCAGACTTTCAGATAGGGGAAATGTCAGTGAGCGTTCCGATTTCAGTTCCAGAGCGATTCGCCCAATGAGTCCTTCAGATTTAGTTGTTTTCAGCCAACTTTCAGAATTTTTGAAAATTTCACTTTTTTGTGAAAATATCCACTAAATGAGGGAATAATATGTGTAAGGACACCCCAGGAGAGTTCCAAATGTGTGTGGGTAGAATATATATCCCATGGGGGTAAAATTGAAAAAAGTTGAAAAAAAATTTTTTTTGGACTGTCATTTTTCCGGCGTTTATCAGACTTTCAGATAGGGGAAATGTCAGTGAGCGTTCCGATTTCAGTTCCAGAGAGATTCGCCCGATGAGTCCTTCATATTTAGTCATTTTCAGCCAATTTTCAGAATTTTTTAAAATTTCACTTTTTTGTGAAAATATCCACTAAATGAGTGAATAATATGTGTGAGGGTACCCCTGGAGAGTTCCAAATGTGTGTGGGTAAAATATATATCCCACAGAGGTAAAATTGAAAAAAGTTTAAAAAAAATTTTTTTTGGACTTAGTCATTTTTCCGGCGTTTATCAGACTTTCAGATAGGGGAAATGTCAGTGAGCATTCCGATTTCAGTTCCAGAGCAATTCGCCCGATGAGTCCTTCATATTTAGTCATTTTCAGCCAATTTTCAGAATTTTTGAAAATTTCACTTTTTTGTGAAAATATCCACTAAATGAGGGAATAATATGTGTGAGGGTACCCCAGGAGAGTTCCAAATGTGTGTGGGTAGAATATTTATCCACGGGGGTAAAATTGAAAAAAGTTGAAAATTTTTTTTGGATGACTTAGTCATTTTTCTGGCGTTTATCAGACTTTCAGATAGGGTAAATGTCGGTGAGCGTTCCGATTTCAGTTCCAGAGCGATTCGCTCGATGTGTCCTTCATATTTAGAAGTTTTCAGCCAATTTTCAGAATTTTTGAAAATTTCCCTTTTTTGGGAAAATATCCACTAAATGAGGTAATAATATGTGTATATGGCACCCCAGGAGATTTCCAAATGTGTGTGGGTAGAATATATATCCACAGGGTAAAATTGAAAAAAGTTGAAAAAAATTTTTTTTTAGACTTAGCCATTTTTCCGGCGTTTATCAGACTTTCAGATAGGGGAAATGTCAGTGAGCATTCCGATTTCAGTTCCAGAGCGATTCGCCCAATGAGTCCTTCATATTTAGTCATTTTCAGCCAATTTTCAGAATATTTGAAAATTTCACTTTTTTGTGAAAATATCCACTAAATGAGGGAATAATATGTGTGAGGGTACCCCAGGAGAGTTCCAAATGTGTGTGGGTAGAATATATATCCCACGGGGGTAAAATTGAAAAAAGATGAAAAAAAATTTTTTTTTGGACTTAGTCATTTTTTCAGCATTTATCATCCCGCAGACACTGAGAAGCGCAGGCTTGCTTGCGCTCCTCAGTGTCTCTCTGTGACGTCATCCAGATGAGCCGAGTTCATGTCCAATGAACTCAGCTCACCTCATGCACGTCACTGACAGCGTGGGAAAATTCTCCTGCACTCAGCGCTTCAGCGTGAGAATTCTCCCACGCTGTCAGTGACATACATGAGGTGAGGTCATGTCCAATGAACTCAGCTCACCTCATGCACGTCACTGACAGCGTGGGAAAATTCTCACGCTGAAGTGCTGAGTGCAGGAGAATTTTCCCACGCTGTCAGTGACGTGCATGAGGTGAGCTGAGTTCATTGGACATGACCTCGGCTCATCTTTATGCCGTCACAGCCAGACACTGAGGAGTGGAAGTATGCCTGCGCTTCTCAGTGTCTGCGGGATGACAGGCTGGATGGCAGCGTTCTCCTGCGGTCCAGCCTGTCATCTCGATGTAGCAGAGCTGAAGCTGTCGTGGGAGCCATGGAAAGGTAAGGATGAGGTTGCTTTATTATTTTACTTTTATTGTAGGAGATCGTTGGCTTCAGCTGGAATGGGCGTGACGGTAAGTATGGTTTAATTTAGAACAATAAAGAATTGTGTGTTTATTTCAATTAAAGGACTTTATTCTGGGTGTTGTGTTTTTTTAAATACTTTACTAGAAATTCATGCTTGCGCTCCTCAGTGTCTGGCTGTGACGGCATCCAGATGAGCCGAGGTCATGTCCAATGAACTCGGCGCACCTCATGCACTTCACTGACAGCGTGGGAAAATTATCACGCTGAAGCGCTGAGTGCAGGAGAATTTTCCCACACTGTCAGTGACATGCATGAGGTGAGCTGAGTTCATTGGACATGACCTCACCTCATGTATGTCACTGACAGCGTGAGAGAAGTCTCACGCTGAAGCGTTGAGTGCAGGAGAATTCTCCCACGCTGTCAGTGACGTGCATGAGGTGAGCTGAAATAATTAAAAAAAAAAAAACGTGGAGCTTCTCCCTATTTTTGTGTCCAGCCAGGTACAACTAGGCAGCTGGGGGATGGAATCTGCAGCGCAGGGAGGCCCAAGCTTTCTGCCCCCCCCACTGAAAATTGCAGTCCGCAGCCGCCCCGGAAAATGGCGCGTTCATAGAAGCTGGATGCTGTACCTGGCTGGCATACAAAAATATGGCGAAGCCCACGTCAAAAGTTTTGGGAAAAATTAATTAAAAAATAAACAATAATTTAGGGACTGCATCTTTATTAACTCCTCAAATGTCATTTAGTGTTAAAATAAAGGATTTATTTAAAAAAAAAATGGCGTGGGATCCCCCATAATTTTAGTCTCTAGCGGAGGTTAAGCAGACGGCTGGGGCAGATGTTTGAAGCCTGGGAAGGGGGTAAAACCCACGGAGCTTCCCAGGCTACTAATATCAGCCCCCAGCTGAATACCTAGCCTTTACTAGCTATTAAAATGGGGGACCCCCCCCAAAAAAATGACGTGGGGTCCCCCCTATTTTAATAGTTAGCAAAGGCTAGGCAGACAGCTGGGGGCTGATATTAATAGCCCAGGAAGGGTGCCATGAATAATGGCCCCCTCCCAGGCTAGAAACACCAGCCGTCAGCCGCCCCAGAAATGGCGCATCCATAGGATGCGCCAATTCTGGCACTTAGCCTCGCTCTTCCACGCTGCCCTGGTGTGATGGCAGGGGGTAATAGTGGTGGGGTTCATGTCAGCGCCAGCTGCCATGAAGCCCAGGTTAGTAATGATGGCCGTCTATAAGACACCCCCATTACTAACCTACAAAGTGTTAAAAAGAAAAAACACACTACACCCAGAAAAAAATAATTTATTTGAAATAAAACACACCATTTTATTTAATTCTTAGTTTACTAAAAATAATAGTTACCTGTCCACGTTCCTGCGCTGATCTCCCATGCACAGCTGTCACATCTGGAGAAGGTGACAGCTGTGCATGGCTGCTGTAAGCTCACGCTGCCGGGAACACGTCCGCTCCCGGCAGCGGGAGCCACTGACTGAGGTCACCGGAGTGCATTCAGTCAGCGCAGCTCCGGAGACCTCCTTTACGGCACTGCTGTACCGTGGGAATTTCTCACGATACAGCAGGGCCGTAAAGGAGCTAACCGGAGCAGCGCTGCCTGAACTCCGGTGAACCCTTACGGCCCCGTCATTCTAGTGGTGGCAGCGGTTCAGAGCGGTCACATTCTATGTGGCTGCTCTGAACTGGAGATCTTCGTGGGACACTCGTGGACTACTCCGGAGGGGTAAGGATAAGGTTGTGGTTTATTATTTTATATTTTATTACAGGAGATCGATGGCTTCAGGGAATTAGGTGTCTAGGTGAGTATAGGTGTAGTTTTTTATTTTTTACTTTATTTTAGGTGGCGATCGGGGGGGACAGGTAATGTATGAACTAATTTCTTTTAGGTAACCACTGGCCACCAATGACATGTATCTAACATTTATTGGGGACACAGTAGGGCAATTTAAAAAGCAGGTTCAGGCTGATGGGAACTACTGCTCCCATCGAGCTGATCCTGCCGGCACGAGTGGACGGGGGACAGACATAGGCCGATGGGAGTAGTAGTGTCACATCGGCCTATGTCTGCCTGCACGCACAGACACCGCGCACACCCGCACAAACATCGCACAGACACCCCGCACACACACACCGCACACACACCCGCACACACACCCCGCACACACACCCCGCACACACACCCCGCACACACACCCCGCACACACACACTGCACACACACCCGCACACACACTAATCATGACGGGTCTGGGAGGTGAGGCTGACCTGTGCGGCCGTGGGAAAGTTCATGTGAGTTCATGCAGTCAAGCATGAACTCACATGAACCCTCTGAGGGCAACGCGGCGACTTCAAATGAACAGCTGATCGGCATCAGCTGATACCTCAGCTGTTCATTTGAAATAACCGGCGGGAAAGCGCAGCACAGAACGGGAAAGCCGGCGGTGAAGTCTTTTCACTACCGGCTTCCCCGCCCGGGTCCTTTGCTCCTTGGTGCTGCGCTCCCCGCCCGGTCCTAATTTACGATTGGGATTGGAGGTGGAGAGGGGAGCGGAGGATTATGGTGGGAGGCTGCGGGGAAGCAGTATGTGGCTGTGTGATTGTTTAAAAGCCGGCGGCTTTTTACCGCGCGCCGGCTTTTAAACAATCAGGAGAATTCTCCCCCGCTGGGATGGCATTCTGATGACAGGCTGGATCGCGCTGCCATCCAACTTGTCATCCTTCACAGACACTGCAGAGCGCAGGCATTATGGGAACTTCCGATTCCGGTATTCGATATTGTAAAAGTATCGGAATTAAGTATCGGAATTCCGATACCGCGAATATCAGCCGATACCCGATATTACAGTATCGGAATGCTCAACACTACCGATGAGTCCTTCATATTTAGTCGTTTTCAGCCAATTTTCTGAATATTTGAAAATTTCACTTTTTTGTGAAAATATCCACTAAATGAGGGAATAATATGTGTGAGGGTACCCCAGGAGAGTTCCAAATGTGTGTGGGTAGAATATATATCCCACGGGGGTAAAATTGAAAAAAGATGAAAAAAAATTTTTTTTAGACTTAGTCATTTTTCCGGCGTTTATCAGACTTTCAGATAGGGGAAATGTCAGTGAGCGTTCCGATTTCAGTTCCAGAGTGATTCGCCCGATGAGTCCTTCATATTTAGTCGTTTTCAGCCAATTTTCAGAATTTTTGAAAATTTCACTTTTTTGTGAAAATATCCACTAAATGAGGGAATAATATGTGTGAGGGTACCCCAGGAGAGTTCCAAATGTGTGTGGGTAGAATATATATCCCACGGGGGTAAAATTGAAAAAAGTTTAAAAAAAATTTTTTTTAGACTTAGTCATTTTTCCGGCGTTTATCAGACTTTCAGATAGGTGAAATGTCAGTGAGCATTCCGATTTCAGTTCCAGAGCAATTCGCCCGATGAGTCCTTCATATTTAGTCGTTTTCAGCGAATTTTCAGAATTTTTCAAAATTTCATTTTTTGTGAAAATATCCACTAAATGAGGGAATAATATGTGTGAGGGTAACCCAGCAGAGTTACAAATGTGTGTGGGTAGAATATATATCCCACGGGGGTAAAATTGAAAAAAGTTGAAAAAAAATTTTTTTTGGACTTAGTCATTTTTTCAGCGTTTATCAGACTTTCAGATAGGGGAAATGTCAGTGAGCGTTCCAATTTCAGTTCCAGAGCAATTCGCCCGATGAGCCCTTCATATTTAGTCGTTTTCAGCCAATTTTCAGAATTTTGAAAATTTCACTTTTTTGTAAAAATATCCACTAAATGAGGGAATAATATATGTGAGGGTACCCCAGGAGAGTTCCAAATGTGTGTGGGTAGAAGATATATCCCACGGGGGTAAAATTGAAAAAAGTTGAAAAAATTTTTTTTTTTCGACTTAGTCATTTTTCCGGCGTTTATCAGACTTTTCAAATAGGGGAAATGTCAGTGAGCATTCCGATTTCAGTTCCAGAGCGATTCGCCCGATGAGTCCTTCATATTTAGTCGTTTTCAGCCAATTTTCTGAATTTTTGAAAATTTCACTTTTTTGTGAAAATATCCACTAAATGAGGGAATAATATGTGTGAGGGTACCCCAGCAGAGTTACAAATGTGTGTGGGTAGAATATATATCCCACGGGGGTAAAATTGAAAAAAGTTGAAAAAAAATTTTTGTTGGACTTAGTCATTTTTCCGGCGTTTAGAAGACTTTCAGATAAGGGAAATGTCAGTGAGTATTCCAATTTCAGTTCCAGAGCGATTCGCCCGATGAGTCCTTCATATTTAGTCGTTTTCAGCCAATTTTCAGAATTTTTGAAAATTTCACTTTTTGTGAAAATATCCACTAAATGAGGGAAAAATATGTGTGAGGGTACCCCAGGAGAGTTCCAAATGTGTGTGGGTAGAATATATATCACACGGGGGTAAAATTGAAAAAAGGTGAAAAATTTTTTTTTTTTGATTTAGTCATTTTTTCACCGTTTATCAGACTTTCAGATAGGGGAAATGTCAGTGAGCGTTCCGATTTCAGTTCCAGAGCGATTCGCCCGATGAGTCCTTCATATATAGTCGTTTTCAGCCAATTTTCAGAATTTTTGAAAATTTCACTTTTTTGTGAAAATATCCACTAAATGAGGGAATAATATGTGTGAGGGTACCCCAGGAGAGTTCCAAATGTGTGTGGGTAGAATATATATCCCACGGTGGTAAAATTGAAAAAAGGTGAAAAAAAATTTTTTTTGGACTTAGTCATTTTTTCAGCGTTTATCAGACTTTCAGATAGGGGAAATGTCAGTGAGCATTCCAATTTCAGTTCCAGAGCGATTCGCCCGATGAGTCCTTCATATTTAGTCGTTTTCAGCCAATTTTCTGAATTTTTGAAAATTTCACTTTTTTGTGAAAATATCCACTAAATGAGGGAATAATATGTGTGAGGGTACCCCAGGAGAGTTCCAAATGTGTGTGGGTAGAATATATATCCCACGGGGGTAAAATTGAAAAAAGGTGAAAAAAATTTTTTTGGGACTTACTCATTTTTCCGCCATTTTTCAGACTTTCAGATAGGGGAAATGTCAGTGAGCGTTCCGATTTCAGTTCCAGAGCGATTCGCCCAATGAGTCCTTCATATTTAGTCATTTTCAGCCAATTTTCAGAATTTTTGAAAATTTCACTTTTTTGTGAAAATATCCGCTAAATGAGGGAATAATATGTGTGAGGGTACCCCAGGAGAGTACCAAATGTGTGTGGGTAGAATATATATCCCACGGGGGTAAAATTGAAAAAAGTTTAAAAAATTTTTTTTAGATTTAGCCATTTTTCCGGCTTTTATCAGACTTTCAGATAGGGGAAATGTCAGTGAGCGTTCCAATTTCAGTTCCAGAGCGATTCGCCCGATGAGTCCTTCATATTTAGTCATTTTCAGCCAATTTTATGAATTTTTGAAAATTTCACTTTTTTGTGAAAATATCCACTAAATGAGGGAATAATATGTGTGAGGGTACCCCAGGAGAGTTCCAAATGTGTGTGGGTAGAATATATATCCCACGGGGGTAAAATTGAAAAAAGTTTAAAAAATTTTTTTTTAGATTTAGCCATTTTTCCTGCTTTTATCAGACTTTCAGATAGGGGAAATGTCAGTGAGCGTTCCAATTTCAGTTCCAGAGCGATTCGCCCGATGAGTCCTTCATATTTAGTCGTTTTCAGCCAATTTTCTGAATTTTTGAAAATTTCACTTTTTTGTGAAAATATCCACTAAATGAGGGTATATGTGTGAGGGTACAGCAGGAGAGTTCCAAATGTGTGTGGGTAGAAGATATATCCCACGGGGGTAAAATTGAAAAAAGTTTAAAAAATTTTTTTTTTGGACTTAGTAATTTTTCCGGCGTTAATCAGACTTTCAATTAGGGGAAATGTCAGTGAGCGTTCCGATTTCAGTTCCAGAGCGATTTGCCCGATGAGTCCTTCATATTTAGTCGTTTTCAGCCAATTTTCAGAATTTTTGAAAATTTTACTTTATTGTGAAAATATCCACTAAATGAGGGAATAATATGTGTGAGGGTAACCCAGGAGAGTTCCAAATGTGTGTGGGTAGAATATATATCCCACGGGGGTAAAATTGAAAAAAGGTGAAAAAAAATTTTTTTTGGACTTAGTCATTTTTTCAGCGTTTATCAGACTTTCAGATAGGGGAAATGTCAGTGAGCGTTCCAATTTCAGTTCCAGACCGATTCGCCCGATGAGTCCTTCATATTTAGTCGTTTTCAGCCAATTTTCTGAATTTTTGAAAATTTCACTTTTTTGTGAAAATATCCACTAAATGAGGGAATAATATGTGTGAGGGTACCCCATGAGAGTTCCAAATGTGTGTGGGTAGAATAAATATCCCACGGGGGTAAAATTCAAAAATGTTTAAAAATTTTTTTTTAGACTTAGTCATTTTTCCGGCGTTTATCAGACTTTCAGATAGGGGAAATGTCAGTGAGCGTTCCGATTTCAGTTCCAGAGCGATTCGCCCGATGAGTCATTCATATTTAGTCATTTTCAGCCAATTTTCAGAATTTTTGAAAATTTCACTTTTTTGTGAAAATATCCACTAAATGAGGGAATAATATGTGTGAGGGTACCCCAGGAGAGTTCCAAATGTGTGTGGGTAGAATATATATCCCACGGGGGTAAAATTGAAAAAAGTTTAAAAATTTTTTTTTTAGATTTAGCCATTTTTCCGGCTTTTATCAGACTTTCAGATAGGGGAAATGTCAGTGAGCGTTCCAATTTCAGTTCCAGAGCGATTCGCCCGATGAGTCCTTCATATTTAGTCATTTTCAGCCAATTTTATGAATTTTTGAAAATTTCACTTTTTTGTGAAAATATCCACTAAATGAGGGACTAATATGTGTGAGGGTACCCCAGGAGAGTTCCAAATGTGTGTGGGTAGAATATATATCCCACGGGGGTAAAATTGAAAAAAGGTGAAAAATTTTTTTTTTTGGACTTAGTCATTTTTTCAGCGTTTATCAGACTTTCAGATAGGAGAAATGTCAGTGAGCGTTCCGATTTCAGTTCCAGAGCGATTCGCCCGATGAGTCCTTCATATTTAGTCGTTTTCAGCCAATTTTCAGAATTTTTGAAATTTTCACTTTTTTGTGAAAATATCCACTAAATGAGGGAATAATATGTGTGAGGGTACCCCAGGAGAGTTCCAAATGTGTGTGGGTAGAATATATATCCCACGGGGGTAAAATTGAAAAAAGTTTTAAAAATTTTTTTTTAGATTTAGCCATTTTTCCGGCTTTTATCAGACTTTCAGATAGGGGAAATGTCAGTGAGAGTTCCACTTTCAGTTCCAGAGCGATTCGCCCGATGTGTCCTTCATATTTAGTCGTTTTCAGCCAATTTTCTGAATTTTTGAAAATTTCACTTTTTTGTGAAAATATCCACTAAATGAGGGAATATGTGTGAGGGTACCCCAGGAGAGTTCCAAATGTGTGTGGGTAGAATATATATCCCACGGGGGTAAAATTGAAAAAAGATGAAAAATTTTTTTTTTTCGACGTAGTCATTTTTTCAGCGTTTATCAGACTTTCAGATAGGGGAAATGTCAGTGAGCGTTCCGATTTCAGTTCCAGAGCGATTCGCCCGATGAGTCCTTCATATATAGTCGTTTTCAGCCAATTTTCAGAATTTTTGGAAATTTCACTTTTTTGTGAAAATATCCACTAAATGAGGGAATAATATGTGTGAGGGTACCCCAGGGGAGTTCCAAATGTGTGTGGGTAGAATATATATCCCACGGGGGTAAAATTGAAAAAAGATGAAAAAAAATTTTTTTTGGACTTAGTCATTTTTTCAGCGTTTATCAGACTTTCAGATAGGGGAAATGTCAGTGAGCATTCCAATTTCAGTTCCAGAGCGATTCGCCCGATGAGTCCTTCATATTTAGTCGTTTTCAGCCAATTTTCTGAATTTTTGAAAATTTCACTTTTTTGTGAAAATATCCACTAAATGAGGGAATAATATGTGTGAGGGTACCCCAGGAGAGTTCCAAATGTGTGTGGGTAGAATATATATCCCACGGGGGTAAAATTGAAAAAAGTTTAAAAAAATTTTTTTTAGATTTAGTCATTTTTCCGGCGTTTATCAGACTTTCAGATAGGGGAAATGTCAGTGAGCGTTCCAATTTCAGTTCCAGAGCGATTTGCCCGATGAGTCCTTCATATTTAATCGTTTTCAGCCAATTTTCTGAATTTTTGAAAATTTCACTTTTTTGTGAAAATATCCACTAAATGAGGGAATAATATGTGTGAGGGTACCCCAGGAGAGTTCCAAATGTGTGTGGGTAGAATAAATATCCCACGGGGGTAAAATTCAAAAATGTTTAAAAAATTTTTTTTAGACTTAGTCATTTTTCCGGCGTTTATCAGACTTTCAGATAGGGGAAATGTCAGTGAGCGTTCCGATTTCAGTTCCAGAGCGATTCGCCCGATGAGTCATTCATATTTAGTCATTTTCAGCCAATTTTCAGAATTTTTGAAAATTTCACTTTTTTGTGAAAATATCCACTAAATGAGTGAATAATATGTGTGAGGGTACCCCAGGAGAGTTCCAAATGTGTGTGGGTAGAATATATATCCCACGGGGGTAAAATTGAAAAAAGATGAAAAAATTTTTTTTTTCGACTTAGTCATTTTTTCAGCGTTTATCAGACTTTCAGATAGGGGAAATGTCAGTGAGCGTTCCGATTTCAGTTCCAGAGCGATTCGCCCGATGAGTCCTTCATATATAGTCGTTTTCAGCCAATTTTCAGAATTTTTGGAAATTTCACTTTTTTGTGAAAATATCCACTAAATGAGGGAATAATATGTGTGAGGGTACCCCAGGGGAGTTCCAAATGTGTGTGGGTAGAATATATATCCCACGGGGGTAAAATTGAAAAAAGGTGAAAAAAAATTTTTTTTGGACTTAGTCATTTTTTCAGCGTTTATCAGACTTTCAGATAGGGGAAATGTCAGTGAGCATTCCAATTTCAGCTCCAGAGCGATTCGCCCGATGAGTCCTTCATATTTAGTCGTTTTCAGCCAATTTTCTGAATTTTTGAAAATTTCACTTTTTTGTGAAAATATCCACTAAATGAGGGAATAATATGTGTGAGGGTACCCCAGGAGAGTTCCAAATGTGTGTGGGTAGAATATATATCCCACGGGGGTAAAATTGAAAAAAGTTTAAAAAAATTTTTTTTAGATTTAGTCATTTTTCCGGCGTTTATCAGACTTTCAGATAGGGGAAATGTCAGTGAGCGTTCCAATTTCAGTTCCAGAGCGATTTGCCCGACGAGTCCTTCATATTTAGTCGTTTTCAGACAATTTTCTGAATTTTTGAAAATTTCACTTTTTTGTGAAAATATCCACTAAATGAGGGAATAATATGTGTGAGGGTACCCCAGGAGAGTTCCAAATGTGTTTGGGTAGAATATATATCCCACGGGGGTAAAATTGAAAAAAGTTTAAAATTTTTTTTTAGATTTAGCCATTTTTCCGGCTTTTATCAGACTTTCAGATAGGGGAAATGTCAGTGAGCGTTCCAATTTCAGTTCCAGAGCGATTCGCCTGATGAGTCCTTCATATTTAGTCGTTTTCAGCCAATTTTCTGAATTTTTGAAAATTTCACTTTTTTGTGAAAATATCCACTAAATGAGGGAATATGTGTGAGGGTACCCCAGGAGAGTTCCAAATGTGTGTGGGTAGAAGATATATCCCACGGGGGTAAAATTGAAAAAAGTTTAAAAAAATTTTTTTTTGGACTTAGTAATTTTTCCGGCGTTAATCAGACTTTCAATTAGGGGAAATGTCAGTGAGCGTTCCGATTTCAGTTCCAGAGCGATTTGCCCGATGAGTCCTTCATATTTAGTCGTTTTCAGCCAATTTTCAGAATTTTTGAAAATTTTACTTTATTGTGAAAATATCCACTAAATGAGGGAATAATATGTGTGAGGGTACCCCAGGAGAGTTCCAAATGTGTGTGGGTAGAATATATATCCCACGGGGGTAAAATTGAAAAAAGGTGAAAAAAAATTTTTTTTTTGACTTACTCATTTTTTCAGCGTTTATCAGACTTTCAGATAGGGGAAATGTCAGTGAGCGTTCCAATTTCAGTTCCAGACCGATTCGCCCGATGAGTCCTTCATATATAGTCGTTTTCAGCCAATTTTCTGAATTTTTGAAAATTTCACTTTTTTGTGAAGATATCCACTAAATGAGGGAATAATATGTGTGAGGGTACCCCAGGAGAGTTCCAAATGTGTGTGGGTAGAATATATATCCCACGGCGGTAAAATTGAAAAAAGTTTTAAAAAATTTTTTTTAGATTTAGCCATTTTTCCGGCTTTTATCAGACTTTCAGATAGGGGAAATGTCAGTGAGCGTTCCAATTTCAGTTCCAGAGCGATTCGCCCGATGAGTCCTTCATATTTAGTCGTTTTCAGCCAATTTTCTGAATTTTTGAAAATTTCACTTTTTTGTGAAAATATCCACTAAATGAGGGAATATGTGTGAGGGTACCCCAGGAGAGTTCCAAATGTGTGTGGGTAGAATATATATCCCACGGGGGTAAAATTGAAAAAAGTTGAAAAAAAATTTTTTTTAGAATTAGTAATTTTTCTGGCGTTTATCAGACTTTCAGATAAGGGAAATGTCAGTGAGTGTTCCGATTTCAGTTCCAGAGCGATTCGACCGATGAGTCCTTCATACTTAGTCGTTTTCAGCCAATTTTCTGAATTTTTGAAAATTTCACTTTTTTGTGAAAATATCCACTAAATGAGGGAATAATATGTGTGAGGGTACCCCAGGAGAGTTCCAAATGTGTGTGGGTAGAATAAATATCCCACGGGGGTAAAATTCAAAAAAGTTTAAAAAATTTTTTTTAGACTTAGTCATTTTTCCGGCGTTTATCAGACTTTCAGATAGGGGAAATGTCAGTGAGCGTTCCAATTTCAGTTCCAGAGCGATTCGCCCGATGAGTCCTTCATATTTAGTCGTTTTCAGCCAATTTTATGAATTTTTGAAAATTTCACTTTTTTGTGAAAATATCCACTAAATGAGGGAATAATATGTGTGAGGGTACCCCAGGAGAGTTCCAAATGTGTGTGGGTAGAATATATATCCCACGGGGGTAAAATTGAAAAAAGGTGAAAAAATTTTTTCTTTGGACTTAGTCATTTTTCCGGCGTTAATCAGACTTTCAATTAGGGGAAATGTCAGTGAGCGTTCCGATTTCAGTTCCAGAGCGATTCGCCCGATGAATCCTTCATATTGAGTCGTTTTCAGCCAATTTTCAGAATTTTTGAAAATTTCACTTTTTTGTGAAAATATCCACTAAATGAGGGAATAATATGTGTGAGGGTACCCCAGGAGAGTTCCAAATGTGTGTGGGTAGAATATATATCCCACGGGGGTAAAATTGAAAAAAGGTGAAAAAAATTTTTTTTTGGATTAAGTCATTTTTTCAGCGTTTATCAGACTTTCAGATAGGGGAAATGTCAGTGAGCGTTCCGATTTCAGTAGCAGGGCGATTCACCCAATGAGTCCTTCATATTTAGTCGTTTTCACCAATTTTCAGAATTTTTGAAAATTTCACTTTTTTGTGAAAATATCCACTAAATGAGGGAATAATATGTGTGAGGGTACCCCAGGAGAGTTCCAAATGTGTGTGGGTAGAATATATATCCCACGGGGGTAAAATTGAAAAAAGTTGAAAAAAATTTTTTGTTGGACTTAGTCATTTTTCCGGCATTTAGAAGACTTTCAGATAGGGGAAATGTCAGTGATTATTCCAATTTCAGTTCCAGAGCGATTCGCCCGATGAGTCCTTCATATTTAGTCGTTTTCAGCCAATTTTCTGAATTTTTGAAAATTTCACTTTTTTGTGAAAATATCCACTAAATGAGGGAATAATATATGTGAGGGTACCCCAGGAGAGTTCCAAATGTGTGTGGGTAGAAGATATATCCCACGGGGGTAAAATTGAAAAAAGGTGAAAAATTTGGTTTTTTGGACTTAGTCATTTTTTCAGCGTTTATCAGACTTTCAGATAGGGGAAATGTCAGTGAGCGTTCCAATTTCAGTTCCAGAGCAATTCGCCCGATGAGTCCTTCATATTTAGTCGTTTTCAGCCAATTTTCAGAATTTTGAAAATTTCACTTTTTTGTAAAAATATCCACTAAATGAGGGAATAATATGTGTGAGGGTACCCCAGGAGAGTTCCAAATGTGTGTGGGTAGAATATATATCCCACGGGGGTAAAATTGAAAAAACGTGAAAAAATTTTTTTTGGGACTTAGTCATTTTTCCGGCATTTATCAGACTTTCAGATAGGGGAAATGTCAGTAAGCGTTCCGATTTCAGTTCCAGAGCGATTCGCCCAATGAGTCCTTCATATTTAGTCATTTTCAGCCAATTTTCAGAATTTTTGAAAATTTCACTTTTTTGTGAAAATATCCACTAAATGAGGGAATAATATGTGTGAGGGTACCCCAGGAGAGTTCCAAATGTGTGTGGGTAGAATAAATATCCCACGGGGGTAAAATTCAAAAAAGTTTAAAAAATTTTTTTTAGACTTAGTCATTTTTCCGGCGTTTATCAGACTTTCAGATAGGGGAAATGTCAGTGAGCGTTCCAATTTCAGTTCCAGAGCGATTCGCCCGATGAGTCCTTCATATTTAGTCGTTTTCAGCCAATTTTTTGAATTTTTGAAAATTTCACTTTTTTGTGAAAATATCCACTAAATGAGGGAATAATATGTGTGAGGGTACCCCAGGAGAGTTCCAAATGTGTGTGGGTAGAATATATATCCCACGGGGGTAAAATTGAAAAAAGGTGAAAAAAATTTTTCTTTGGACTTAGTCATTTTTCCGGCGTTAATCAGACTTTCAATTAGGGGAAATGTCAGTGAGCGTTCCGATTTCAGTTCCAGAGCGATTCGCCCGATGAATCCTTCATATTGAGTCGTTTTCAGCCAATTTTCAGAATTTTTGAAAATTTCACTTTTTTGTGAAAATATCCACTAAATGAGGGAATAATATGTGTGAGGGTACCCCAGGAGAGTTCCAAATGTGTGTGGGTAGAATATATATCCCACGGGGGTAAAATTGAAAAAAGGTGAAAAAAATTTTTTTTTGGATTAAGTCATTTTTTCAGCGTTTATCAGACTTTCAGATAGGGGAAATGTCAGTGAGCGTTCCGATTTCAGTAGCAGGGCGATTCACCCAATGAGTCCTTCATATTTAGTCGTTTTCACCAATTTTCAGAATTTTTGAAAATTTCACTTTTTTGTGAAAATATCCACTAAATGAGGGAATAATATGTGTGAGGGTACCCCAGGAGAGTTCCAAATGTGTGTGGGTAGAATATATATCCCACGGGGGTAAAATTGAAAAAAGTTGAAAAAAATTTTTTGTTGGACTTAGTCATTTTTCCGGCATTTAGAAGACTTTCAGATAGGGGAAATGTCAGTGATTATTCCAATTTCAGTTCCAGAGCGATTCGCCCGATGAGTCCTTCATATTTAGTCGTTTTCAGCCAATTTTCTGAATTTTTGAAAATTTCACTTTTTTGTGAAAATATCCACTAAATGAGGGAATAATATATGTGAGGGTACCCCAGGAGAGTTCCAAATGTGTGTGGGTAGAAGATATATCCCACGGGGGTAAAATTGAAAAAAGATGAAAAAAATTTTTTTTTGACTTAGTCATTTTTCCGGCGTTTATCAGACTTTCAGATAGGGGAAATGTCAGTGAGCGTTCCGATTTCAGTTCCAGAGCGATTCGCCCGATGAGTCCTTCATATTTAGTCGTTTTCAGCCAATTTTCAGAATTTTTGAAAATTTCACTTTTTTGTGAAAATATCCACTAAATGAGGGAACAATATGTGTGAGGGTACCCCAGGAGAGTTCCAAATGTGTGTGGGTAGAAGATATATCCCACGGGGGTAAAATTGAAAAAAGTTGAAAATTTTTTTTTTTTTCGACTTAGTCATTTTTCCGGCGTTTATCAGACTTTCAGATAGGAGAAATGTCAGTGAGCGTTCCGATTTCAGTTCCAGAGCGATTCGCCGATGAGTCCATCATATTTATTCGTTTTCAGCCAATTTTCAGAATTTTGAAAATTTCACTTTTTTGTGAAAATATCCACTAAATGAGGGAATAATATGTGTGAGGGTACCCCAGGAGAGTTCCAAATGTGTGTGGGTAGAATATATATCCCACGGGGATAAAATTGAAAAAAGGTGAAGAAAATTTTTTTTGGACTTAGTCATTTTTCCGGCGTTTATCAGACTTTCAGATAAGAGAAATGTCAGTGAGCGTTCCGATTTCAGTTCCAGAGCGACTCGCCGATCAGTCCTTCATATTTAGTCGTTTTCAGCCAATTTTCTGAATTTTTGAAAATTTCACTTTTTTGTGAAAATATCCACTAAATGAGGGAATAATATGTGTGAGGGTACCCCAGGAGAGTTCCAAATGTGTGTGGGTAGAATATATATCCCACGGGGGTAAAATTGAAAAAAGTTGAAAAAAATTTTTTGTTGGACTTAGTCATTTTTCCTCCGTTTAGAAGACTTTCAGATAGGGGAAATGTCAGTGAGCGTTCCAATTTCAGTTCCAGAGCGATTCGCCCGATGAGTCCTTCATATTTAGTCGTTTTCAGCCAATTTTCTGAATTTTTGAAAATTTCACTTTTTTTGTGAAAATATCCACTAAATGAGGGAATAATATGTGTGAGGGTACCCCAGCAGAGTTACAAATGTGTGTGGGTAGAATATATATCCCACGGGGGTAAAATTGAAAAAAGTTGAAAAAAAATTTTTGTTGGACTTAGTCATTTTTCCGGCGTATAGAAGACTTTCAGATAGGGGAAATGTCAGTGAGCGTTCCGATTTCAGTTCCAGAGCGATTCGCCCGATGAGTACTTCATATTTAGTCGTTTTCAGCCAATTTTCTGAATTTTTGAAAATTTCACTTTTTTGTGAAAATATCCACTAAATGAGGGAATAATATGTGTGAGGGTACCCCAGGAGAGTTCCAAATGTGTGTGGGCAGAATATATATCCCACGGGGGTAAAATTGAAAAAAGGTGAAAAATTTTTTTTTTTTGACTTAGTCATTTTTTCAGCGTTTATCAGACTTTCAGATAGGGGAAATGTCAGTGAGCGTTCCGATTTCAGTTCCAGAGCGATTCGCCCGATGAGTCCTTCATATATAGTCATTTTCAGCCAATTTTCTGAATTTTTGAAAATTTCACTTTTTTGTGAAAATATCCACTAAATGACGGAATAATATGTGTGAGGGTACCCCAGGAGAGTTCCAAATGTGTGTGGGTAGAATATATATCCCACGGGGGTAAAATTGAAAAAAGATGAAAAAAAAATTTTTTTGACTTAGTCATTTTTCCGGCGTTTATCAGACTTTCAGATAGGAGAAATGTCAGTGAGCGTTCCGATTTCAGTTCCAGAGCGACTCGCCGATCAGTCCTACATATTTAGTCGTTTTCAGCCAATTTTCAGAATTTTGAAAATTTCACTTTTTTGTGAAAATATCCACTAAATGAGGGAATAATATGTGTGAGGGTACCCCAGTAGAGTTCCAAATGTGTGTGGGTAGAATATATATCCCACGGGGGTAATATTGAAAAAAGTTTAAAAAATTTTTTTTAGACTTAGTCATTTTTCCGGCGTTTATCAGACTTTCAGATAGGGGAAATGTCAGTGAGCGTTCCAATTTCAGTTCCAGAGCGATTCGCCCGATGAGTCCTTCATATTTAGTCGTTTTCAGCCAATTTTCTGAATTTTTGAAAATTTCACATTTTTGTGAAAATATCCACTAAATGAGGGAATAATATGTGTGAGGGTACCCCAGGAGAGTTCCAAATGTGTGTGGGTAGAAGATATATCCCACGGGGGTAAAATTGAAAAAAGTTGAAAATTTTTTTTTTTTTCGACTTAGTCATTTTTCCGCCGTTTATCAGACTTTCAGATAGGAGAAATGTCAGTGAGCGTTCCGATTTCAGTTCCAGAGCGATTCGCCGATGAGTCCATCATATTTATTCGTTTTCAGCCAATTTTCAGAATTTTGAAAATTTCACTTTTTTGTGAAAATATCCACGAAATGAGGGAATAATATGTGTGAGGGTACCCCAGGAGAGTTCCAAATGTGTGTGGGTAGAATATATATCCCACGGGGGTAAAATTGAAAAAAGTTGAAAAAAATTTTTTGTTGGACTTAGTCATTTTTCCGGCGTTTAGAAGACTTTCAGATAGGGGAAATGTCAGTGAGCGTTCCAATTTCAGTTCCAGAGCGATTCGCCCGATGAGTCCTTCATATTTAGTCGTTTTCAGCCAATTTTCTGAATTTTTGAAAATTTCACTTTTTTTGTGAAAATATCCACTAAATGAGGGAATAATATGTGTGAGGGTACCCCAGCAGAGTTACAAATGTGTGTGGGTAGAATATATATCCCACGGGGGTAAAATTGAAAAAAGTTGAAAAAAATTTTTTGTTGGACTTAGTCATTTTTCCGGCGTTTAGAAGACTTTCAGATAGGAGAAATGTCAGTGAGCGTTCCGATTTCAGTTCCAGAGCGATTCGCCGATCAGTCCTTCATATTTAGTCGTTATCAGCCAATTTTCAGAATTTTGAAAATTTCACTTTTTTGTGAAAATATCCACTAAATGAGGGAATAATATGTGTGAGGGTACCCCAGGAGAGTTCCAAATGTGTGTGGGTAGAATATATATCCCACGGGGGTAAAATTGAAAAAAAGTGAAAAAAAATTTTGTTTTGGACTTAGTCATTTTTTCAGCGTTTATCAGACTTTCAGATAGGGGAAATGTCAGTGAGCATTCCAATTTCAGTTCCAGAGCGATTCGCCCGATGAGTCCTTCATGTTTAGTCGTTTTCAGCCAATTTTCAGAATTTTTGAAAATTTCACTTTTTTGTGAAAATATCCACTAAATGAGGGAATAATATGTGTGAGGGTACCCCAGGAGAGTTCCAAATGTGTGTGGGTAGAATATATATCCCACGGTGGTAAAATTGAAAAAAGATGAAAAAATTTTTTTTTGGACTTAGTCATTTTTCCGGCGTTTATCAGACTTTCAGATAGGGGAAATGTCAGTGAGCGTTCCGATTTCAGTTCCAGAGCGATTCGCCCGATGAGTCCTTCATATTTAGTCGTTTTCAGCCAATTTTCAGAATTTTTGAACATTTCACTTTTTTGTGAAAATATCCACTAAATGAGGGAATAATATGTGTGAGGGTACCCCAGGAGAGATCCAAATGTGTGTGGGTAGAATATATATCCCACGGGGGTAAAATTGAAAAAAGTTTAAAAAATTTTTTTTAGACTTAGTCATTTTTCCGGCGTTTATCAGACTTTCAGATAGGGGAAATGTCAGTGAGCGTTCCAATTTCAGTTCCAGAGCGATTCGCCCGATGAGTCCTTCATATTTAGGCGTTTTCAGCCAATTTTCTGAATTTTTGAAAATTTCACATTTTTGTGAAAATATCCACTAAATGAGGGAATAATATGTGTGAGGGTACCCCAGGAGAGTTCCAAATGTGTGTGGGTAGAAGATATATCCCACGGGGGTAAAATTGAAAAAAGTTGAAAATTTTTTTTTTTTTCGACTTAGTCATTTTTCCGGCGTTTAGAAGACTTTCAGATAGGGGAAATGTCAGTGAGCGTTCCAATTTCAGTTCCAGAGCGATT
The DNA here is from genome assembly GCF_046119375.1 of Phyllobates terribilis. Classification (NCBI taxonomy): domain Eukaryota; kingdom Metazoa; phylum Chordata; class Amphibia; order Anura; family Dendrobatidae; genus Phyllobates; species Phyllobates terribilis. The sequence continues at coordinate 5,410,743 of NW_027362838.1, read as the reverse complement.
CGCCCGATGAGTCCTTCATATTTAGTCGTTTTCAGCCAATTTTCTGAATTTTTGAAAATTTCACTTTTTTTGTGAAAATATCCACTAAATGAGGGAATAATATGTGTGAGGGTACCCCAGCAGAGTTACAAATGTGTGTGGGTAGAATATATATCCCACGGGGGTAAAATTGAAAAAAGTTGAAAAAAATTTTTTGTTGGACTTAGTCATTTTTCCGGCGTTTAGAAGACTTTCAGATAGGGGAAATGTCAGTGAGCGTTCCAATTTCAGTTCCAGAGCGATTCGCCCGATGAGTCCTTCATATTTAGTCGTTTTCAGCCAATTTTCTGAATTTTTGAAAATTTCACTTTTTTTGTGAAAATATCCACTAAATGAGGGAATAATATGTGTGAGGGTACCCCAGCAGAGTTACAAATGTGTGTGGGTAGAATATATATCCCACGGGGGTAAAATTGAAAAAAGTTGAAAAAAATTTTTTGTTGGACTTAGTCATTTTTCCGGCGTTTAGAAGACTTTCAGATAGGAGAAATGTCAGTGAGCGTTCCGATTTCAGTTCCAGAGCGATTCGCCGATCAGTCCTTCATATTTAGTCGTTATCAGCCAATTTTCAGAATTTTGAAAATTTCACTTTTTTGTGAAAATATCCACTAAATGAGGGAATTATATGTGTGAGGGTACCCCAGGAGAGTTCCAAATGTGTGTGGGTAGAATATATATCCCACGGGGGTAAAATTGAAAAAAAGTGAAAAAAAATTTTGTTTTGGACTTAGTCATTTTTTCAGCGTTTATCAGACTTTCAGATAGGGGAAATGTCAGTGAGTGTTCCAATTTCAGTTCCAGAGCGATTCGCCCGATGAGTCGTTCATGTTTAGTCGTTTTCAGCCAATTTTCAGAATTTTTGAAAATTTCACTTTTTTGTGAAAATATCCACTAAATGAGGGAATAATATGTGTGAGGGTACCCCAGGAGAGTTCCAAATGTGTGTGGGTAGAATATATATCCCACGGTGGTAAAATTGAAAAAAGATGAAAAAATTTTTTTTTGGACTTAGTCATTTTTCCGGCGTTTATCAGACTTTCAGATAGGGGAAATGTCAGTGAGCGTTCCAATTTCAGTTCCAGAGCGATTCGCCCGATGAGTCCTTCATATTTAGTCGTTTTCAGCCAATTTTCAGAATTTTTGAAAATTTCACTTTTTTGTGAAAATATCCACTAAATGAGGGAATAATATGTGTGAGGGTACCCCAGGAGAGTTCCAAATGTGTGTGGGTAGAATATATATCCCACGGGGGTAAAATTGAAAAAAGTTTAAAAAATTTTTTTTAGACTTAGTCATTTTTCCGGCGTTTATCAGACTTTCAGATAGGGGAAATGTCAGTGAGCGTTCCAATTTCAGTTCCAGAGCGATTCGCCCGATGAGTCCTTCATATTTAGTCGTTTTCAGCCAATTTTCTGAATTTTTGAAAATTTCACATTTTTGTGAAAATATCCACTAAATGAGGGAATAATATGTGTGAGGGTACCCCAGGAGAGTTCCAAATGTGTGTGGGTAGAAGATATATCCCACGGGGGTAAAATTGAAAAAAGTTGAAAATTTTTTTTTTTTTCGACTTAGTCATTTTTCCGGCGTTTAGAAGACTTTCAGATAGGGGAAATGTCAGTGAGCGTTCCAATTTCAGTTCCAGAGCGATTCGCCCGATGAGTCCTTCATATTTAGTCGTTTTCAGCCAATTTTCTGAATTTTTGAAAATTTCACTTTTTTTGTGAAAATATCCACTAAATGAGGGAATAATATGTGTGAGGGTACCCCAGCAGAGTTACAAATGTGTGTGGGTAGAATATATATCCCACGGGGGTAAAATTGAAAAAAGTTGAAAAAAATTTTTTGTTGGACTTAGTCATTTTTCCGGCGTTTAGAAGACTTTCAGATAGGGGAAATGTCAGTGAGCGTTCCAATTTCAGTTCCAGAGCGATTCGCCCGATGAGTCCTTCATATTTAGTCGTTTTCAGCCAATTTTCTGAATTTTTGAAAATTTCACTTTTTTTGTGAAAATATCCACTAAATGAGGGAATAATATGTGTGAGGGTACCCCAGCAGAGTTACAAATGTGTGTGGGTAGAATATATATCCCACGGGGGTAAAATTGAAAAAAGTTGAAAAAAAATTTTTGTTGGACTTAGTCATTTTTCCGGCGTTTAGAAGACTTTCAGATAGGGGAAATTTCAGTGAGCGTTCCGATTTCAGTTCCAGAGCGATTCGCCCGATGAGTACTTCATATTTAGTCGTTTTCAGACAATTTTCTGAATTTTTGAAAATTTCACTTTTTTGTGAAAATATCCACTAAATGACGGAATAATATGTGTGAGGGTACCCCAGGAGAGTTCCAAATGTGTGTGGGTAGAATATATATCCCACGGGGATAAAATTGAAAAAAGTTTAAAAATTTTTTTTTTATATTTAGTCATTTTTCCGGCGTTTAGAAGACTTTCAGATAGGGGAAATGTCAGTGAGCGTTCCGATTTCAGTTCCAGAGCGATACGCCCGATGAGTCCTTCATATATAGTCGTTTTCAGCCAATTTTCAGAATTTTTGAAAATTTCACTTTTTTGTGAAAATATCCACTAAATGACGGAATAATATGTGTGAGGGTACCCCAGGAGAGTTCCAAATGTGTGTGGGTAGAATATATATCCCACGGGGGTAAAATTGAAAAAAGGTGAAAAAAATTTCTTTTAGATTTAGTCATTTTTTCAGCGTTTATCAGACTTTCAGATAGGGGAAATGTCAGTGAGCGTTCCAATTTCAGTTCCAGAGCGATTTGCCCGATGAGTCCTTCATATTTAGTCGTTTTCAGCCAATTTTCTGAATTTTTGAAAATTTCACTTTTTTGTGAAAATATCCACTAAATGAGGGAATAATATGTGTGAGGGTACCCCAGGAGAGTTCCAAATGTGTGTGGGTAGAATATATATCCCACGGGGATAAAATTGAAAAAAGTTTAAAAATTTTTTTTTTATATTTAGTCATTTTTCCGGCGTTTAGAAGACTTTCAGATAGGGGAAATGTCAGTGAGCGTTCCGATTTCAGTTCCAGAGCGATACGCCCGATGAGTCCTTCATATATAGTCGTTTTCAGCCAATTTTCAGAATTTTTGAAAATTTCACTTTTTTGTGAAAATATCCACTAAATGACGGAATAATATGTGTGAGGGTACCCCAGGAGAGTTCCAAATGTGTGTGGGTAGAATATATATCCCACGGGGGTAAAATTGAAAAAAAGTGAAAAAAAATTTTGTTTTGGACTTAGTCATTTTTTCAGCGTTTATCAGACTTTCAGATAGGGGAAATGTCAGTGAGCATTCCAATTTCAGTTCCAGAGCGATTCGCCCGATGAGTCGTTCATGTTTAGTCGTTTTCAGCCAATTTTCAGAATTTTTGAAAATTTCACTTTTTTGTGAAAATATCCACTAAATGAGGGAATAATATGTGTGAGGGTACCCCAGGAGAGTTCCAAATGTGTGTGGGTAGAATATATATCCCACGGTGGTAAAATTGAAAAAAGATGAAAAAATTTTTTTTTGGACTTAGTCATTTTTCCGGCGTTTATCAGACTTTCAGATAGGGGAAATGTCAGTGAGCGTTCCGATTTCAGTTCCAGAGCGATTCGCCCGATGAGTCCTTCATATTTAGTCGTTTTCAGCCAATTTTCAGAATTTTTGAAAATTTCACTTTTTTGTGAAAATATCCACTAAATGAGGGAACAATATGTGTGAGGGTACCCCAGGAGAGTTCCAAATGTGTGTGGGTAGAAGATATATCCCACGGGGGTAAAATTGAAAAAAGTTGAAATTTTTTTTTTTTTTCGACTTAGTCATTTTTCCGGCGTTTATCAGACTTTCAGATAGGAGAAATGTCAGTGAGCGTTCCGATTTCAGTTCCAGAGCGATTCGCCGATGAGTCCATCATATTTATTCGTTTTCAGCCAATTTTCAGAATTTTAAAAATTTCACTTTTTTGTGAAAATATCCACTAAATGAGGGAATAATATGTGTGAGGGTACCCCAGGAGAGTTCCAAATGTGTGTGGGTAGAATACATATCCCACGGGGATAAAATTGAAAAAAGGTGAAGAAAATTTTTTTTGGACTTAGTCATTTTTCCGGCGTTTATCAGACTTTCAGATAAGAGAAATGTCAGTGAGCGTTCCGATTTCAGTTCCAGAGCGACTCGCCGATCAGTCCTTCATATTTAGTCGTTTTCAGCCAATTTTCAGAATTTTGAAAATTTCACTTTTTTGTGAAAATATCCACTAAATGAGGGAATAATATGTGTGAGGGTACCCCAGGAGAGTTCCAAATGTGTGTGGGTAGAATATATATCCCACGGGGGTAAAATTGAAAAAAGTTGAAAAAAATTTTTTGTTGGACTTAGTCATTTTTCCTCCGTTTAGAAGACTTTCAGATAGGGGAAATGTCAGTGAGCGTTCCAATTTCAGTTCTAGAGCGATTCGCCCGATGAGTCCTTCATATTTAGTCGTTTTCAGCCAATTTTCTGAATTTTTGAAAATTTCACTTTTTTTGTGAAAATATCCACTAAATGAGGGAATAATATGTGTGAGGGTACCCCAGCAGAGTTACAAATGTGTGTGGGTAGAATATATATCCCACGGGGGTAAAATTGAAAAAAGTTGAAAAAAAATTTTTGTTGGACTTAGTCATTTTTTCAGCGTTTATCAGACTTTCAGATAGGGGAAATGTCAGTGAGCATTCCGATTTCAGTTCCAGAGCGATTCGCCCGATGAGTACTTCATATTTAGTCGTTTTCAGCCAATTTTCTGAATTTTTGAAAATTTCACTTTTTTTGTGAAAATATCCACTAAATGAGGGAATAATATGTGTGAGGGTACCCCAGCAGAGTTACAAATGTGTGTGGGTAGAATATATATCCCACGGGGGTAAAATTGAAAAAAGGTGAAAATTTTTTTTTTTTTGACTTAGTCATTTTTTCAGCGTTTATCAGACTTTCAGATAGGGGAAATGTCAGTGAGCGTTCCGATTTCAGTTCCAGAGCGATTCGCCCGATGAGTACTTCATATTTAGTCGTTTTCAGACAATTTTCTGAATTTTTGAAAATTTCACTTTTTTGTGAAAATATCCACTAAATGACGGAATAATATGTGTGAGGGTACCCCAGGAGAGTTCCAAATGTGTGTGGGTAGAATATATATCCCACGGGGATAAAATTGAAAAAAGTTTAAAAATTTTTTTTTTATATTTAGTCATTTTTCCGGCGTTTAGAAGACTTTCAGATAGGGGAAATGTCAGTGAGCGTTCCGATTTCAGTTCCAGAGCGATACGCCCGATGAGTCCTTCATATATAGTCGTTTTCAGCCAATTTTCAGAATTTTTGAAAATTTCACTTTTTTGTGAAAATATCCACTAAATGACGGAATAATATGTGTGAGGGTACCCCAGGAGAGTTCCAAATGTGTGTGGGTAGAATATATATCCCACGGGGGTAAAATTGAAAAAAGGTGAAAAAAATTTCTTTTAGATTTAGTCATTTTTTCAGCGTTTATCAGACTTTCAGATAGGGGAAATGTCAGTGAGCGTTCCAATTTCAGTTCCAGAGCGATTTGCCCGATGAGTCCTTCATATTTAGTCGTTTTCAGCCAATTTTCTGAATTTTTGAAAATTTCACTTTTTTGTGAAAATATCCACTAAATGAGGGAATAATATGTGTGAGGGTACCCCAGGAGAGTTCCAAATGTGTGTGGGTAGAATATATATCCCACGGGGATAAAATTGAAAAAAGTTTAAAAATTTTTTTTTTATATTTAGTCATTTTTCCGGCGTTTAGAAGACTTTCAGATAGGGGAAATGTCAGTGAGCGTTCCGATTTCAGTTCCAGAGCGATACGCCCGATGAGTCCTTCATATATAGTCGTTTTCAGCCAATTTTCAGAATTTTTGAAAATTTCACTTTTTTGTGAAAATATCCACTAAATGACGGAATAATATGTGTGAGGGTACCCCAGGAGAGTTCCAAATGTGTGTGGGTAGAATATATATCCCACGGGGGTAAAATTGAAAAAAAGTGAAAAAAAATTTTGTTTTGGACTTAGTCATTTTTTCAGCGTTTATCAGACTTTCAGATAGGGGAAATGTCAGTGAGCATTCCAATTTCAGTTCCAGAGCGATTCGCCCGATGAGTCGTTCATGTTTAGTCGTTTTCAGCCAATTTTCAGAATTTTTGAAAATTTCACTTTTTTGTGAAAATATCCACTAAATGAGGGAATAATATGTGTGAGGGTACCCCAGGAGAGTTCCAAATGTGTGTGGGTAGAATATATATCCCACGGTGGTAAAATTGAAAAAAGATGAAAAAATTTTTTTTTGGACTTAGTCATTTTTCCGGCGTTTATCAGACTTTCAGATAGGGGAAATGTCAGTGAGCGTTCCGATTTCAGTTCCAGAGCGATTCGCCCGATGAGTACTTCATATTTAGTCGTTTTCAGCCAATTTTCAGAATTTTTGAAAATTTCACTTTTTTGTGAAAATATCCACTAAATGAGGGAACAATATGTGTGAGGGTACCCCAGGAGAGTTCCAAATGTGTGTGGGTAGAAGATATATCCCACGGGGGTAAAATTGAAAAAAGTTGAAAATTTTTTTTTTTTCGACTTAGTCATTTTTCCGGCGTTTATCAGACTTTCAGATAGGAGAAATGTCAGTGAGGGTTCCGATTTCAGTTCCAGAGCGATTCGCCGATGAGTCCATCATATTTATTCGTTTTCAGCCAATTTTCAGAATTTTGAAAATTTCACTTTTTTGTGAAAATATCCACTAAATGAGGGAATAATATGTGTGAGGGTACCCCAGGAGAGTTCCAAATGTGTGTGGGTAGAATACATATCCCACGGGGATAAAATTGAAAAAAGGTGAAGAAAATTTTTTTTGGACTTAGTCATTTTTCCGGCGTTTATCAGACTTTCAGATAAGAGAAATGTCAGTGAGCGTTCCGATTTCAGTTCCAGAGCGACTCGCCGATCAGTCCTTCATATTTAGTCGTTTTCAGCCAATTTTCAGAATTTTGAAAATTTCACTTTTTTGTGAAAATATCCACTAAATGAGGGAATAATATGTGTGAGGGTACCCCAGGAGAGTTCCAAATGTGTGTGGGTAGAATATATATCCCACGGGGGTAAAATTGAAAAAAGTTGAAAAAAATTTTTTGTTGGACTTAGTCATTTTTCCTCCGTTTAGAAGACTTTCAGATAGGGGAAATGTCAGTGAGCGTTCCAATTTCAGTTCTAGAGCGATTCGCCCGATGAGTCCTTCATATTTAGTCGTTTTCAGCCAATTTTCTGAATTTTTGAAAATTTCACTTTTTTTGTGAAAATATCCACTAAATGAGGGAATAATATGTGTGAGGGTACCCCAGCAGAGTTACAAATGTGTGTGGGTAGAATATATATCCCACGGGGGTAAAATTGAAAAAAGTTGAAAAAAAATTTTTGTTGGACTTAGTCATTTTTCCGGCGTTTAGAAGACTTTCAGATAGGGGAAATGTCAGTGAGCGTTCCGATTTCAGTTCCAGAGCGATTCGCCCGATGAGTACTTCATATTTAGTCGTTTTCAGCCAATTTTCTGAATTTTTGAAAATTTCACTTTTTTTGTGAAAATATCCACTAAATGAGGGAATAATATGTGTGAGGGTACCCCAGCAGAGTTACAAATGTGTGTGGGTAGAATATATATCCCACGGGGGTAAAATTGAAAAAAGGTGAAAATTTTTTTTTTTTTGACTTAGTCATTTTTTCAGCGTTTATCAGACTTTCAGATAGGGGAAATGTCAGTGAGCGTTCCGATTTCAGTTCCAGAGCGATACGCCCGATGAGTCCTTCATATATAGTCGTTTTCAGCCAATTTTCAGAATTTTTGAAAATTTCACTTTTTTGTGAAAATATCCACTAAATGACGGAATAATATGTGTGAGGGTACCCCAGGAGAGTTCCAAATGTGTGTGGGTAGAATATATATCCCACGGGGGTAAAATTGAAAAAAAGTGAAAAAAAATTTTGTTTTGGACTTAGTCATTTTTTCAGCGTTTATCAGACTTTCAGATAGGGGAAATGTCAGTGAGCATTCCAATTTCAGTTCCAGAGCGATTCGCCCGATGAGTCGTTCATGTTTAGTCGTTTTCAGCCAATTTTCAGAATTTTTGAAAATTTCACTTTTTTGTGAAAATATCCACTAAATGAGGGAATAATATGTGTGAGGGTACCCCAGGAGAGTTCCAAATGTGTGTGGGTAGAATATATATCCCACGGTGGTAAAATTGAAAAAAGATGAAAAAATTTTTTTTTGGACTTAGTCATTTTTCCGGCGTTTATCAGACTTTCAGATAGGGGAAATGTCAGTGAGCGTTCCGATTTCAGTTCCAGAGCGATTCGCCCGATGAGTCCTTCATATTTAGTCGTTTTCAGCCAATTTTCAGAATTTTTGAAAATTTCACTTTTTTGTGAAAATATCCACTAAATGAGGGAACAATATGTGTGAGGGTACCCCAGGAGAGTTCCAAATGTGTGTGGGTAGAAGATATATCCCACGGGGGTAAAATTGAAAAAAGTTGAAATTTTTTTTTTTTTTCGACTTAGTCATTTTTCCGGCGTTTATCAGACTTTCAGATAGGAGAAATGTCAGTGAGCGTTCCGATTTCAGTTCCAGAGCGATTCGCCGATGAGTCCATCATATTTATTCGTTTTCAGCCAATTTTCAGAATTTTAAAAATTTCACTTTTTTGTGAAAATATCCACTAAATGAGGGAATAATATGTGTGAGGGTACCCCAGGAGAGTTCCAAATGTGTGTGGGTAGAATACATATCCCACGGGGATAAAATTGAAAAAAGGTGAAGAAAATTTTTTTTGGACTTAGTCATTTTTCCGGCGTTTATCAGACTTTCAGATAAGAGAAATGTCAGTGAGCGTTCCGATTTCAGTTCCAGAGCGACTCGCCGATCAGTCCTTCATATTTAGTCGTTTTCAGCCAATTTTCAGAATTTTGAAAATTTCACTTTTTTGTGAAAATATCCACTAAATGAGGGAATAATATGTGTGAGGGTACCCCAGGAGAGTTCCAAATGTGTGTGGGTAGAATATATATCCCACGGGGGTAAAATTGAAAAAAGTTGAAAAAAATTTTTTGTTGGACTTAGTCATTTTTCCTCCGTTTAGAAGACTTTCAGATAGGGGAAATGTCAGTGAGCGTTCCAATTTCAGTTCTAGAGCGATTCGCCCGATGAGTCCTTCATATTTAGTCGTTTTCAGCCAATTTTCTGAATTTTTGAAAATTTCACTTTTTTTGTGAAAATATCCACTAAATGAGGGAATAATATGTGTGAGGGTACCCCAGCAGAGTTACAAATGTGTGTGGGTAGAATATATATCCCACGGGGGTAAAATTGAAAAAAGTTGAAAAAAAATTTTTGTTGGACTTAGTCATTTTTTCAGCGTTTATCAGACTTTCAGATAGGGGAAATGTCAGTGAGCATTCCGATTTCAGTTCCAGAGCGATTCGCCCGATGAGTACTTCATATTTAGTCGTTTTCAGCCAATTTTCTGAATTTTTGAAAATTTCACTTTTTTTGTGAAAATATCCACTAAATGAGGGAATAATATGTGTGAGGGTACCCCAGCAGAGTTACAAATGTGTGTGGGTAGAATATATATCCCACGGGGGTAAAATTGAAAAAAGGTGAAAATTTTTTTTTTTTTGACTTAGTCATTTTTTCAGCGTTTATCAGACTTTCAGATAGGGGAAATGTCAGTGAGCGTTCCGATTTCAGTTCCAGAGCGATACGCCCGATGAGTCCTTCATATATAGTCGTTTTCAGCCAATTTTCAGAATTTTTGAAAATTTCACTTTTTTGTGAAAATATCCACTAAATGACGGAATAATATGTGTGAGGGTACCCCAGGAGAGTTCCAAATGTGTGTGGGTAGAATATATATCCCACGGGGGTAAAATTGAAAAAAAGTGAAAAAAAATTTTGTTTTGGACTTAGTCATTTTTTCAGCGTTTATCAGACTTTCAGATAGGGGAAATGTCAGTGAGCATTCCAATTTCAGTTCCAGAGCGATTCGCCCGATCAGTCGTTCATGTTTAGTCGTTTTCAGCCAATTTTCAGAATTTTTGAAAATTTCACTTTTTTGTGAAAATATCCACTAAATGAGGGAATAATATGTGTGAGGGTACCCCAGGAGAGTTCCAAATGTGTGTGGGTAGAATATATATCCCACGGTGGTAAAATTGAAAAAAGATGAAAAAATTTTTTTTTGGACTTAGTCATTTTTCCGGCGTTTATCAGACTTTCAGATAGGGGAAATGTCAGTGAGCGTTCCAATTTCAGTTCTAGAGCGATTCGCCCGATGAGTCCTTCATATTTAGTCGTTTTCAGCCAATTTTCTGAATTTTTGAAAATTTCACTTTTTTTGTGAAAATATCCACTAAATGAGGGAATAATATGTGTGAGGGTACCCCAGCAGAGTTACAAATGTGTGTGGGTAGAATATATATCCCACGGGGGTAAAATTGAAAAAAGTTGAAAAAAAATTTTTGTTGGACTTAGTCATTTTTTCAGCGTTTATCAGACTTTCAGATAGGGGAAATGTCAGTGAGCATTCCGATTTCAGTTCCAGAGCGATTCGCCCGATGAGTACTTCATATTTCGTCGTTTTCAGCCAATTTTCTGAATTTTTGAAAATTTCACTTTTTTTGTGAAAATATCCACTAAATGAGGGAATAATATGTGTGAGGGTACCCCAGCAGAGTTACAAATGTGTGTGGGTAGAATATATATCCCACGGGGGTAAAATTGAAAAAAGGTGAAAATTTTTTTTTTTTTGACTTAGTCATTTTTTCAGCGTTTATCAGACTTTCAGATAGGGGAAATGTCAGTGAGCGTTCCGATTTCAGTTCCAGAGCGATACGCCCGATGAGTCCTTCATATATAGTCGTTTTCAGCCAATTTTCAGAATTTTTGAAAATTTCACTTTTTTGTGAAAATATCCACTAAATGACGGAATAATATGTGTGAGGGTACCCCAGGAGAGTTCCAAATGTGTGTGGGTAGAATATATATCCCACGGGGGTAAAATTGAAAAAAAGTGAAAAAAAATTTTGTTTTGGACTTAGTCATTTTTTCAGCGTTTATCAGACTTTCAGATAGGGGAAATGTCAGTGAGCGTTCCGATTTCAGTTCCAGAGCGATACGCCCGATGAGTCCTTCATATATAGTCGTTTTCAGCCAATTTTCAGAATTTTTGAAAATTTCACTTTTTTGTGAAAATATCCACTAAATGACGGAATAATATGTGTGAGGGTACCCCAGGAGAGTTCCAAATGTGTGTGGGTAGAATATATATCCCACGGGGGTAAAATTGAAAAAAAGTGAAAAAAAATTTTGTTTTGGACTTAGTCATTTTTTCAGCGTTTATCAGACTTTCAGATAGGGGAAATGTCAGTGAGCATTCCAATTTCAGTTCCAGAGCGATTCGCCCGATCAGTCGTTCATGTTTAGTCGTTTTCAGCCAATTTTCAGAATTTTTGAAAATTTCACTTTTTTGTGAAAATATCCACTAAATGAGGGAATAATATGTGTGAGGGTACCCCAGGAGAGTTCCAAATGTGTGTGGGTAGAATATATATCCCACGGTGGTAAAATTGAAAAAAGATGAAAAAATTTTTTTTTGGACTTAGTCATTTTTCCGGCGTTTATCAGACTTTCAGATAGGGGAAATGTCAGTGAGCGTTCCAATTTCAGTTCTAGAGCGATTCGCCCGATGAGTCCTTCATATTTAGTCGTTTTCAGCCAATTTTCTGAATTTTTGAAAATTTCACTTTTTTTGTGAAAATATCCACTAAATGAGGGAATAATATGTGTGAGGGTACCCCAGCAGAGTTACAAATGTGTGTGGGTAGAATATATATCCCACGGGGGTAAAATTGAAAAAAGTTGAAAAAAAATTTTTGTTGGACTTAGTCATTTTTTCAGCGTTTATCAGACTTTCAGATAGGGGAAATGTCAGTGAGCATTCCGATTTCAGTTCCAGAGCGATTCGCCCGATGAGTACTTCATATTTCGTCGTTTTCAGCCAATTTTCTGAATTTTTGAAAATTTCACTTTTTTTGTGAAAATATCCACTAAATGAGGGAATAATATGTGTGAGGGTACCCCAGCAGAGTTACAAATGTGTGTGGGTAGAATATATATCCCACGGGGGTAAAATTGAAAAAAGGTGAAAATTTTTTTTTTTTTGACTTAGTCATTTTTTCAGCGTTTATCAGACTTTCAGATAGGGGAAATGTCAGTGAGCGTTCCGATTTCAGTTCCAGAGCGATACGCCCGATGAGTCCTTCATATATAGTCGTTTTCAGCCAATTTTCAGAATTTTTGAAAATTTCACTTTTTTGTGAAAATATCCACTAAATGACGGAATAATATGTGTGAGGGTACCCCAGGAGAGTTCCAAATGTGTGTGGGTAGAATATATATCCCACGGGGGTAAAATTGAAAAAAAGTGAAAAAAAATTTTGTTTTGGACTTAGTCATTTTTTCAGCGTTTATCAGACTTTCAGATAGGGGAAATGTCAGTGAGCATTCCAATTTCAGTTCCAGAGCGATTCGCCCGATCAGTCGTTCATGTTTAGTCGTTTTCAGCCAATTTTCAGAATTTTTGAAAATTTCACTTTTTTGTGAAAATATCCACTAAATGAGGGAATAATATGTGTGAGGGTACCCCAGGAGAGTTCCAAATGTGTGTGGGTAGAATATATATCCCACGGTGGTAAAATTGAAAAAAGATGAAAAAATTTTTTTTTGGACTTAGTCATTTTTCCGGCGTTTATCAGACTTTCAGATAGGGGAAATGTCAGTGAGCGTTCCGATTTCAGTTCCAGAGCGATTCGCCCGATGAGTCCTTCATATTTAGTCGTTTTCAGCCAATTTTCAGAATTTTTGAAAATTTCACTTTTTTGTGAAAATATCCACTAAATGAGGGAACAATATGTGTGAGGGTACCCCAGGAGAGTTCCAAATGTGTGTGGGTAGAAGATATATCCCACGGGGGTAAAATTGAAAAAAGTTGAAAATTTTTTTTTTTTTCGACTTAGTCATTTTTCCGGCGTTTATCAGACTTTCAGATAGGAGAAATGTCAGTGAGCGTTCCGATTTCAGTTCCAGAGCGATTCGCCGATGAGTCCATCATATTTATTCGTTTTCAGCCAATTTTCAGAATTTTGAAAATTTCACTTTTTTGTGAAAATATCCACTAAATGAGGGAATAATATGTGTGAGGGTACCCCAGGAGAGTTCCAAATGTGTGTGGGTAGAATATATATCCCACGGGGATAAAATTGAAAAAAGGTGAAGAAAATTTTTTTTGGACTTAGTCATTTTTCCGGCGTTTATCAGACTTTCAGATAAGAGAAATGTCAGTGAGCGTTCCGATTTCAGTTCCAGAGCGACTCGCCGATCAGTCCTTCATATTTAGTCGTTTTCAGCCAATTTTCAGAATTTTGAAAATTTCACTTTTTTGTGAAAATATCCACTAAATGAGGGAATAATATGTGTGAGGGTACCCCAGGAGAGTTCCAAATGTGTGTGGGTAGAATATATATCCCACGGGGGTAAAATTGAAAAAAGTTGAAAAAAATTTTTTGTTGGACTTAGTCATTTTTCCTCCGTTTAGAAGACTTTCAGATAGGGGAAATGTCAGTGAGCGTTCCAATTTCAGTTCTAGAGCGATTCGCCCGATGAGTCCTTCATATTTAGTCGTTTTCAGCCAATTTTCTGAATTTTTGAAAATTTCACTTTTTTTGTGAAAATATCCACTAAATGAGGGAATAATATGTGTGAGGGTACCCCAGCAGAGTTACAAATGTGTGTGGGTAGAATATATATCCCACGGGGGTAAAATTGAAAAAAGTTGAAAAAAAATTTTTGTTGGACTTAGTCATTTTTCCGGCGTTTAGAAGACTTTCAGATAGGGGAAATGTCAGTGAGCGTTCCGATTTCAGTTCCAGAGCGATTCGCCCGATGAGTACTTCATATTTAGTCGTTTTCAGCCAATTTTCTGAATTTTTGAAAATTTCACTTTTTTGTGAAAATATCCACTAAATGAGGGAATAATATGTGTGAGGGTACCCCAGGAGAGTTCCAAATGTGTGTGGGTAGAATATATATCCCACGGGGGTAAAATTGAAAAAAGGTGAAAAATTTTTTTTTTTTGACTTAGTCATTTTTTCAGCGTTTATCAGACTTTCAGATAGGGGAAATGTCAGTGAGCATTCCGATTTCAGTTCCAGAGCGATTCGCCCGATGAGTCCTTCATATATAGTCGTTTTCAGCCAATTTTCAGAATTTTTGAAAATTTCACTTTTTTGTGAAAATATCCACTAAATGACGGAATAATATGTGTGAGGGTACCCCAGGAGAGTTCCAAATGTGTGTGGGTAGAATATATATCCCACGGGGGTAAAATTGAAAAAAGGTGAAAAAAATTTCTTTTAGATTTAGTCATTTTTTCAGCGTTTATCAGACTTTCAAATAGGGAAAATGTCAGTGAGCATTCTGATTTCAGTTCCAGAGCGATTTGCCCGATGAGTCCTTCATATTTAGTCGTTTTCAGCCAATTTTCAGAATTTTGAAAATTTCACTTTTTTGTGAAAATATCCACTAAATGAGGGAATAATATGTGTGAGGGTACCCCAGGAGAGTTCCAAATGTGTGTGGGTAGAATATATATCCCACGGGGATAAAATTGAAAAAAGGTGAAGAAAATTTTTTTTGGACTTAGTCATTTTTCCGGCGTTTATCAGACTTTCAGATAAGAGAAATGTCAGTGAGCGTTCCGATTTCAGTTCCAGAGCGACTCGCCGATCAGTCCTTCATATTTAGTCGTTTTCAGCCAATTTTCAGAATTTTGAAAATTTCACTTTTTTGTGAAAATATCCACTAAATGAGGGAATAATATGTGTGAGGGTACCCCAGGAGAGTTCCAAATGTGTGTGGGTAGAATATATATCCCACGGGGGTAAAATTGAAAAAAGTTGAAAAAAATTTTTTGTTGGACTTAGTCATTTTTCCTCCGTTTAGAAGACTTTCAGATAGGGGAAATGTCAGTGAGCGTTCCAATTTCAGTTCTAGAGCGATTCGCCCGATGAGTCCTTCATATTTAGTCGTTTTCAGCCAATTTTCTGAATTTTTGAAAATTTCACTTTTTTTGTGAAAATATCCACTAAATGAGGGAATAATATGTGTGAGGGTACCCCAGCAGAGTTACAAATGTGTGTGGGTAGAATATATATCCCACGGGGGTAAAATTGAAAAAAGTTGAAAAAAAATTTTTGTTGGACTTAGTCATTTTTCCGGCGTTTAGAAGACTTTCAGATAGGGGAAATGTCAGTGAGCGTTCCGATTTCAGTTCCAGAGCGATTCGCCCAATGAGTACTTCATATTTAGTCGTTTTCAGCCAATTTTCTGAATTTTTGAAAATTTCACTTTTTTGTGAAAATATCCACTAAATGAGGGAATAATATGTGTGAGGGTACCCCAGGAGAGTTCCAAATGTGTGTGGGTAGAATATATATCCCACGGGGGTAAAATTGAAAAAAGGTGAAAAATTTTTTTTTTTTGACTTAGTCATTTTTTCAGCGTTTATCAGACTTTCAGATAGGGGAAATGTCAGTGAGCGTTCCGATTTCAGTTCCAGAGCGATTCGCCCGATGAGTCCTTCATATATAGTCGTTTTCAGCCAATTTTCAGAATTTTTGAAAATTTCACTTTTTTGTGAAAATATCCACTAAATGAGGGAATAATATGTGTGAGGGTACCCCAGGAGAGTTCCAAATGTGTGTGGGTGGAATATATCCCACGGGGATAAAATTGAAAAAAGGTGAAGAAAATTTTTTTTGGACTTAGTCATTTTTCCGGCGTTTATCAGACTTTCAGATAGGAGAAATGTCAGTGAGCGTTCCGATTTCAGTTCCAGAGCGACTCGCCGATCAGTCCTTCATATTTAGTCGTTTTCAGCCAATTTTCAGAATTTTGAAAATTTCACTTTTTTGTGAAAATATCCACTAAATGAGGGAATAATATGTGTGAGGGTACCCCAGGAGAGTTCCAAATGTGTGTGGGTAGAATATATATCCCACGGGGGTAAAATTGAAAAAAAGTGAAAAAAAATTTTGTTTTGGACTTAGTCATTTTTTCAGCGTTTATGAGACTTTCAGATAGGGGAAATGTCAGTGAGCATTCCAATTTCAGTTCCAGAGCGGTTCGCCCGATGAGTCGTTCATGTTTAGTCGTTTTCAGCCAATTTTCAGAATTTTTGAAAATTTCACTTTTTTGTGAAAATATCCACTAAATGAGGGAATAATATGTGTGAGGGTACCCCAGGAGAGTTCCAAATGTGTGTGGGTAGAATATATATCCCACGGTGGTAAAATTGAAAAAAGATGAAAAAATTTTTTTTTGGACTTAGTCATTTTTCCGGCGTTTATCACACTTTCAGATAGGGGAAATGTCAGTGAGCGTTCCGATTTCAGTTCCAGAGCGATTCGCCCGATGAGTCCTTCATATTTAGTTGTTTTCAGCCAATTTTCAGAATTTTTGAAAATTTCACTTTTTTGTGAAAATATCCACTAAATGAGGGAATAATATGTGTGAGGGTACCCCAGGAGAGTTCCAAATGTGTGTGGGTAGAATATATATCCCACGGGGGTAATATTGAAAAAAGTTTAAAAAATTTTTTTTAGACTTAGTCATTTTTCCGGCGTTTATCAGACTTTCAGATAGGGGAAATGTCAGTGAGCGTTCCAATTTCAGTTCCAGAGCGATTCGCCCGATGAGTCCTTCATATTTAGTCGTTTTCAGCCAATTTTCTGAATTTTTGAAAATTTCACATTTTTGTGAAAATATCCACTAAATGAGGGAATAATATGTGTGAGGGTACCCCAGGAGAGTTCCAAATGTGTGTGGGTAGAAGATATATCCCACGGGGGTAAAATTGAAAAAAGTTGAAAATTTTTTTTTTTTTCGACTTAGTCATTTTTCCGCCGTTTATCAGACTTTCAGATAGGAGAAATGTCAGTGAGCGTTCCGATTTCAGTTCCAGAGCGATTCGCCGATGAGTCCATCATATTTATTCGATTTCAGCCAATTTTCAGAATTTTGAAAATTTCACTTTTTTGTGAAAATATCCACGAAATGAGGGAATAATATGTGTGAGGGTACCCCAGGAGAGTTCCAAATGTGTGTGGGTAGAATATATATCCCACGGGGGTAAAATTGAAAAAAGTTGAAAAAAAATTTTTGTTGGACTTAGTCATTTTTCCGGCGTTTAGAAGACTTTCAGATAGGGGAAATGTCAGTGAGCGTTCCAATTTCAGTTCCAGAGCGATTCGCCCGATGAGTCCTTCATATTTAGTCGTTTTCAGCCAATTTTCTGAATTTTTGAAAATTTCACTTTTTTTGTGAAAATATCCACTAAATGAGGGAATAATATGTGTGAGGGTACCCCAGCAGAGTTACAAATGTGTGTGGGTAGAATATATATCCCACGGGGGTAAAATTGAAAAAAGTTGAAAAAAATTTTTTGTTGGACTTAGTCATTTTTCCGGCGTTTAGAAGACTTTCAGATAGGAGAAATGTCAGTGAGCGTTCCGATTTCAGTTCCAGAGCGATTCGCCGATCAGTCCTTCATATTTAGTCGTTATCAGCCAATTTTCAGAATTTTGAAAATTTCACTTTTTTGTGAAAATATCCACTAAATGAGGGAATAATATGTGTGAGGGTACCCCAGGAGAGTTCCAAATGTGTGTGGGTAGAATATATATCCCACGGGGGTAAAATTTAAAAAAAGTGAAAAAAAATTTTTTTTTTGACTTAGTCATTTTTCCGGCGTTTATCAGACTTTCAGATAGGGGAAATGTCAGTGAGCGTTCCGATTTCAGTTCCAGAGCGATTCGCCCGATGAGTCCTTCATATTTAGTCGTTTTCAGCCAATTTTCAGAATTTTTGAAAATTTCACTTTTTTGTGAAAATATTCACTAAATGAGGGAATAATATGTGTGAGGGTACCCCAGGAGAGTTCCAAATGTGTGTGGGTAGAATATATATCCCACGGGGGTAAAATTGAAAAAAGTTTAAAACATTTTTTTTAGACTTAGTCATTTTTCCGGCGTTTATCAGACTTTCAGATAGGGGAAATGTCAGTGAGCGTTCCAATTTCAGTTCCAGAGCGATTCGCCCGATGAGTCCTTCATATTTAGTCGTTTTCAGCCAATTTTCTGAATTTTTGAAAATTTCACATTTTTGTGAAAATATCCACTAAATGAGGGAATAATATGTGTGAGGGTACCCCAGGAGAGTTCCAAATGTGTGTGGGTAGAAGATATATCCCACGGGGGTAAAATTGAAAAAAGTTGAAAATTTTTTTTTTTTTCGACTTAGTCATTTTTCCGGCGTTTAGAAGACTTTCAGATAGGGGAAATGTCAGTGAGCGTTCCAATTTCAGTTCCAGAGCGATTCGCCCGATGAGTCCTTCATATTTAGTCGTTTTCAGCCAATTTTCTGAATTTTTGAAAATTTCACTTTTTTTGTGAAAATATCCACTAAATGAGGGAATAATATGTGTGAGGGTACCCCAGCAGAGTTACAAATGTGTGTGGGTAGAATATATATCCCACGGGGGTAAAATTGAAAAAAGTTGAAAAAAAATTTTTGTTGGACTTAGTCATTTTTCCGGCGTTTAGAAGACTTTCAGATAGGGGAAATGTCAGTGAGCGTTCCAATTTCAGTTCCAGAGCGATTCGCCCGATGAGTCCTTCATATTTAGTCGTTTTCAGCCAATTTTCTGAATTTTTGAAAATTTCACTCTTTTTGTGAAAATATCCACTAAATGAGGGAATAATATGTGTGAGGGTACCCCAGCAGAGTTACAAATGTGTGTGGGTAGAATATATATCCCACGGGGGTAAAATTGAAAAAAGTTGAAAAAAATTTTTTGTTGGACTTAGTCATTTTTCCGGCGTTTAGAAGACTTTCAGATAGGGGAAATGTCAGTGAGCGTTCCGATTTCAGTTCCAGAGCGATTCGCCCGATGAGTACTTCATATTTAGTCGTTTTCAGCCAATTTTCTGAATTTTTGAAAATTTCACTTTTTTGTGAAAATATCCACTAAATGAGGGAATAATATGTGTGAGGGTACCCCAGGAGAGTTCCAAATGTGTGTGGGTAGAATATATATCCCACGGGGGTAAAATTGAAAAAAGGTGAAAAATTTTTTTTTTTTGACTTAGTCATTTTTTCAGCGTTTATCAGACTTTCAGATAGGGGAAATGTCAGTGAGCGTTCCGATTTCAGTTCCAGAGCGATACGCCCGATGAGTCCTTCATATATAGTCGTTTTCAGCCAATTTTCAGAATTTTTGAAAATTTCACTTTTTTGTGAAAATATCCACTAAATGACGGAATAATATGTGTGAGGGTACCCCAGGAGAGTTCCAAATGTGTGTGGGTAGAATATATATCCCACGGGGGTAAAATTGAAAAAAGGTGGAAAAAAATTTCTTTTAGATTTAGTCATTTTTTCAGCGTTTATCAGACTTTCAGATAGGGGAAATGTCAGTGAGCGTTCCAATTTCAGTTCCAGAGCGATTTGCCCGATGAGTCCTTCATATTTAGTCGTTTTCAGCCAATTTTCTGAATTTTTGAAAATTTCACTTTTTTGTGAAAATATCCACTAAATGAGGGAATAATATGTGTGAGGGTACCCCAGGAGAGTTCCAAATGTGTGTGGGTAGAATATATATCCCACGGGGGTAAAATTGAAAAAAGTTTAAAAATTTTTTTTTTAGATTTAGTCATTTTTCCGGCGTTTAGAATACTTTCAGATAGGGGAAATGTCAGTGAGCGTTCCGATTTCAGTTCCAGAGCGATTCGCCCGATGAGTACTTCATATTTAGTCGTTTTCAGCCAATTTTCTGAATTTTTGAAAATTTCACTTTTTTTGTGAAAATATCCACTAAATGAGGGAATAATATGTGTGAGGGTACCCCAGCAGAGTTACAAATGTGTGTGGGTAGAATATATATCCCACGGGGGTAAAATTGAAAAAAGGTGAAAATTTTTTTTTTTTTGACTTAGTCATTTTTTCAGCGTTTATCAGACTTTCAGATAGGGGAAATGTCAGTGAGCGTTCCGATTTCAGTTCCAGAGCGATACGCCCGATGAGTCCTTCATATATAGTCGTTTTCAGCCAATTTTCAGAATTTTTGAAAATTTCACTTTTTTGTGAAAATATCCACTAAATGACGGAATAATATGTGTGAGGGTACCCCAGGAGAGTTCCAAATGTGTGTGGGTAGAATATATATCCCACGGGGGTAAAATTGAAAAAAGGTGAAAAAAATTTCTTTTAGATTTAGTCATTTTTTCAGCGTTTATCAGACTTTCAGATAGGGGAAATGTCAGTGAGCGTTCCAATTTCAGTTCCAGAGCGATTTGCCCGATGAGTCCTTCATATTTAGTCGTTTTCAGCCAATTTTCTGAATTTTTGAAAATTTCACTTTTTTGTGAAAATATCCACTAAATGAGGGAATAATATGTGTGAGGGTACCCCAGGAGAGTTCCAAATGTGTGTGGGTAGAATATATATCCCACGGGGGTAAAATTGAAAAAAGTTTAAAAATTTTTTTTTTAGATTTAGTCATTTTTCCGGCGTTTAGAAGACTTTCAGATAGGGGAAATGTCAGTGAGCGTTCCGATTTCAGTTCCACAGCGATTCGCCCGATGAGTACTTCATATTTAGTCGTTTTCAGCCAATTTTCTGAATTTTTGAAAATTTCACTTTTTTGTGAAAATATCCACTAAATGAGGGAATAATATGTGTGAGGGTACCCCAGGAGAGTTCCAAATGTGTGTGGGTAGAATATATATCCCACGGGGGTAAAATTGAAAAAAGGTGAAAAATTTTTTTTTTTTTTACTTAGTCATTTTTTCAGCGTTTATCAGACTTTCAGATAGGGGAAATGTCAGTGAGCGTTCCGATTTCAGTTCCAGAGCAATTTGCCCGATGAGTCCTTCATATATAGTCGTTTTCAGCCAATTTTCAGAATTTTTGAAAATTTCACTTTTTTGTGAAAATATCCACTAAATGAGGGAATAATATGTGTGAGGGTACCCCAGGAGAGTTCCAAATGTGTGTGGGTAGAATATATATCCCACGGTGGTAAAATTGAAAAAAGGTGAAAAATTTTTTTTTGGACTTAGTCATTTTTCCGGCGTTTATCAGACTTTCAGATAGGGGAAATGTCAGTGAGCGTTCCGATTTCAGTTCCAGAGCGATTCGCCCGATGAGTCCTTCATATTTAGTCGTTTTCAGCCAATTTTCAGAATTTTTGAAAATTTCACTTTTTTGTGAAAATATCCACTAAATGAGGGAATAATATGTGTGAGGATACCCCAGGAGAGTTCCAAATGTGTGTGGGTAGAAGATATATCCCACGGGGGTAAAATTGAAAAAAGTTGAAAATTTTTTTTTTTTTCGACTTAGTCATTTTTCCGGCGTTTAGAAGACTTTCAGATAGGGGAAATGTCAGTGAGCGTTCCAATTTCAGTTCCAGAGCGATTCGCCCGATGAGTCCTTCATATTTAGTCGTTTTCAGCCAATTTTCTGAATTTTTGAAAATTTCACTCTTTTTGTGAAAATATCCACTAAATGAGGGAATAATATGTGTGAGGGTACCCCAGCAGAGTTACAAATGTGTGTGGGTAGAATATATATCCCACGGGGGTAAAATTGAAAAAAGTTGAAAAAAAAATTTTGTTGGACTTAGTCATTTTTCCGGCGTTTATCAGACTTTCAGATAGGGGAAATGTTAGTGAGCGTTCCGATTTCAGTTCCAGAGCGATTCGCCTGATGAGTCCTTCATATTTAGTCGTTTTCAGCCAATTTTCTGAATTTTTGAAAATTTCACTTTTTTGTGAAAATATCCACTAAATGAGGGAATAATATGTGTGAGGGTACCCCAGGAGAGTTCCAAATGTGTGTGGGTAGAATATATATCCCACGGGGGTAAAATTGAAAAAAGTTTAAAAAAAATTTTTTTTAGACTTAGTTATTTTTCCGGCGTTAATCAGACTTTCAATTAGGGCAAATGTCAGTGAGCGTTCCGATTTCAGTTCCAGAGCGATTCGCCCGATGAGTCCTTCATATTTAGTCGTTTTCAGCCAAGTTTCTGAATACTTGAAAATTTCACTTTTTTGTGAAAATATCCACTAAATGAGGGAATAATATGTGTGAGGGTACCCCAGGAGAGTTCCAAATGTGTGTGGGTAGAATATATATCCCACGGGGGTAAAATTGAAAAAAGTTTAAAATTTTTTTTTTTAGATTTAGCCATTTTTCCGGCTTTTATCAGACTTTCAGATAGGGGAAATGTCAGTGAGCGTTCCAATTTCAGTTCCAGAGCGATTCGCCCGATGAGTCCTTCTTATTTAGTCGTTTTCAGCCAATTTTCTGAATTTTTGAAAATTTCACTTTTTTGTGAAAATATCCACTAAATGAGGGAATAATATGTGTGAGGGTACCCCAGGAGAGTTCCAAATGTGTGTGGGTAGAATATATATCCCACGGGGGTAAAATTGAAAAAAGTTGAAAAAAATTTTTTGTTGGACTTAGTCATTTTTCCGGCGTTTAGAAGACTTTCAGATAGGGGAAATGTCAGTGAGTATTCCAATTTCAGTTCCAGAGCGATTCGCCCGATGTGTCCTTCATATTTAGTCGTTTTCAGCCAATTTTCTGAATTTTTGAAAATTTCACTTTTTTGTGAAAATATCCACTAAATGAGGGAATAATATGTGTGAGGGTACCCCAGGAGAGTTCCAAATGTGTGTGGGTAGAATATATATCCCACAGGGGTAAAATTGAAAAAAGGTGAAAAAAAATTTTTTTTGAACTTAGTCATTTTTTCAGCGTTTATCAGACTTTCAGATAGGGGAAATGTCAGTGAGCGTTCCAATTTCAGTTCCAGAGCGATTCGCCCGATGAGTCTTCATATTTAGTCGTTTTCAGCCAATTTTCTGAATTTTTGAAAATTTCACTTTTTTGTGAAAATATCCACTAAATGAGGGAATAATATGTGTGAGGGTACCCCAGGAGAGTTCCAAATGTGTGTGGGTAGGATATATATCCCACGGGGGTAAAATTGAAAAAAGGTGAAAAATTTTTTTTTTTGGACTTAGTCATTTTTTCAGCGTTTATCAGACTTTCAGATAGGGGAAATGTCAGTGAGCGTTCCGATTTCAGTACCAGAGCGATTCACCCAATGAGTCCTTCATATTTAGTCGTTTTCAGCCAATTTTCTGAATTTTTGAAAATTTCACTTTTTTGTGAAAATATCCACTAAATGAGGGAATAATATGTGTGAGGGTACCCCAGGAGAGTTCCAAATGTGTGTGGGTAGAATATATATCCCACGGGGGTAAAATCGAAAAAAGTTGAAAAAAAATTTTTTTTAGACTTATTCATTTTTCCGGCGTTTATCAGACTTTCAGATAGGGGAAATGTCAGTGAGCGTTCTGATTTCAATTCCAGAGTGATTCGCCCGATGAGTCCTTCATATTTAGTCGTTTTCAGCCAATTTTCTGAATTTTTGAAAATTTCACTTTTTTGTGAAAATATCCACTAAATGAGGGAATAATATGTGTGAGGGTACCCCAGGAGAGTTCCAAATGTGTGTGGGTAGAATATATATCCCACGGGGGTAAAATTGAAAAAAGTTAAAAAAATTTTTTTTTAGATTTAGTCATTTTTCCGGAGTTTATCAGACTTTCAGATAGGGGAAATGTCAGTGAGCGTTCCAATTTCAGTTCCAGAGCGATTCGCCCGATGAGTCCTTCATCTTTAGTCGTTTTCAACCAATTTTCTGAATTTTTGAAAATTTCACTTTTTTGTGAAAATATCCACTAAATGAGGGAATAATATGTGTGAGGGTACCCCAGGAGAGTTCCAAATGTGTGTGGGTAGAATATATATCCCACGGGGGTAAAATCGAAAAAAGTTGAAAAAAAATTTTTTTTAGACTTATTCATTTTTCCGGCGTTTATCAGACTTTCAGATAGGGGAAATGTCAGTGAGCGTTCTGATTTCAGTTCCAGAGTGATTCGCCCGATGAGTCCTTCATATTTAGTCGTTTTCAGCCAATTTTCTGAATTTTTGAAAATTTCACTTTTTTGTGAAAATATCCACTAAATGAGGGAATAATATGTGTGAGAGTACCCCAGGAGAGTTCCAAATGTGTGTGGGTAGAATATATATCCCACGGGGGTAAAATTGAAAAAAGTTTAAAAATTTTTTTTTTAGATTTAGTCATTTTTCCGGAGTTTATCAGACTTTCAGATAGGGGAAATGTCAGTGAGCGTTCCAATTTCAGTTCCAGAGCGATTCGCCCGATGAGTCCTTCATCTTTAGTCATTTTCAACCAATTTTCTGAATTTTTGAAAATTTCGCTTTTTTGTGAAAATATCCACTAAATGAGGGAATAATATGTGTGAGGGTACCCCAGGAGAGTTCCAAATGTGTGTGGGTAGAATATATATCCCACGGGGGTAAAATTGAAAAAAGTTAAAAAAAATTTTTTTTAGATTTAGTCATTTTTCCGGCGTTTATCAGACTTTCAGATAGGGGAAATGTCAGTGAGCATTCTGATTTCAGTTCCAGAGTGATTCGCCCGATGAGTCCTTCATATTTAGTCGTTTTCAGCCAATTTTCAGAATTTTTGAAAATTTCACTTTTTTGTGAAAATATCCACTAAATGAGGGAATAATATGTGTGAGGGTACCCCAGGAGAGTTCCAAATGTGTGTGGGTAGAATATATATCCCACGGGGGTAAAATTGAAAAAAGTTGAAAAATTTTTTTTTTTTCGACTTAGTCATTTTTCCGGCGTTTATCAGACTTTCAGATAGGGGAAATGTCAGTGAGCGTTCCGATTTCAGTTCCAGAGCGATTTGCCCAATGAATCCTTCATATTTAGTCATTTTTAGCCAATTTTCAGAATTTTTGAAAATTTCACTTTTTTGTGAAAATATCCACTAAAAGAGGGAATAATATGTGTGAGGGTACCCCAGGAGAGTTCCAAATGTGTGTGGGTAGAATATATATCCCACAGGGGTAAAATTGAAAAAAGTTTAAATAAAATTATTTTTAGACTTAGTCATTTTTCCGGCGTTTATCAGACTTTCAGATAGGGGAAATGTCAGTGAGCGTTCCAATTTCAGTTCCAGAGCGATTCGCCCGATGAGTCCTTCATATTTAGTCGTTTTCTGCCAATTTTCAGAATTTTTGAAAATTTCACTTTTTTGTGAAAATATCCACTAAATGAGGGAATAATATGTGTGAGGGTACCCCAGGAGAGTTCCAAATGTGTGTGGGTAGAATATATATCCTACGGGGGTAAATTGAAAAAAGTTGAAAATTAATTTTTTTTTCGACTTAGTCATTTTTCCGGCGTTTATCAGACTTTCAGATAGGGGAAATGTCAGTGAGCGTTCCGATTTCAGTTCCAGAGCGATTCGCCCGATGAGTCCTTCATATTTAGTCGTTTTCAGCCAATTTTCAGAATTTTTGAAAATTTCACTTTTTTGTGAAAATATCCACTAAATGAGGGAATAATATGTGTGACGGTACCCCAGGAGAGTTCCAAATGTGTGTGGGTAGAATATATATCCCACGGGGGTAAAATTGAAAAAAGTTGAAAAAAAATTTTTTTGGACTTAGTCATTTTTCCGGCGTTTATCAGACTTTCAGATAGGGGAAATGTTAGTGAGCGTTCCGATTTCAGTTCCAGAGCGATTCGCCCGATGAGTCCTTCATATTTAGTCGTTTTCAGCCAATTTTCAGAATTTTTGAAAATTTCACTTTTTTGTGAAAATATCCACTAAATGAGGGAATAATATGTGTGACGGTACCCCAGGAGAGTTCCAAATGTGTGTGGGTAGAATACATATCCCACGGGGGTAAAATTGAAAAAAGTTAAAAAAATTTTTTTTTAGATTTAGTCATTTTTCCGGAGTTTATCAGACTTTCAGATAGGGGAAATGTCAGTGAGCGTTCCAATTTCAGTTCCAGAGCGATTCGCCCGATGAGTCCTTCATCTTTAGTCGTTTTCAACCAATTTTCTGAATTTTTGAAAATTTCACTTTTTTGTGAAAATATCCACTAAATGAGGGAATAATATGTGTGAGGGTACCCCAGGAGAGTTCCAAATGTGTGTGGGTAGAATATATATCCCACGGGGGTAAAATCGAAAAAAGTTGAAAAAAAATTTTTTTTAGACTTATTCATTTTTCCGGCGTTTATCAGACTTTCAGATAGGGGAAATGTCAGTGAGCATTCTGATTTCAGTTCCAGAGTGATTCGCCCGATGAGTCCTTCATATTTAGTCGTTTTCAGCCAATTTTCTGAATTTTTGAAAATTTCACTTTTTTGTGAAAATATCCACTAAATGAGGGAATAATATGTGTGAGGGTACCCCAGGAGAGTTCCAAATGTGTGTGGGTAGAATATATATCCCACGGGGGTAAAATTGAAAAAAGTTGAAAATTTTTTTTTTTTTCGACTTAGTCATTTTTCCGGCGTTTATCAGACTTTCAGATAGGGGAAATGTCAGTGATCGTTCCGATTTCAGTTCCAGAGCGATTCGCCCAATGAATCCTTCATATTTAGTCATTTTTAGCCAATTTTCAGAATTTTTGAAAATTTCACTTTTTTGTGAAAATATCCACTAAATGAGGGAATAATATGTGTGAGGGTACCCCAGGAGAGTTCCAAATGTGTGTGGGTAGAATATATATCCCACAGGGGTAAAATTGAAAAAAGTTTAAATAAAATTATTTTTAGACTTAGTCATTTTTCCGGCGTTTATCAGACTTTCAGATAGGGGAAATGTCAGTGAGCGTTCCAATTTCAGTTCCAGAGCGATTCGCCCGATGAGTCCTTCATATTTAGTCGTTTTCAGCCAATTTTCTGAATTTTTGAAAATTTCACTTTTTTGTGAAAATATCCACTAAATGAGGGAATAATATGTGTGACGGTACCCCAGGAGAGTTCCAAATGTGTGTGAGTAGAATATATATCCCACGGGGGTAAAATTGAAAAAAGTTTAAAATTTTTTTTTTTAGATTTAGCCATTTTTCCGGCTTTTATCAGACTTTCAGATAGGGGAAATGTCAGTGAGCGTTCCAATTTCAGTGCCAGAGCGATTCGCCCGATGAGTCCTTCTTATTTACTCGTTTTCAGACAATTTTCTGAATTTTTGAAAATTTCACTTTTTTGTGAAAATATCCACTAAATGAGGGAATAATATGTGTGATGGTACCCCAGGAGAGTTCCAAATGTGTGTGGGTAGAATATATATCCCACGGGGGTAAAATTGAAAATAGGTGAAAAAAATTTTTTTTGGACTTAGTCATTTTTCCGGCGTTTATCAGACTTTCAGATAGGGGAAATGTCAGTGAGCGTTCCGATTTCAGTTCCAGAGCGATTCGCCCGATGAGTCCTTCATATTTAGTCGTTTTCAGCCAATTTTCTGAATTTTTGAAAATTTCACTTTTTTGTGAAAATATCCACTAAATGAGGGAATAATATGTGTACCCCAGGAGTGTTCCAAATGTGTGTGGGTAGAATATATATCTCACGGGGGTAAAATTGAAAAAAGTTGAAAAAATTTTTTTTTTAGACTTAGCCATTTTTCCGGCGTTTATCAGACTTTCAGATAGGGGAAATGTCAGTGAGCGTTCCGATTTCAGTTCCAGAGTGATTTGCCCGATGAGTCCTTCATATTTATTCGTTTTCAGCCAATTTTCAGAATTTTTGAAAATTTCACTTTTTTGTGAAAATATCCACTAAATGAGGGAATAATATGTGTGACGGTACCCCAGGAGAGTTCCAAATGTGTGTGGGTAGAATATATATCCCACGGGGGTAAAATTGAAAAAAGTTTAAAAAAAATTTTTTTGGACTTAGTCATTTTTCCGGCGTTTATCAGACTTTCAGATAGAGGAAATGTCAGTGAGCGTTTCGATTTGAGTTCCAGAGCGATTCGCCCGATGAGTCCTTCATATTTAGTCGTTTTCAGCCAATTTTCTGAATTTTTGAAAATTTCACTTTTTTGTGAAAATATCCACTAAATGAGGGAATAATATGTGTGAGGGTACCCCAGGAGAGTTCCAAATGTGTGTGGGTAGAATATATATCCCACGGGGGTAAAATTGAAAAAACATGAAAAATTTTTTTTTTTTGGACTTAGTCATTTTTTCAGCGTTTATCAGACTTTCAGATAGGGGAAATGTCAGTGAGCGTTCCGATTTCAGTTCCAGAGCGATTCGCCCGATGAGTCCTTCATATTTAGTCGTTTTCAGCCAATTTTCTGAATATTTGAAAATTTCACTTTTTTGTGAAAATATCCACTAAATGAGGGAATAATATGTGTGAGGGTACCCCAGGAGAGTTCCAAATGTGTGTGGGTAGAATATATATCCCACGGGGGTAAAATTGAAAAAAGTTTAAATAAAATTTTTTTTAGACTTAGTCATTTTTCCGGCGTTTATCAGACTTTCAGATAGGGGAAATGTCAGTGAGCGTTCCAATTTCAGTTCCAGAGCGATTCGCCCGATGAGTCCTTCATATTTAGTCGTTTTCTGCCAATTTTCTGAATTTTTGAAAATTTCACTTTTTTGTGAAAATATCCACTAAATGAGGGAATAATATGTGTGAGGGTACCCCAGGAGAGTTCCAAATGTGTGTGGGTAGAATATATATCCTACGGGGGTAAATTGAAAAAAGTTGAAAATTTTTTTTTTTTTCGACTTAGTCATTTTTCCGGCGTTTATCAGACTTTCAGATAGGGGAAATGTCAGTGAGCGTTCCGATTTCAGTTCCAGAGCGATTCGCCTGATGAGTCCTTCATATTTAGTCGTTTTCAGCCAATTTTCTGAATTTTTGAAAATTTCACTTTTTTGTGAAAATATCCACTAAATGAGGGAATAATATGTGTGACGGTACCCCAGGAGAGTTCCAAATGTGTGTGGGTAGAATATATATCCCACGGGGGTAAAATTGAAAAAAGTTGAAAAAAAATTTTTTTGGACTTAGTCATTTTTCCGACGTTTATCAGACTTTCAGATAGGGGAAATGTAAGTGAGCGTTCCGATTTCAGTTCCAGAGCGATTCGCCCGATGAGTCCTTCATATTTAGTCGTTTTCAGCCAATTTTCTGAATTTTTGAAAATTTCACTTTTTTGTGAAAATATCCACTAAATGAGGGAATACTATGTGTGAGGGTACCCCAGGAGAGTTCCAAATGTGTGTGGGTAGAATATATATCCCACGGGGGTAAAATTGAAAAAAGTTGAAAAAAATTTTTTTTTAGACTTAGCCATTTTTCCGGCGTTTATCAGACTTTCAGATAGGGGAAATGTCAGTGAGCGTTCCGATTTCAGTTCCAGAGTGATTTGCCCGATGAGTCCTTCATATTTAGTCGTTTTCAGCCAATTTTCAGAATTTTTGAAAATTTCACTTTTTTGTGAAAATATCCACTAAATGAGGGAATAATATGTGTGACGGTACCCCAGGAGAGTTCCAAATGTGTGTGGGTAGAATATATATCCCACGGGGGTAAAATTGAAAAAAGTTGAAAAAAAATTTTTTTGAACTTAGTCATTTTTCCGGCGTTTATCAGACTTTCAGATAGGGGAAATGTTAGTGAGCGTTCCGATTTCAGTTCCAGAGCGATTCGCCCGATGAGTCCTTCATATTTAGTCGTTTTCAGCCAATTTTCAGAATTTTTGAAAATTTCACTTTTTTGTGAAAATATCCACTAAATGAGGGAATACTATGTGTGAGGGTACCCCAGGAGAGTTCCAAATGTGTGTGGGTAGAATATATATCCTACGGGGGTAAAATTGAAAAAAGTTTAAAATTTTTTTTTTTAGATTTAGCCATTTTTCCGGCTTTTATCAGACTTTCAGATAGGGGAAATGTCAGTGAGCGTTCCAATTTCAGTGCCAGAGCGATTCGCCCGATGAGTCCTTCTTATTTAGTCGTTTTCAGCCAATTTTCTGAATTTTTGAAAATTTCACTTTTTTGTGAAAATATCCACTAAATGAGGGAATAATATGTGTGAGGGTACCCCAGGAGAGTTCCAAATGTGTGTGGGTAGAATATATATCCCACGGGGGTAAAATTGAAAATAGGTGAAAAAATTTTTTTTTGGACTTAGTCATTTTTCCGGCGTTTATCATACTTTCAGATAGGGGAAATGTCAGTGAGCGTTCCGATTTCAGCTCCAGAGCGATTCGCCCGATGAGTCCTTCATATTTAGTCGTTTTCAGCCAATTTTCTGAATTTTTGAAAATTTCACTTTTTTTGTGAAAATATCCACTGAATGAGGGAATAATATGAGTACCCCAGGAGTGTTCCAAATGTGTGTGGGTAGAATATATATCTCACGGGGGTAAAATTGAAAAAAGTTGAAAAAAATTTTTTTTGGACTTAGTCATTTTTCCGGCGTTAATCAGACTTTCAATTAGGGCAAATGTCAGTGAGCGTTCCGATTTCAGTTCCAGAGCGATTCGCCCGATGAGTCCTTCATATTTAGTCGTTTTCAGCCAATTTTCAGAATTTTTGAAAATTTCACTTTTTTGTGAAAATATCCACTAAATGAGGGAATACTATGTGTGAGGGTACCCCAGGAGAGTTCCAAATGTGTGTGGGTAGAATATATATCCCACGGGGGTAAAATTGAAAAAAGTTTAAAAAAAATTTTTTTTAGACTTAGTCATTTTTCCGGCGTTTATCAGACTTTCAACTAGGGCAAATGTCAGTGAGCGTTCCGATTTCAGTTCCTGAGCGATTCGCCCGATGAGTCCTTCATATTTAGTCGTTTTCAGCCAATTTTCTGAATTTTTGAAAATTTCACTTTTTTGTGAAAATATCCACTAAATGAGGGAATAATATGTGTGAGGGTACCCCAGGAGAGTTCCAAATGTGTGTGGGTAGAATATATATCCCACGGGGGTAAAATTGAAAAAAGTTTAAAAAAATTTTTTTTAGACTTAGCCATTTTTCTGGCGTTTATCAGACTTTCAGATAGGGGAAATGTCAGTGAGCGTTCCTATTTCAGTTCCAGAGCGATTCGCCCGATGAGTCCTTCATATTTAGTCGTTTTCAGCCAATTTTCAGAATTTTTGAAAATTTCACTTTTTTGTGAAAATATCCACTAAATGAGGGAATAATATGTGTGACGGTACCCCAGGAGTGTTCCAAATGTGTGTGGGTAGAATATATATCTCACGGGGGTAAAATTGAAAAAAGTTTAAAAAAAATTTTTTTTAGACTTAGTAATTTTTCCAGCGTTTATCAGACTTTCCGATAGGGGAAATGTCAGTGAGCGTTCCGATTTGAGTTCCAGAGCGATTCGCCCGATGAGTCCTTCATATTTAGTCGTTTTCAGCCAATTTTCTGAATTTTTGAAAATTTCACTTTTTTGTGAAAATATCCACTAAATGAGGGAATAATATGTGTGAGGGTACCCCAGGAGAGTTCCAAATGTGTGTGGGTAGAATATATATCCCACGGGGGTAAAATTGAAAAAACATGAAAAATTTTTTTTTTTTGGACTTAGTCATTTTTTCAGCGTTTATCAGACTTTCAGATAGGGGAAATGTCAGTGAGCGTTCCGATTTCAGTTCCAGAGCGATTCGCCCGATGAGTCCTTCATATTTAGTCGTTTTCAGCCAATTTTCTGAATATTTGAAAATTTCACTTTTTTGTGAAAATATCCACTAAATGAGGGAATAATATGTGTGAGGGTACCCCAGGAGAGTTCCAAATGTGTGTGGGTAGAATATATATCCCACGGGGGTAAAATTGAAAAAAGTTTAAATAAAATTTTTTTTAGACTTAGTCATTTTTCCGGCGTTTATCAGACTTTCAGATAGGGGAAATGTCAGTGAGCGTTCCAATTTCAGTTCCAGAGCGATTCGCCCGATGAGTCCTTCATATTTAGTCGTTTTCTGCCAATTTTCTGAATTTTTGAAAATTTCACTTTTTTGTGAAAATATCCACTAAATGAGGGAATAATATGTGTGAGGGTACCCCAGGAGAGTTCCAAATGTGTGTGGGTAGAATATATATCCTACGGGGGTAAATTGAAAAAAGTTGAAAATTTTTTTTTTTTTCGACTTAGTCATTTTTCCGGCGTTTATCAGACTTTCAGATAGGGGAAATGTCAGTGAGCGTTCCGATTTCAGTTCCAGAGCGATTCGCCTGATGAGTCCTTCATATTTAGTCGTTTTCAGCCAATTTTCTGAATTTTTTAAAATTTCACTTTTTTGTGAAAATATCCACTAAATGAGGGAATAATATGTGTGACGGTACCCCAGGAGAGTTCCAAATGTGTGTGGGTAGAATATATATCCCACGGGGGTAAAATTGAAAAAAGTTGAAAAAAAATTTTTTTGGACTTAGTCATTTTTCCGACGTTTATCAGACTTTCAGATAGGGGAAATGTAAGTGAGCGTTCCGATTTCAGTTCCAGAGCGATTCGCCCGATGAGTCCTTCATATTTAGTCGTTTTCAGCCAATTTTCTGAATTTTTGAAAATTTCACTTTTTTGTGAAAATATCCACTAAATGAGGGAATACTATGTGTGAGGGTACCCCAGGAGAGTTCCAAATGTGTGTGGGTAGAATATATATCCCACGGGGGTAAAATTGAAAAAAGTTGAAAAAAATTTTTTTTTAGACTTAGCCATTTTTCCGGCGTTTATCAGACTTTCAGATAGGGGAAATGTCAGTGAGCGTTCCGATTTCAGTTCCAGAGTGATTTGCCCGATGAGTCCTTCATATTTAGTCGTTTTCAGCCAATTTTCAGAATTTTTGAAAATTTCACTTTTTTGTGAAAATATCCACTAAATGAGGGAATAATATGTGTGACGGTACCCCAGGAGAGTTCCAAATGTGTGTGGGTAGAATATATATCCCACGGGGGTAAAATTGAAAAAAGTTGAAAAAAAATTTTTTTGAACTTAGTCATTTTTCCGGCGTTTATCAGACTTTCAGATAGGGGAAATGTTAGTGAGCGTTCCGATTTCAGTTCCAGAGCGATTCGCCCGATGAGTCCTTCATATTTAGTCGTTTTCAGCCAATTTTCAGAATTTTTGAAAATTTCACTTTTTTGTGAAAATATCCACTAAATGAGGGAATACTATGTGTGAGGGTACCCCAGGAGAGTTCCAAATGTGTGTGGGTAGAATATATATCCTACGGGGGTAAAATTGAAAAAAGTTTAAAATTTTTTTTTTTAGATTTAGCCATTTTTCCGGCTTTTATCAGACTTTCAGATAGGGGAAATGTCAGTGAGCGTTCCAATTTCAGTGCCAGAGCGATTCGCCCGATGAGTCCTTCTTATTTAGTCGTTTTCAGCCAATTTTCTGAATTTTTGAAAATTTCACTTTTTTGTGAAAATATCCACTAAATGAGGGAATAATATGTGTGAGGGTACCCCAGGAGAGTTCCAAATGTGTGTGGGTAGAATATATATCCCACGGGGGTAAAATTGAAAATAGGTGAAAAAATTTTTTTTTGGACTTAGTCATTTTTCCGGCGTTTATCAGACTTTCAGATAGGGGAAATGTCAGTGAGCGTTCCGATTTCAGCTCCAGAGCGATTCGCCCGATGAGTCCTTCATATTTAGTCGTTTTCAGCCAATTTTCTGAATTTTTGAAAATTTCACTTTTTTTGTGAAAATATCCACTGAATGAGGGAATAATATGAGTACCCCAGGAGTGTTCCAAATGTGTGTGGGTAGAATATATATCTCACGGGGGTAAAATTGAAAAAAGTTGAAAAAAATTTTTTTTGGACTTAGTCATTTTTCCGGCGTTAATCAGACTTTCAATTAGGGCAAATGTCAGTGAGCGTTCCGATTTCAGTTCCAGAGCGATTCGCCCGATGAGTCCTTCATATTTAGTCGTTTTCAGCCAATTTTCAGAATTTTTGAAAATTTCACTTTTTTGTGAAAATATCCACTAAATGAGGGAATACTATGTGTGAGGGTACCCCAGGAGAGTTCCAAATGTGTGTGGGTAGAATATATATCCCACGGGGGTAAAATTGAAAAAAGTTTAAAAAAAATTTTTTTTAGACTTAGTCATTTTTCCGGCGTTTATCAGACTTTCAACTAGGGCAAATGTCAGTGAGCGTTCCGATTTCAGTTCCTGAGCGATTCGCCCGATGAGTCCTTCATATTTAGTCGTTTTCAGCCAATTTTCTGAATTTTTGAAAATTTCACTTTTTTGTGAAAATATCCACTAAATGAGGGAATAATATGTGTGAGGGTACCCCAGGAGAGTTCCAAATGTGTGTGGGTAGAATATATATCCCACGGGGGTAAAATTGAAAAAAGTTTAAAAAAATTTTTTTTAGACTTAGCCATTTTTCTGGCGTTTATCAGACTTTCAGATAGGGGAATTGTCAGTGAGCGTTCCTATTTCAGTTCCAGAGCGATTCGCCCGATGAGTCCTTCATATTTAGTCGTTTTCAGCCAATTTTCAGAATTTTTGAAAATTTCACTTTTTTGTGAAAATATCCACTAAATGAGGGAATAATATGTGTGACGGTACCCCAGGAGTGTTCCAAATGTGTGTGGGTAGAATATATATCTCACGGGGGTAAAATTGAAAAAAGTTTAAAAAAAATTTTTTTTAGACTTAGTAATTTTTCCAGCGTTTATCAGACTTTCCGATAGGGGAAATGTCAGTGAGCGTTCCAATTTCAGTTCCAGAGCGATTCGCCCGATGAGTCCTTCATATTTAGTCGTTTTCAGCCAATTTTCTGAATTTTTGAAAATTTCACTTTTTTGTGAAAATATCCACTAAATGAGGGAATAATATGTGTGAGGGTACCCCAGGAGAGTTCCAAATGTGTGTGGGTAGAATATATATCCTACGGGGGTAAATTGAAAAAAGTTGAAAAATTTTTTTTTTTTCGACTTAGTCATTTTTCCGGCGTTTATCAGACTTTCAGATAGGGGAAATGTCAGTGAGCGTTCCGATTTCAGTTCCAGAGCGATTCGCCTGATGAGTCCTTCATATTTAGTCGTTTTCAGCCAATTTTCTGAATTTTTGAAAATTTCACTTTTTGTGAAAATATCCACTAAATGAGGGAATAATATGTGTGACGGTACCCCAGGAGAGTTCCAAATGTGTGTGGGTAGAATATATATCCCACGGGGGTAAAATTGAAAAAAGTTGAAAAAAAATTTTTTTTAGACTTAGCCATTTTTCCGGCGTTTATCAGACTTTCAGATAGGGGAAATGTCAGTGAGCGTTCCGATTTCAGTTCCAGAGTGATTTGCCCGATGAGTCCTTCATATTTAGTCATTTTCAGACAATTTTCAGAATTTTTGAAAATTTCACTTTTTTGTGAAAATATCCACTAAATGAGGGAATAATATGTGTGACGGTACCCCAGGAGAGTTCCAAATGTGTGTGGGTAGAATATATATCCCACGGGGGTAAAATTGAAAAAAGTTTAAAATTTTTTTTTTTAGATTTAGCCATTTTTCCGGCTTTTATCAGACTTTCAGATAGGGGAAATGTCAGTGAGCGTTCCAATTTCAGTGCCAGAGCGATTCGCCCGATGAGTCCTTCTTATTTAGTCGTTTTCAGCCAATTTTCAGAATTTTTGAAAATTTCACTTTTTTGTGAAAATATCCACTAAATGAGGGAATAATATGTGTGACGGTACCCCAGGAGTGTTCCAAATGTGTGTGGGTAGAATATATATCTCACGGGGGTAAAATTGAAAAAAGTTTAAAAAAAATTTTTTTTAGACTTAGTAATTTTTCCAGCGTTTATCAGACTTTCCGATAGGGGAAATGTCATTGAGCGATCCAATTTCAGTTCCAGAGCGATTCGCCCGATGAGTCCTTCATATTTAGTCGTTTTCAGCCAATTTTCAGAATTTTTGAAAATTTCACTTTTTTGTGAAAATATCCACTAAATGAGGGAATAATATGTGTTCCCCAGGAGTGTTCCAAATGTGTGTGGGTAGAATATATATCTCACGGGGTAAAATTGAAAAAAGTTGAAAAATAATTTTTTTGGACTTAGTCATTTTTCCGGCGTTTATCAGACTTTCAGATAGGGGAAATGTCAGTGAGCGTTCCAATTTCAGTTCCAGAGCGATTCGCCCGATGAGTCCTTCATATTTAGTCGTTTTCAGCCAATTTTCTGAATTTTTGAAAATTTCACTTTTTTGTGAAAATATCCACTAAATAAAGGAATAATATGTGTGAGGGTACCCCAGGAGAGTTCCAAATGTGTGTGGGTAGAATATATATCCCACGGGGGTAAAATTGAAAAAAGGTGAAAAAAAATTTTTTTGGACTTAGTCATTTTTCCGGCGTTTATCAGACTTTCAGATAGGGGAAATGTCAGTGAGCGTTCCGATTTCAGTTCCAGAGCGATTCGCCCGATGAATCCTTCATATTTAGTCGTTTTCAGCCAATTTTCAGAATTTTTGAAAATTTCACTTTTTTGTGAAAATATCCACTAAATGAGGGAATAATATGTGTTCCCCAGGAGTGTTCCAAATGTGTGTGGGTAGAATATATATCTCACGGGGTAAAATTGAAAAAAGTTGAAAAATAATTTTTTTGGACTTAGTCATTTTTCCGGCGTTTATCAGACTTTCAGATAGGGGAAATGTCAGTGAGCGTTCCAATTTCAGTTCCAGAGCGATTCGCCCGATGAGTCCTTCATATTTAGTCGTTTTCAGCCAATTTTCTGAATTTTTGAAAATTTCACTTTTTTGTGAAAATATCCACTAAATAAAGGAATAATATGTTTGAGGGTACCCCAGGAGAGTTCCAAATGTGTGTGGGTAGAATATATATCCCACGGGGGTAAAATTGAAAAAAGGTGAAAAAATTTTTTTTTGGACTTAGTCATTTTTCCGGCGTTTATCAAACTTTCAGATAGGGGAAATGTCAGTGAGCGTTCCGATTTCAGTTCCAGAGCGATTCGCCCGATGAGTCCTTCATATTTAGTCGTTTTCAGCAAATTTTCAGAATTTTTGAAAATTTCACTTTTTTGTGAAAATATCCACTAAATGAGGGAATAAAATGTGTGAGGGTACCCCAGGAGAGTTCCAAATGTGTGTGGGTAGAAGATATATCCAAAGGTGGTAAAATTGAAAAAAGTTGAAAAATTTTTTTTTTTTCGACTTAGTCATTTTTCCGGCGTTTATCAGACTTTCAGATAGGGGAAATGTCAGTGAGCGTTCCGATTTCAGTTCCAGAGCGATTCGCCCGATGAGTGCTTCTTATTTAGTCGTTTTCAGCCAATTTTCTGAATTTTTGAAAATTTCACTTTTTTGTGAAAATATCCACTAAATGAGGGAATACTATGTGTGAGGGTACCCCAGGAGAGTTCCAAATGTGTGTGG
The DNA here is from genome assembly GCF_046119375.1 of Phyllobates terribilis. Classification (NCBI taxonomy): domain Eukaryota; kingdom Metazoa; phylum Chordata; class Amphibia; order Anura; family Dendrobatidae; genus Phyllobates; species Phyllobates terribilis. Next base: position 5,373,172 of record NW_027362838.1, on the reverse strand, counting down.
GTAGAATATATATCCTACGGGGGTAAATTGAAAAAAGTTGAAAAATTTTTTTTTTTTCGACTTAGTCATTTTTCCGGCGTTTATCAGACTTTCAGATAGGGGAAATGTCAGTGAGCGTTCCGATTTCAGTTCCAGAGCGATTCGCCTGATGAGTCCTTCATATTTAGTCGTTTTCAGCCAATTTTCTGAATTTTTGAAAATTTCACTTTTTTGTGAAAATATCCACTAAATGAGGGAATAATATGTGTGACGGTACCCCAGGAGAGTTCCAAATGTGTGTGGGTAGAATATATATCCCACGGGGGTAAAATTGAAAAAAGTTGAAAAAAAATTTTTTTTAGACTTAGCCATTTTTCCGGCGTTTATCAGACTTTCAGATAGGGGAAATGTCAGTGAGCGTTCCGATTTCAGTTCCAGAGTGATTTGCCCGATGAGTCCTTCATATTTAGTCGTTTTCAGCCAATTTTCAGAATTTTTGAAAATTTCACTTTTTTGTGAAAATATCCACTAAATGAGGGAATAATATGTGTGACGGTACCCCAGGAGAGTTCCAAATGTGTGTGGGTAGAATATATATCCCACGGGGGTAAAATTGAAAAAAGTTTAAAATTTTTTTTTTTAGATTTAGCCATTTTTCCGGCTTTTATCAGACTTTCAGATAGGGGAAATGTCAGTGAGCGTTCCAATTTCAGTGCCAGAGCGATTCGCCCGATGAGTCCTTCTTATTTAGTCGTTTTCAGCCAATTTTCAGAATTTTTGAAAATTTCACTTTTTTGTGAAAATATCCACTAAATGAGGGAATAATATGTGTGACGGTACCCCAGGAGTGTTCCAAATGTGTGTGGGTAGAATATATATCTCACGGGGGTAAAATTGAAAAAAGTTTAAAAAAAATTTTTTTTAGACTTAGTAATTTTTCCAGCGTTTATCAGACTTTCCGATAGGGGAAATGTCAGTGAGCGATCCAATTTCAGTTCCAGAGCGATTCGCCCGATGAGTCCTTCATATTTAGTCGTTTTCAGCCAATTTTCAGAATTTTTGAAAATTTCACTTTTTTGTGAAAATATCCACTAAATGAGGGAATAATATGTGTTCCCCAGGAGTGTTCCAAATGTGTGTGGGTAGAATATATATCTCACGGGGTAAAATTGAAAAAAGTTGAAAAATAATTTTTTTGGACTTAGTCATTTTTCCGGCGTTTATCAGACTTTCAGATAGGGGAAATGTCAGTGAGCGTTCCAATTTCAGTTCCAGAGCGACTCGCCCGATGAGTCCTTCATATTTAGTCGTTTTCAGCCAATTTTCTGAATTTTTGAAAATTTCACTTTTTTGTGAAAATATCCACTAAATAAAGGAATAATATGTGTGAGGGTACCCCAGGAGAGTTCCAAATGTGTGTGGGTAGAATATATATCCCACGGGGGTAAAATTGAAAAAAGGTGAAAAAAATTTTTTTTGGACTTAGTCATTTTTCCGGCGTTTATCAGACTTTCAGATAGGGGAAATGTCAGTGAGCGTTCCGATTTCAGTTCCAGAGCGATTCGCCCGATGAGTCCTTCATATTTAGTCATTTTCAGCCAATTTTCAGAATTTTTGAAAATTTCACTTTTTTGTGAAAATATCCACTAAATGAGGGAATAATATGTGTTCCCCAGGAGTGTTCCAAATGTGTGTGGGTAGAATATATATCTCACGGGGTAAAATTGAAAAAAGTTGAAAAATAATTTTTTTGGACTTAGTCATTTTTCCGGCGTTTATCAGACTTTCAGATAGGGGAAATGTCAGTGAGCTTTCCAATTTCAGTTCCAGAGCGATTCGCCCGATGAGTCCTTCATATTTAGTCGTTTTCAGCCAATTTTCTGAATTTTTGAAAATTTCACTTTTTTGTGAAAATATCCACTAAATAAAGGAATAATATGTGTGAGGGTACCCCAGGAGAGTTCCAAATGTGTGTGGGTAGAATATATATCCCACGGGGGTAAAATTGAAAAAAGGTGAAAAAAATTTTTTTTGGACTTAGTCATTTTTCCGGCGTTTATCAGACTTTCAGATAGGGGAAATGTCAGTGAGCGTTCTGATTTCAGTTCCAGAGCGATTCGCCCGATGAGTCCTTCATATTTAGTCGTTTTCAGCAAATTTTCAGAATTTTTGAAAATTTCACTTTTTTGTGAAAATATCCACTAAATGAGGGAATAAAATGTGTGAGGGTACCCCAGGAGAGTTCCAAATGTGTGTGGGTAGAAGATATATCCAAAGGTGGTAAAATTGAAAAAAGTTGAAAAAAATTTTTTTTTTCGACTTAGTCATTTTTCCGGCGTTTATCAGACTTTCAGATAGGGGAAATGTCAGTGAGCGTTCCGATTTCAGTTCCAGAGCGATTCGCCCGATGAGTGCTTCTTATTTAGTCGTTTTCAGCCAATTTTCTGAATTTTTGAAAATTTCACTTTTTTGTGAAAATATCCACTAAATGAGGGAATAATATGTGTACCCCAGGAGTGTTCCAAATGTGTGTGGGTAGAATATATATCTCACGGGGGTAAAATTGAAAAAAGTTGAAAAAATTTTTTTTTGGACTTAGTCATTTTTCCGGCGTTAATCAGACTTTCAATTAGGGCAAATGTCAGTGAGCGTTCCGATTTCAGTTCCAGAGCGATTCGCCCGATGAGTCCTTCATATTTAGTCGTTTTCAGACAAGTTTCTGAATACTTGAAAATTTCACTTTTTTGTGAAAATATCCACTAAATGAGGGAATAATATGTGTGAGGGTACCCCAGGAGAGTTCCAAATGTGTGTGGGTAGAATATATATCCCACGGGGGTAAAATTGAAAAAAGTTTAAAAAAAATTTTTTTTAGACTTAGTCATTTTTCCGGCGTTTATCAGACTTTCAACTAGGGCATATGTCAGTGAGCGTTCCGATTTCAGTTCCTGAGCGATTCGCCCGATGAGTCCTTCATATTTAGTCGTTTTCAGACAAGTTTCTGAATACTTGAAAATTTCACTTTTTTTGTGAAAATATCCACTAAATGAGGGAATAATATGTGTGAGGGTACCCCAGGAGAGTTCCAAATGTGTGTGGGTAGAATATATATCCCACGGGGGTAAAATTGAAAAAAGTTTAAAAAAAATTTTTTTTAGACTTAGTCATTTTTCCGGCGTTTATCAGACTTTCAACTAGTGCAAATGTGAGTGAGCGTTCCGATTTCAGTTCCTGAGCGATTCGCCCGATGAGTCCTTCATATTTAGTCGTTTTCAGCCAATTTTCTGAATTTTTGAAAATTTCACTTTTTTGTGAAAATATCCACTAAATGAGGGAATAATATGTGTGAGGGTACCCCAGGAGAGTTCCAAATGTGTGTGGGTAGAATATATATCCCACGGGGGTAAAATTGAAAAAAGTTTAAAAAAAATTTTTTTTAGACTTAGCCATTTTTCCGGCGTTTATCAGACTTTCAGATAGGGGAAATGTCAGTGAGCGTTCCAATTTCAGTTCCAGAGCGATTCGCCCGATGAGTCCTTCATATTTAGTCGTTTTCAGCCAATTTTCAGAATTTTTGAAAATTTCACTTTTTTGTGAAAATATCCACTAAATGAGGGAATAATATGTGTGACGGTACCCCAGGAGAGTTCCAAATGTGTGTGGGTAGAATATATATCCCACGGGGGTAAAATTGAAAAAAGTTGAAAAAAAATTTTTTTGGACTTAGTCATTTTTCCGGCGTTTATCAGACTTTCAGATAGGGGAAATGTTAGTGAGCGTTCCGATTTCAGTTCCAGAGCGATTCGCCCGATGAGTCCTTCATATTTAGTCGTTTTCAGCCAATTTTCAGAATTTTTGAAAATTTCACTTTTTTGTGAAAATATCCACTAAATGAGGGAATACTATGTGTGAGGGTACCCCAGGAGAGTTCCAAATGTGTGTGGGTAGAATATATATCCCACGGGGGTAAAATTGAAAAAAGTTTAAAATTTTTTTTTTTAGATTTAGCCATTTTTCCGGCGTTTATCAGACTTTCAGATAGGGGAAATGTCAGTGAGCGTTCCAATTTCAGTTCCAGAGCGATTCGCCTGATGAGTCCTTCTTACTTAGTCGTTTTCAGCCAATTTTCTGAATTTTTGAAAATTTCACTTTTTTGTGAAAATATCCACTAAATGAGGGAATACTATGTGTGAGGGTACCCCAGGAGAGTTCCAAATGTGTGTGGGTAGAAGATATATCCAAAGGTGGTAAAATTGAAAAAAGTTGAAAAAAATTTTTTTTTCGACTTAGTCATTTTTCCGGCGTTTATCAGACTTTCAGATAGGGGAAATGTCAGTGAGCGTTCCGATTTCAGTTCCAGAGCGATTCGCCTGATGAGTCCTTCATATTTAGTCATTTTCAGACAATTTTCTGAATTTTTGAAAATTTCACTTTTTTGTGAAAATATCCACTAAATGAGGGAATAATATGTGTGAGGGTACCCCAGGAGAGTTCCAAATGTGTGTGGGTAGAATATATATCCCACGGGGGTAAAATTGAAAAAAGTTTAAAAAATTTTTTTTTAGATTTAGCCATTTTTCCGGCGTTTATCAGACTTTCAGATAGGGGAAATGTCAGTGAGCGTTCCAATTTCAGTTCCAGAGCGATTCGCCCGATGAGTCCTTCATATTTAGTCGTTTTCAGCCAATTTTCTGAATTTTTGAAAATTTCACTTTTTTGTGAAAATATCCACTAAATAAAGGAATAATATGTGTGAGGGTACCCCAGGAGAGTTCCAAATGTGTGTGGGTAGAATATATATCCCACGGGGGTAAAATTGAAAAAAGGTGAAAAAATTTTTTTTGGACTTAGTCATTTTTCCGGCGTTTATCAGACTTTCAGATAGGGGAAATGTCAGTGAGCGTTCCGATTTCGGTTCCAGAGCGATTCGCCCGATGAGTCCTTCTTATTTAGTCGTTTTCAGCCAATTTTCTGAATTTTTGAAAATTTCACTTTTTTGTGAAAATATCCACTAAATGAGGGAATAATATGTGTGACGGTACCCCAGGAGAGTTCCAAATGTGTTTGGGTAGAATATATATCCCACGGGGGTAAAATTGAAAAAAGTTTAAAATTTTTTTTTTTAGATTTAGCCATTTTTCCGGCTTTTATCAGACTTTCAGATAGGGGAAATGTCAGTGAGCGTTCCAATTTCAGTGCCAGAGCGATTCGCCCGATGAGTCCTTCTTATTTAGTCGTTTTCAGCCAATTTTCTGAATTTTTGAAAATTTCACTTTTTTGTGAAAATATCCACTAAATGAGGGAATACTATGTGTGAGGGTACCCCAGGAGAGTTCCAAATGTGTGTGGGTAGAAGATATATCCAAAGGTGGTAAAATTGAAAAAAGTTGAAAAAAAATTTTTTTTCGACTTAGTCATTTTTCCGGCGTTTATCAGACTTTCAGATAGGGGAAATGTCAGTGAGCGTTCCGATTTCAGTTCCAGAGCGATTCGCCTGATGAGTCCTTCATATTTAGTTGTTTTCAGACAATTTTCTGAATTTTTGAAAATTTCACTTTTTTGTGAAAATATCCACTAAATGAGGGAATAATATGTGTGAGGGTACCCCAGGAGAGTTCCAAATGTGTGTGGGTAGAATATATATCCCACGGGGGTAAAATTGAAAATAGGTGAAAAAATTTTTTTTTGGACTTAGTCATTTTTCCGGCGTTTATCAGACTTTCAGATAGGGGAAATGTCAGTGAGCGTTCCGATTTCAGCTCCAGAGCGATTCGCCCGATGAGTCCTTCATATTTAGTCGTTTTCAGCCAATTTTCTGAATTTTTGAAAATTTCACTTTTTTGTGAAAATATCCACTGAATGAGGGAATAATATGTGTACCCCAGGAGTGTTCCAAATGTGTGTGGGTAGAATATATATCTCACGGGGGTAAAATTGAAAATAGGTGAAAAAATTTTTTTTTGGACTTAGTCATTTTTCCGGCGTTTATCAGACTTTCAGATAGGGGAAATGTCAGTGAGCGTTCCGATTTCAGCTCCAGAGCGATTCGCCCGATGAGTCCTTCATATTTAGTCGTTTTCAGCCAATTTTCTGAATTTTTGAAAATTTCACTTTTTTGTGAAAATATCCACTGAATGAGGGAATAATATGTGTACCCCAGGAGTGTTCCAAATGTGTGTGGGTAGAATATATATCTCACGGGGGTAAAATTGAAAAAAGTTGAAAAAAATTTTTTTTGGACTTAGTCATTTTTCCGGCGTTAATCAGACTTTCAATTAGGGCAAATGTCAGTGAGCGTTCCGATTTCAGTTCCAGAGCGATTCGCCCGATGAGTCCTTCATATTTAGTCGTTTTCAGACAAGTTTCTGAATACTTGAAAATTTCACTTTTTTGTGAAAATATCCACTAAATGAGGGAATAATATGTGTGAGGGTACCCCAGGAGAGTTCCAAATGTGTGTGGGTAGAATATATATCCCACGGGGGTAAAATTGAAAAAAGTTTAAAAAAAATTTTTTTTAGACTTAGTCATTTTTCCGGCGTTAATCAGACTTTCAATTAGGGCAAATGTCAGTGAGCGTTCCGATTTCAGTTCCAGAGCGATTCGCCCGATGAGTCCTTCATATTTAGTCGTTTTCAGACAAGTTTCTGAATACTTGAAAATTTCACTTTTTTGTGAAAATATCCACTAAATGAGGGAATAATATGTGTGAGGGTACCCCAGGAGAGTTCCAAATGTGTGTGGGTAGAATATATATCCCACGGGGGTAAAATTGAAAAAAGTTTAAAAAAAATTTTTTTTAGACTTAGCCATTTTTCCGGCGTTTATCAGACTTTTAGATAGGGGAAATGTCAGTGAGCGTTCCTATTTCAGTTCCAGAGCGATTCGCCTGATGAGTCCTTCATATTTAGTCGTTTTCAGCCAATTTTCAGAATTTTTGAAAATTTCACTTTTTTGTGAAAATATCCACTAAATGAGGGAATAATATGTGTGACGGTACCCCAGGAGTGTTCCAAATGTGTGTGGGTAGAATATATATCTCACGGGGGTAAAATTGAAAAAAGTTTAAAAAAAATTTTTTTTAGACTTAGTAATTTTTCCAGCGTTTATCAGACTTTCCGATAGGGGAAATGTCAGTGAGCGTTCCAATTTCAGTTCCAGAGCGATTCGCCCGATGAGTCCTTCATATTTAGTCGTTTTCAGCCAATTTTCAGAATTTTTGAAAATTTCACTTTTTTGTGAAAATATCCACTAAATGAGGGAATAATATGTGTTCCCCAGGAGTGTTCCAAATGTGTGTGGGTAGAATATATATCTCACGGGGTAAAATTGAAAAAAGTTGAAAAATAATTTTTTTGGACTTAGTCATTTTTCCGGCGTTTATCAGACTTTCAGATAGGGGAAATGTCAGTGAGCGTTCCAATTTCAGTTCCAGAGCGATTCGCCCGATGAGTCCTTCATATTTAGTCGTTTTCAGCCAATTTTCAGAATTTTTGAAAATTTCACTTTTTTGTGAAAATATCCACTAAATAAAGGAATAATATGTGTGAGGGTACCCCAGGAGAGTTCCAAATGTGTGTGGGTAGAATATATATCCCACGGGGGTAAAATTGAAAAAAGGTGAAAAAAATTTTTTTTGGACTTAGTCATTTTTCCGGCGTTTATCAGACTTTCAGATAGGGGAAATGTCAGTGAGCGTTCCGATTTCAGTTCCAGAGCGATTCGCCGAATGAGTCCTTCATATTTAGTCGTTTTCAGCAAATTTTCTGAATTTTTGAAAATTTCACTTTTTTGTGAAAATATCCACTAAATGAGGGAATAAAATGTGTGAGGGTACCCCAGGAGAGTTCCAAATGTGTGTGGGTAGAAGATATATCCAAAGGTGGTAAAATTGAAAAAAGTTGAAAAAAATTTTTTTTTTCGACTTAGTCATTTTTCCGGCGTTTATCAGACTTTCAGATAGGGGAAATGTCAGTGAGCGTTCCGATTTCAGTTCCAGAGCGATTCGCCCGATGAGTGCTTCTTATTTAGTCGTTTTCAGCCAATTTTCTGAATTTTTGAAAATTTCACTTTTTTGTGAAAATATCCACTAAATGAGGGAATACTATGTGTGAGGGTACCCCAGGAGAGTTCCAAATGTGTGTGGGTAGAAGATATATCCAAAGGTGGTAAAATTGAAAAAGGTTGAAAAAAATTTTTTTTTTCGACTTAGTCATTTTTCCGGCGTTTATCAGACTTTCAGATAGGGGAAATGTCAGTGAGTGTTCCGATTTCAGTTCCAGAGCGATTCGCCTGATGAGTCCTTCATATTTAGTCGTTTTCAGCCAATTTTCTGAATTTTTGAAAATTTCACTTTTTTGTGAAAATATCCACTAAATGAGGGAATAATATGTGTGACGGTACCCCAGGAGTGTTCCAAATGTGTGTGGGTAGAATATATATCTCACGGGGGTAAAATTGAAAAAAGTTTAAAAAAAATTTTTTTTAGACTTAGTCATTTTTCCAGCGTTTATCAGACTTTCCGATAGGGGAAATATCAGTGAGCGTTCCAATTTCAGTTCCAGAGCGATTCGCCCGATGAGTCCTTCATATTTAGTCGTTTTCAGCCAATTTTCTGAATTTTTGAAAATTTCACTTTTTTGTGAAAATGTCCACTAAATGAGGGAATAATATGTGTGACGGTACCCCAGGAGAGTTCCAAATGTGTGTGGGTAGAATATATATCCCACGGGGGTAAAATTGAAAAAAGTTGAAAAAAAATTTTTTTGGACTTAGTCATTTTTCCGGCGTTTATCAGACTTTCAGATAGGGGAAATGTTAGTGAGCGTTCCGATTTCAGTTCCAGAGCGATTCGCCCGATGAGTCCTTCATATTTAGTCGTTTTCAGCCAATTTTCAGAATTTTTGAAAATTTCACTTTTTTGTGAAAATATCCACTAAATGAGGGAATACTATGTGTGAGGGTACCCCAGGAGAGTTCCAAATGTGTGTGGGTAGAATATATATCCCACGGGGGTAAAATTGAAAAAAGTTTAAAATTTTTTTTTTTAGATTTAGCCATTTTTCCGGCGTTTATCAGACTTTCAGATAGGGGAAATGTCAGTGAGCGTTCCAATTTCAGTTCCAGAGCGATTCGCCCGATGAGTCCTTCTTATTTAGTCGTTTTCAGCCAATTTTCTGAATTTTTGAAAATTTCACTTTTTTGTGAAAATATCCACTAAATGAGGGAATACTATGTGTGAGGGTACCCCAGGAGAGTTCCAAATGTGTGTGGGTAGAAGATATATCCAAAGGTGGTAAAATTGAAAAAAGTTGAAAAAAATTTTTTTTTCGACTTAGTCATTTTTCCGGCGTTTATCAGACTTTCAGATAGGGGAAATGTCAGTGAGCGTTCCGATTTCAGTTCCAGAGCGATTCGCCTGATGAGTCCTTCATATTTAGTCGTTTTCAGACAATTTTCTGAATTTTTGAAAATTTCACTTTTTTGTGAAAATATCCACTAAATGAGGGAATAATATGTGTGAGGGTACCCCAGGAGAGTTCCAAATGTGTGTGGGTAGAATATATATCCCACGGGGGTAAAATTGAAAATAGGTGAAAAAAATTTTGTTTGGACTTAGTCATTTTTCCGGCGTTTATCAGACTTTCAGATAGGGGAAATGTCAGTGAGCGTTCCGATTTCGGTTCCAGAGCGATTCGCCCGATGAGTCCTTCATATTTAGTCGTTTTCAGACAAGTTTCTGAATACTTGAAAATTTCACTTTTTTGTGAAAATATCCACTAAATGAGGGAATAATATGTGTGAGGGTACCCCAGGAGAGTTCCAAATGTGTGTGGGTAGAATATATATCCCACGGGGGTAAAATTGAAAAAAGTTTAAAAAAAAATTTTTTTAGACTTAGTCATTTTTCCGGCGTTTATCAGACTTTCAACTAGGGCAAATGTCAGTGAGCGTTCCGATTTCAGTTCCTGAGCGATTCGCCCGATGAGTCCTTCATATTTAGTCGTTTTCAGCCAATTTTCTGAATTTTTGAAAATTTCACTTTTTTGTGAAAATATCCACTAAATGAGGGAATAATATGTGTGAGGGTACCCCAGGAGAGTTCCAAATGTGTGTGGGTAGAATATATATCCCACGGGGGTAAAATTGAAAAAAGTTTAAAAAAAATTTTTTTTAGACTTAGCCATTTTTCCGGCGTTTATCAGACTTTCAGATAGGGGAAATGTCAGTGAGCGTTCCAATTTCAGTTCCAGAGCGATTCGCCCGATGAGTCCTTCATATTTAGTCGTTTTCAGCCAATTTTCAGAATTTTTGAAAATTTCACTTTTTTGTGAAAATATCCACTAAATGAGGGAATAATATGTGTGAGGGTACCCCAGGAGAGTTCCAAATGTGTGTGGGTAGAATATATATCCCACGGGGGTAAAATTGAAAAAAGTTTAAAAAATTTTTTTTTAGATTTAGCCATTTTTCCGGCGTTTATCAGACTTTCAGATAGGGGAAATGTCAGTGAGCGTTCCAATTTCAGTTCCAGAGCGATTCGCCCGATGAGTCCTTCATATTTAGTTGTTTTCAGCCAATTTTCTGAATTTTTGAAAATTTCACTTTTTTGTGAAAATATCCACTAAATAAAGGAATAATATGTGTGAGGGTACCCCAGGAGAGTTCCAAATGTGTGTGGGTAGAATATATATCCCACGGGGGTAAAATTGAAAAAAGGTGAAAAAATTTTTTTTGGACTTAGTCATTTTTCCGGCGTTTATCAGACTTTCAGATAGGGGAAATGTCAGTGAGCGTTCCGATTTCAGTTCCAGAGCGATTCGCCCGATGAGTGCTTCTTATTTAGTCGTTTTCAGCCAATTTTCTGAATTTTTGAAAATTTCACTTTTTTGTGAAAATATCCACTAAATGAGGGAATACTATGTGTGAGGGTACCCCAGGAGAGTTCCAAATGTGTGTGGGTAGAAGATATATCCAAAGGTGGTAAAATTGAAAAAAGTTGAAAAAAATTTTTTTTTTCGACTTAGTCATTTTTCCGGCGTTTATCAGACTTTCAGATAGGGGAAATGTCAGTGAGTGTTCCGATTTCAGTTCCAGAGCGATTCGCCTGATGAGTCCTTCATATTTAGTCGTTTTCAGCCAATTTTCTGAATTTTTGAAAATTTCACTTTTTTGTGAAAATATCCACTAAATGAGGGAATAATATGTGTGACGGTACCCCAGGAGTGTTCCAAATGTGTGTGGGTAGAATATATATCTCACGGGGGTAAAATTGAAAAAAGTTTAAAAAAAATTTTTTTTAGACTTAGTCATTTTTCCAGCGTTTATCAGACTTTCCGATAGGGGAAATATCAGTGAGCGTTCCAATTTCAGTTCCAGAGCGATTCGCCCGATGAGTCCTTCATATTTAGTCGTTTTCAGCCAATTTTCTGAATTTTTGAAAATTTCACTTTTTTGTGAAAATGTCCACTAAATGAGGGAATAATATGTGTGACGGTACCCCAGGAGAGTTCCAAATGTGTGTGGGTAGAATATATATCCCACGGGGGTAAAATTGAAAAAAGTTGAAAAAAAATTTTTTTGGACTTAGTCATTTTTCCGGCGTTTATCAGACTTTCAGATAGGGGAAATGTTAGTGAGCGTTCCGATTTCAGTTCCAGAGCGATTCGCCCAATGAGTCCTTCATATTTAGTCGTTTTCAGCCAATTTTCAGAATTTTTGAAAATTTCACTTTTTTGTGAAAATATCCACTAAATGAGGGAATACTATGTGTGAGGGTACCCCAGGAGAGTTCCAAATGTGTGTGGGTAGAATATATATCCCACGGGGGTAAAATTGAAAAAAGTTTAAAATTTTTTTTTTTAGATTTAGCCATTTTTCCGGCGTTTATCAGACTTTCAGATAGGGGAAATGTCAGTGAGCGTTCCAATTTCAGTTCCAGAGCGATTCGCCCGATGAGTCCTTCTTATTTAGTCGTTTTCAGCCAATTTTCTGAATTTTTGAAAATTTCACTTTTTTGTGAAAATATCCACTAAATGAGGGAATACTATGTGTGAGGGTACCCCAGGAGAGTTCCAAATGTGTGTGGGTAGAAGATATATCCAAAGGTGGTAAAATTGAAAAAAGTTGAAAAAAATTTTTTTTTCGACTTAGTCATTTTTCCGGCGTTTATCAGACTTTCAGATAGGGGAAATGTCAGTGAGCGTTCCGATTTCAGTTCCAGAGCGATTCGCCTGATGAGTCCTTCATATTTAGTCGTTTTCAGACAATTTTCTGAATTTTTGAAAATTTCACTTTTTTGTGAAAATATCCACTAAATGAGGGAATAATATGTGTGAGGGTACCCCAGGAGAGTTCCAAATGTGTGTGGGTAGAATATATATCCCACGGGGGTAAAATTGAAAATAGGTGAAAAAAATTTTGTTTGGACTTAGTCATTTTTCCGGCGTTTATCAGACTTTCAGATAGGGGAAATGTCAGTGAGCGTTCCGATTTCAGTTCCAGAGCGATTCGCCCGATGAGTCCTTCATATTTAGTCGTTTTCAGACAAGTTTCTGAATACTTGAAAATTTCACTTTTTTGTGAAAATATCCACTAAATGAGGGAATAATATGTGTGAGGGTACCCCAGGAGAGTTCCAAATGTGTGTGGGTAGAATATATATCCCACGGGGGTAAAATTGAAAAAAGTTTAAAAAAAATTTTTTTTAGACTTAGTCATTTTTCCGGCGTTTATCAGACTTTCAACTAGGGCAAATGTCAGTGAGCGTTCCGATTTCAGTTCCTGAGCGATTCGCCCGATGAGTCCTTCATATTTAGTCGTTTTCAGACAAGTTTCTGAATACTTGAAAATTTCACTTTTTAGTGAAAATATCCACTAAATGAGGGAATAATATGTGTGAGGGTACCCCAGGAGAGTTCCAAATGTGTGTGGGTAGAATATATATCCCACGGGGGTAAAATTGAAAAAAGTTTAAAAAAAATTTTTTTTAGACTTAGTCATTTTTCCGGCGTTTATCAGACTTTCAACTAGTGCAAATGTGAGTGAGCGTTCCGATTTCAGTTCCTGAGCGATTCGCCCGATGAGTCCTTCATATTTAGTCGTTTTCAGCCAATTTTCTGAATTTTTGAAAATTTCACTTTTTTGTGAAAATATCCACTAAATGAGGGAATAATATGTGTGAGGGTACCCCAGGAGAGTTCCAAATGTGTGTGGGTAGAATATATATCCCACGGGGGTAAAATTGAAAAAAGTTTAAAAAAAATTTTTTTTAGACTTAGTCATTTTTCCGGCGTTTATCAGACTTTCAGATAGGGGAAATGTCAGTGAGCGTTCCAATTTCAGTTCCAGAGCGATTCGCCCGATGAGTCCTTCATATTTAGTCGTTTTCAGCCAATTTTCAGAATTTTTGAAAATTTCACTTTTTTGTGAAAATATCCACTAAATGAGGGAATAATATGTGTGAGGGTACCCCAGGAGAGTTCCAAATGTGTGTGGGTAGAATATATATCCCACGGGGGTAAAATTGAAAAAAGTTTAAAAAATTTTTTTTTAGATTTAGCCATTTTTCCGGCGTTTATCAGACTTTCAGATAGGGGAAATGTCAGTGAGCGTTCCAATTTCAGTTCCAGAGCGATTCGCCCGATGAGTCCTTCATATTTAGTTGTTTTCAGCCAATATTCTGAATTTTTGAAAATTTCACTTTTTTGTGAAAATATCCACTAAATAAAGGAATAATATGTGTGAGGGTACCCCAGGAGAGTTCCAAATGTGTGTGGGTAGAATATATATCCCACGGGGGTAAAATTGAAAAAAGGTGAAAAAATTTTTTTTGGACTTAGTCATTTTTCCGGCGTTTATCAGACTTTCAGATAGGGGAAATGTCAGTGAGCGTTCCGATTTCAGTTCCAGAGCGATTCGCCCGATGAGTCCTTCATATTTAGTCGTTTTCAGCAAATTTTCAGAATTTTTGAAAATTTCACTTTTTTGTGAAAATATCCACTAAATGAGGGAATAAAATGTGTGAGGGTACCCCAGGAGAGTTCCAAATGTGTGTGGGTAGAAGATACATCCAAAGGTGGTAAAATTGAAAAAAGTTGAAAAAAATTTTTTTTTTCGACTTAGTCATTTTTCCGGCGTTTATCAGACTTTCAGATAGGGGAAATGTCAGTGAGCGTTCCGATTTCAGTTCCAGAGCGATTCGCCCGATGAGTCCTTCTTATTTAGTCGTTTTCAGCCAATTTTCTGAATTTTTGAAAATTTCACTTTTTTGTGAAAATATCCACTAAATGAGGGAATAATATGTGTACCCCAGGAGTGTTCCAAATGTGTGTGGGTAGAATATATATCTCACGGGGGTAAAATTGAAAAAAGTTGAAAAAATTTTTTTTTGGACTTAGTCATTTTTCCGGCGTTAATCAGACTTTCAATTAGGGCAAATGTCAGTGAGCGTTCCGATTTCAGTTCCAGAGCGATTCGCCCGATGAGTGCTTCTTATTTAGTCGTTTTCAGCCAATTTTCTGAATTTTTGAAAATTTCACTTTTTTGTGAAAATATCCACTAAATGAGGGAATACTATGTGTGAGGGTACCCCAGGAGAGTTCCAAATGTGTGTGGGTAGAAGATATATCCAAAGGTGGTAAAATTGAAAAAAGTTGAAAAAAATTTTTTTTTTCGACTTAGTCATTTTTCCGGCGTTTATCAGACTTTCAGATAGGGGAAATGTCAGTGAGTGTTCCGATTTCAGTTCCAGAGCGATTCGCCTGATGAGTCCTTCATATTTAGTCGTTTTCAGCCAATTTTCTGAATTTTTGAAAATTTCACTTTTTTGTGAAAATATCCACTAAATGAGGGAATAATATGTGTGACGGTACCCCAGGAGTGTTCCAAATGTGTGTGGGTAGAATATATATCTCACGGGGGTAAAATTGAAAAAAGTTTAAAAAAAATTTTTTTTAGACTTAGTCATTTTTCCAGCGTTTATCAGACTTTCCGATAGGGGAAATGTCAGTGAGCGTTCCAATTTCAGTTCCAGAGCGATTCGCCCGATGAGTCCTTCATATTTAGTTGTTTTCAGCCAATTTTCTGAATTTTTGAAAATTTTACTTTTTTGTGAAAATATCCACTAAATAAAGGAATAATATGTGTGAGGGTACCCCAGGAGAGTTCCAAATGTGTGTGGGTAGAATATATATCCCACGGGGGTAAAATTGAAAAAAGGTGAAAAAATTTTTTTTGGACTTAGTCATTTTTCCGGCGTTTATCAGACTTTCAGATAGGGGAAATGTCAGTGAGCGTTCCGATTTCAGTTCCAGAGCGATTCGCCCGATGAGTCCTTCATATTTAGTCGTTTTCAGCAAATTTTCAGAATTTTTGAAAATTTCACTTTTTTGTGAAAATATCCACTAAATGAGGGAATAAAATGTGTGAGGGTACCCCAGGAGAGTTCCAAATGTGTGTGGGTAGAAGATATATCCAAAGGTGGTAAAATTGAAAAAAGTTGAAAAAATTTTTTTTTTTCGACTTACTCATTTTTCCGGCGTTTATCAGACTTTCAGATAGGGGAAATGTCAGTGAGCGTTCCGATTTCAGTTCCAGAGCGATTCGCCCGATGAGTCCTTCTTATTTAGTCGTTTTCAGCCAATTTTCTGAATTTTTGAAAATTTCACTTTTTTGTGAAAATATCCACTAAATGAGGGAATAATATGTGTACCCCAGGAGTGTTCCAAATGTGTGTGGGTAGAATATATATCTCACGGGGGTAAAATTGAAAAAAGTTGAAAAAATTTTTTTTTGGACTTAGTCATTTTTCCGGCGTTAATCAGACTTTCAATTAGGGCAAATGTCAGTGAGCGTTCCGATTTCAGTTCCAGAGCGATTCGCCCGATGAGTCCTTCATATTTAGTCGTTTTCAGACAAGTTTCTGAATACTTGAAAATTTCACTTTTTTGTGAAAATATCCACTAAATGAGGGAATAATATGTGTGAGGGTACCACAGGAGAGTTCCAAATGTGTGTGGGTAGAATATATATCCCACGGGGGTAAAATTGAAAAAAGTTTAAAAAAAATTTTTTTTAGACTTAGTCATTTTTCCGGCGTTTATCAGACTTTCAACTAGGGCAAATGTCAGTGAGCGTTCCGATTTCAGTTCCTGAGCGATTCGCCCGATGAGTCCTTCATATTTAGTCGTTTTCAGACAAGTTTCTGAATACTTGAAAATTTCACTTTTTTGTGAAAATATCCACTAAATGAGGGAATAATATGTGTGAGGGTACCCCAGGAGAGTTCCAAATGTGTGTGGGTAGAATATATATCCCACGGGGGTAAAATTGAAAAAAGTTTAAAAAAAAATTTTTTTAGACTTAGTCATTTTTTCGGCGTTTATCACACTTTCAACTAGTGCAAATGTGAGTGAGCGTTCCGATTTCAGTTCCTGAGCGATTCGCCCGATGAGTCCTTCATATTTAGTCGTTTTCAGCCAATTGTCTGAATTTTTGAAAATTTCACTTTTTTGTGAAAATATCCACTAAATGAGGGAATAATATGTGTGAGGGTACCCCAGGAGAGTTCCAAATGTGTGTGGGTAGAATATATATCCCACGGGGGTAAAATTGAAAAAAGTTTAAAAATAATTTTTTTTAGACTTAGCCATTTTTCCGGCGTTTATCAGACTTTCAGATAGGGGAAATGTCAGTGAGCGTTTCAATTTCAGTTCCAGAGCGATTCGCCCGATGAGTCCTTCATATTTAGTCGTTTTCAGCAAATTTTCAGAATTTTTGAAAATTTCACTTTTTTGTGAAAATATCCACTAAATGAGGGAATAAAATGTGTGAGGGTACCCCAGGAGAGTTCCAAATGTGTGTGGGTAGAAGATATATCCAAAGGTGGTAAAATTGAAAAAAGTTGAAAAAAATTTTTTTTTTCGACTTAGTCATTTTTCCGGCGTTTATCAGACTTTCAGATAGGGGAAATGTCAGTGAGCGTTCCGATTTCAGTTCCAGAGCGATTCGCCCGATGAGTCCTTCTTATTTAGTCGTTTTCAGCCAATTTTCTGAATTTTTGAAAATTTCATTTTTTTGTGAAAATATCCACTAAATGAGGGAATAATATGTGTACCCCAGGAGTGTTCCAAATGTGTGTGGGTAGAATATATATCTCACGGGGGTAAAATTGAAAAAAGTTGAAAAAATTTTTTTTTGGACTTAGTCATTTTTCCGGCGTTAATCAGACTTTCAATTAGGGCAAATGTCAGTGAGCGTTCCGATTTCAGTTCCAGAGCGATTCGCCCGATGAGTCCTTCATATTTAGTCGTTTTCAGACAAGTTTCTGAATACTTGAAAATTTCACTTTTTTGTGAAAATATCCACTAAATGAGGGAATAATATGTGTGAGGGTACCCCAGGAGAGTTCCAAATGTGTGTGGGTAGAATATATATCCCACGGGGGTAAAATTGAAAAAAGTTTAAAAAAAATTTTTTTTAGACTTAGTCATTTTTCCGGCGTTTATCAGACTTTCAACTAGGGCAAATGTCAGTGAGCGTTCCGATTTCAGTTCCTGAGCGATTCGCCCGATGAGTCCTTCATATTTAGTCGTTTTCAGACAAGTTTCTGAATACTTGAAAATTTCACTTTTTTGTGAAAATATCCACTAAATGAGGGAATAATATGTGTGAGGGTACCCCAGGAGAGTTCCAAATGTGTGTGGGTAGAATATATATCCCACGGGGGTAAAATTGAAAAAAGTTTAAAAAAAATTTTTTTTAGACTTAGTCATTTTTCCGGCGTTTATCACACTTTCAACTAGTGCAAATGTGAGTGAGCGTTCCGATTTCAGTTCCTGAGCGATTCGCCCGATGAGTCCTTCATATTTAGTCGTTTTCAGCCAATTTTCTGAATTTTTGAAAATTTCACTTTTTTGTGAAAATATCCACTAAATGAGGGAATAATATGTGTGAGGGTACCCCAGGAGAGTTCCAAATGTGTGTGGGTAGAATATATATCCCACGGGGGTAAAATTGAAAAAAGTTTAAAAATAATTTTTTTTAGACTTAGCCATTTTTCCGGCGTTTATCAGACTTTCAGATAGGGGAAATGTCAGTGAGCGTTCCAATTTCAGTTCCAGAGCGATTCGCCCGATGAGTCCTTCATATTTAGTCGTTTTCAGCCAATTTTCAGAATTTTTGAAAATTTCACTTTTTTGTGAAAATATCCACTAAATGAGGGAATAATATGTGTGAGGGTACCCCAGGAGAGTTCCAAATGTGTGTGGGTAGAATATATATCCCACGGGGGTAAAATTGAAAAAAGTTTAAAAAATTTTTTTTTAGATTTAGCCATTTTTCCGGCGTTTATCAGACTTTCAGATAGGGGAAATGTCAGTGAGCGTTCCAATTTCAGTTCCAGAGTGATTCGCCCGATGAGTCCTTCATATTTAGTCGTTTTCAGCCAATTTTCTGAATTTTTGAAAATTTCACTTTTTTGTGAAAATATCCACTAAATAAAGGAATAATATGTGTGAGGGTACCCCAGGAGAGTTCCAAATGTGTGTGGGTAGAATATATATCCCACGGGGGTAAAATTGAAAAAAGGTGAAAAAATTTTTTTTGGACTTAGTCATTTTTCCGGCGTTTATCAGACTTTCAGATAGGGGAAATGTCAGTGAGCGTTCCGATTTCAGTTCCAGAGCGATTCGCCCGATGAGTCCTTCATATTTAGTCGTTTTCAGCCAATTTTCAGAATTTTTGAAAATTTCACTTTTTTGTGAAAATATCCACTAAATGAGGGAATACTATGTGTGAGGGTACCCCAGGAGAGTTCCAAATGTGTGTGGGTAGAATATATATCCCACGGGGGTAAAATTGAAAAAAGTTTAAAATTTTTTTTTTTAGATTTAGCCATTTTTCCGGCTTTTATCAGACTTTCAGATAGGGGAAATGTCAGTGAGCGTACCAATTTCAGTTCCAGAGCGATTCGCCCGATGAGTCCTTCTTATTTAGTCGTTTTCAGCCAATTTTCTGAATTTTTGAAAATTTCTCTTTTTTGTGAAAATATCCACTAAATGAGGGAATACTATGTGTGAGGGTACCCAAGGAGAGTTCCAAATGTGTGTGGGTAGAAGATATATCCAAAGGTGGTAAAATTGAAAAAAGTTGAAAAAAATTTTTTTTTCGACTTAGTCATTTTTCCGGCGTTTATCAGACTTTCAGATAGGGGAAATGTCAGTGAGCGTTCCGATTTCAGTTCCAGAGCGATTCGCCTGATGAGTCCTTCATATTTAGTCGTTTTCAGCCAATTTTCTGAATTTTTGAAAATTTCACTTTTTTGTGAAAATATCCACTAAATGAGGGAATAATATGTGTGAGGGTACCCCAGGAGAGTTCCAAATGTGTGTGGGTAGAATATATATCCCACGGGGGTAAAATTGAAAAAAGTTGAAAAAATTTTTTTTTGGACTTAGTCATTTTTCCGGAGTTAATCAGACTTTCAATTAGGGCAAATGTCAGTGAGCGTTCCGATTTCAGTTCCAGAGCGATTCGCCCGATGAGTCCTTCATATTTAGTCGTTTTCAGACAAGTTTCTGAATACTTGAAAATTTCACTTTTTTGTGAAAATATCCACTAAATGAGGGAATAATATGTGTGAGGGTACCCCAGGAGAGTTCCAAATGTGTGTGGGTAGAATATATATCCCACGGGGGTAAAATTGAAAAAAGTTTAAAAAAAATTTTTTTTAGACTTAGCCATTTTTCCGGCGTTTATCAGACTTTCAGATAGGGGAAATGTCAGTGAGCGTTCCAATTTCAGTTCCAGAGCGATTCGCCCGATGAGTCCTTCATGTTTAGTCGTTTTCAGCCAATTTTCAGAATTTTTGAAAATTTCACTTTTTTGTGAAAATATCCACTAAATGAGGGAATAATATGTGTACCCCAGGAGTGTTCCAAATGTGTGTGGGTAGAATATATATCTCACGGGGGTAAAATTGAAAAAAGTTGAAAAAAAATTTTTTTGGACTTAGTCAATTTTCCGGCGTTTATCAGACTTTCAGATAGGGGAAATGTCAGTGAGCGTTCCAATTTCAGTTCCAGAGCGATTCGCCCGATGAGTCCTTCATATTTAGTCGTTTTCAGTCAATTTTCTGAATTTTTGAAAATTTCACTTTTTTGTGAAAATATCCACTAAATAAAGGAATAATATGTGTGAGGGTACCCCAGGAGAGTTCCAAATGTGTGTGGGTAGAATATATATCCCACGGGGGTAAAATTGAAAAAAGGTGAAAAAAATTTCTTTTGGACTTAGTCATTTTTCCGGCGTTTATCAGACTTTCAGATAGGGGAAATGTCAGTGAGCGTTCCGATTTCAGTTCCAGAGCGATGCGCCCGATGAGTCCTTCATATTTAGTCGTTTTCAGCAAATTTTCAGAATTTTTGAAAATTTCACTTTTTTGTGAAAATATCCACTAAATGAGGGAATAAAATGTGTGAGGGTACCCCAGGAGAGTTCCAAATGTGTGTGGGTAGAATATATATCCCACGGGGGTAAAATTGAAAAAAGTTGAAAAAAAATTTTTTTTAGACTTAGCCATTTTTCCGGCGTTTATCAGACTTTCAGATAGGGGAAATGTCAGTGAGCGTTCCGATTTCAGTTCCAGAGTGATTTGCCCGATGAGTCCTTCATATTTAGTCGTTTTCAGCCAATTTTCTGAATTTTTGAAAATTTCACTTTTTTGTGAAAATATCCACTAAATGAGGGAATAATATGTGTGACGGTACCCCAGGAGTGTTCCAAATGTGTGTGGGTAGAATATATATCTCACGGGGGTAAAATTGAAAAAAGTTTAAAAAAAATTTTTTTTAGACTTAGTCATTTTTCCAGCGTTTATCAGACTTTCCGATAGGGGAAATGTCAGTGAGCGTTCCAATTTCAGTTCCAGAGTGATTCGCCCGATGAGTCCTTCATATTTAGTCGTTTTCAGCCAATTTTCTGAATTTTTGAAAATTTCACTTTTTTGTGAAAATATCCACTAAATAAGGGAATAATATGTGTGAGGGTACCCCAGGAGAGTTCCAAATGTGTGTGGGTAGAATATAAATCCCACGGGGGTAAAATTGAAAAAAGGTGAAAAAATTTTTTTTTCGACTTAGTCATTTTTCCGGCGTTTATCAGACTTTCAGATAGGGGAAATGCCAGTGAGCGTTCCGATTTCAGTTCCAGAGCGATTCGCCCGATGAGTCCTTCATATCTAGTCGTTTTCAGCAAATTTTCAGAATTTTTGAAAATTTCACTTTTTTGTGAAAATATCCACTAAATGAGGGAATAAAATGTGTGAGGGTACCCCAGGAGAGTTCCAAATGTGTGTGGGTAGAAGATATATCCAAAGGTGGTAAAATTGAAAAAAGTTGAAAAAAAATTTTTTTGGACTTAGTCAATTTTCCGGCGTTTATCAGACTTTCAGATAGGGGAAATGTCAGTGAGCGTTCCAATTTCAGTTCCAGAGCGATTCGCCCGATGAGTCCTTCATATTTAGTCGTTTTCAGTCAATTTTCTGAATTTTTGAAAATTTCACTTTTTTGTGAAAATATCCACTAAATAAAGGAATAATATGTGTGAGGGTACCCCAGGAGAGTTCCAAATGTGTGTGGGTAGAATATATATCCCACGGGGGTAAAATTGAAAAAAGGTGAAAAAAATTTTTTTTGGACTTAGTCATTTTTCCGGCGTTTATCAGACTTTCAGATAGGGGAAATGTCAGTGAGCGTTCCGATTTCAGTTCCAGAGCGATGCGCCCGATGAGTCCTTCATATTTAGTCGTTTTCAGCAAATTTTCAGAATTTTTGAAAATTTCACTTTTTTGTGAAAATATCCACTAAATGAGGGAATAAAATGTGTGAGGGTACCCCAGGAGAGTTCCAAATGTGTGTGGGTAGAATATATATCCCACGGGGGTAAAATTGAAAAAAGTTGAAAAAAAATTTTTTTTAGACTTAGCCATTTTTCCGGCGTTTATCAGACTTTCAGATAGGGGAAATGTCAGTGAGCGTTCCGATTTCAGTTCCAGAGTGATTTGCCCGATGAGTCCTTCATATTTAGTCGTTTTCAGCCAATTTTCTGAATTTTTGAAAATTTCACTTTTTTGTGAAAATATCCACTAAATGAGGGAATAATATGTGTGACGGTACCCCAGGAGTGTTCCAAATGTGTGTGGGTAGAATATATATCTCACGGGGGTAAAATTGAAAAAAGTTTAAAAAAAATTTTTTTTAGACTTAGTCATTTTTCCAGCGTTTATCAGACTTTCCGATAGGGGAAATGTCAGTGAGCGTTCCAATTTCAGTTCCAGAGTGATTCGCCCGATGAGTCCTTCATATTTAGTCGTTTTCAGCCAATTTTCTGAATTTTTGAAAATTTCACTTTTTTGTGAAAATATCCACTAAATAAGGGAATAATATGTGTGAGGGTACCCCAGGTGAGTTCCAAATGTGTGTGGGTAGAATATAAATCCCACGGGGGTAAAATTGAAAAAAGGTGAAAAAATTTTTTTTTCGACTTAGTCATTTTTCCGGCGTTTATCAGACTTTCAGATAGGGGAAATGCCAGTGAGCGTTCCGATTTCAGTTCCAGAGCGATTCGCCCGATGAGTCCTTCATATCTAGTCGTTTTCAGCAAATTTTCAGAATTTTTGAAAATTTCACTTTTTTGTGAAAATATCCACTAAATGAGGGAATAAAATGTGTGAGGGTACCCCAGGAGAGTTCCAAATGTGTGTGGGTAGAAGATATATCCAAAGGTGGTAAAATTGAAAAAAGTTGAAAAAAAATTTTTTTTTCGACTCAGTCATTTTTCCGGCGTTTATCAGACTTTCAGATAGGGGAAATGTCAGTGAGCGTTCCGATTTCAGTTCCAGAGTGATTCGCCCGATGAGTCCTTCATATTTAGTCATTTTCAGCAAATTTTCAGAATTTTTGAAAATTTCACTTTTTTGTGAAAATATCCACTAAATGAGGGAATAAAATGTGTGAGGGTACCCCAGGAGAGTTCCAAATGTGTGTGGGTAGAAGATATATCCAAAGGTGGTAAAATTGAAAAAAGTTTAAAAAAATTTTTTTTTTCGACTTAGTCATTTTTCCGGCGTTTATCAGACTTTCAGATAGGGGAAATGCCAGTGAGCGTTCCGATTTCAGTTCCAGAGCGATTCGCCCGATGAGTCCTTCTTATTTAGTCGTTTTCAGCCAATTTTCTGAATTTTTGAAAATTTCACTTTTTTGTGAAAATATCCACTAAATGAGGGAATACTATGTGTGAGGGTACCCCAGGAGAGTTCCAAATGTGTGTGGGTAGAAGATATATCCAAAGGTGGTAAAATTGAAAAAAGTTGAAAAAATTTTTTTTTTTCGACTTAGTCATTTTTCCGGCGTTTATCAGACTTACAGATAGGGGAAATGTCAGTGAGCGTTCCGATTTCAGTTCCAGAGCGATTCGCCTGATGAGTCCTTCATATTTAGTCGTTTTCAGCCAATTTTCTGAATTTTTGAAAATTTCACTTTTTTGTGAAAATATCCACTAAATGAGGGAATAATATGTGTGACGGTACCCCAGGAGTGTTCCAAATGTGTGTGGGTAGAATATATATCTCACGGGGGTAAAATTGAAAAAAGTTTAAAAAAATTTTTTTTTAGACTTAGTCATTTTTCCAGCGTTTATCAGACTTTCCGATAGGGGAAATGTCAGTGAGCGTTCCAATTTCAGTTCCAGAGCGATTCGCCCGATGAGTCCTTCATATTTAGTAGTTTTCAGCCAATTTTCTGAATTTTTGAAAATTTCACTTTTTTGTGAAAATATCCACTAAATAAGGGAATAATATGTGTGAGGGTACCCCAGGAGAGTTCCAAATGTGTGTGGGTAGAATATATATCCCACGGGGGTAAAATTGAAAAAAGGTGAAAAAAATTTTTTTTGGACTTAGTCATTTTTCCGGCGTTTATCAGACTTTCAGATAGGGGAAATGTCAGTGAGCGTTCCGATTTCAGTTCCAGAGCGATTCGCCCGATGAGTCCTTCATATTTAGTCGTTTTCAGCAAATTTTCAGAATTTTTGAAAATTTCACTTTTTTGTGAAAATATCCACTAAATGAGGGAATAAAATGTGTGAGGGTACCCCAGGAGAGTTCCAAATGTGTGTGGGTAGAAGATATATCCAAAGGTGGTAAAATTGAAAAAAGTTAAAAAAAAATTTTTTTTTCGACTCAGTCATTTTTCCGGCGTTTATCAGACTTTCAGATAGGGGAAATGTCAGTGAGCGTTCCGATTTCAGTTCCAGAGCGATTCGCCCGATGAGTCCTTCTTATTTAGTCGTTTTCAGCCAATTTTCTGAATTTTTGAAAATTTCACTTTTTTGTGAAAATATCCACTAAATGAGGGAATACTATGTGTGAGGGTACCCCAGGAGAGTTCCAAATGTGTGTGGGTAGAAGATATATCCAAAGGTGGTAAAATTGAAAAAAGTTGAAAAATTTTTTTTTTTTCGACTTAGTCATTTTTCCGGCGTTTATCAGACTTTCAGATAGGGGAAATGTCAGTGAGCGTTCCGATTTCAGTTCCAGAGCGATTCGCCTGATGAGTCCTTCATATTTAGTCGTTTTCAGCCAATTTTCTGAATTTTTGAAAATTTCACTTTTTTGTGAAAATATCCACTAAATGAGGGAATAATATGTGTGACGGTACCCCAGGAGTGTTCAAAATGTGTGTGGGTAGAATATATATCTCACGGGGGTAAAATTGAAAAAAGTTTAAAAAAAATTTTTTTTAGACTTAGTCATTTTTCCAGCGTTTATCAGACTTTCCGATAGGGGAAATGTCAGTGAGCGTTCCAATTTCAGTTCCAGAGCGATTCGCCCGATGAGTCCTTCATATTTAGTCGTTTTCAGCAAATTTTCAGAATTTTTGAAAATTTCACTTTTTTGTGAAAATATCCACTAAATGAGGGAATAAAATGTGTGAGGGTACCCCAGGAGAGTTCCAAATGTGTGTGGGTAGAAGATATATCCAAAGGTGGTAAAATTGAAAAAAATTGAAAAAATTTTTTTTTTTCGACTCAGTCATTTTTCCGGCGTTTATCAGACTTTCAGAAAGGGGAAATGTCAGTGAGCGTTCCGATTTCAGTTCCAGAGCGATTCGCCCGATGAGTCCTTCTTATTTAGTCGTTTTCAGCCAATTTTCTGAATTTTTGAAAATTTCACTTTTTTGTGAAAATATCCACTAAATGAGGGAATACTATGTGTGAGGGTACCCCAGGAGAGTTCCAAATGTGTGTGGGTAGAATATATATCTCACGGGGGTAAAATTGAAAAAAGTTTAAAAAAAATTTTTTTTAGACTTAGTCATTTTTCCAGCGTTTATCAGACTTTCCGATAGGGGAAATGTCAGTGAGCGTTCCAATTTCAGTTCCAGAGCGATTCGCCCGATGAGTCCTTCATATTTAGTCGTTTTCAGCCAATTTTCTGAATTTTTGAAAATTTCACTTTTTTGTGAAAATATCCACTAAATAAGGGAATAATATGTGTGAGGGTACCCCAGGAGAGTTCCAAATGTGTGTGGGTAGAAGATATATCCAAAGGTGGTAAAATTGAAAAAAGTTGAAAAAAATTTTTTTTTTCGACTTAGTCATTTTTCCGGCGTTTATCAGACTTTCAGATAGGGGAAATGTCAGTGAGCGTTCCGATTTCAGTTCCAGAGCGATTCGCCCGATGAGTCCTTCTTATTTAGTCGTTTTCAGCCAAGTTTCTGAATTTTTGAAAATTTCACTTTTTTGTGAAAATATCCACTAAATGAGGGAATAATATGTGTGACGGTACCCCAGGAGTGTTCAAAATGTGTGTGGGTAGAATATATATCTCACGGGGGTAAAATTGAAAAAAGTTTAAAAAAAATTTTTTTTAGACTTAGTCATTTTTCCAGCGTTTATCAGACTTTCCGATCGGGGAAATGTCAGTGAGCGTTCCAATTTCAGTTCCAGAGCGATTCGCCCGATGAGTCCTTCATATTTAGTCGTTTTCAGCCAATTTTCAGAATTTTTGAAAATTTCACTTTTTTGTGAAAATATTCACTAAATAAGGGAATAATATGTGTGAGGGTACCCCAGGAGAGTTCCAAATGTGTGTGGGTAGAATATATATCCCACGGGGGTAAAATTGAAAAAAGGTGAAAAAATTTTTTTTTGGACTTAGTCATTTTTCCGTCGTTTATCAGACTTTCAGATAGGGGAAATGTCAGTGAGCGTTCCGATTTCAGTTCCAGAGCGATTCGCCCGATGAGTCCTTCATATTTAGTCGTTTTCAGCAAATTTTCAGAATTTTTGAAAATTTCACTTTTTTGTGAAAATATCCACTAAATGAGGGAATAAAATGTGTGAGGGTACCCCAGGAGAGTTCCAAATGTGTGTGGGTAGAAGATATATCCAAAGGTGGTAAAATTGAAAAAAATTGAAAAAATTTTTTTTTTTCGACTCAGTCATTTTTCCGGCGTTTATCAGACTTTCAGATAGGGGAAATGTCAGTGAGCGTTCCGATTTCAGTTCCAGAGCGATTCGCCCGATGAGTCCTTCTTATTTAGTCGTTTTCAGCCAATTTTCTGAATTTTTGAAAATTTCACTTTTTTGTGAAAATATCCACTAAATGAGGGAATACTATGTGTGAGGGTACCCCAGGAGAGTTCCAAATGTGTGTGGGTAGAAGATATATCCAAAGGTGGTAAAATTTAAAAAAGTTGAAAAAAATTTTTTTTTTCGACTTAGTCATTTTTCCGGCGTTTATCAGACTTACAGATAGGGGAAATGTCAGTGAGCGTTCCGATTTCAGTTCCAGAGCGATTCGCCTGATGAGTCCTTCATATTTAGTCGTTTTCAGCCAATTTTCTGAATTTTTTGAAAATTTCACTTTTTTGTGAAAATATCCACTAAATGAGGGAATAATATGTGTGACGGTACCCCAGGAGTGTTCCAAATGTGTGTGGGTAGAATATATATCTCACGGGGGTAAAATTGAAAAAAGTTTAAAAAAATTTTTTTTTAGACTTAGTCATTTTTCCAGCGTTTATCAGACTTTCCGATAGGGGAAATGTCAGTGAGCGTTCCAATTTCAGTTCCAGAGCGATTCGCCCGATGAGTCCTTCATATTTAGTAGTTTTCAGCCAATTTTCTGAATTTTTGAAAATTTCACTTTTTTGTGAAAATATCCACTAAATAAGGGAATAATATGTGTGAGGGTACCCCAGGAGAGTTCCAAATGTGTGTGGGTAGAATATATATCCCACGGGGGTAAAATTGAAAAAAGGTGAAAAAATTTTTTTTTGGACTTAGTCATTTTTCCGGCGTTTATCAGACTTTCAGATAGGGGAAATGTCAGTGAGCGTTCCGATTTCAGTTCCAGAGCGATTCGCCCGATGAGTCCTTCATATTTAGTCGTTTTCAGCAAATTTTCAGAATTTTTGAAAATTTCACTTTTTTGTGAAAATATCCACTAAATGAGGGAATAAAATGTGTGAGGGTACCCCAGGAGAGTTCCAAATGTGTGTGGGTAGAAGATATATCCAAAGGTGGTAAAATTGAAAAAAGTTGAAAATTTTTTTTTTTTTCGACTTAGTCATTTTTCCGGCGTTTATCAGACTTTCAGATAGGGGAAATGTCAGTGAGCGTTCCGATTTCAGTTCCAGAGCGATTCGCCTGATGAGTCCTTCATATTTAGTCGTTTTCAGCCAATTTTCTGAATTTTTGAAAATTTCACTTTTTTGTGAAAATATCCACTAAATGAGGGAATAATATGTGTGACGGTACCCCAGGAGTGTTCAAAATGTGTGTGGGTAGAATATATATCTCACGGGGGTAAAATTGAAAAAAGTTTAAAAAAAATTTTTTTTAGACTTAGTCATTTTTCCAGCGTTTATCAGACTTTCCGATAGGGGAAATGTCAGTGAGCGTTCCAATTTCAGTTCCAGAGCGATTCGCCCGATGAGTCCTTCATATTTAGTCGTTTTCAGCCAATTTTCAGAATTTTTGAAAATTTCACTTTTTTGTGAAAATATTCACTAAATAAGGGAATAATATGTGTGAGGGTACCCCAGGAGAGTTCCAAATGTGTGTGGGTAGAATATATATCCCACGGGGGTAAAATTGAAAAAAGGTGAAAAAATTTTTTTTTGGACTTAGTCATTTTTCCGTCGTTTATCAGACTTTCAGATAGGGGAAATGTCAGTGAGCGTTCCGATTTCAGTTCCAGAGCGATTCGCCCGATGAGTCCTTCATATTTAGTCGTTTTCAGCAAATTTTCAGAATTTTTGAAAATTTCACTTTTTTGTGAAAATATCCACTAAATGAGGGAATAAAATGTGTGAGGGTACCCCAGGAGAGTTCCAAATGTGTGTGGGTAGAAGATATATCCAAAGGTGGTAAAATTGAAAAAAATTGAAAAAATTTTTTTTTTTCGACTCAGTCATTTTTCCGGCGTTTATCAGACTTTCAGATAGGGGAAATGTCAGTGAGCGTTCCGATTTCAGTTCCAGAGCGATTCGCCCGATGAGTCCTTCTTATTTAGTCGTTTTCAGCCAATTTTCTGAATTTTTGAAAATTTCACTTTTTTGTGAAAATATCCACTAAATGAGGGAATACTATGTGTGAGGGTACCCCAGGAGAGTTCCAAATGTGTGTGGGTAGAATATATATCTCACGGGGGTAAAATTGAAAAAAGTTTAAAAAAAATTTTTTTTAGACTTAGTCATTTTTCCAGCGTTTATCAGACTTTCCGATAGGGGAAATGTCAGTGAGCGTTCCAATTTCAGTTCCAGAGCGATTCGCCCGATGAGTCCTTCATATTTAGTCGTTTTCAGCCAATTTTCTGAATTTTTGAAAATTTCACTTTTTTGTGAAAATATCCACTAAATAAGGGAATAATATGTGTGAGGGTACCCCAGGAGAGTTCCAAATGTGTGTGGGTAGAAGATATATCCAAAGGTGGTAAAATTGAAAAAAGTTGAAAAAAATTTTTTTTTTCGACTTAGTCATTTTTCCGGCGTTTATCAGACTTTCAGATAGGGGAAATGTCAGTGAGCGTTCCGATTTCAGTTCCAGAGCGATTCGCCCGATGAGTCCTTCTTATTTAGTCGTTTTCAGCCAAGTTTCTGAATTTTTGAAAATTTCACTTTTTTGTGAAAATATCCACTAAATGAGGGAATAATATGTGTGACGGTACCCCAGGAGTGTTCAAAATGTGTGTGGGTAGAATATATATCTCACGGGGGTAAAATTGAAAAAAGTTGAAAAAAAATTTTTTTTAGACTTAGTCATTTTTCCAGCGTTTATCAGACTTTCCGATAGGGGAAATGTCAGTGAGCGTTCCAATTTCAGTTCCAGAGCGATTCGCCCGATGAGTCCTTCATATTTAGTCGTTTTCAGCCAATTTTCAGAATTTTTGAAAATTTCACTTTTTTGTGAAAATATTCACTAAATAAGGGAATAATATGTGTGAGGGTACCCCAGGAGAGTTCCAAATGTGTGTGGGTAGAATATATATCCCACGGGGGTAAAATTGAAAAAAGGTGAAAAAATTTTTTTTTGGACTTAGTCATTTTTCCGTCGTTTATCAGACTTTCAGATAGGGGAAATGTCAGTGAGCGTTCCGATTTCAGTTCCAGAGCGATTCGCCCGATGAGTCCTTCATATTTAGTCGTTTTCAGCAAATTTTCAGAATTTTTGAAAATTTCACTTTTTTGTGAAAATATCCACTAAATGAGGGAATAAAATGTGTGAGGGTACCCCAGGAGAGTTCCAAATGTGTGTGGGTAGAAGATATATCCAAAGGTGGTAAAATTGAAAAAAATTGAAAAAATTTTTTTTTTTCGACTCAGTCATTTTTCCGGCGTTTATCAGACTTTCAGATAGGGGAAATGTCAGTGAGCGTTCCGATTTCAGTTCCAGAGCGATTCGCCCGATGAGTCCTTCTTATTTAGTCGTTTTCAGCCAATTTTCTGAATTTTTGAAAATTTCACTTTTTTGTGAAAATATCCACTAAATGAGGGAATACTATGTGTGAGGGTACCCCAGGAGAGTTCCAAATGTGTGTGGGTAGAATATATATCTCACGGGGGTAAAATTGAAAAAAGTTTAAAAAAAATTTTTTTTAGACTTAGTCATTTTTCCAGCGTTTATCAGACTTTCCGATAGGGGAAATGTCAGTGAGCGTTCCAATTTCAGTTCCAGAGCGATTCGCCCGATGAGTCCTTCATATTTAGTCGTTTTCAGCCAATTTTCTGAATTTTTGAAAATTTCACTTTTTTGTGAAAATATCCACTAAATAAGGGAATAATATGTGTGAGGGTACCCCAGGAGAGTTCCAAATGTGTGTGGGTAGAAGATATATCCAAAGGTGGTAAAATTGAAAAAAGTTGAAAAAAATTTTTTTTTTCGACTTAGTCATTTTTCCGGCGTTTATCAGACTTTCAGATAGGGGAAATGTCAGTGAGCGTTCCGATTTCAGTTCCAGAGCGATTCGCCCGATGAGTCCTTCTTATTTAGTCGTTTTCAGCCAAGTTTCTGAATTTTTGAAAATTTCAATTTTTTGTGAAAATATCCACTAAATGAGGGAATACTATGTGTGAGGGTACCCCAGGAGAGTTCCAAATGTGTGTGGGTAGAAGATATATCCAAAGGTGGTAAAATTGAAAAAAGTTGAAAAAAAATTTTTTTTTCGACTTAGTCATTTTTCCGGCGTTTATCAGACTTTCAGATAGGGGAAATGTCAGTGAGCGTTCCAATTTCAGTTCCAGAGCGATTCGCCCGATGAGTCCTTCATATTTAGTCGTTTTCAGCCAATTTTCAGAATTTTTGAAAATTTCACTTTTTTGTGAATATATCCACTAAATGAGGGAATAATATGTGTGAGGGTACCCCAGGAGAGTTCCAAATGTGTGTGGGTAGAATATATATCCCACGGGGGTAAAATTGAAAAAAGTTTAAAAATTTTTTTTTTAGATTTAGCCATTTTTCCGGCTTTTATCAGACTTTCAGATAGGGGAAATGTCAGTGAGCGTTCCAATTTCAGTTCCAGAACGATTCGCCCGATGAGTCCTTCTTATTTAGTCGTTTTCAGCCAATTTTCTGAATTTTTGAAAATTTCACTTTTTTGTGAAAATATCCACTAAATGAGGGAATAATATGTGTGAGGGTACCCCAGGAGAGTTCCAAATGTGTGTGGGTAGAATATAAATCCCACGGGGGTAAAATTGAAAAAAGTTTAAAAATTTTTTTTTTAGATTTAGCCATTTTTCCCGCTTTTATCAGACTTTCAGATAGGGGAAATGTCAGTGAGCGTTCCAATTTCAGTTCCAGAGCGATTCGCCCGATGAGTCCTTCTTATTTAGTCGTTTTCAGCCAATTTTCTGAATTTTTGAAAATTTCACTTTTTTGTGAAAATATCCACTAAATGAGGGAATACTATGTGTGAGGGTACCCCAGGAGAGTTCCAAATGTGTGTGGGTAGAAGATATATCCAAAGGTGGTAAAATTGAAAAAAGTTGAAAAAAATTTTTTTTTCGACTTAGTCATTTTTCCGGCGTTTAGCAGACTTTCAGATGGGGGAAATGTCAGTGAGCGTTCCGATTTCAGTTCCAGAGCGATTCGCCTGATGAGTCCTTCATATTTAGTCATTTTCAGCCAATTTTCTGAATTTTTGAAAATTTCACTTTTTTGTGAAAATATCCACTAAATGAGGGAATAATATGTGTGAGGGTACCCCAGGAGAGTTCCAAATGTGTGTGGGTAGAATATATATCCCACGGGGGTAAAATTGAAAAAAGGTGAAAAAAATTTTTTTTGGACTTAGTCATTTTTCCGGCGTTTATCAGACTTTCAGATAGGGGAAATGTCAGTGAGCGTTCCGATTTCAGTTCCAGAGCGATTCGCCCGATGAGTCCTTCATATTTAGTCGTTTTCAGACAATTTTCAGAATTTTTGAAAATTTCACTTTTTTGTGAAAATATCCACTAAATGAGGGAATAATATGTGTGAGGGTACCCCAGGAGAGCTCCAAATGTGTGTGGGTAGAATATATATCCCACGGGGGTAAAATTGAAAAAAGTTGAAAAAAAATTTTTTTTAGACTTAGTCATTTTTCCGCCGTTTATCAGACTTTCAGATAGGGAAAATGTCAGTGAGCGCTCCGATTTCAGTTCCAGAGCGATTCGCCCGATGAGTCCTTCATATTTAGTCGTTTTCAGCCAATTTTCTGAATTTTTGAAAATTTCACTTTTTTGTGAAAATATCCACTAAATGAGGGAATAATATGTGTGAGGGTACCCCAGGAGAGTTCCAAATGTGTGTGGGTAGAATATATATCCCACGGGGGTAAAATTGAAAAAAGTTTTAAAAAAATTTTTTTTAGACAGCCATTTTTCCGGCGTTTATCAGACTTTCAGATAGGGGAAATGTCAGTGAGCGTTCCAATTTCAGTTCCAGAGCGATTCGCCCGATGAGTCCTTCATATTTAGTCGTTTTCAGCCAATTTTCAGAATTTTTGAAAATTTCACTTTTTTGTGAAAATATCCACTAAATGAGGGAATAATATGTGTGAGGGTACCCCAGGAGAGTTCCAAATGTGTGTGGGTAGAATATATATCCCACGGGGGTAAAATTGAAAAAAGTTTAAAAATTTTTTTTTTAGATTTAGCCATTTTTCCGGCTTTTATCAGACTTTCAGATAGGGGAAATGTCAGTGAGCGTTCCAATTTCAGTTCCAGAACGATTCGCCCGATGAGTCCTTCTTATTTAGTCGTTTTCAGCCAATTTTCAGAATTTTTGAAAATTTCACTTTTTTGTGAAAATATCCACTAAATGAGGGAATAAAATGTGTGAGGGTACCCCAGGAGAGTTCCAAATGTGTGTGGGTAGAAGATATATCCAAAGGTGGTAAAATTGAAAAAAGTTGAAAAAAATTTTTTTTTTCGACTTAGTCATTTTTCCGGCGTTTATCAGACTTTCAGATAGGGGAAATGTCAGTGAGCGTTCCGATTTCAGTTCCAGAGCGATTCGCCTGATGAGTCCTTCATATTTAGTCGTTTTCAGCCAATTTTCTGAATTTTTGAAAATTTCACTTTTTTGTGAAAATATCCACTAAATGAGGGAATAACATGTGTGAGGGTACCCCAGGATTGTTCCAAATGTGTGTGGGTAGAATATATATCTCACGGGGGTAAAATTGAAAAAAGTTTAAAATAAATTTTTTTTAGACTTAGTCATTTTTCCAGCGTTTATCAGACTTTCCGATAGGGGAAATGTCAGTGAGCGTTCCAATTTCAGTTCCAGAGCGATTCGCCCGATGAGTCCTTCATATTTAGTCGTTTTCAGCCAATTTTCAGAATTTTTGAAAATTTCACTTTTTTGTGAAAATATCCACTAAATGAGGGAATAATATGTGTGAGGGTACCCCAGGAGAGTTCCAAATGTGTGTGGGTAGAATATATATCCCACGGGGGTAAAATTGAAAAAAGTTTAAAAATTTTTTTTTTAGATTTAGCCATTTTTCCGGCTTTTATCAGACTTTCAGATAAGGGAAATGTCAGTGAGCGTTCCAATTTCAGTTCCAGAACGATTCGCCCGATGAGTCCTTCTTATTTAGTCGTTTTCAGCCAATTTTCTGAATTTTTGAAAATTTCACTTTTTTGTGAAAATATCCACTAAATGAGGGAATACTATGTGTGAGGGTACCCCAGGAGAGTTCCAAATGTGTGTGGGTAGAATATATATCCCACGGGGGAAAAATTGAAAAAAGTTGAAAAAAAATTTTTTTTAGACTTAGTCATTTTTCCGGCGTTTATCAGACTTTCAGATAGGGTAAATATCAGTGAGCGTTCCGATTTCAGTTCCAGAGCGATTCGCCCGATGAGTCCTTCATATTTAGTCGTTTTCAGCCAATTTTCAGAATTTTTGAAAATTTCACTTTTTTGTGAAAATATCCACTAAATGAGGGAATAAAATGTGTGAGGGTACCCCAGGAGAGTTCCAAATGTGTGTGGGTAGAAGATATATCCAAAGGCGGTAAAATTGAAAAAAGTTGAAAAAAATTTTTTTTTTCGACTTAGTCATTTTTCCGGCGTTTATCAGACTTTCAGATAGGGGAAATGTCAGTGAGCGTTCCGATTTCAGTTCCAGAGTGATTCGCCTGATGAGTCCTTCATATTTAGTCGTTTTCAGCCAATTTTCTGAATTTTTGAAAATTTCACTTTTTTGTGAAAATATCCACTAAATGAGGGAATAATATGTGTGACGGTACCCCAGGATTGTTCCAAATGTGTGTGGGTAGAATATATATCTCACGGGGGTAAAATTGAAAAAAGTTTAAAATAAATTTTTTTTAGACTTAGTCATTTTTCCAGCGTTTATCAGACTTTCCGATAGGGGAAATGTCAGTGAGCGTTCCAATTTCAGTTCCAGAGCGATTCGCCCGATGAGTCCTTCATATTTAGTCGTTTTCAGCCAATTTTCAGAATTTTTGAAAATTTCACTTTTTTGTGAAAATATCCACTAAATGAGGGAATAATATGTGTGAGGGTACCCCAGGAGAGTTCCAAATGTGTGTGGGTAGAATATATATCCCACGGGGATAAAATTGAAAAAAGTTAAAAAAAATTTTTTTAGACTTAGTCATTTTTCCGGCGTTTATCAGACTTTCAGATAGGGGAAATGTCAGTGAGCATTCCAATTTCAGTTCCAGAGCGATTCGCCCGATGAGTCTTTCATATTTAGTCGTTTTCAGCCAATTTTCAGAATTTTTGAAAATGTCACTTTTTCGTGAAAATATCCACTAAATGAGGGAATAATATGTGTGAGGGTACCCCAGGAGAGTTCCAAATGTGTGTGGGTAGAAGATATATCCAAAGGTGGTAAAATTGAAAGAAGTTGAAAAAAATTTTTTTTTAGACTTAGTCATTTTTCCGGCGTTTATCAGACTTTCAGATAGGGGAAATGTCAGTGAGCGTTCCGATTTCAGTTCCAGAGCGATTCGCCCGATGAGTCCTTCATATTTAGTCGTTTTCAGCCAATTTTCAGAATTTTTGAAAATTTCATTTTTTTGTGAAAATATCCACTAAATGAGGGAATAATATGTGTGAGGGTACCCCAGGAGAGTTTCAAATGTGTGTGGGTAGAATATATATCCCACGGGGGTAAAATTGAAAAAAGTTTAAAAAAAATTTTTTTAGATTTAGTCATTTTTCCGGCGTTTATCAGACTTTCAGATTGGGGAAATGTCAGTGAGCGTTCCGATTTAAGTTCCAGAGCAATTCGCCCGATGAGTCCTTCATATTTAGTCGTTTTCAGCCAATTTTCAGAATTTTTGAAAATTTCATTTTTTTGTGAAAATATCCACTAAATGAGGGAATAATATGTGTGAGGGTACCCCAGGAAAGTTCCAAATGTGTGGGTAGAATATATATCCCACCGGGGTAAAATTGAAAAAAGTTTAAAAAAAATTTTTTTTAGACTTAGTCATTTTTCCGGCGTTTATCAGACTTTCAGATAGGGGAAATGTCAGTGAGCGTTCCGATTTCAGTTCCAGAGTGATTCGCCTGATGAGTCCTTCATATTTAGTCGTTTTCAGCCAATTTTCTGAATTTTTGAAAATTTCACTTTTTTGTGAAAATATCCACTAAATGAGGGAATAATATGTGTGACGGTACCCCAGGATTGTTCCAAATGTGTGTGGGTAGAATATATATCTCACGGGGGTAAAATTGAAAAAAGTTTAAAATAAATTTTTTTTAGACTTAGTCATTTTTCCAGCGTTTATCAGACTTTCCGATAGGGGAAATGTCAGTGAGCGTTCCAATTTCAGTTCCAGAGCCATTCGCCCGATGAGTCCTTCATATTTAGTCGTTTTCAGCCAATTTTCAGAATTTTTGAAAATTTCACTTTTTTGTGAAAATATCCACTAAATGAGGGAATAATATGTGTGAGGGTACCCCAGGAGAGTTCCAAATGTGTGTGGGTAGAATATATATCCCACGGGGATAAAATTGAAAAAAGTAAAAAAAAATTTTTTTAGACTTAGTCATTTTTCCGGCGTTTATCAGACTTTCAGATAGGGGAAATGTCAGTGAGCATTCCAATTTCAGTTCCAGAGCGATTCGCCCGATGAGTCTTTCATATTTAGTCGTTTTCAGCCAATTTTCAGAATTTTTGAAAATGTCACTTTTTCGTGAAAATATCCACTAAATGAGGGAATAATATGTGTGAGGGTACCCCAGGAGAGTTCCAAATGTGTGTGGGTAGAAGATATATCCAAAGGTGGTAAAATTGAAAGAAGTTGAAAAAAATTTTTTTTTAGACTTAGTCATTTTTCCGGCGTTTATCAGACTTTCAGATTGGGGAAATGTCAGTGAGCGTTCCGATTTAAGTTCCAGAGCAATTCGCCCGATGAGTCCTTCATATTTAGTCGTTTTCAGCCAATTTTCAGAATTTTTGAAAATTTCATTTTTTTGTGAAAATATCCACTAAATGAGGGAATAATATGTGTGAGGGTACCCCAGGAAAGTTCCAAATGTGTGGGTAGAATATATATCCCACCGGGGTAAAATTGAAAAAAGTTTAAAAAAAATTTTTTTTAGACTTAGTCATTTTTCCGGCGTTTATCAGACTTTCAGATAGGGGAAATGTCAGTGAGCGTTCCAATTTCAGTTCCAGAGCGATTCGCCCGATGAGTCCTTCATATTTAGTTGTTTTCAGCCAATTTTCTGAATTTTTGAAAATTTCACTTTTTTGTGAAAATATCCACTAAATGAGGGAATAATATGTGTACCCCAGGAGAGTTCCAAATGTGTGTGGGTAGAATATATATCCCACGGGGGTAAAATTGAAAAAAGTTTAAAAAATTTTTTTTTTGGACTTAGTAATTTTTCCGGCGTTAATCAGACTTTCAATTAGGGCAAATGTCAGTGAGCGTTCCGATTTCAGTTCCAGAGCGATTCGCCCGATGAGTCCTTCATATTTAGTCGTTTTTAGCCAATTTTCTGAATTTTTGAAAATTTCACTTTTTTGTGAAAATATCCACTAAATGAGGGAATAAAATGTGTGAGGGTACCCCAGGAGAGTTCCAAATGTGTGTGGGTAGAAGATATATCCAAAGGTGGTAAAATTGAAAAAAGTTGAAAAAAAATTTTTTTTTCGACTTAGTCATTTTTCCGGCGTTTATCAGACTTTCAGATAGGGGAAATGTCAATGAGCGTTCCGATTTCAGTTCCAGAGCGATTCGCCTGATGAGTCCTTCATATTTAGTCGTTTTCAGCCAATTTTCTGAATTTTTGAAAATTTCACTTTTTTGTGAAAATATCCACTAAATGAGGGAATAATATGTGTGACGGTACCCCAGGAGTGTTCCAAATGTGTGTGGGTAGAATATATATCTCACGGGGGTAAAATTGAAAAAAGTTTAAAATAAATTTTTTTTAGACTTAGTCATTTTTCCAGCGTTTATCAGACTTTCCGATAGGGGAAATGTCAGTGAGCGTTCCAATTTCAGTTCCAGAGCGATTCGCCCGATGAGTCCTTCATATTTAGTCGTTTTCAGCCAATTTTCAGAATTTTTGAAAATTTCACTTTTTTGTGAAAATATCCACTAAATGAGGGAATAATATGTGTGAGGGTACCCCAGGAGAGTTCCAAATGTGTGTGGGTAGAATATATATCCCACGGGGGTAAAATTGAAAAAAGTTTAAAAAATTTTTTTTTAGATTTAGTCATTTTTCCGGCGTTTATCAGACTTTCAGATAGGGGAAATGTCAGTGAGCGTTCCGATTTAAGTTCCAGAGCGATTCGCCCGATGAGTCCTTCATATTTAGTCGTTTTCAGCCAATTTTCAGAATTTTTGAAAATTTCATTTTTTTGTGAAAATATCCACTAAATGAGGGAATAATATGTGTGAGGGTACCCCAGGAAAGTTCCAAATGTGTGGGTAGAATATATATCCCACGGGGGTAAAATTGAAAAAAGTTTAAAAAAAATTTTTTTTAGACTTAGTCATTTTTCCGGCGTTTATCAGACTTTCAGATAGGGGAAATGTCAGTGAGCATTCCAATTTCAGTTCCAGAGCGATTCGCCCGATGAGTCCTTCATATTTAGTTGTTTTCAGCCAATTTTCTGAATTTTTGAAAATTTCACTTTTTTGTGAAAATATCCACTAAATGAGGGAATAATATGTGTGAGGGTACCCCAGGAGAGTTCCAAATGTGTGTGGGTAGAATATATATCCCACGGGGGTAAAATTGAAAAAAGGTGAAAAAATTTTTTTTTGGACTTAGTCATTTTTCCGGCGTTTATCAGACTTTCAGATAGGGGAAATGTCAGTGAGCGTTCCGATTTCAGTTCCAGAGCGATTCGCCCGATGAGTCCTTCATATTTAGTCGTTTTCAGCCAATTTTCAGAATTTTTGAAAATTTCACTTTTTTGTGAAAATATCCACTAAATGAGGGAATAAAATGTGTGAGGGTACCCCAGGAGAGTTCCAAATGTGTGTGGGTAGAAGATATATCCAAAGGTGGTAAAATTGAAAAAAGTTGAAAAAAAATTTTTTTTTCGACTTAGTCATTTTTCCGGCGTTTATCAGACTTTCAGATAGGGGAAATGTCAATGAGCGTTCCGATTTCAGTTCCAGAGCGATTCGCCTGATGAGTCGTTCATAATTAGTCGTTTTCAGCCAATTTTCTGAATTTTTGGAAATTTCACTTTTTTGTGAAAATATCCACTAAATGAGGGAATAATATGTGTGACGGTACCCCAGGAGTGTTCCAAATGTGTGTGGGTAGAATATATATCTCACGGGGGTAAAATTGAAAAAAGTTAAAAAAATTTTTTTAGACTTAGTCATTTTTCCGGCGTTTATCAGACTTTCAGATAGGGGAAATGTCAGTGAGCATTCCAATTTCAGTTCCAGAGCGATTCGCCCGATGAGTCTTTCATATTTAGTCGTTTTCAGCCAATTTTCAGAATTTTTGAAAATGTCACTTTTTTGTGAAAATATCCACTAAATGAGGGAATAATATGTGTGAGGGTACCCCAGGAGAGTTCCAAATGTGTGTGGGTAGAAGATATATCCAAAGGTGGTAAAATTGAAAAAAGTTGAAAAAAAATTTTTTTTAGACTTAGTCATTTTTCCGGCGTTTATCAGACTTTCAGATAGGGGAAATGTCAGTGAGCGTTCCGATTTCAGTTCCAGAGCGATTCGCCCGTTGAGTCCTTCATATTTAGTCGTTTTCAGCCAATTTTCAGAATTTTTGAAAATTTCATTTTTTTGTGAAAATATCCACTAAATGAGGGAATAATATGTGTGAGGGTACCCCAGGAGAGTTTCAAATGTGTGTGGGTAGAATATATATCCCACGGGGGTAAAATTGAAAAAAGTTTAAAAAAATTTTTTTTAGATTTAGTCATTTTTCCGGCGTTTATCAGACTTTCAGATAGGGGAAATGTCAGTGAGCATTCCGATTTCAGTTCCAGAGCGATTCGCCTGATGAGTCCTTCATATTTAGTCGTTTTCAGCCAATTTTCTGAATTTTTGAAAATTTCACTTTTTTGTGAAAATATCCACTAAATGAGGGAATAATATGTGTGACGGTACCACAGGAGTGTTCCAAATGTGTGTGGGTAGAATATATATCCCACGGGGATAAAATTGAAAAAAGTTAAAAAAAATTTTTTAGACTTAGTCATTTTTCCGGCGTTTATCAGACTTTCAGATAGGGGAAATGTCAGTGAGCATTCCAATTTCAGTTCCAGAGCGATTCGCCCGATGAGTCTTTCATATTTAGTCGTTTTCAGCCAATTTTCAGAATTTTTGAAAATGTCACTTTTTTGTGAAAATATCCACTAAATGAGGGAATAATATGTGTGAGGGTACCCCAGGAGAGTTCCAAATGTGTGTGGGTAGAAGATATATCCAAAGGTGGTAAAATTGAAAAAAGTTGAAAAAAAATTTTTTTTAGACTTAGTCATTTTTCCGGCGTTTATCAGACTTTCAGATAGGGGAAATGTCAGTGAGCGTTCCGATTTCAGTTCCAGAGCGATTCGCCCGATGAGTCCTTCATATTTAGTCGTTTTCAGCCAATTTTCAGAATTTTTGAAAATTTCATTTTTTTGTGAAAATATCCACTAAATGAGGGAATAATATGTGTGAGGGTACCCCAGGAGAGTTTCAAATGTGTGTGGGTAGAATATATATCCCACGGGGGTAAAATTGAAAAAAGTTTAAAAAAATTTTTTTTAGATTTAGTCATTTTTCCGGCGTTTATCAGACTTTCAGATAGGGGAAATGTCAGTGAGCGTTCCGATTTCAGTTCCAGAGCGATTCGCCTGATGAGTCCTTCATATTTAGTCGTTTTCAGCCAATTTTCTGAATTTTTGAAAATTTCACTTTTTTGTGAAAATATCCACTAAATGAGGGAATAATATGTGTGACGGTGCCACAGGAGTGTTCCAAATGTGTGTGGGTAGAATATATATCTCACGGGGGTAAAATTGAAAAAAGTTTAAAATAAATTTTTTTTAGACTTAGTCATTTTTCCAGCGTTTATCAGACTTTCCGATAGGGGAAATGTCAGTGAGCGTTCCAATTTCAGTTCCAGAGCGATTCGCCCGATGAGTCCTTCATATTTAGTCGTTTTCAGCCAATTTTCTGAATTTTTGAAAATTTCACTTTTTTGTGAAAATATCCACTAAATGAGGGAATAATATGTGTGAGGGTACCCCAGGAGAGTTCCAAATGTGTGTGGGTAGAATATATATCCCACGGGGGTAAAATTGAAAAAAGGTGAAAAAATTTTTTTTTGGACTTAGTCATTTTTCCGGCGTTAATCAGACTTTCAATTAGGGCAAATGTCAGTGAGCGTTCCGATTTCAGTTCCAGAGCGATTCGCCCGATGAGTCCTTCATATTTAGTCGTTTTCAGCCAATTTTCTGAATATTTGAAAATTTCACTTTTTTGTGAAAATATCCACTAAATGAGGGAATAATATGTTTGAGGGTACCCCAGGAGAGTTCCAAATGTGTGTGGGTAGAATATATATCCCACGGGGGTAAAATTGAAAAAAGGTGAAAAAAATTTTTTTTGGACTTAGTCATTTTTCCGGCGTTTATCAGACTTTCAGATAGGGGAAATGTCAGTGAGCGTTCCGATTTCAGTTCCAGAGCGATTCGCCCGATGAGTCCTTCATATTTAGTCGTTTTCAGCCAATTTTCAGAATTTTTGAAAATTTCACTTTTTTGTGAAAATATCCACTAAATGAGGGAATAAAATGTGTGACGGTACCCCAGGAGAGTTCCAAATGTGTGTGGGTAGAAGATATATCCAAAGGTGGTAAAATTGAAAAAAGTTGAAAAAAAATTTTTTTTTCGACTTAGTCATTTTTCCGGCGTTTATCAGACTTTCAGATAGGGGAAATGTCAGTGAGCGTTCCGATTTCAGTTCCAGAGCGATTCGCCCGATGAGTCCTTCATATTTAGTCGTTTTCAGCCAATTTTCAGAATTTTTGAAAATTTCATTTTTTTGTGAAAATATCCACTAAATGAGGGAATAATATGTGTGAGGGTACCCCAGGAGAGTTTCAAATGTGTGTGGGTAGAATATATATCCCACGGGGGTAAAATTGAAAAAAGTTTAAAAAAATTTTTTTTAGATTTAGTCATTTTTCCGGCGTTTATCAGACTTTCAGATAGGGGAAATGTCAGTGAGCGTTCCGATTTAAGTTCCAGAGCGATTCGCCCGATGAGTCCTTCATATTTAGTCGTTTTCAGCCAATTTTCAGAATTTTT
Source organism: Phyllobates terribilis (assembly GCF_046119375.1). NCBI lineage: Eukaryota > Metazoa > Chordata > Amphibia > Anura > Dendrobatidae > Phyllobates > Phyllobates terribilis. The sequence continues at coordinate 5,331,361 of NW_027362838.1, read as the reverse complement.
GAAAATTTCATTTTTTTGTGAAAATATCCACTAAATGAGGGAATAATATGTGTGAGGGTACCCCAGGAAAGTTCCAAATGTGTGGGTAGAATATATATCCCACCGGGGTAAAATGGAAAAAAGTTTAAAAAAATTTTTTTTTAGACTTAGTCATTTTTCCGGCGTTTATCAGACTTTCAGATAGGGGAAATGTCAGTGAGCGTTCCAATTTCAGTTCCAGAGCGATTCGCCCGATGAGTCCTTCATATTTAGTTGTTTTCAGCCAATTTTCTGAATTTTTGAAAATTTCACTTTTTTGTGAAAATATCCACTAAATGAGGGAATAATATGTGTACCCCAGGAGAGTTCCAAATGTGTGTGGGTAGAATATATATCCCACGGGGGTAAAATTGAAAAAAGTTTAAAAAATTTTTTTTTTGGACTTAGTAATTTTTCCGGCGTTAATCAGACTTTCAATTAGGGCAAATGTCAGTGAGCGTTCCGATTTCAGTTCCAGAGCGATTCGCCCGATGAGTCCTTCATATTTAGTCGTTTTCAGCCAATTTTCTGAATATTTGAAAATTTCACTTTTTTGTGAAAATATCCACTAAATGAGGGAATAATATGTTTGAGGGTACCCCAGGAGAGTTCCAAATGTGTGTGGGTAGAATATATATCCCACGGGGGTAAAATTGAAAAAAGGTGAAAAAATTTTTTTTTGGACTTAGTCATTTTTCCGGCGTTTATCAGACTTTCAGATAGGGGAAATGTCAGTGAGCGTTCCGATTTCAGTTCCAGAGCGATTCGCCCGATGAGTCCTTCATATTTAGTCGTTTTCAGCCAATTTTCAGAATTTTTGAAAATTTCACTTTTTTGTGAAAATATCCACTAAATGAGGGAATAAAATGTGTGAGGGTACCCCAGGAGAGTTCCAAATGTGTGTGGGTAGAAGATATATCCAAAGGTGGTAAAATTGAAAAAAGTTGAAAAAAAATTTTTTTTTCGACTTAGTCATTTTTCCGGCGTTTATCAGACTTTCAGATAGGGGAAATGTCAGTGAGCGTTCCGATTTCAGTTCCAGAGCGATTCGCCCGATGAGTCCTTCATATTTAGTCGTTTTCAGCCAATTTTCCGAATTTTTGAAAATTTCATTTTTTTGTGAAAATATCCACTAAATGAGGGAATAATATGTGTGAGGGTACCCCAGGAGAGTTTCAAATGTGTGTGGGTAGAATATATATCCCACGGGGGTAAAATTGAAAAAAGTTTAAAAAAATTTTTTTTAGATTTAGTCATTTTTCCGGCGTTTATCAGACTTTCAGATAGGGGAAATGTCAGTGAGCGTTCCGATTTAAGTTCCAGAGCGATTCGCCCGATGAGTCCTTCATATTTAGTCGTTTTCAGCCAATTTTCAGAATTTTTGAAAATTTCATTTTTTTGTGAAAATATCCACTAAATGAGGGAATAATATGTGTGAGGGTACCCCAGGAAAGTTCCAAATGTGTGGGTAGAATATATATCCCACCGGGGTAAAATGGAAAAAAGTTTAAAAAAATTTTTTTTTAGACTTAGTCATTTTTCCGGCGTTTATCAGACTTTCAGATAGGGGAAATGTCAGTGAGCATTCCAATTTCAGTTCCAGAGCGATTCGCCCGATGAGTCCTTCATATTTAGTTGTTTTCAGCCAATTTTCTGAATTTTTGAAAATTTCACTTTTTTGTGAAAATATCCACTAAATGAGGGAATAATATGTGTACCCCAGGAGAGTTCCAAATGTGTGTGAGTAGAATATATATCCCACGGGGGTAAAATTGAAAAAAGTTTAAAAAATTTTTTTTTTGGACTTAGTAATTTTTCCGGCGTTAATCAGACTTTCAATTAGGGCAAATGTCAGTGAGCGTTCCGATTTCAGTTCCAGAGCGATTCGCCCGATGAGTCCTTCATATTTAGTCGTTTTCAGCCAATTTTCTGAATATTTGAAAATTTCACTTTTTTGTGAAAATATCCACTAAATGAGGGAATAATATGTTTGAGGGTACCCCAGGAGAGTTCCAAATGTGTGTGGGTAGAATATATATCCCACGGGGGTAAAATTGAAAAAAGGTGAAAAAATTTTTTTTTGGACTTAGTCATTTTTCCGGCGTTTATCAGACTTTCAGATAGGGGAAATGTCAGTGAGCGTTCCGATTTCAGTTCCAGAGCGATTCGCCCGATGAGTCCTTCATATTTAGTCGTTTTCAGCCAATTTTCAGAATTTTTGAAAATTTCACTTTTTTGTGAAAATATCCACTAAATGAGGGAATAAAATGTGTGAGGGTACCCCAGGAGAGTTCCAAATGTGTGTGGGTAGAAGATATATCCAAAGGTGGTAAAATTGAAAAAAGTTGAAAAAAATATTTTTTTTCGACTTAGTCATTTTTCCGGCGTTTATCAGACTTTCAGATAGGGGAAATGTCAGTGAGCGTTCCGATTTCAGTTCCAGAGCGATTCGCCTGATGAGTCCTTCATATTTAGTCGTTTTCAGCCAATTTTCAGAATTTTTGAAAATTTCACTTTTTTGTGAAAATATCCACTAAATGAGGGAATAATATGTGTGACGGTACCACAGGAGTGTTCCAAATGTGTGTGGGTAGAATATATATCTCACGGGGATAAAATTGAAAAAAGTTTAAAATAAATTTTTTTTAGACTTAGTCATTTTTCCAGCGTTTATCAGACTTTCCGATAGGGGAAATGTCAGTGAGCGTTCCAATTTCAGTTCCAGAGCGATTCGCCCGATGAGTCCTTCATATTTAGTCGTTTTCAGCCAATTTTCTGAATTTTTGAAAATTTCACTTTTTTGTGAAAATATCCACTAAATGAGGGAATAATATGTTTGAGGGTACCCCAGGAGAGTTCCAAATGTGTGTGGGTAGAATATATATCCCACGGGGGTAAAATTGAAAAAAGTTTTAAAAAATTTTTTTTTAGACTTAGTCATTTTTCCGGCGTTTATCAGACTTTCCGATAGGGGAAATGTCAGTGAGCGTTCCAATTTCAGTTCCAGAGCGATTCGCCCGATGAGTCCTTCATATTTAGTCGTTTTCAGCCAATTTTCTGAATTTTTGAAAATTTCACTTTTTTGGGAAAATATCCACTAAATAAAGGAATAATATGTGTGAGGGTACCCCAGGAGAGTTCCAAATGTGTGTGGGTAGAATATATATCCCACGGGGGTAAAATTGAAAAAAGGTGAAAAAATTTTTTTTTGGACTTAGTCATTTTTCCGGCGTTTATCAGACTTTCAGATAGGGGAAATGTCAGTGAGCGTTCCGATTTCAGTTCCAGAGCGATTCGCCCGATGAGTCCTTCATATTTAGTCGTTTTCAGCCAATTTTCAGAATTTTTGAAAATTTCACTTTTTTGTGAAAATATCCACTAAATGAGGGAATAAAATGTGTGAGGGTACCCCAGGAGAGTTCCAAATGTGTGTGGGTAGAAGATATATCCAAAGGTGGTAAAATTGAAAAAAGTTGAAAAAAAATTTTTTTTTCGACTTAGTCATTTTTCCGGCGTTTATCAGACTTTCAGATAGGGGAAATGTCAATGAGCGTTCCGATTTCAGTTCCAGAGCGATTCGCCTGATGAGTCGTTCATAATTAGTCGTTTTCAGCCAATTTTCTGAATTTTTGGAAATTTCACTTTTTTGTGAAAATATCCACTAAATGAGGGAATAATATGTGTGACGGTACCCCAGGAGTGTTCCAAATGTGTGTGGGTAGAATATATATCTCACGGGGGTAAAATTGAAAAAAGTTAAAAAAAATTTTTTAGACTTAGTCATTTTTCCGGCGTTTATCAGACTTTCAGATAGGGGAAATGTCAGTGAGCATTCCAATTTCAGTTCCAGAGCGATTCGCCCGATGAGTCTTTCATATTTAGTCGTTTTCAGCCAATTTTCAGAATTTTTGAAAATGTCACTTTTTTGTGAAAATATCCACTAAATGAGGGAATAATATGTGTGAGGGTACCCCAGGAGAGTTCCAAATGTGTGTGGGTAGAAGATATATCCAAAGGTGGTAAAATTGAAAAAAGTTGAAAAAAAATTTTTTTTAGACTTAGTCATTTTTCCGGCGTTTATCAGACTTTCAGATAGGGGAAATGTTAGTGAGCGTTCCGATTTCAGTTCCAGAGCGATTCGCCCGATGAGTCCTTCATATTTAGTCGTTTTCAGCCAATTTTCAGAATTTTTGAAAATTTCATTTTTTTGTGAAAATATCCACTAAATGAGGGAATAATATGTGTGAGGGTACCCCAGGAGAGTTTCAAATGTGTGTGGGTAGAATATATATCCCACGGGGGTAAAATTGAAAAAAGTTTAAAAAAATTTTTTTTAGATTTAGTCATTTTTCCGGCGTTTATCAGACTTTCAGATAGGGGAAATGTCAGTGAGCATTCCGATTTCAGTTCCAGAGCGATTCGCCTGATGAGTCCTTCATATTTAGTCGTTTTCAGCCAATTTTCTGAATTTTTGAAAATTTCACTTTTTTGTGAAAATATCCACTAAATGAGGGAATAATATGTGTGACGGTACCACAGGAGTGTTCCAAATGTGTGTGGGTAGAATATATATCCCACGGGGATAAAATTGAAAAAAGTTAAAAAAAATTTTTTAGACTTAGTCATTTTTCCGGCGTTTATCAGACTTTCAGATAGGGGAAATGTCAGTGAGCATTCCAATTTCAGTTCCAGAGCGATTCGCCCGATGAGTCTTTCATATTTAGTCGTTTTCAGCCAATTTTCAGAATTTTTGAAAATGTCACTTTTTTGTGAAAATATCCACTAAATGAGGGAATAATATGTGTGAGGGTACCCCAGGAGAGTTCCAAATGTGTGTGGGTAGAATATATATCCCACGGGGGTAAAATTGAAAAAAGGTGAAAAAATTTTTTTTGGACTTAGTCATTTTTCCGGCGTTAATCAGACTTTCAATTAGGGCAAATGTCAGTGAGCGTTCCGATTTCAGTTCCAGAGCGATTCGCCCGATGAGTCCTTCATATTTAGTCGTTTTCAGCCAATTTTCTGAATATTTGAAAATTTCACTTTTTTGTGAAAATATCCACTAAATGAGGGAATAATATGTTTGAGGGTACCCCAGGAGAGTTCCAAATGTGTGTGGGTAGAATATATATCCCACGGGGGTAAAATTGAAAAAAGGTGAAAAAAATTTTTTTTGGACTTAGTCATTTTTCCGGCGTTTATCAGACTTTCAGATAGGGGAAATGTCAGTGAGCGTTCCGATTTCAGTTCCAGAGCGATTCGCCCGATGAGTCCTTCATATTTAGTCGTTTTCAGCCAATTTTCAGAATTTTTGAAAATTTCACTTTTTTGTGAAAATATCCACTAAATGAGGGAATAAAATGTGTGACGGTACCCCAGGAGAGTTCCAAATGTGTGTGGGTAGAAGATATATCCAAAGGTGGTAAAATTGAAAAAAGTTGAAAAAAAATTTTTTTTTCGACTTAGTCATTTTTCCGGCGTTTATCAGACTTTCAGATAGGGGAAATGTCAGTGAGCGTTCCGATTTCAGTTCCAGAGCGATTCGCCCGATGAGTCCTTCATATTTAGTCGTTTTCAGCCAATTTTCAGAATTTTTGAAAATTTCATTTTTTTGTGAAAATATCCACTAAATGAGGGAATAATATGTGTGAGGGTACCCCAGGAGAGTTTCAAATGTGTGTGGGTAGAATATATATCCCACGGGGGTAAAATTGAAAAAAGTTTAAAAAAATTTTTTTTAGATTTAGTCATTTTTCCGGCGTTTATCAGACTTTCAGATAGGGGAAATGTCAGTGAGCGTTCCGATTTAAGTTCCAGAGCGATTCGCCCGATGAGTCCTTCATATTTAGTCGTTTTCAGCCAATTTTCAGAATTTTTGAAAATTTCATTTTTTTGTGAAAATATCCACTAAATGAGGGAATAATATGTGTGAGGGTACCCCAGGAAAGTTCCAAATGTGTGGGTAGAATATATATCCCACCGGGGTAAAATGGAAAAAAGTTTAAAAAAATTTTTTTTTAGACTTAGTCATTTTTCCGGCGTTTATCAGACTTTCAGATAGGGGAAATGTCAGTGAGCGTTCCAATTTCAGTTCCAGAGCGATTCGCCCGATGAGTCCTTCATATTTAGTTGTTTTCAGCCAATTTTCTGAATTTTTGAAAATTTCACTTTTTTGTGAAAATATCCACTAAATGAGGGAATAATATGTGTACCCCAGGAGAGTTCCAAATGTGTGTGGGTAGAATATATATCCCACGGGGGTAAAATTGAAAAAAGTTTAAAAAATTTTTTTTTTGGACTTAGTAATTTTTCCGGCGTTAATCAGACTTTCAATTAGGGCAAATGTCAGTGAGCGTTCCGATTTCAGTTCCAGAGCGATTCGCCCGATGAGTCCTTCATATTTAGTCGTTTTCAGCCAATTTTCTGAATATTTGAAAATTTCACTTTTTTGTGAAAATATCCACTAAATGAGGGAATAATATGTTTGAGGGTACCCCAGGAGAGTTCCAAATGTGTGTGGTTAGAATATATATCCCACGGGGGTAAAATTGAAAAAAGGTGAAAAAATTTTTTTTTGGACATAGTCATTTTTCCGGCGTTTATCAGACTTTCAGATAGGGGAAATGTCAGTGAGCGTTCCGATTTCAGTTCCAGAGCGATTCGCCCGATGAGTCCTTCATATTTAGTCGTTTTCAGCCAATTTTCAGAATTTTTGAAAATTTCACTTTTTTGTGAAAATATCCACTAAATGAGGGAATAAAATGTGTGAGGGTACCCCAGGAGAGTTCCAAATGTGTGTGGGTAGAAGATATATCCAAAGGTGGTAAAATTGAAAAAAGTTGAAAAAAAATTTTTTTTTCGACTTAGTCATTTTTCCGGCGTTTATCAGACTTTCAGATAGGGGAAATGTCAGTGAGCGTTCCGATTTCAGTTCCAGAGCGATTCGCCTGATGAGTCCTTCATATTTAGTCGTTTTCAGCCAATTTTCAGAATTTTTGAAAATTTCACTTTTTTGTGAAAATATCCACTAAATGAGGGAATAATATGTGTGACGGTACCACAGGAGTGTTCCAAATGTGTGTGGGTAGAATATATATCTCACGGGGATAAAATTGAAAAAAGTTTAAAATAAATTTTTTTTAGACTTAGTCATTTTTCCAGCGTTTATCAGACTTTCCGATAGGGGAAATGTCAGTGAGCGTTCCAATTTCAGTTCCAGAGCGATTCGCCCGATGAGTCCTTCATATTTAGTCGTTTTCAGCCAATTTTCTGAATTTTTGAAAATTTCACTTTTTTGTGAAAATATCCACTAAATGAGGGAATAATATGTTTGAGGGTACCCCAGGAGAGTTCCAAATGTGTGTGGGTAGAATATATATCCCACGGGGGTAAAATTGAAAAAAGTTTTAAAAAATTTTTTTTTAGACTTAGTCATTTTTCCGGCGTTTATCAGACTTTCCGATAGGGGAAATGTCAGTGAGCGTTCCAATTTCAGTTCCAGAGCGATTCGCCCGATGAGTCCTTCATATTTAGTCGTTTTCAGCCAATTTTCTGAATTTTTGAAAATTTCACTTTTTTGGGAAAATATCCACTAAATAAAGGAATAATATGTGTGAGGGTACCCCAGGAGAGTTCCAAATGTGTGTGGGTAGAATATATATCCCACGGGGGTAAAATTGAAAAAAGGTGAAAAAATTTTTTATTGGACTTAGTCATTTTTCCGGCGTTTATCAGACTTTCAGATAGGGGAAATGTCAGTGAGCGTTCCGATTTCAGTTCCAGAGCGATTCGCCCGATGAGTCCTTCATATTTAGTCGTTTTCAGCCAATTTTCAGAATTTTTGAAAATTTCACTTTTTTGTGAAAATATCCACTAAATGAGGGAATAAACCAGGAGAGTTCCAAATGTGTGTGGGTAGAAGATATATCCAAAGGTGGTAAAATTGAAAAAAGTTGAAAAAAATTTTTTTTTTCGACTTAGTCATTTTTCCGGCGTTTATCAGACTTTCAGATAGGGGAAATGTCAGTGAGCGTTCCGATTTCAGTTCCAGAGCGATTCGCCTGATGAGTCCTTCATATTTAGTCGTTTTCAGCCAATTTTCTGAATTTTTGAAAATTTCACTTTTTTGTGAAAATATCCACTAAATGAGGGAATAATATGTGTGACGGTACCCCATGAGTGTTCCAAATGTGTGTGGGTAGAATATATATCTCACGGGGGTAAAATTGAAAAAAGTTTAAAATAAATTTTTTTTAGACTTAGTCATTTTTCCAGCGTTTATCAGACTTTCCGATAGGGGAAATGTCAGTGAGCGTTCCAATTTCAGTTCCAGAGCGATTCGCCCGATGAGTCCTTCATATTTAGTCGTTTTCAGCCAATTTTCTGAATTTTTGAAAATTTCACTTTTTTGTGAAAATATCCACTAAATGAGGGAATAATATGTGTGAGGGTACCCCAGGAGAGTTCCAAATGTGTGTGGGTAGAATATATATCCCACGGGGGTAAAATTGAAAAAAGGTGAAAAAATTTTTTTTTGGACTTAGTCATTTTTCCGGCGTTAATCAGACTTTCAATTAGGGCAAATGTCAGTGAGCGTTCCGATTTCAGTTCCAGAGCGATTCGCCCGATGAGTCCTTCATATTTAGTCGTTTTCAGCCAATTTTCAGAATTTTTGAAAATTTCACTTTTTTGTGAAAATATCCACTAAATGAGGGAATAATATGTGTGAGGGCACCACAGGAGAGTTCCAAATGTGTGTGGGTAGAATATATATCCCACGGGGGTAAAATTTAAAAAAGTTTTAAAAAAATTTTTTTTAGACTTAGTAATTTTTCCGGCGTTTATCAGACTTTCAGATAGGGGAAATGTCAGTGAGCATTCCAATTTCAGTTCCAGAGCGATTCGCCGATGAGTCCTTCATATTTAGTTGTTTTCAGCCAATTTTCTGAATATTTGAAAATTTCACTTTTTTGTGAAAATATCCACTAAATGAGGGAATAATATGTTTGAGGGTACCCCAGGAGAGTTCCAAATGTGTGTGGGTAGAATATATATCCCACGGGGGTAAAATTGAAAAAAGTTTAAAAAAATTTTTTTTTAGACTTAGTCATTTTTCCGGCGTTTATCAGACTTTCAGATAGGGGAAATGTCAGTGAGCGTTCCGATTTCAGTTCCAGAGCGATTCGCCTGATGAGTCCTTCATATTTAGTCGTTTTCAGCCAATTTTCTGAATTTTTGAAAATTTCACTTTTTTGTGAAAATATCCACTAAATGAGGGAATAATATGTGTGACGGTACCCCAGGAGTGTTCCAAATGTGTGTGGGTAGAATATATATCTCACGGGGGTAAAATTGAAAAAAGTTTAAAATAAATTTTTTTTAGACTTAGTCATTTTTCCAGCGTTTATCAGACTTTCCGATAGGGGAAATGTCAGTGAGCGTTCCAATTTCAGTTCCAGAGCGATTCGCCCGATGAGTCCTTCATATTTAGTCGTTTTCAGCCAATTTTCAGAATTTTGAAAATTTCACTTCTTTGTGAAAATATCCACTAAATGAGGGAATACTATGTGTGAGGGTACCCCAGGAGAGTTCCAAATGTGTGTGGGTAGAAGATATATCCAAAGGTGGTAAAATTAAAAAAAAGTTGAAAAAAAATTTTTTTTTCGACTTAGTCATTTTTCCGGCGTTTATCAGACTTTCAGATAGGGGAAATGTCAGTGAGCGTTCCGATTTCAGTTCCAGAGCGATTCGCCCGATGAGTCCTTCTTATTTAGTCATTTTCAGCCAATTTTCTGAATTTTTGAAAATTTCACTTTTTTGTGAAAATATCCACTAAATGAGTGAATACTATGTGTTAGGGTACCCCAGGAGAGTTCCAAATGTGTGTAGGTAGAATATATATCCCACGGGGGTAAAATTGAAAAAAGGAGAAAAATTTTTTTTTTGGACTTAGTCATTTTTTCAGCGTTTATCAGACTTTCAGATAGGGGAAATGTCAGTGAGCGTTCCAATTTCAGTTCCAGAGCAATTCGCCCGATGAGTCCTTCATATTTAGTCGTTTTCAGCCAATTTTCAGAATTTTTGAAAATTTCACTTTTTTGTGAAAATATCCACTAAATGAGGGAATAATATGTGTGAGGGCACCACAGGAGAGTTCCAAATGTGTGTGGGTAGAATATATATCCCACGGGGGTAAAATTTAAAAAAGTTTTAAAAAAATTTTTTTTAGACTTAGTCATTTTTCCAGCGTTTATCAGACTTTCCGATAGGGGAAATGTCAGTGAGCGTTCCAATTTCAGTTCCAGAGCGATTCGCCCGATGAGTCCTTCATATTTAGTCGTTTTCAGCCAATTTTCTGAATTTTTGAAAATTTCACTTTTTTGTGAAAATATCCACTAAATGAGGGAATAATATGTGTGAGGGTACCCCAGGAGAGTTCCAAATGTGTGTGGGTAGAATATATATCCCACGGGGTAAAATTGAAAAAAGGTGAAAAAATTTTTTTTTGGACTTAGTCATTTTTCCGGCGTTTATCAGACTTTCAGATAGGGGAAATGTCAGTGAGCGTTCTGATTTCAGTGCCAGAGCGATTCGCCCGATGAGTCCTTCATATTTAGTCGTTTTCAGCCAATTTTCAGAATTTTTGAAAATTTCACTTTTTTGTGAAAATATCCACTAAATGAGGGAATAATATGTTTGAGGGTACCCCAGGAGAGTTCCAAATGTGTGTGGGTAGAATATATATCCCACGGGGGTAAAATTGAAAAAAGGTTTTAAAAAATTTTTTTTTAGACTTAGTCATTTTTCCGGCGTTTATCAGACTTTACGATAGGGGAAATGTCAGTGAGCGTTCCAATTTCAGTTCCAGAGCGATTCGCCCGATGAGTCCTTCATATTTAGTCGTTTTCAGCCAATTTTCTGAATTTTTGAAAATTTCACTTTTTTGGGAAAATATCCACTAAATAAAGGAATAATATGTGTGAGGGTACCCCAGGAGAGTTCCAAATGTGTGTGGGTAGAATATATATCCCACGGGGGTAAAATTGAAAAAAGGTGAAAAAATTTTTTTTTGGACTTAGTCATTTTTCCGGCGTTTATCAGACTTTCAGATAGGGGAAATGTCAGTGAGCGTTCCGATTTCAGTTCCAGAGCGATTCGCCCGATGAGTCCTTCATATTTAGTCGTTTTCAGCCAATTTTCAGAATTTTTGAAAATTTCACTTTTTTGTGAAAATATCCACTAAATGAGGGAATAATATGTGTACCCCAGGAGAGTTCCAAATGTGTGTGGGTAGAATATATATCCCACGGGGGTAAAATTGAAAAAAGTTTAAAAAATTTTTTTTTTGGACTTAGTAATTTTTCCGGCGTTAATCAGACTTTCAATTAGGGCAAATGTCAGTGAGCGTTCCGATTTCAGTTCCAGAGCGATTCGCCCGATGAGTCCTTCATATTTAGTCGTTTTCAGCCAATTTTCTGAATATTTGAAAATTTCACTTTTTTTGTGAAAATATCCACTAAATGAGGGAATAATATGTTTGAGGGTACCCCAGGAGAGTTCCAAATGTGTGTGGGTAGAATATATATCCCACAGGGGTAAAATTGAAAAAAGTTTAAAAAAAATTTTTTTTAGACTTAGTCATTTTTCCGGCGTTTATCAGACTTTCCGATAGGGGAAATGTCAGTGAGCGTTCCAATTTCAGTTCCAGAGCGATTCGCCCGATGAGTCCTTCATATTTAGTCGTTTTCAGCCAATTTTCTGAATTTTTGAAAATTTCACTTTTTTGTGAAAATGTCCACTAAATACAGGAATAATATGTGTGAGGGTACCCCAGGAGAGTTCCAAATGTGTGTGGGTAGAATATATATCCCACGGGGGTAAAATTGAAAAAAGGTGAAAAAAATTTTTTTGGGACTTAGTCATTTTTCCGGCGTTTATCAGACTTTCAGATAGGGGAAATGTCAGTGAGCGTTCCGATTTCATTTCCAGAGCGATTCGCCCGATGAGTCCTTCATATTTAGTCGTTTTCAGCCAATTTTCAGAATTTTTGAAAATTTCACTTTTTTGTGAAAATATCCACTAAATGAGGGAATAAAATGTGTGAGGGTACCCCAGGAGAGTTCCAAATGTGTGTGGGTAGAAGATATATCCAAAGGTGGTAAAATTGAAAAAAGTTGAAAAAAATTTTATTTTCCGACTTAGTCATTTTTCCGGCGTTTATCAGACTTTCCGATAGGGGAAATGTCAGTGAGCGTTCCAATTTCAGTTCCAGAGCGATTCGCCCGATGAGTCCTTCATATTTAGTCGTTTTCAGCCAATTTTCTGAATTTTTGAAAATTTCACTTTTTTGTGAAAATGTCCACTAAATACAGGAATAATATGTGTGAGGGTACCCCAGGAGAGTTCCAAATGTGTGTGGGTAGAATATATATCCCACGGGGGTAAAATTGAAAAAAGGTGAAAAAAATTTTTTTGGGACTTAGTCATTTTTCCGGCGTTTATCAGACTTTCAGATAGGGGAAATGTCAGTGAGCGTTCCGATTTCAGTTCCAGAGCGATTCGCCCGATGAGTCCTTCTTATTTAGTCGTTTTCAGCCAATTTTCTGAATTTTTGAAAATTTACTTTTTTGAGAAAATATCCACTAAATGAGGGAATAATATGTGTGAGGGTACCCCAGGAGAGTTCCAAATGTGTGTGGGTAGAATATATATCCCACGGGGGTAAAATTGAAAAAAGTTTAAAAATTTTTTTTTTAGATTTAGCCATTTTTCTGGCTTTTATCAGACTTTCAGATAGGGGAAATGTCAGTGAACGTTCCAATTTCAGTTCCAGAGCGATTCGCCCGATGAGTCCTTCATATTTAGTGGTTTTCAGCCAATTTTCTGAATTTTTGAAAATTTCACTTTTTTGTGAAAATATCCACTAAATGAGGGAATACTATGTGTGAGGGTACCCCAGGAGAGTTCCAAATGTGTGGGTAGAATATATATCCCACCGGGGTAAAATTGAAAAAAGTTTAAAAAAAATTTTTTTTAGACTTAGTCATTTTTCAGGCGTTTATCAGACTTTCAGATAGGGGAAATGTCAGTGAGCGTTCCAATTTCAGTTCCAGAGCGATTCGCCTGATGAGTCCTTCATATTTAGTCGTTTTCAGCCAATTTTCTGAATTTTTGAAAATTTCACTTTTTTGTGAAAATATCCACTAAATGAGGAAATAATATGTGTGAGGGTACACCAGGAGAGTTCCAAATGTGTGTGGGTAGAATATATATCCCACGGGGGTAAAATTGAAAAAATGAGAAAAATTTTTTTTTTAGACTTAGTCATTTTTTCAGCGTTTATCAAACTTTCAGATAGAGGAAATGTCAGTGAGCGTTCCAATTTCATTTCCAGAGCAATTCGCCCGATGAGTCCTTCATATTTAGTCGTTTTCAGCCAATTTTCAGAATTTTGAAAATTTCACTTCTTTGTGAAAATATCCACTAAATGAGGGAATACTATGTGTGAGGGTACCCCAGGAGAGTTCCAAATGTGTGTGGGTAGAAGATATATCCAAAGGTGGTAAAATTAAAAAAAAGTTGAAAAAAAATTTTTTTTTCGACTTAGTCATTTTTCCGGCGTTTATCAGACTTTCAGATAGGGGAAATGTCAGTGAGCGTTCCGATTTCAGTTCCAGAGCGATTCGCCCGATGAGTCCTTCTTATTTAGTCATTTTCAGCCAATTTTCTGAATTTTTGAAAATTTCACTTTTTTGTGAAAATATCCACTAAATGAGTGAATACTATGTGTTAGGGTACCCCAGGAGAGTTCCAAATGTGTGTGGGTAGAATATATATCCCACGGGGGTAAAATTGAAAAAAGGAGAAAAATTTTTTTTTTGGACTTAGTCATTTTTTCAGCGTTTATCAGACTTTCAGATAGGGGAAATGTCAGTGAGCGTTCCAATTTCAGTTCCAGAGCAATTCGCCCGATGAGTCCTTCATATTTAGTCGTTTTCAGCCAATTTTCAGAATTTTTGAAAATTTCACTTTTTTGTGAAAATATCCACTAAATGAGGGAATAATATGTGTGAGGGCACCACAGGAGAGTTCCAAATGTGTGTGGGTAGAATATATATCCCACGGGGGTAAAATTTAAAAAAGTTTTAAAAAAATTTTTTTTAGACTTAGTAATTTTTCCGGCGTTTATCAGACTTTCAGATAGGGGAAATGTCAGTGAGCATTCCAATTTCAGTTCCAGAGCGATTCGCCGATGAGTCCTTCATATTTAGTTGTTTTCAGCCAATTTTCTGAATTTTTGAAAATTTCACTTTTTTGTGAAAATATCCACTAAATGAGGAAATAATATGTGTGAGGGTACCCCAGGAGAGTTCCAAATGTGTGTGGGTAGAATATATATCCCACGGGGGTAAAATTGAAAAAAGTTTAAATAAATTTTTTTTAGACTTAGTCATTTTTCCGGCGTTTATCAGACTTTCAGATAGGGGAAATGTCAGTGAGCGTTCCAATTTCAGTTCCAGAGCGATTCGCCCGATGAGTCCTTCATATTTAGTCGTTTTCAGCCAATTTTCTGAATTTTTGAAAATTTCACTTTTTTGTGAAAATATCCACTAAATAAGGAAATAATATGTGTGAGGGTACCCCAGGAGAGTTCAAATGTGTGTGGGTAGAATATATATCCCACAGGGGTAAAATTGAAAACAGTTTTAAAAAAAATTTTATGGACTTAGTCATTTTTCCGGCGTTTATCAGACTTTCAGATAGGGGAAATGTCAGTGAGCATTCCAATTTCAGTTCCAGAGCGATTCGCACGATGAGTCCTTCATATTTAGTCGTTTTCAGCCAATTTTCTGAATTTTTGAAAATTTCACTTTTTTGTGAAAATATCCACTAAATGAGGGAATAATATGTGTGAGGGTACCCCAGGAGAGTTCCAAATGTGTGTGGGTAGAATCTATATCCCACGGGGGTAAAATTGAAAAAAGTTAAAAAAAAATTTTTTTTAGACTTAGTCATTTTTCCGACGTTTATCAGACTTTCAGATAGGGGAAATGTCAGTGAGCGTTCCAATTTCAGTTCCAGAGCGATTCGCCCGTTGAGTCCTTCATATTTAGTCGTTTTCAGCCAATTTTCAGAATTTTTGAAAATTTCAATTTTTTGTGAAAATATCCACTAAATGAGGGAATAATATGTGTGAGGGTACCCCAGGAGAGTTCCAAATGTGTGTGGGTAGAATATATATCCCACGGGGGTAAAATTGAAAAAAGTTTAAAAATTTTTTTTTTAGATTTAGCCATTTTTCTGACTTTTATCAGACTTTCAGATAGGGGAAATGTCAGTGAGCGTTCCAATTTCAGTTCCAGAGCGATTCTCCCGATGAGTCCTTCTTATTTAGTCGTTTTCAGCCAATTTTCTGAATTTTTGAAAATTTCACTTTTTTGTGAAAATATCCACTAAATGAGGGAATAGTATGTGTGAGGGTAACCCAGGAGAGTTCCAAATGTGTGTGGGTAGAATATATATCCCACGGGGGTAAAATTTAAAAAAGTTTTAAAAAATTTTTTTTTAGACTTAGTCATTTTTCCGGCGTTTATCAGACTTTCAGATAGGGGAAATGTCAGTGAGCATTCCAATTTCAGTTCCAGAGCGATTCTCCCGATGAGTCCTTCTTATTTAGTCGTTTTCAGCCAATTTTCTGAATTTTTGAAAATTTCACTTTTTTGTGAAAATATCCACTAAATAAGGAAATAATATGTGTGAGGGTACCCCAGGAGAGTTCAAATGTGTGTGGGTAGAATATATATCCCACAGGGGTAAAATTGAAAACAGTTTTAAAAAAAATTTTATGGACTTAGTCATTTTTCCGGCGTTTATCAGACTTTCAGATAGGGGAAATGTCAGTGAGCATTCCAATTTCAGTTCCAGAGCGATTCGCACGATGAGTCCTTCATATTTAGTCGTTTTCAGCCAATTTTCTGAATTTTTGAAAATTTCACTTTTTTGTGAAAATATCCACTAAATGAGGGAATAATATGTGTACCCCAGGAGAGTTCCAAATGTGTGTGGGTAGAATATATATCCCACGGGGGTAAAATTGAAAAAAGTTAAAAAAAATTTTTTTTTGGACTTAGCAATTTTTCCGGCGTTAATCAGACTTTCAATTAGGGCAAATGTCAGTGAGCGTTCCGATTTCAGTTCCAGAGCGATTCGCCTGATGCGTCCTTCATATTTAGTTGTTTTCAGCCAATTTTCTGAATATTTGAAAATTTCACTTTTTTGTGAAAATATCCACTAATTGAGGGAATAAAATGTGTGAGGGTACCACAGGAGAGTTCCAAATGTGTGTGGGTAGAAGATATATCCAAAGGTGGTAAAATTGAAAAAAGTTGAAAAAAATTTTTTTTTTCGACTTAGTCATTTTTCCAGTTTATCAGACTTTCAGATAGGGGAAATGTCAGTGAGCGTTCCGATTTCAGTTCCAGAGCGATTTGCCTGATGAGTCCTTCATATTTAGTCGTTTTCAGCCAATTTTCTGAATTTTTGAAAATTTCACTTTTTTGTGAAAATATCCACTAAATGAGGGAATAATATGTGTGACGGTACCCCAGGAGTTTTCCAAATGTGTGTGGGTAGAATATATATCCCACGGGGGTAAAATTGAAAAAAGTTTAAAAAAAATTTTTTTTAGACTTAGTCATTTTTTCGGCGTTTATCAGACTTTCAGATAGAGGAAATGTCAGTGAGCATTCCAATTTCCGTTCCAGAGCGATTCGCCGATTGAGTCCTTCATAATTAGTCGTTTTCAGCCAATTTTCTGAATTTTTGAAAATTTCACTTTTTTGTGAAAATATCCACTAAATGAGGGAATAATATGTGTGAGGGTACCCCAGGAGAGTTCCAAATGTGTGTGGGTAGAATCTATATCCCACGGGGGTAAAATTGAAAAAAGTTAAAAAAAAATTTTTTTTAGACTTAGTCATTTTTCCGGCGTTTATCAGACTTTCAGATAGGGGAAATGTCAGTGAGCGTTCCAATTTCAGTTCCAGAGCGATTCGCCCGTTGAGTCCTTCATATTTAGTCGTTTTCAGCCAATTTTCAGAATTTTTGAAAATTTCAATTTTTTGTGAAAATATCCACTAAATGAGGGAATAATATGTGTGAGGGTACCCCAGGAGAGTTCCAAATGTGTGTGGGTAGAATATATATCCCACGGGGGTAAAATTGAAAAAAGTTTAAAAATTTTTTTTTTAGATTTAGCCATTTTTCCGACTTTTATCAGACTTTCAGATAGGGGAAATGTCAGTGAGCGTTCCAATTTCAGTTCCAGAGCGATTCTCCCGATGAGTCCTTCTTATTTAGTCGTTTTCAGCCAATTTTCTGAATTTTTGAAAATTTCACTTTTTTGTGAAAATATCCACTAAATGAGGGAATACTATGTGTGAGGGTAACCCAGGAGAGTTCCAAATGTGTGTGGGTAGAATATATATCCCACGGGGGTAAAATTTAAAAAAGTTTTAAAAAATTTTTTTTTAGACTTAGTCATTTTTCCGGCGTTTATCAGACTTTCAGATAGGGGAAATGTCAGTGAGCATTCCAATTTCAGTTCCAGAGCGATTCGCCCGATGAGTCCTTCATATTTAGTTGTTTTCAGCCAATTTTCTGAATTTTTGAAAATTTCACTTTTTTGTGAAAATATCCTCTAAATGAGGGAATAATATGTGTGAGGGTACCCCAGGAGAGTTCCAAATGTGTGTGGGTAGAATCTATATCCCACGGGGGTAAAATTGAAAAAAGTTAAAAAAAAATTTTTTTTAGACTTAGTCATTTTTCCGGCGTTTATCAGACTTTCAGATAGGGGAAATGTCAGTGAGCGTTCCAATTTCAGTTCCAGAGCGATTCGCCCGATGAGTCCTTCATATTTAGTCGTTTTCAGCCAATTTTCTGAATTTTTGAAAATTTCACTTTTTTGTGAAAATATCCACTAAATGAGGGAATAATATGTGTGAGGGTACCCCAGGAGAGTTCCAAATGTGTGTGGGTAGAATCTATATCCCACGGGGGTAAAATTGAAAAAAGTTAAAAAAAAATTTTTTTTAGACTTAGTCATTTTTCCGGCATTTATCAGACTTTCAGATAGGGGAAATGTCAGTGAGCGTTCCAATTTCAGTTCCAGAGCGATTCGCCCGTTGAGTCCTTCATATTTAGTCGTTTTCAGCCAATTTTCAGAATTTTTGAAAATTTCAATTTTTTGTGAAAATATCCACTAAATGAGGGAATAATATGTGTGAGGGTACCCCAGGAGAGTTCCAAATGTGTGTGGGTAGAATATATATCCCACGGGGGTAAAATTGAAAAAAGTTTAAAAATTTTTTTTTTAGATTTAGCCATTTTTCCGACTTTTATCAGACTTTCAGATAGGGGAAATGTCAGTGAGCGTTCCAATTTCAGTTCCAGAGCGATTCTCCCGATGAGTCCTTCTTATTTAGTCGTTTTCAGCCAATTTTCTGAATTTTTGAAAATTTCACTTTTTTGTGAAAATATCCACTAAATGAGGGAATACTATGTGTGAGGGTAACCCAGGAGAGTTCCAAATGTGTGTGGGTAGAATATATATCCCACGGGGGTAAAATTTAAAAAAGTTTTAAAAAATTTTTTTTTAGACTTAGTCATTTTTCCGGCGTTTATCAGACTTTCAGATAGGGGAAATGTCAGTGAGCATTCCAATTTCAGTTCCAGAGCGATTCGCCCGATGAGTCCTTCATATTTAGTTGTTTTCAGCCAATTTTCTGAATTTTTGAAAATTTCACTTTTTTGTGAAAATATCCTCTAAATGAGGGAATAATATGTGTGAGGGTACCCCAGGAGAGTTCCAAATGTGTGTGGGTAGAATCTATATCCCACGGGGGTAAAATTGAAAAAAGTTAAAAAAAAATTTTTTTTAGACTTAGTCATTTTTCCGGCGTTTATCAGACTTTCAGATAGGGGAAATGTCAGTGAGCGTTCCAATTTCAGTTCCAGAGCGATTCGCCCGATGAGTCCTTCATATTTAGTCGTTTTCAGCCAATTTTCTGAATTTTTGAAAATTTCACTTTTTTGTGAAAATATCCACTAAATGAGGGAATAATATGTGTGAGGGTACCCCAGGAGAGTTCCAAATGTGTGTGGGTAGAATCTATATCCCACGGGGGTAAAATTGAAAAAAGTTTAAAAATTTTTTTTTTAGATTTAGCCATTTTTCCGACTTTTATCAGACTTTCAGATAGGGGAAATGTCAGTGAGCGTTCCAATTTCAGTTCCAGAGCGATTCTCCCGATGAGTCCTTCTTATTTAGTCGTTTTCAGCCAATTTTCTGAATTTTTGAAAATTTCACTTTTTTGTGAAAATATCCACTAAATGAGGGAATACTATGTGTGAGGGTAACCCAGGAGAGTTCCAAATGTGTGTGGGTAGAATATATATCCCACGGGGGTAAAATTTAAAAAAGTTTTAAAAAATTTTTTTTTAGACTTAGTCATTTTTCCGGCGTTTATCAGACTTTCAGATAGGGGAAATGTCAGTGAGCATTCCAATTTCAGTTCCAGAGCGATTCGCCCGATGAGTCCTTCATATTTAGTTGTTTTCAGCCAATTTTCTGAATTTTTGAAAATTTCACTTTTTTGTGAAAATATCCTCTAAATGAGGGAATAATATGTGTGAGGGTACCCCAGGAGAGTTCCAAATGTGTGTGGGTAGAATCTATATCCCACGGGGGTAAAATTGAAAAAAGTTAAAAAAAAATTTTTTTTAGACTTAGTCATTTTTCCGGCGTTTATCAGACTTTCAGATAGGGGAAATGTCAGTGAGCGTTCCAATTTCAGTTCCAGAGCGATTCGCCCGATGAGTCCTTCATATTTAGTCGTTTTCAGCCAATTTTCTGAATTTTTGAAAATTTCACTTTTTTGTGAAAATATCCACTAAATAAGGGAATAATATGTGTGAGGGTACCCAAAGAGAGTTCCAAATGTGTGTGGGTAGAATATATATCCCACGGGGGTAAAATTGAAAAAAGTTGAAAAAAATTTTTTTTTACACTTAGTCATTTTTCCGGCGTTTATCAGACTTTCAGATAGGGGAAATGTCAGTGAGCGTTCCGATTTCAGTTCCAGAGCGATTCGCCGATTGAGTCCTTCATATTTAGTCGTTTTCAGCCAATTTTCAGAATTTTTGAAAATTTCACTTTTTTGTGAAAATATTCACTAAATGAGGGAATAATATGTGTGAGGGTACCCCAGGAGAGTTCCAAATGTGTGTGGGTAGAATATATATCCCACGGGGGTAAAATTGAAAAAAGTTAAAAAAAAATTTTTTTTAGACTTAGTCATTTTTCCAGCGTTTATCAGACTTTCAGATAGGGGAAATGTCAGTGAGCGTTCCAATTTCAGTTCCAGAGCGATTCGCCCGATGAGTCCTTCATATTTAGTCGTTTTCAGCCAATTTTCAGAATTTTTGAAAATTTCACTTTTTTGTGAAAATATCTACTAAATGAGGAAATAATATGTGTGAGGGTACCCCAGGAGAGTTCCAAATGTGTGTGGGTAGAATATATATCCCACGGGGGTAAAATTGAAAAAAGTTTAAAAAAATTTTTTTTTAGACTTAGTCATTTTTCCGGCGTTTATCAGACTTTCAGATAGGGGAAATGTCAGTGAGCGTTCCAATTTCAGTTCCAGAGCGATTCGCCGATTGAGTCCTTCATATTTAGTCGTTTTCAGCCAATTTTCAGAATTTTTGAAAATTTCACTTTTTTGTGAAAATATCCACTAAATGAGGGAATAATATGTGTGAGGGTACCCCAGGAGAGTTCCAAATGTGTGTGGGTAGAATCTATATCCCACGGGGGTAAAATTGAAAATAGTAAAAATAAAATTTTTTTTAGACTTAGTCATTTTTCCGGCGTTTATCAGACTTTCAGATAGGGGAAATGTTAGTGAGTGTTCCAATTTCAGTTCCAGAGCGATTCGCCCGATGAGTCCTTCATATTTAGTCGTTTTCAGCCAATTTTCTGAATTTTTGAAAATTTCACTTTTTTGTAAAAATATCTACTAAATGAGGAAATAATATGTGTGAGGGTACCCCAGGAGAGTTCCAAATGTGTGTGGGTAGAATCTATATCCCACGGGGGTAAAATTGAAAAGAGTTAAAAAAAAATTTTTTTTAGACTTAGTCATTTTTCCGGCGTTTATCAGACTTTCAGCTGGGGAAATGTCAGTGAGCGTTCCAATTTCAGTTCCAGAGCGATTCGCCCGATGAGTTCTTCATATTTAGTCGTTTTCAGCCAATTTTCTGAATTTTTGAAAATTTCACTTTTTTGTGAAAATATCCACTAAATGAGGAAATAATATGTGTGAGGGTACCCCAGGAGAGTTCCAAATGTGTGTGGGTAGAATATATATCCCACGGGGGTAAAATTGAAAAAAGGTGAAAAAAAATTTTTTTTAGACTTCGTCATTTTTCCGGCGTTTATCAGACTTTCAGATAGGGGAAATGTCAGTGAGCGTTCCAATTTCAGTTCCAGAGTGATTCGCCCGATGAGTCCTTCATATTTAGTCGTTTTCAGCCAATTTTCAGAATTTTTGAAAATTTCAATTTTTTGTGAAAATATCCACTAAATGAGGGAATAATATGTGTGAGGGTACCCCAGGAGAGTTCCAAATGTGTGTGGGTAGAATATATATCCCACGGGGGTAAAATTGAAAAAAGTTTAAAAATTTTTTTTTTAGATTTAGCCATTTTTCCGGCTTTTATCAGACTTTCAGATAGGGGAAATGTCAGTGAGCGTTCCAATTTCAGTTCCAGAGCGATTCTCCCGATGAGTCCTTCTTATTTAGTCGTTTTCAGCCAATTTTCAGAATTTTTGAAAATTTCACTTTTTTGTGAAAATATCCACTAAATGAGGGAATAATATGTGTGAGGGTACCCCAGGAGAGTTCCAAATGTGTGTGGGTAGAATCTATATCCCACGGGTGTAAAATTGAAAAAAGTTGAAAAAAAATTTTTTTTACACTTAGTCATTTTTCCTGCATTTATCAGACTTTCAGATAGGGGAAATGTCAGTGAGCGTTCCAATTTCAGTTCCAGAGCGATTCGCCGATTGAGTCCTTCATATTTAGTCGTTTTCAGCCAATTTTCAGAATTTTTGAAAATTTCACTTTTTTGTGAAAATATCCAGTAAATGAGGGAATACTATGTGTGAGGGTACCCCAGGAGAGTTCCAAATGTGTGTGGGTAGAATATATATCCCACGGGGGTAAAATTGAAAAAAGTTTAAAAATTTTTTTTTTAGATTTAGCCATTTTTCCGTCTTTTATCAGACTTTCAGATAGGGGAAATGTCAGTGAGCGTTCCAATTTCAGTTCCAGAGCGATTCTCCCGATGAGTCCTTCTTATTTAGTCGTTTTCAGCCAATTTTCTGAATTTTTGAAAATTTCACTTTTTTGTGAAAATATCCAGTAAATGAGGGAATACTATGTGTGAGGGTACCCCAGGAGAGTTCCAAATGTGTGTGGGTAGAATATATATCCCACGGGGGTAAAATTTAAAAAAGTTTTAAAAAAATTTTTTTTAGACTTGGTCATTTTTCCGGCGTTTATCAGACTTTCAGATAGGGGAAATGTCAGTGAGCATTCCAATTTTAGTTCCAGAGCAATTCGCCCGATGAGTCCTTCATATTTAGTCGTTTTCAGCCAATTTTCAGAATTTTTGAAAATTTCAATTTTTTGTGAAAATATCCACTAAATGAGGGAATAATATGTGTGAGGGTACCCCAGGAGAGTTCCAAATGTGTGTGGGTAGAATCTATATCCCACGGGGGTAAAATTGAAAATAGTAAAAATAAAATTTTTTTTAGACTTAGTCATTTTTCCGGCGTTTATCAGACTTTCAGATAGGGGAAATGTTAGTGAGTGTTCCAATTTCAGTTCCAGAGCGATTCGCCCGATGAGTCCTTCATATTTAGTCGTTTTCAGCCAATTTTCTGAATTTTTGAAAATTTCACTTTTTTGTAAAAATATCTACTAAATGAGGAAATAATATGTGTGAGGGTACCCCAGGAGAGTTCCAAATGTGTGTGGGTAGAATCTATATCCCACGGGGGTAAAATTGAAAAGAGTTAAAAAAAAATTTTTTTTAGACTTAGTCATTTTTCCGGCGTTTATCAGACTTTCAGCTGGGGAAATGTCAGTGAGCGTTCCAATTTCAGTTCCAGAGCGATTCGCCCGATGAGTTCTTCATATTTAGTCGTTTTCAGCCAATTTTCTGAATTTTTGAAAATTTCACTTTTTTGTGAAAATATCCACTAAATGAGGAAATAATATGTGTGAGGGTACCCCAGGAGAGTTCCAAATGTGTGTGGGTAGAATATATATCCCACGGGGGTAAAATTGAAAAAAGGTGAAAAAAAATTTTTTTTAGACTTCGTCATTTTTCCGGCGTTTATCAGACTTTCAGATAGGGGAAATGTCAGTGAGCGTTCCAATTTCAGTTCCAGAGTGATTCGCCCGATGAGTCCTTCATATTTAGTCGTTTTCAGCCAATTTTCAGAATTTTTGAAAATTTCAATTTTTTGTGAAAATATCCACTAAATGAGGGAATAATATGTGTGAGGGTACCCCAGGAGAGTTCCAAATGTGTGTGGGTAGAATATATATCCCACGGGGGTAAAATTGAAAAAAGTTTAAAAATTTTTTTTTTAGATTTAGCCATTTTTCCGGCTTTTATCAGACTTTCAGATAGGGGAAATGTCAGTGAGCGTTCCAATTTCAGTTCCAGAGCGATTCTCCCGATGAGTCCTTCTTATTTAGTCGTTTTCAGCCAATTTTCAGAATTTTTGAAAATTTCACTTTTTTGTGAAAATATCCACTAAATGAGGGAATAATATGTGTGAGGGTACCCCAGGAGAGTTCCAAATGTGTGTGGGTAGAATCTATATCCCACGGGTGTAAAATTGAAAAAAGTTGAAAAAAAATTTTTTTTACACTTAGTCATTTTTCCTGCATTTATCAGACTTTCAGATAGGGGAAATGTCAGTGAGCGTTCCAATTTCAGTTCCAGAGCGATTCGCCGATTGAGTCCTTCATATTTAGTCGTTTTCAGCCAATTTTCAGAATTTTTGAAAATTTCACTTTTTTGTGAAAATATCCAGTAAATGAGGGAATACTATGTGTGAGGGTACCCCAGGAGAGTTCCAAATGTGTGTGGGTAGAATATATATCCCACGGGGGTAAAATTGAAAAAAGTTTAAAAATTTTTTTTTTAGATTTAGCCATTTTTCCGTCTTTTATCAGACTTTCAGATAGGGGAAATGTCAGTGAGCGTTCCAATTTCAGTTCCAGAGCGATTCTCCCGATGAGTCCTTCTTATTTAGTCGTTTTCAGCCAATTTTCTGAATTTTTGAAAATTTCACTTTTTTGTGAAAATATCCAGTAAATGAGGGAATACTATGTGTGAGGGTACCCCAGGAGAGTTCCAAATGTGTGTGGGTAGAATATATATCCCACGGGGGTAAAATTTAAAAAAGTTTTAAAAAAATTTTTTTTAGACTTGGTCATTTTTCCGGCGTTTATCAGACTTTCAGATAGGGGAAATGTCAGTGAGCATTCCAATTTTAGTTCCAGAGCAATTCGCCCGATGAGTCCTTCATATTTAGTTGTTTTCAGCCAATTTTCTGAATTTTTGAAAATTTCACTTTTTTGTGAAAATATCTACTAAATGAGGAAATAATATGTGTGAGGGTACCCCAGGAGAGTTCCAAATGTGTGTGGGTAGAATATATATCCCACGGGGGTAAAATTGAAAAAAGTTTAAAAAAATTTTTTTTAGACTTAGTCATTTTTCCGGCGTTTATCAGACTTTCAGATAGGGGAAATGTCAGTGAGCGTTCCAATTTCAGTTCCAGAGCGATTCGCCGATTGAGTCCTTCATATTTAGTCGTTTTCAGCCAATTTTCAGAATTTTTGAAAATTTCACTTTTTTGTGAAAATATCCACTAAATGAGGGAATAATATGTGTGAGGGTACCCCAGGAGAGTTCCAAATGTGTGTGGGTAGAATCTATATCCCACGGGGGTAAAATTGAAAAAAGTTAAAAAAAAATTTTTTTTAGACTTAGTCATTTTTCCGGCGTTTATCAGACTTTCAGATAGGGGAAATGTCAGTGAGCGTTCCAATTTCAGTTCCAGAGCGATTCGCCCGATGAGTCCTTCATATTTAGTCGTTTTCAGCCAATTTTCTGAATTTTTGAAAATTTCACTTTTTTGTGAAAATATCCACTAAATAAGGGAATAATATGTGTGAGGGTACCCCAAGAGAGTTCCAAATGTGTGTGGGTAGAATATATATCCCACGGGGGTAAAATTGAAAAAAGTTGAAAAAAAATTTTTTTTACACTTAGTCATTTTTCCGGCGTTTATCAGACTTTCAGATAGGGGAAATGTCAGTGAGCGTTCCAATTTCAGTTCCAGAGCGGTTCGCCGATTGAGTCCTTCATATTTAGTCGTTTTCAGCCAATTTTCAGAATTTTTGAAAATTTCACTTTTTTGTGAAAATATCCACTAAATGAGGGAATAATATGTGTGAGGGTACCCCAGGAGAGTTCCAAATGTGTGTGGGTAGAATCTATATCCCACGGGGGTAAAATTGAAAAAAGTTAAAAAAAAATTTTTTTTAGACTTAGTCATTTTTCCAGCGTTTATCAGACTTTCAGATAGGGGAAATGTCAGTGAGCGTTCCAATTTCAGTTCCAGAGCGATTCGCCCGATGAGTCCTTCATATTTAGTCGTTTTCAGCCAATTTTCTGAATTTTTGAAAATTTCACTTTTTTGTAAAAATATCTACTAAATGAGGAAATAATATGTGTGAGGGTACCCCAGGAGAGTTCCAAATGTGTGTGGGTAGAATCTATATCCCACGGGGGTAAAATTGAAAAAAGTTTAAAAAAAATTTTTTTTAGACTTAGTCATTTTTCCAGCGTTTATCAGACTTTCCGATAGGGGAAATGTCAGTGAGCGTTCCAATTTCAGTTCCAGAGCGATTCGCCCGATGAGTCCTTCATATTTAGTCGTTTTCAGCCAATTTTCTGAATTTTTGAAAATTTCACTTTTTTGTGAAAATATCCACTAAATAAGGGAATAATATGTGTGAGGGTACCCCAAGAGAGTTCCAAATGTGTGTGGGTAGAATATATATCCCACGGGGGTAAAATTGAAAAAAGGTGAAAAAATTTTTTTTTGGACTTAGTCATTTTTCCGGCGTTTATCAGACTTTCAGATAGGGGAAATGTCAGTGAGCGTTCCGATTTCAGTTCCAGAGCGATTCGCCGATTGAGTCCTTCATATTTAGTCGTTTTCAGCCAGTTTTCAGAATTTTTGAAAATTTCACTTTTTTTGTGAAAATATCCACTAAATGAGGGAATAATATGTGTGAGGGTACCCCAGGAGAGTTCCAAATGTGTGTGGGTAGAATCTATATCCCACGGGGGTAAAATTGAAAAAAGTTAAAAAAAAATTTTTTTTAGACTTAGTCATTTTTCCAGCGTTTATCAGACTTTCAGATAGGGGAAATGTCAGTGAGCGTTCCGATTTCAGTTCCAGAGCGATTCGCCCGATGAGTCCTTCATATTTAGTCGTTTTCAGCCAATTTTCAGAATTTTTGAAAATTTCAATTTTTTGTGAAAATATCCACTAAATGAGGGAATACTATGTGTGAGGGTACCCCAGGAGAGTTCCAAATGTGTGTGGGTAGAATATATATCCCACGGGGGTAAAATTTAAAAAAGTTTTAAAAAAATTTTTTTTAGACTTAGTCATTTTTCCGGCGTTTATCAGACTTTCAGATAGGGGAAATGTCATTGAGCATTCCAATTTCAGTTCCAGAGCGATTCGCCCGATGAGTCCTTCATATTTAGTCATTTTCAGCCAATTTTCTGAATTTTTGAAAATTTCACTTTTTTGTGAAAATATCCACTAAATGAGGAAATAATATGTGTGAGGGTACCCCAGGAGAGTTCCAAATGTGTGTGGGTAGAATATATATCCCACGGGGGTAAAATTGAAAAAAGGTGAAAAAAAATTTTTTTTGGACTTAGTCATTTTTCCGGCGTTTATCAGACTTTCAGATAGGGGAAATGTCAGTGAGCGTTCCGATTTCAGTTCCAGAGCGATTCGCCCGATGAGTCCTTCATATTTAGTCGTTTTCAGCCAATTTTCAGAATTTTTGAAAATTTCACTTTTTTGTGAAAATATCCACTAAATGAGGGAATAAAATGTGTGAGGGTACCCCAGGAGAGTTCCAAATGTGTGTGGGTAGAAGATATATCCAAAGGTGGTAAAATTGAAAAAAGTTGAAAAAAAATTTTTTTTTCGACTTAGTCATTTTTCCGGCGTTTATCAGACTTTCAGATAGGGGAAATTTCAGTGAGCGTTCCGATTTCAGTTCAAGAGCGATTCGCCTGATGAGTCCTTCATATTTAGTCATTTTCAGCCAATTATCTGAATTTTTGAAAATTTCACTTTTTTGTGAAAATATCCACTAAATGAGGGAATAATATGTGTGACGGTACCCCAGGAGTGTTCCAAATGTGTGTGGGTAGAATATATATCTCACGGGGGTAAAATTGAAAAAAGTTTAAAAAAAATTTTTTTTAGACTTAGTCATTTTTCCAGCGTTTATCAGACTTTCCGATAGGGGAAATGTCAGTGAGCGTTCCAATTTCAGTTCCAGAGCGATTAGCCCGATGAGTCCTTCATATTTAGTCGTTTTCAGCCAATTTTCTGAATTTTTGAAAATTTCACTTTTTTGTGAAAATATCCACTAAATGAGGGAATAATATGTGTGAGGGTACCCCAGGAGAGTTCCAAATGTGTGTGGGTAGAATCTATATCCCACGGGGGTAAAATTGAAAAAAGTAAAAAAAAAATTTTTTTTAGACTTACTCATTTTTCCGGCGTTTATCAGACTTTCAGATAGGGGAAATGTCAGTGAGCGTTCCAATTTCAGTTCCAGAGCGATTCGCCCGATGAGTCCTTCATATTTAGTCGTTTTCAGCCAATTTTCTGAATTTTTGAAAATTTCACTTTTTTGTGAAAATATCCACTAAATAAGGGAATAATATGTGTGAGGGTACCCCAAGAGAGTTCCAAATGTGTGTGGGTAGAAGATATATCCAAAGGTGGTAAAATTGAAAAAAGTTGAAAAAAAATTTTTTTTTCGACTTAGTCATTTTTCCGGCGTTTATCAGACTTTCAGATAGGGGAAATGTCAGTGAGCGTTCCGATTTCAGTTCAAGAGCGATTCGCCTGATGAGTCCTTCATATTTAGTCGTTTTCAGCCAATTAAATGAATTTTTGAAAATTTCACTTTTTTGTGAAAATATCCACTAAATGAGGGAATAATATGTGTGACGGTACCCCAGGAGTGTTCCAAATGTGTGTGGGTAGAATATATATCTCACGGGGGTAAAATTGAAAAAAGTTTAAAAAAAATTTTTTTTAGACTTAGTCATTTTTCCAGCGTTTATCAGACTTTCCGATAGGGGAAATGTCAGTGAGCGTTCCAATTTCAGTTCCAGAGCGATTCGCCCGATGAGTCCTTCATATTTAGTCGTTTTCAGCCAATTTTCTGAATTTTTGAAAATTTCACTTTTTTGTGAAAATATCCACTAAATGAGGGAATAATATGTGTGAGGGTACCCCAGGAGAGTTCCAAATGTGTGTGGGTAGAATCTATATCCCACGGGGGTAAAATTGAAAAAAGTTAAAAAAAAATTTTTTTTAGACTTAGTCATTTTTCCGGCGTTTATCAGACTTTCAGATAGGGGAAATGTCAGTGAGCATTCCGATTTCAGTTCCAGAGCGATTCGCCCGATGAGTCCTTCATATTTAGTCGTTTTCAGCCAATTTTCAGAATTTTTGAAAATTTCACTTTTTTGTGAAAATATCCACTAAATGAGGGAATAAAATGTGTGAGGGTACCCCAGGAGAGTTCCAAATGTGTGTGGGTAGAAGATATATCCAAAGGTGGTAAAATTGAAAAAAGTTGAAAAAAAAATTTTTTTTAGACTTAGTCATTTTTCCGGCGTTTATCAGACTTTCAGATAGGGGAAATGTCATTGAGCATTCCAATTTCAGTTCCAGAGCGATTCGCCCGATGAGTCCTTCATATTTAGTCATTTTCAGCCAATTTTCTGAATTTTTGAAAATTTCACTTTTTTGTGAAAATATCCACTAAATGAGGAAATAATATGTGTGAGGGTACCCCAGGAGAGTTCCAAATGTGTGTGGGTAGAATATATATCCCACGGGGGTAAAATTGAAAAAAGGTGAAAAAAAATTTTTTTTGGACTTAGTCATTTTTCCGGCGTTTATCAGACTTTCAGATAGGGGAAGTGTCAGTGAGCGTTCCGAATTCAGTTCCAGAGCGATTCGCCCGATGAGTCCTTCATATTTAGTCGTTTTCAGCCAATTTTCAGAATTTTTGAAAATTTCACTTTTTTGTGAAAATATCCACTAAATGAGGGAATAAAATGTGTGAGGGTACCCCAGGAGAGTTCCAAATGTGTGTGGGTAGAAGATATATCCAAAGGTGGTAAAATTGAAAAAAGTTGAAAAAA
This sequence comes from Phyllobates terribilis, assembly GCF_046119375.1. Taxonomy (NCBI): domain Eukaryota; kingdom Metazoa; phylum Chordata; class Amphibia; order Anura; family Dendrobatidae; genus Phyllobates; species Phyllobates terribilis. Next base: position 5,301,703 of record NW_027362838.1, on the reverse strand, counting down.
AATTTTTTTTTCGACTTAGTCATTTTTCCGGCGTTTATCAGACTTTCAGATAGGGGAAATGTCAGTGAGCGTTCCGATTTCAGTTCCAGAGTGATTCGCCTGATGAGTCCTTCATATTTAGTCGTTTTCAGCCAATTTTCTGAATTTTTGAAAATTTCACTTTTTTGTGAAAATATCCACTAAATGAGGGAATAATATGTGTGACGGTACCCCAGGAGTGTTCCAAATGTGTGTGGGTAGATTATATATCTCACGGGGGTAAAATTGAAAAAAGTTTAAAAAAAATTTTTTTTAGACTGTCATTTTTCCAGCGTTTATCAGACTTTCCGATAGGGGAAATATCAGTGAGCGTTCCAATTTCAGTTCCAGAGCGATTCGCCCGATGAGTCCTTCATATTTAGTCGTTTTCAGCCAATTTTCTGAATTTTTGAAAATTTCACTTTTTTGTGAAAATATCCACTAAATGAGGGAATAATATGCGTGAGGGTACCCCAGGAGAGTTCCAAATGTGTGTGGGTAGAATCTATATCCCACGGGGGTAAAATTGAAAAAAGTAAAAAAAAAATTTTTTTTAGACTTACTCATTTTTCCGGCGTTTATCAGACTTTCAGATAGGGGAAATGTCAGTGAGCGTTCCAATTTCAGTTCCAATTTCAGTTCCAGAGCGATTCGCCCGATGAGTCCTTCATATTTAGTCGTTTTCAGCCAATTTTCTGAATTTTTGAAAATTTCACTTTTTTGTGAAAATATCCACTAAATAAGGGAATAATATGTGTGAGGGTACCCCAAGAGAGTTCCAAATGTGTGTGGGTAGAAGATATATCCAAAGGTGGTAAAATTGAAAAAAGTTGAAAAAAAATTTTTTTTTCGACTTAGTCATTTTTCCGGCGTTTATCAGACTTTCAGATAGGGGAAATGTCAGTGAGCGTTCCGATTTCAGTTCAAGAGCGATTCGCCTGATGAGTCCTTCATATTTAGTCGTTTTCAGCCAATTATCTGAATTTTTGAAAATTTCACTTTTTTGTGAAAATATCCACTAAATGAGGGAATAATATGTGTGACGGTACCCCAGGAGTGTTCCAAATGTGTGTGGGTAGAATATATATCTCACGGGGGTAAAATTGAAAAAAGTTAAAAAAAAATTTTTTTTAGACTTAGTCATTTTTCCGGCGTTTATCAGACTTTCAGATAGGGGAAATGTCAGTGAGCGTTCCAATTTCAGTTCCAGAGCGATTCGCCCGATGAGTCCTTCATATTTAGTCGTTTTCAGCCAATTTTCTGAATTTTTGAAAATTTCACTTTTTTGTGAAAATATCCACTAAATAAGGGAATAATATGTGTGAGGGTACCCCAAGAGAGTTCCAAATGTGTGTGGGTAGAATATATATCCCACGGGGGTAAAATTGAAAAAAGTTGAAAAAAAATTTTTTTTACACTTAGTCATTTTTCCGGCGTTTATCAGACTTTCAGATAGGGGAAATGTCAGTGAGCGTTCCGATTTCAGTTCCAGAGCGATTCGCCGATTGAGTCCTTCATATTTAGTCGTTTTCAGCCAATTTTCAGAATTTTTGAAAATTTCACTTTTTTGTGAAAATATCCACTAAATGAGGGAATAATATGTGTGAGGGTACCCCAGGAGAGTTCCAAATGTGTGTGGGTAGAATCTATATCCCACGGGGGTAAAATTGAAAAAAGTTAAAAAAAAATTTTTTTTAGACTTAGTCATTTTTCCAGCGTTTATCAGACTTTCAGATAGGGGAAATGTCAGTGAGCGTTCCAATTTCAGTTCCAGAGCGATTCGCCCGATGAGTCCTTCATATTTAGTCGTTTTCAGCCAATTTTCTGAATTTTTGAAAATTTCACTTTTTTGTAAAAATATCTACTAAATGAGGAAATAATATGTGTGAGGGTACCCCAGGAGAGTTCCAAATGTGTGTGGGTAGAATCTATATCCCACGGGGGTAAAATTGAAAAAAGTTTAAAAAAAATTTTTTTTAGACTTAGTCATTTTTCCGGCGTTTATCAGACTTTCAGATAGGGGAAATGTCAGTGAGCGTTCCAATTTCAGTTCCAGAGCGATTCGCCCGATGAGTTCTTCATATTTAGTCGTTTTCAGCCAATTTTCTGAATTTTTGAAAATTTCACTTTTTTGTGAAAATATCCACTAAATGAGGAAATAATATGTGTGAGGGTACCCCAGGAGAGTTCCAAATGTGTGTGGGTAGAATATATATCCCACGGGGGTAAAATTGAAAAAAGGTGAAAAAAAATTTTTTTTGGACTTAGTCATTTTTCCGGCGTTTATCAGACTTTCAGATAGGGGAAATTTCAGTGAGCATTCCGATTTCAGTTCCAGAGCGATTCGCCCGATGAGTCCTTCATATTTAGTCGTTTTCAGCCAATTTTCAGAATTTTTGAAAATTTCACTTTTTTGTGAAAATATCCACTAAATGAGGGAATAAAATGTGTGAGGGTACCCCAGGAGAGTTCCAAATGTGTGTGGGTAGAAGATATATCCAAAGGTGGTAAAATTGAAAAAAGTTGAAAAAAAAATTTTTTTTCGACTTAGTCATTTTTCCGGCGTTTATCAGACTTTCAGATAGGGGAAATGTCAGTGAGCGTTCCGATTTCAGTTCCAGAGCGATTCGCCTGATGAGTCCTTCATATTTAGTCGTTTTCAGCCAATTTTCTGAATTTTTGAAAATTTCACTTTTTTGTGAAAATATCCACTAAATGAGGGAATAATATGTGTGACGGTACCCCAGGAGTGTTCCAAATGTGTTTGGGTAGAATATATATCTCACGGGGGTAAAATTGAAAAAAGTTTAAAAAAAATTTTTTTTAGACTTAGTCATTTTTCCAGCGTTTATCAGACTTTCCGATAGGGGAAATGTCAGTGAGCGTTCCAATTTCAGTTCCAGAGCGATTCGCCCGATGAGTCCTTCATATTTAGTCGTTTTCAGCCAATTTTCTGAATTTTTGAAAATTTCACTTTTTTGTGAAAATATCCACTAAATAAGGGAATAATATGTGTGAGGGTACCCCAGGAGAGTTCCAAATGTGTGTGGGTAGAATCTATATCCCACGGGGGTAAAATTGAAAAAAGTTAAAAAAAAATTTTTTTTAGTCTTAGTCATTTTTCCAGCGTTTATCAGACTTTCAGATAGGGGAAATGTCAGTGAGCGTTCCAATTTCAGTTCCAGAGCGATTCGCCCGATGAGTCCTTCATATTTAGTCGTTTTCAGCCAATTTTCAGAATTTTTGAAAATTTCAATTTTTTGTGAAAATATCCACTAAATGAGGGAATACTATGTGTGAGGGTACCCCAGGAGAGTTCCAAATGTGTGTGGGTAGAATATATATCCCACGGGGGTAAAATTTAAAAAAGTTTAAAAAAAATTTTTTTTAGACTTAGTCATTTTTCCGGCGTTTATCAGACTTTCAGATAGGGGAAATGTCATTGAGCATTCCAATTTCAGTTCCAGAGCGATTCGCCCGATGAGTCCTTCATATTTAGTCATTTTCAGCCAATTTTCTGAATTTTTGAAAATTTCACTTTTTTGTGAAAATATCCACTAAATGAGGAAATAATATGTGTGAGGGTACCCCAGGAGAGTTCCAAATGTGTGTGGGTAGAATATATATCCCACGGGGGTAAAATTGAAAAAAGGTGAAAAAAAATTTTTTTTGGACTTAGTCATTTTTCCGGCGTTTATCAGACTTTCAGATAGGGGAAGTGTCAGTGAGCGTTCCGAATTCAGTTCCAGAGCGATTCGCCCGATGAGTCCTTCATATTTAGTCGTTTTCAGCCAATTTTCAGAATTTTTGAAAATTTCACTTTTTTGTGAAAATATCCACTAAATGAGGGAATAAAATGTGTGAGGGTACCCCAGGAGAGTTCCAAATGTGTGTGGGTAGAAGATATATCCAAAGGTGGTAAAATTGAAAAAAGTTGAAAAAAATTTTTTTTTTCGACTTAGTCATTTTTCCGGCGTTTATCAGACTTTCAGATAGGGGAAATGTCAGTGAGCGTTCCGATTTCAGTTCCAGAGTGATTCGCCTGATGAGTCCTTCATATTTAGTCGTTTTCAGCCAATTTTCTGAATTTTTGAAAATTTCACTTTTTTGTGAAAATATCCACTAAATGAGGGAATAATATGTGTGACGGTACCCCAGGAGTGTTCCAAATGTGTGTGGGTAGATTATATATCTCACGGGGGTAAAATTGAAAAAAGTTTAAAAAAAATTTTTTTTAGACTGTCATTTTTCCAGCGTTTATCAGACTTTCCGATAGGGGAAATATCAGTGAGCGTTCCAATTTCAGTTCCAGAGCGATTCGCCCGATGAGTCCTTCATATTTAGTCGTTTTCAGCCAATTTTCTGAATTTTTGAAAATTTCACTTTTTTGTGAAAATATCCACTAAATGAGGGAATAATATGTGTGAGGGTACCCCAGGAGAGTTCCAAATGTGTGTGGGTAGAATCTACATCCCACGGGGGTAAAATTGAAAAAAGTAAAAAAAAAATTTTTTTTAGACTTAGTCATTTTTCCGGCGTTTATCAGACTTTCAGATAGGGGAAATGTCATTGAGCATTCCAATTTCAGTTCCAGAGCGATTCGCCCGATGAGTCCTTCATATTTAGTTGTTTTCAGCCAATTTTCTGAATTTTTGAAAATTTCACTTTTTTGTGAAAATATCCACTAAATGATGGAATAATATGTGTGACGGTACACCAGGAGTGTTCCAAATGTGTGTGGGTAGAATATATATCTCACGGGGGTAAAATTGAAAAAAGTTTAAAAAAAATTTTTTTTAGACTTAGTCATTTTTCCAGCGTTTATCAGACTTTCCGATAGGGGAAATGTCAGTGAGCGTTCCAATTTCAGTTCCAGAGCGATTCGCCCGATGAGTCCTTCATATTTAGTTGTTTTCAGCCAATTTTCTGAATTTTTGAAAATTTCACTTTTTTGTGAAAATATCCACTAAATAAGGGAATAATATGTGTGAGGGTACCCCAAGAGAGCTCCAAATGTGTGTGGGTAGAATATATATCCCACGGGGGTAAAATTGAAAAAAGGTGAAAAAATTTTTTTTTGGACTTAGTCATTTTTCCGGCCTTTATCAGACTTTCAGATAGGGGAAATGTCAGTGAGCGTTCCGATTTCAGTTCCAGAGCGATTCGCCCGATGAGTCCTTCATATTTAGTCGTTTTCAGCCAATTTTCAGAATTTTTGAAAATTTCACTTTTTTGTGAAAATATCCACTAAATGAGGGAATAAAATGTGTGAGGGTACCCCAGGAGATTTCCAATTGTGTGTGGGTAGAATATATATCCCACGGGGGTAAAATTGAAAAAAGTTGAAAAAAAATTTTTTTTAGACTTAGTCATTTTTCCGGCGTTTATCAGACTTTCAGATAGGGGAAATGTCAGTGAGCATTCCGATTTCAGTTTCAGAGCGATTCGCCGATTGAGTCCTTCATATTTAGTCGTTTTCAGCCAATTTTCTGAATTTTTGAAAATTTCACTTTTTTGTGAAAATATCCACTAAATGAGGGAATAATATGTGTGAGGGTACCCCAGGAGAGTTCCAAATGTGTGTGGGTAGAATATATATCCCACGGGGGTAAAATTTAAAAAAGTTTAAAAAAAAATTTTTTTAGACTTAGTCATTTTTCCGGCGTTTATCAGACTTTCAGATAGGGGAAATGTCATTGAGCATTCCAATTTCAGTTCCAGAGCGATTCACCCGATGAGTCCTTCATATTTAGTCGTTTTCAGCCAATTTTCTGAATTTTTGAAAATGCCACTTTTTTGTGAAAATATCCACTAAATGAGGGAATAAAATGTGTGAGGGTACCCCAGGAGAGTTCCAAATGTGTGTGGGTAGAATATATATCCCACGGGGGTAAAATTGAAAAAAGTTGAAAAAAAATTTTTTTTAGACTTAGTCATTTTTCCGGCGTTTATCAGACTTTCAGATAGGGGAAATGTCAGTGAGCGTTCCGATTTCAGTTCCAGAGCGATTCGCCGATTGAGTCCTTCATATTTAGTCGTTTTCAGCCAATTTTCAGAATTTTTGAAAATTTCACTTTTTTGTGAAAATATCCACTAAATGAGGGAATAATATGTGTGAGGGTATCCCAGGAGAGTTCCAAATGTGTGTGGGTAGAATCTATATCCCACGGGGGTAAAATTGAAAAAAGTTTAAAAAAAATTTTTTTTAGACTTAGTCATTTTTCCAGCGTTTATCAGACTTTCCGATAGGGGAAATGTCAGTGAGCGTTCCAATTTCAGTTCCAGAGCGATTCGCCCGATGAGTCCTTCATATTTAGTCGTTTTCAGCCAATTTTCTAAATTTTTGAAAATTTCACTTTTTTGTGAAAATATCCACTAAATAAGGGAATAATATGTGTGAGGGTACCCCAAGAGAGTTCCAAATGTGTGTGGGTAGAATATATATCCCACGGGGGTAATATTGAAAAAAGGTGAAAAAAAATTTTTTTTAGACTTAGTCATTTTTCCAGCGTTTATCAGACTTTCAGATAGGGGAAATGTCAGTGAGCGTTCCGATTTCAGTTCCAGAGCGATTCGCCCGATGAGTCCTTCATATTTAGTCGTTTTCAGCCAATTTTCAGAATTTTTGAAAATTTCAATTTTTTGTGAAAATATCCACTAAATGAGGGAATACTATGTGTGAGGGTACCCCAGGAGAGTTCCAAATGTGTGTGGGTAGAATATATATCCCACGGGGGTAAAATTTAAAAAAGTTTTAAAAAATTTTTTTTTAGACTTAGTCATTTTTCCGGCGTTTATCAGACTTTCAGATAGGGGAAATGTCATTGAGCATTCCAATTTCAGTTCCAGAGCGATTCGCCCGATGAGTCCTTCATATTTAGTTGTTTTCAGCCAATTTTCTGAATTTTTGAAAATTTCACTTTTTTGTGAAAATATCCACTAAATGAGGAAATAATATGTGTGAGGGTACCCCAGGAGAGTTCCAAATGTGTGTGGGTAGAATCTATATCCCACGGGGGTAAAATTGAAAAAAGTAAAAAAAAAATTTTTTTTAGACTTAGTCATTTTTCCGGCGTTTATCAGACTTTCAGATAGGGGAAATGACAGTGAGCGTTCCGATTTCAGTTCCAGAGCGATTCGCCCGATGAGTCCTTCATATTTAGTCGTTTTCAGCCAATTTTCAGAATTTTTGAAAATTTCACTTTTTTGTGAAAATATCCACTAAATGAGGGAATAAAATGTGTGAGGGTACCCCAGGAGAGTTCCAAATGTGTGTGGGTAGAATATATATCCCACGGGGGTAAAATTGAAAAAAGTTGAAAAAAAAATTTTTTTAGACTTAGTCATTTTTCCGGCGTTTATCAGACTTTCAGATAGGGGAAATGTCAGTGAGCGTTCCGATTTCAGTTCCAGAGCGATTCGCCGATTGAGTCCTTCATATTTAGTCGTTTTCAGCCAATTTTCAGAATTTTTGAAAATTTCACTTTTTTGTGAAAATATCCACTAAATGAGGGAATAATATGTGTGAGGGTACCCCAGGAGAGTTCCAAATGTGTGTGGGTAGAATCTATATCCCACGGGGGTAAAATTGAAAAAAGTAAAAAAAAAATTTTTTTTAGACTTAGTCATTTTTCCAGCGTTTATCAGACTTTCAGATAGGGGAAATGTCAGTGAGCGTTCCGATTTCAGTTCCAGAGCGATTCGCCCGATGCGTCCTTCATATTTAGTTGTTTTCAGCCAATTTTCTGAATTTTTGAAAATTTCACTTTTTTGTGAAAATATCCACTAAATGAGGGAATAATATGTGTGACGGTACCCCAGGAGTGTTCCAAATGTGTGTGGGTAGAATATATATCTCATGGGGGTAAAATTGAAAAAAGTTTAAAAAAAATTTTTTTTAGACTTAGTCATTTTTCCAGCGTTTATCAGACTTTCCGATAGGGGAAATGTCAGTGAGCATTCCAATTTCAGTTCCAGAGCGATTCGCCCGATGAGTCCTTCATATTTAGTCGTTTTCAGCCAATTTTCTGAATTTTTGAAAATTTCACTTTTTTGTGAAAATATCCACTAAATAAGGGAATAATATGTGTGAGGGTACCCCAAGAGAGTTCCAAATGTGTGTGGGTAGAATATATATCCCACGGGGGTAAAATTGAAAAAAGGTGAAAAAATTTTTTTTTGGACTTAGTCATTTTTCCGGCCTTTATCAGACTTTCAGATAGGGGAAATGTCAGTGAGCGTTCCGATTTCAGTTCCAGAGCGATTCGCCCGATGAGTCCTTCATATTTAGTCGTGTTCAGCCAATTTTCAGAATTTTTGAAAATTTCACTTTTTTGTGAAAATATCCACTAAATGAGGGAATAAAATGTGTGAGGGTACCCCAGGAGAGTTCCAAATGTGTGTGGGCAGAATATATATCCCACGGGGGTAAAATTTAAAAAAGTTGAAAAAAAATTTTTTTTAGACTTAGTCATTTTTCCGGCGTTTATCAGACTTTCAGATAGGGGAAATGTCATTGAGCATTCCAATTTCAGTTCCAGAGCGATTCACCCGATGAGTCCTTCATATTTAGTTGTTTTCAGCCAATTTTCTGAATTTTTGAAAATTTTACTTTTTTGTGAAAATATCCACTAAATGAGGAAATAATATGTGTGAGGGTACCCCAGGAGAGTTCCAAATGTGTGTGGGTAGAATATATATCCCACGGGGGTAAAATTGAAAAAAGTTTAAAAAAATTTTTTTTTAGACTTAGTCATTTTTCCGGCGTTTATCAGACTTTCAGATAGGGGAAATGTCAGTGAGCGTTCCAATTTCAGTTCCAGAGCGATTCGCCTATTGAGTCATTCATATTTAGTCGTTTTCAGCCAATTTTCAGAATTTTTGAAAATTTCACTTTTTTGTGAAAATATCCACTAAATGAGGGAATAAAATGTGTGAGGGTACCCCAGGAGAGTTCCAAATGTGTGTGGGTAGAATATATATCCCACGGGGGTAAAATTGAAAAAAGTTGAAAAAAATTTTTTTTTAGACTTAGTCATTTTTCCGGCGTTTATCAGACTTACAGATAGGGGAAATGTCAGTGAGCGTTCCGATTTCAGTTCCAGAGCGATTCGCCGATTGAGTCCTTCATATTTAGTCGTTTTCAGCCAATTTTCAGAATTTTTGAAAATTTCACTTTTTTGTGAAAATATCCACTAAATGAGGGAATAATATGTGTGACGGTACCCCAGGAGTGTTCCAAATGTGTGTGGGTAGAATATATATCTCACGGGGGTAAAATTGAAAAAAGTTTAAAAAAAATTTTTTTTAGACTTAGTCATTTTTCCAGCGTTTATCAGACTTTCCGATAGGGGAAATGTCAGTGAGCGTTCCAATTTCAGTTCCAGAGCGATTCGCCCGATGAGTCCTTCATATTTAGTCGTTTTCAGCCAATTTTCTGAATTTTTGAAAATTTCACTTTTTTGTGAAAATATCCACTAAATAAGGGAATAATATGTGTGAGGGTACCCCAAGAGAGTTCCAAATGTGTGTGGGTAGAATATATATCCCACGGGGGTAAAATTGAAAAAAGGTGAAAAAATTTTTTTTTGGACTTAGTCATTTTTCCGGCGTTTATCAGACTTTCAGATAGGGGAAATGTCATTGAGCATTCCAATTTCAGTTCCAGAGCGATTCGCCCGATGAGTCCTTCATATTTAGTTGTTTTCAGCCAATTTTCTGAATTTTTGAAAATTTCACTTTTTTTGTGAAAATATCCAATAAATGAGGAAATAATATGTGTGAGGGTACCCCAGGAGAGTTCCAAATGTGTGTGGGTAGAATATATATCCCACGGGGGTAAAATTGAAAAAAGTTTAAAAAAATTTTTTTTTAGACTTAGTCATTTTTCCGGCGTTTATCAGACTTTCAGATAGGGGAAATGTCAGTGAGCGTTCCAATTTCAGTTCCAGAGCGATTCGCCTATTGAGTCCTTCATATTTAGTCGTTTTCAGCCAATTTTCAGAATTTTTGAAAATTTCACTTTTTTGTGAAAATATCCACTAAATGAGGGAATAAAATGTGTGAGGGTACCCCAGGAGAGTTCCAAATGTGTGTGGGTAGAAGATATATCCAAAGGTGGTAAAATTGAAAAAAGTTGAAAAAAATTTTTTTTTTCGACTTAGTCATTTTTCCGGCGTTTATCAGACTTTCAGATAGGGGAAATGTCAGTGAGCGTTCCGATTTCAGTTCCAGAGCGATTCGCCTGATGAGTCCTTCATATTTAGTCGTTTTCAGCCAATTTTCTGAATTTTTGAAAATTTCACTTTTTTGTGAAAATATCCACTATATGAGGGAATAATATGTGTGACGGTACCCCAGGAGAGTTCCAAATGTGTGTGGGTAGAATATATATCCCACGGGGGTAAAATTTAAAAAAGTTGAAAAAAATTTTTTTTTAGACTTAGTCATTTTTCCGGCGTTTATCAGACTTTCAGATAGGGGAAATGTCATTGAGCATTCCAATTTCAGTTCCAGAGCGATTCACCCGATGAGTCCTTCATATTTAGTTGTTTTCAGCCAATTTTCAGAATTTTTGAAAATTTCACTTTTTTGTGAAAATATCCACTAAATGAGGAAATAATATGTGTGAGGGTACCCCAGGAGAGTTCCAAATGTGTGTGGGTAGAATATATATCCCACGGGGGTAAAATTGAAAAAAGTTTAAAAAAATTTTTTTTTAGACTTAGTCATTTTTCCGGCGTTTATCAGACTTTCAAATAGGGGAAATGTCAGTGAGCGTTCCAATTTCAGTTCCAGAGCGATTCGCCTATTGAGTCCTTCATATTTAGTCGTTTTCAGCCAATTTTCAGAATTTTTGAAAATTTCACTTTTTTGTGAAAATATCCACTAAATGAGGGAATAAAATGTGTGAGGGTACCCCAGGAGAGTTCCAAATGTGTGTGGGTAGAATATATATCCCACGGGGGTAAAATTGAAAAAAGTTGAAAAAAAATTTTTTTTAGACTTAGTCATTTTTCCGACGTTTATCAGACTTTCAGATAGGGGAAATGTCAGTGAGCGTTCCGATTTCAGTTCCAGAGCGATTCGCCGATTGAGTCCTTCATATTTAGTCGTTTTCAGCCAATTTTCAGAATTTTTGAAAATTTCACTTTTTTGTGAAAATATCCACTAAATGAGGGAATAATATGTGTGACGGTACCCCAGGAGTGTTCCAAATGTGTGTGGGTAGAATATATATCTCACGGGGGTAAAATTGAAAAAAGTTTAAAAAAATTTTTTTTTAGACTTAGTCATTTTTCCAGCGTTTATCAGACTTTCCGATAGGGGAAATGTCAGTGAGCGTTCCAATTTCAGTTCCAGAGCGATTCGCCCGATGAGTCCTTCATATTTAGTCGTTTTCAGCCAATTTTCTGAATTTTTGAAAATTTCACTTTTTTGTGAAAATATCCACTAAATAAGGGAATAATATGTGTGAGGGTACCCCAAGAGAGTTCCAAATGTGTGTGGGTAGAATATATATCCCACGGGGGTAAAATTGAAAAAAGGTGAAAAAATTTTTTTTTGGACTTAGTCATTTTTCCGGCGTATATCAGACTTTCAGATAGGGGAAATGTCAGTGAGCGTTCCGATTTCAGTTCCAGAGCGATTCGCCCAATGAGTCCTTCATATTTAGTCGTTTTCAGCCAATTTTCAGAATTTTTGAAAATTTCACTTTTTTGTGAAAATATCCACTAAATGAGGGAATAAAATGTGTGAGGGTACCCCAGGAGAGTTCCAAATGTGTGTGGTTAGAATATATATCCCACGGGGGTAAAATTGAAAAAAGTTGAAAAAAAATTTTTTTTAGACTTAGTCATTTTTCCAGCGTTTATCAGACTTTCAGATAGGGGAAATGTCAGTGAGCGTTCCGATTTCAGTTCCAGAGCGATTCGCCCGATGAGTCCCTCATATTTAGTCGTTTTCAGCCAATTTTCAGAATTTTTGAAAATTTCAATTTTTTGTGAAAATATCCACTAAATGAGGGAATACTATGTGTGAGGGTACCCCAGGAGAGTTCCAAATGTGTGTGGGTAGAAGATATATCCAAAGGTGGTAAAATTGAAAAAAGTTGAAAAAAATTTTTTTTTTCGACTTAGTCATTTTTCCGGCGTTTATCAGACTTTCAGATAGGGGAAATGTCAGTGAGCGTTCCGATTTCAGTTCCAGAGCGATTCGCCTGATGAGTCCTTCATATTTAGTCGTTTTCAGCCAATTTTCTGAATTTTTGAAAATTTCACTTTTTTGTGAAAATATCCACTATATGAGGGAATAATATGTGTGACGGTACCCCAGGAGTGTTCCAAATGTGTGTGGGTAGAATATATATCTCACGGGGGTAAAATTGAAAAAAGTTTAAAAAAAAATTTTTTTAGACTTAGTCATTTTTCCAGCGTTTATCAGACTTTCCGATAGGGGAAATGTCAGTGAGCGTTCCGATTTCAGTTCCAGAGCGATTCGCCGATTGAGTCCTTCATATTTAGTCGTTTTCAGCCAATTTTCAGAATTTTTGAAAATTTCATTTTGTGAAAATATCCACTAAATGAGGGAATGATATGTGTGAGGGTACCCCAGGAGAGTTCCAAATGTGTGTGGGTAGAATATATATCCCACGGGGGTAAAATTGAAAAAAGGTGAAAAAATTTTTTTTTGGACTTAGTCATTTTTCTGGCGTTTATCAGACTTTCAGATAGGGGAAATGTCAGTGAGCGTTTCGATTTCAGTTCCAGAGCGATTCGCCCGATGAGTCCTTCATATTTAGTCGTTTTCAGCCAATTTTCAGAATTTTTGAAAATTTCACTTTTTTGTGAAAATATCCACTAAATGAGGGAATAAAATGTGTGAGGGTACCCCAGGAGAGTTCCAAATGTGTGTGGGTAGAATATATATCCCACGGGGGTAAAATTGAAAAAAGTTGAAAAAAAATTTTTTTTAGACTTAGTCATTTTTCCGGCGTTTATCAGACTTTCAGATAGGGGAAATGTCAGTGAGCGTTCTGATTTCAGTTCCAGAGCGATTCGCCGATTGAGTCCTTCATATTTAGTCGTTTTCAGCCAGTTTTCAGAATTTTTGAAACTTTCAATTTTTTGTGAAAATATCCACTAAATGAGGGAATACTATGTGTGAGGGTACCCCAGGAGAGTTCCAAATGTGTGTGGGTAGAATATATATCCCACGAGGGTAAAATTGAAAAAAGTTTTAAAAAAATTTTTTTTAGACTTAGTCATTTTTCCGGCGTTTATCAGACTTTCAGATAGGGGAAATGTCATTGAGCATTCCAATTTCAGTTCCAGAGCGATTCGCCCGATGAGTCCTTCATATTTAGTTGTTTTCAGCCAATTTTCTGAATTTTTGAAAATTTCACTTTTTTGTGAAAATATCCACTAAATGAGGGAATAATATGTGTGACGGTACCCCAGGAGTGTTCCAAATGTGTGTGGGTAGAATATATATCTCACGGGGGTAAAATTGAAAAAAGTTTAAAAAAAATTTTTTTTAGACTTAGTCATTTTTCCAGCGTTTATCAGACTTTCCGATAGGGGAAATGTCAGTGAGCGTTCCAATTTCAGTTCCAGAGCGATTTGCCTGATGAGTCCTTCATATTTAGTCGTTTCAGCCAATTTTCAGAATTTTTGAAAATTTCACTTTTTTGTGAAAATATCCACTAAATGAGGGAATAAAATGTGTGAGGGTACCCCAGGAGAGTTCCAAATGTGTGTGGGTAGAATATATATCCCACGGGGGTAAAATTGAAAAAAGTTGAAAAAAAATTTTTTTTAGACTTAGTCATTTTTCCGGCGTTTATCAGACTTTCAGATAGGGGAAATGTCAGTGAGCGTTCCGATTTCAGTTCCAGAGCGATTCGCCGATTGAGTCCTTCATATTTAGTCGTTTTCAGCCAATTTTCAGAATTTTTGAAAATTTCAGTTTGTGAAAATATCCACTAAATGAGGGAATAATATGTGTGAGGGTACCCCAGGAGAGTTCCAAATGTGTGTGGGTAGAATCTATATCCCACGGGGGTAAAATTGAAAAAAGGAGAAAAAATTTTTTTTACACTTAGTCATTTTTCCGGCGTTTATCAGACTTTCAGATAGGGGAAATGTCAGTGAGTGTTCCAATTTCAGTTCCAGAGCGATTCGCCCAATGAGTCCTTCATATTTAGTCGTTTTCAGCCAATTTTCTGAATTTTTGAAAATTTCACTTTTTTGTGAAAATATCCACTAAATGAGGGAATAATATGTGTGAAGGTACCCCAGGAGAGTTCCAAATGTGTGTGGGTAGAATATATATCCCACGGGGGTAAAATTGAAAAAAGTTTTAAAAAAATTTTTTATAGACTTAGTCATTTTTCCGGCGTTTATCAGACTTTCAGATAGGGGAAATGTCATTGAGCATTCCAATTTCAGTTCCAGAGCGATTCGCCCGATGAGTCCTTCATATTTAGTTGTTTTCAGCCAATTTTCTGAATTTTTGAAAATTTCACCTTTTTGTGAAAATATCCACTAAATGAGGGAATAATATGTGTGACGGTACCCCAGGAGTGTTCCAAATGTGTGTGGGTAGAATATATATCTCACGTGGGTAAAATTGAAAAAAGTTTAAAAAAAATTTTTTTTAGACTTAGTCATTTTTCCAGCGTTTATCAGACTTTCCGATAGGGGAAATGTCAGTGAGCGTTCCAATTTCAGTTCCAGAGCGATTCGCCTGATGAGTCCTTCATATTTAGTCGTTTCAGCCAATTTTCAGAATTTTTGAAAATTTCACTTTTTTGTGAAAATATCCACTAAATGAGGGAATAAAATGTGTGAGGGTACCCCAGGAGAGTTCCAAATGTGTGTGGGTAGAATCTATATCCCACGGGGGTAAAATTGAAAAAAGTTTTAAAAAAATTTTTTTTAGACTTAGTCATTTTTCCGGCGTTTATCAGACTTTCAGATAGGGGAAATGTCAGTGAGCGTTCCAATTTCAGTTCCAGAGCGATTCGCCCGATGAGTCCTTCATATTTAGTCGTTTTCAGCCAATTTTCTGAATTTTTGAAAATTTCACTTTTTTGTGAAAATATCCACTAAATGAGGAAATAATATGTGTGAGGGTACCCCAGGAGAGTTCCAAATGTGTGTGGGTAGAATATATATCCCACGGGGGTAAAATTGAAAAAAGGAGAAAAAATTTTTTTTTGGACTTAGTCATTTTTTCAGCGTTTATCAGACTTTCAGATAGGGGAAATGTCAGTGAGCGTTCCAATTTCAGTTCCAGAGCAATTCGCCCGATGAGTCCTTCATATTTAGTCGCTTTCAGCCAATTTTCAGAATTTTGAAAATTTCACTTTTTTGTGAAAATATCCACTAAATGAGGGAATAATATGGGTGAGGGTACCCCAGGAGAGTTCCAAATGTGTGTGGGTAGAATATATATCCCACAGGGGTAAAATTGAAAAAAGGAGAAAAAATTTTTTTTTGGACTTAGTCATTTTTTCAGCGTTTATCAGACTTTCAGATAGGGGAAATGTCAGTGAGCGTTCCGATTTCAGTTCGAGAGCGATTCGCCGATTGAGTCCTTCATATTTAGTCGTTTTCTGCCAGTTTTCAGAATTTTTGAAAATTTCACTTTTTTGTGAAAATATCCACTAAATGAGGGAATAATATGTGTGAGGGTACCCCAGGAGAGTTCCAAATGTGTGTGGGTAGAATCTATATCCCACGGGGGTAAAATTGAAAAAAGTTAAAAAAAAATTTTTTTTAGACTTAGTCATTTTTCCAGCGTTTATCAGACTTTCAGATAGGGGAAATGTCAGTGAGCGTTCCGATTTCAGTTCCAGAGCGATTCGCCCGATGAGTCCTTCATATTTAGTTGTTTTCAGCCAATTTTCTGAATTTTTGAAAATTTCACTTTTTTGTGAAAATATCCACTAAATGAGGGAATAATATGTGTGAGGGTACCCCAGGAGAGTTCCAAATGTGTGTGGGTAGAATCTATATCCCACGGGGGTAAAATTGAAAAAAGTAAAAAAAAAATTTTTTTTAGACTTAGTCATTTTTACGGCGTTTATCAGACTTTCCGATAGGGGAAATGTCAGTGAGCGTTCCAATTTCAGTTCCAGAGCGATTCGCCCGATGAGTCCTTCATATTTATTCGTTTTCAGCCAATTTTCAGAATTTGTGAAAATTTCACTTTTTTGTGAAAATATCCACTAAATGAGGGAATAAAATGTGTGAGGGTACCCCAGGAGAGTTCCAAATGTGTGTGGGTAGAAGATATATCCAAAGGTGGTAAAATTGAAGAAAGTTGAAAAAAATTTTTTTTTTCGACTTAGTCATTTTTCCGGCGTTTATCAGACTTTCAGATAGGGGAAATGTCAGTGAGCGTTCCGATTTCAGTTCCAGAGCGATTCGCCCGATGAGTCCTTCATATTTAGTTGTTTTCAGCCAATTTTCTGAATTTTTGAAAATTTCACTTTTTTGTGAAAATATCCACTAAATGAGGGAATAATATGTGTGAGGGTACCCCAGGAGAGTTCCAAATGTGTGTGGGTAGAATCTATATCCCACGGGGGTAAAATTGAAAAAAGTTAAAAAAAAATTTTTTTTAGACTTAGTCATTTTTCCGGCGTTTATCAGACTTTCAGATAGGGGAAATGTCAGTGAGCGTTCCGATTTCAGTTCCAGAGCGATTCGCCCGATGAGTCCTTCATATTTAGTCGTTTTCAGCCAATTTTCTGAATATTTGAAAATTTCACTTTTTTGTGAAAATATCCACTAAATGAGGAAATAATATGTGTGAGGGTACCCCAGGAGAGTTCCAAATGTGTGTGGGTAGAATATATATCCCACGGGGGTAAAATTGAAAAAAGGAGAAAAAATTTTTTTTTGGACTTAGTCATTTTTTCAGCGTTTATCAGACTTTCAGATAGGGGAAATGTCAGTGAGCGTTCCGATTTCAGTTCCAGAGCGATTCGCCCGATGAGTCCTTCATATTTAGTCGTTTTCAGCCAATTTTCTGAATATTTGAAAATTTCACTTTTTTGTGAAAATATCCACTAAATGAGGGAATAATATGTGTGAGGGTACCCCAGGAGAGTTCCAAATGTGTGTGGGTAGAATATATATCCCACGGGGGTAAAATTGAAAAAAGTTTAAAAAAAATTTTTTTTAGACTTAGTCATTTTTTCAGCGTTTATCAGACTTTCAGATAGGGGAAATGTCAGTGAGCGTTCCGATTTCAGTTCCAGAGCGATTCGCCCAATGAGTCCTTCATATTTAGTCGCTTTCAGCCAATTTTCAGAATTTTCAAAATTTCACTTTTTTGTGAAAATATCCACTAAATGAGGGAATAATATGTGTGAGGGTACCCCAGGAGAGTTCCAAATGTGTGTGGGTAGAATATATATCCCACGGGGGTAAAATTGAAAAAAGCTAAAAAAAAATTTTTTTTAGACTTAGTCATTTTTCCGGCGTTAATCAGACTTTCAATTAGGGCAAATGTCAGTGAGCGTTCCGATTTCACTTCCAGAGCGATTCGCCCAATGAGTCCTTCATATTTAGTCGTTTTCAGCCAATTTTCTGAATATTTGAAAATTTCACTTTTTTGTGAAAATATCCACTAAATGAGGGAATAATATGTGGGAGGGTACCCCAGGAGAGTTCCAAATGTGTGTGGGTAGAATATATATCCCACAGGGGTAAAATTGAAAAAAGTTTAAAAAAAATTTTTTTTTGGACTTAGTCATTTTTCCAGCGTTAATCAGACTTTCAATTAGGGCATATGTCAGTGAGCGTTCCGATTTCAGTTCCAGAGCGATTCGCCCGATGAGTCCTTCATATTTAGTCGTTTTCAGCCAATTTTCTGAATATTTGAAAATTTCACTTTTTTGTGAAAATATCCACTAAATGAGGGAATAATATGTGTGAGGGAACCCCAAGAGAGTTCCAAATGTGTGTGGGTAGAATATATATCCCACGGGGGTAAAATTGAAAAAAGGAGAAAAAATTTTTTTTTGGACTTAGTCATTTTTTCAGCGTTTATCAGACTTTCAGATAGGGGATATGTCAGTGAGCGTTCCAATTTCAGTTCCAGAGCAATTCGCCCGATGACTCCTTCATATTTAGTCGTTTTCAGCCAATTTTCAGAATTTTGAAAATTTCACTTTTTTGTGAAAATATCCACTAAATGAGGGAATAATATGTGTGAGGGTACCCCAGGAGAGTTCCAAATATGTTTGGGTTGAATATATATCCCACAGGGGTAAAATTGAAAAAAGTTGAAAAAAAATTTTTTTGGACTTAGTCATTTTTCCGGCGTTTATCAGACTTTCGGATAGGGGAAATGTCAGTGAGAGTTCCGATTTCAGTTCCAGAGCGACTCGCCCAATGAGTCCTTCATATTTAGTCGTTTTCAGCCAATTTTCTGAACTTTTGAAAATTTCACATTTTTGTGAAAATATCCACTAAATGAGGGAATAATATGTGTGAAGGTACCCCAGGAGAGTTCCAAATGTGTGTGGGTAGAACATATATCCCACGGGGGTAAAATTGAAAAAAGCTAAAAAAAAATTTTTTTTAGACTTAGTCATTTTTCCGGCGTTAATCAGACTTTCAATTAGGGGAAATGTCAGTGAGCGTTCCGATTTCAGTTCCAGAGCGATTCGCCCAATGAGTCCTTCATATTTAGTCGTTTTCAGCCAATTTTCTGAATTTTTGAAAATTTCACTTTATTGTGAAAATATCCACTAAATGAGGGAATAATATGTGTGCAGGTACGCCAGGAGAGTTCCAAATGTGTGTGGGTAGAATATATGTCCCACGGGGGTAAAATTGAAAAAAGTTGAAAAAAAATTTTTTTTAGGCTTAGTCATTTTTCCGGCGTTTATCAGACTTTCAGATAGGGGAAATGTCAGTGAGCGTTCCAATTTCAGTTCCAGAGCGATTCGCCCGATGAGTCCTTCATATTTAGTCGTTTTCAGCCAATTTTCTCAATTTTTGAAAATTTCACTTTTTTGTGAAAATATCCACTAAATGAGGAAATAATATGTGTGAGGGTACCCCAGGAGAGTTCCAAACGTGTGTGGGTAGAATATATATCCCACAAGGGTAAAATTGAAAAAAGGAGAAAAAATTTTTTTTTGAACTTAGTCATTTTTTCAGCGTTTATCAGACTTTCAGATAGGGGAAATGTCAGTGAGCGTTCCAATTTCAGTTCCAGAGCAATTCGCCCAATGAGTCCTTCATATTTAGTCGTTTTCAGCCAATTTTCTGAATATTTGAAAATTTCACTTTTTTGTGAAAATATCCACTAAATGAGGGAATAATATGTGTGAGGGTACCCCAGGAGAGTTCCAAATGTGTGTGGGTAGAATATATATCCCACGGGGGTAAAATTGAAAAAAGTTTAAAAAAATTTTTTTTGGGACTTTGTCATTTTTCCGGCGTTAATCAGACTTTCAATTAGGGCAAATGTCAGTGAGCGTTCCAATTTCAGTTCCAGAGCGATTCGCCCGATGAGTCCTTCATATTTAGTCGTTTTCAGCCAATTTTCTGAATTTTTGAAAATTTCACTTTTTTGTGAAAATATCCACTAAATGAGGGAATAATATGTGTGAGGGTACCCCAGGAGAGTTCCAAATGTGTGTGGGTAGAATATATATCCCACGGGGGTAAAATTGAAAAAAGTTTAAAAAAAATTTTTTTTAGGCTTAGTCATTTTTCCGGCGTTTATCAGACTTTCAGATAGGGGAAATGTCAGTGAGCGTTACAATTTCAGTTCCAGAGCGATTCGCCCAATGAGTCCTTCATATTTAGTCGCTTTCAGCCAATTTTCAGAATTTTCAAAATTTCACTTTTTTGTGAAAATATCCACTAAATGAGGGAATAATATGTGTGAGGGTACCCCAGGAGAGTTCCAAATGTGTGTGGGTAGAATATATATCCCACGGGGGTAAAATTGAAAAAAGCTAAAAAAAAATTTTTTTTAGACTTAGTCATTTTTCCGGCGTTAATCAGACTTTCAATTAGGGCAAATGTCAGTGAGCGTTCCGATTTCACTTCCAGAGCGATTCGCCCAGTGAGTCCTTCATATTTAGTCGTTTTCAGCCAATTTTCTGAATATTTGAAAATTTCACTTTTTTGTGAAAATATCCACTAAATGAGGGAATAATATGTGTGAGGGAACCCCAAGAGAGTTCCAAATGTGTGTGGGTAGAATATATATCCCACGGGGGTAAAATTGAAAAAAGGAGAAAAAAATTTTTTTTGGACTTAGTCATTTTTTCAGCGTTTATCAGACTTTCAGATAGGGGATATGTCAGTGAGCGTTCCAATTTCAGTTCCAGAGCAATTCGCCCGATGACTCCTTCATATTTAGTCGTTTTCAGCCAATTTTCAGAATTTTGAAAATTTCACTTTTTTGTGAAAATATCCACTAAATGAGGGAATAATATGTGTGAGGGTACCCCAGGAGAGTTCCAAATATGTTTGGGTTGAATATATATCCCACAGGGGTAAAATTGAAAAAAGTTGAAAAAAAATTTTTTTGGACTTAGTCATTTTTCCGGCGTTTATCAGACTTTCGGATAGGGGAAATGTCAGTGAGAGTTCCGATTTCAGTTCCAGAGCGACTCGCCCAATGAGTCCTTCATATTTAGTCGTTTTCAGCCAATTTTCTGAACTTTTGAAAATTTCACATTTTTGTGAAAATATCCACTAAATGAGGGAATAATATGTGTGAAGGTACCCCAGGAGAGTTCCAAATGTGTGTGGGTAGAACATATATCCCACGGGGGTAAAATTGAAAAAAGCTAAAAAAAAATTTTTTTTAGACTTAGTCATTTTTCCGGCGTTAATCAGACTTTCAATTAGGGCAAATGTCAGTGAGCGTTCCGATTTCACTTCCAGAGCGATTCGCCCGATGAGTCCTTCATATTTAGTCGTTTTCAGCCAATTTTCTGAATATTTGAAAATTTCACTTTTTTGTGAAAATATCCACTAAATGAGGGAATAATATGTGTGAGGGAACCCCAAGAGAGTTCCAAATCTGTGTGGGTAGAATATATATCCCACGGGGGTAAAATTGAAAAAAGTTTTAAAAAATTTTTTTTTAGACTTAGTCATTTTTTCAGTGTTTATCAGACTTTCAGATAGGGGAAATGTCAGTGAGCGTTCCGATTTCAGTTCCAGAGCGATTCGCCCAATGAGTCCTTCATATTTAGTCGTTTTCAGCCAATTTTCTGAATTTTTGAAAATTTCACTTTTTTGTGAAAATATCCACTAAGTGAGGGAATAATATGTGTGAAGGTACTCCAGGAGAGTTCCAAATGTGTGTGGGTAGAATATATATCCCACGGGGGTAAAATTGAAAAAAGCTGAAAAAAATTTTTTTTTAGACTTAGTCATTTTTCCGGCGTTTATCAGACTTTCAGATAGGGGAAATGTCAGTGAGCGTTCCAATTTCAGTTCCAGAGCGATTCGCCTGATGAGTCCTTCATATTTAGTCGTTTTCAGCCAATTTTCTGAATTTTTGAAAATTTCACTTTTTTGTGAAAATATCCACTAAATGAGGAAATAATATGTGTGAGGGTACCCCAGGAGAGTTCCAAATGTGTGTCGGTAGAATATATATCCCACGGGGGTAAAATTGAAAAAAGGAGAAAAAATTTTTTTTTGGACTTAGTCATTTTTTCAGCGTTTATCAGACTTTCAGATAGGGGAAATGTCAGTGAGCGTTCCAATTTCAGTTCCAGAGCAATTCGCCCGATGACTCCTTCATATTTAGTCGTTTTCAGCCAATTTTCAGAATTTTGAAAATTTCACTTTTTTGTGAAAATATCCACTAAATGAGGGAATAATATGTGTGAGGGAACCCCAAGAGAGTTCCAAATGTGTGTGGGTAGAATATATATCCCACGGGGGCAAAATTGAAAAAAGTTTTAAAAAAATTTTTTTTAGACTTAGTCATTTTTTCAGCGTTTATCAGACTTTCAGATAGGGGAAATGTCAGTGAGCGTTCCGATTTCAGTTCCAGAGCGATTCGCCCAATGAGTCCTTCATATTTAGTCGTTTTCAGCCAATTTTCTGAATTTTTGAAAATTTCACTTTATTGTGAAAATATCCACTAAATGAGGGAATAATATGTGTGCAGGTACGCCAGGAGAGTTCCAAATGTGTGTGGGTAGAATATATGTCCCACGGGGGTAAAATTGAAAAAAGTTGAAAAAAAATTTTTTTTAGGCTTAGTCATTTTTCCGGCGTTTATCAGACTTTCAGATAGGGGAAATGTCAGTGAGCGTTCCAATTTCAGTTCCAGAGCGATTCGCCCGATGAGTCCTTCATATTTAGTCGTTTTCAGCCAATTTTCTCAATTTTTGAAAATTTCACTTTTTTGTGAAAATATCCACTAAATGAGGAAATAATATGTGTGAGGGTACCCCAGGAGAGTTCCAAACGTGTGTGGGTAGAATATATATCCCACAAGGGTAAAATTGAAAAAAGGAGAAAAAATTTTTTTTTGGACTTAGTCATTTTTTCAGCGTTTATCAGACTTTCAGATAGGGGAAATGTCAGTGAGCGTTCCAATTTCAGTTCCAAAGCAATTCGCCCAATGAGTCCTTCATATTTAGTCGTTTTCAGCCAATTTTCTGAATATTTGAAAATTTCACTTTTTTGTGAAAATATCCACTAAATGAGGGAATAATATGTGTGAGGGTACCCCAGGAGAGTTCCAAATGTGTGTGGGTAGAATATATATCCCACGGGGGTAAAATTGAAAAAAGTTTAAAAAAATTTTTTTTGGGACTTTGTCATTTTTCCGGCGTTAATCAGACTTTCAATTAGGGCAAATGTCAGTGAGCGTTCCAATTTCAGTTCCAGAGCGATTCGCCCGATGAGTCCTTCATATTTAGTCGTTTTCAGCCAATTTTCTGAATTTTTGAAAATTTCACTTTTTTGTGAAAATATCCACTAAATGAGGGAATAATATGTGTGAGGGTACCCCAGGAGAGTTCCAAATGTGTGTGGGTAGAATATATATCCCACGGGGGTAAAATTGAAAAAAGTTTAAAAAAAATTTTTTTTAGGCTTAGTCATTTTTCCGGCGTTTATCAGACTTTCAGATAGGGGAAATGTCAGTGAGCGTTACAATTTCAGTTCCAGAGCGATTCGCCCAATGAGTCCTTCATATTTAGTTGTTTTCAGCCAATTTTCAGAATTTTTGAAAATTTCACTTTTTTGTGAAAATATCCACTAAATAAGGGAATAATATGTGTGAGGGTACCCCAGGAGAGTTCCAAATGTGTGTGGGTAGAATATATATCCCACGGGGGTAAAATTGAAAAAAGTTTAAAAAAATTTTTTTTAGACTTAGTCATTTTTCAGGCGTTAATCAGACTTTCAATTAGGGCAAATGTCAGTGAGCGTTCCAATTTCAGTTCCAGAGCGATTCGCCCAATGAGTCCTTCATATTTAGTCGCTTTCAGCCAATTTTCAGAATTTTCAAAATTTCACTTTTTTGTGAAAATATCCACTAAATGAGGGAATAATATGTGTGAGGGTACCCCAGGAGAGTTCCAAATGTGTGTGGGTAGAATATATATCCCACGGGGGTAAAATTGAAAAAAGCTAAAAAAAAATTTTTTTTAGACTTAGTCATTTTTCCGGCGTTAATCAGACTTTCAATTAGGGCAAATGTCAGTGAGCGTTCCGATTTCACTTCCAGAGCGATTCGCCCAGTGAGTCCTTCATATTTAGTCGTTTTCAGCCAATTTTCTGAATATTTGAAAATTTCACTTTTTTGTGAAAATATCCACTAAATGAGGGAATAATATGTGTGAGGGAACCCCAAGAGAGTTCCAAATGTGTGTGGGTAGAATATATATCCCACGGGGGTAAAATTGAAAAAAGGAGAAAAAAATTTTTTTTGGACTTAGTCATTTTTTCAGCGTTTATCAGACTTTCAGATAGGGGATATGTCAGTGAGCGTTCCAATTTCAGTTCCAGAGCAATTCGCCCGATGACTCCTTCATATTTAGTCGTTTTCAGCCAATTTTCAGAATTTTGAAAATTTCACTTTTTTGTGAAAATATCCACTAAATGAGGGAATAATATGTGTGAGGGTACCCCAGGAGAGTTCCAAATATGTTTGGGTTGAATATATATCCCACAGGGGTAAAATTGAAAAAAGTTGAAAAAAAATTTTTTTGGACTTAGTCATTTTTCCGGCGTTTATCAGACTTTCGGATAGGGGAAATGTCAGTGAGAGTTCCGATTTCAGTTCCAGAGCGACTCGCCCAATGAGTCCTTCATATTTAGTCGTTTTCAGCCAATTTTCTGAACTTTTGAAAATTTCACATTTTTGTGAAAATATCCACTAAATGAGGGAATAATATGTGTGAAGGTACCCCAGGAGAGTTCCAAATGTGTGTGGGTAGAACATATATCCCACGGGGGTAAAATTGAAAAAAGCTAAAAAAAAATTTTTTTTAGACTTAGTCATTTTTCCGGCGTTAATCAGACTTTCAATTAGGGCAAATGTCAGTGAGCGTTCCGATTTCACTTCCAGAGCGATTCGCCCGATGAGTCCTTCATATTTAGTCGTTTTCAGCCAATTTTCTGAATATTTGAAAATTTCACTTTTTTGTGAAAATATCCACTAAATGAGGGAATAATATGTGTGAGGGAACCCCAAGAGAGTTCCAAATCTGTGTGGGTAGAATATATATCCCACGGGGGTAAAATTGAAAAAAGTTTTAAAAAATTTTTTTTTAGACTTAGTCATTTTTTCAGTGTTTATCAGACTTTCAGATAGGGGAAATGTCAGTGAGCGTTCCGATTTCAGTTCCAGAGCGATTCGCCCAATGAGTCCTTCATATTTAGTCGTTTTCAGCCAATTTTCTGAATTTTTGAAAATTTCACTTTTTTGTGAAAATATCCACTAAGTGAGGGAATAATATGTGTGAAGGTACTCCAGGAGAGTTCCAAATGTGTGTGGGTAGAATATATATCCCACGGGGGTAAAATTGAAAAAAGCTGAAAAAAATTTTTTTTTAGACTTAGTCATTTTTCCGGCGTTTATCAGACTTTCAGATAGGGGAAATGTCAGTGAGCGTTCCAATTTCAGTTCCAGAGCGATTCGCCTGATGAGTCCTTCATATTTAGTCGTTTTCAGCCAATTTTCTGAATTTTTGAAAATTTCACTTTTTTGTGAAAATATCCACTAAATGAGGAAATAATATGTGTGAGGGTACCCCAGGAGAGTTCCAAATGTGTGTCGGTAGAATATATATCCCACGGGGGTAAAATTGAAAAAAGGAGAAAAAATTTTTTTTTGGACTTAGTCATTTTTTCAGCGTTTATCAGACTTTCAGATAGGGGAAATGTCAGTGAGCGTTCCAATTTCAGTTCCAGAGCAATTCGCCCGATGACTCCTTCATATTTAGTCGTTTTCAGCCAATTTTCAGAATTTTGAAAATTTCACTTTTTTGTGAAAATATCCACTAAATGAGGGAATAATATGTGTGAGGGAACCCCAAGAGAGTTCCAAATGTGTGTGGGTAGAATATATATCCCACGGGGGCAAAATTGAAAAAAGTTTTAAAAAAATTTTTTTTAGACTTAGTCATTTTTTCAGCGTTTATCAGACTTTCAGATAGGGGAAATGTCAGTGAGCGTTCCGATTTCAGTTCCAGAGCGATTCGCCCAATGAGTCCTTCATATTTAGTCGTTTTCAGCCAATTTTCTGAATTTTTGAAAATTTCACTTTATTGTGAAAATATCCACTAAATGAGGGAATAATATGTGTGCAGGTACGCCAGGAGAGTTCCAAATGTGTGTGGGTAGAATATATGTCCCACGGGGGTAAAATTGAAAAAAGTTGAAAAAAAATTTTTTTTAGGCTTAGTCATTTTTCCGGCGTTTATCAGACTTTCAGATAGGGGAAATGTCAGTGAGCGTTCCAATTTCAGTTCCAGAGCGATTCGCCCGATGAGTCCTTCATATTTAGTCGTTTTCAGCCAATTTTCTCAATTTTTGAAAATTTCACTTTTTTGTGAAAATATCCACTAAATGAGGAAATAATATGTGTGAGGGTACCCCAGGAGAGTTCCAAACGTGTGTGGGTAGAATATATATCCCACAAGGGTAAAATTGAAAAAAGGAGAAAAAATTTTTTTTTGGACTTAGTCATTTTTTCAGCGTTTATCAGACTTTCAGATAGGGGAAATGTCAGTGAGCGTTCCAATTTCAGTTCCAAAGCAATTCGCCCAATGAGTCCTTCATATTTAGTCGTTTTCAGCCAATTTTCTGAATATTTGAAAATTTCACTTTTTTGTGAAAATATCCACTAAATGAGGGAATAATATGTGTGAGGGTACCCCAGGAGAGTTCCAAATGTGTGTGGGTAGAATATATATCCCACGGGGGTAAAATTGAAAAAAGTTTAAAAAAATTTTTTTTGGGACTTTGTCATTTTTCCGGCGTTAATCAGACTTTCAATTAGGGCAAATGTCAGTGAGCGTTCCAATTTCAGTTCCAGAGCGATTCGCCCGATGAGTCCTTCATATTTAGTCGTTTTCAGCCAATTTTCTGAATTTTTGAAAATTTCACTTTTTTGTGAAAATATCCACTAAATGAGGGAATAATATGTGTGAGGGTACCCCAGGAGAGTTCCAAATGTGTGTGGGTAGAATATATATCCCACGGGGGTAAAATTGAAAAAAGTTTAAAAAAATTTTTTTTTAGGCTTAGTCATTTTTCCGGCGTTTATCAGACTTTCAGATAGGGGAAATGTCAGTGAGCGTTACAATTTCAGTTCCAGAGCGATTCGCCCAATGAGTCCTTCATATTTAGTTGTTTTCAGCCAATTTTCAGAATTTTTGAAAATTTCACTTTTTTGTGAAAATATCCACTAAATAAGGGAATAATATGTGTGAGGGTACCCCAGGAGAGTTCCAAATGTGTGTGGGTAGAATATATATCCCACGGGGGTAAAATTGAAAAAAGTTTAAAAAAATTTTTTTTAGACTTAGTCATTTTTCAGGCGTTAATCAGACTTTCAATTAGGGCAAATGTCAGTGAGCGTTCCAATTTCAGTTCCAGAGCGATTCGCCCGATGAGTCCTTCATATTTAGTCGTTTTCAGCCAATTTTCTGAACTTTTGAAAATTTCACTTTTTTGTGAAAATATCCACTAAATGAGGGAATAATATGTGTGAAGCTACCCCAGGAGAGTTCCAAATGTGTGTGGGTAGAATATATATCCCACGGGGGTAAAATTGAAAAAAGTTGAAAAAAAATTTTTTTTAGACTTAGTCATTTTTCCGGCGTTTATCAGACTTTCAGATAGGGGAAATGTCAGTGAGCGTTCCAATTTCAGTTCCAGAGCAATTCGCCCGATGAGTCCTTCATATTTAGTCGTTTTCAGACAATTTTCAGAATTTTTGAAAATTTCACTTTTTTGTGAAAATATCCACTAAATGAGGGAATAATATGTGTGAGGGTACCCCAGGAGAGTTTCAAATGTGTGTGGGTAGAATATATATCCCACAGGGGTAAAATTGAAAAAAGTTGAAAAAAAATTTTTTTGGACTTAGTCATTTTTCCGGCGTTTATCAGACTTTCAGATAGGGGAAATGTCAGTGAGTGTTCCGATTTCAGTTCCAGAGCGATTCGCCCAATGAGTCCTTCATATTTAGTCGTTTTCAGCCAATTTTCTGAATTTTTGAAAATTTCACTTTTTTGTGAAAATATCCACTAAATGAGGGAATAATATGTGTGAGGGTACCCCAGGAGAGTTCCAAATGTGTGTGGGTAGAATATATATCCCACGAGGGTAAAATTGATAAAAGTTTAAAAAAAATTTTTTTTGGACTTAGTCATTTTTCCGGCGTTAATTCGACTTTCAATTAGGGCAAATGTCAGTGAGCGTTCCGATTTTAGTTCCAGAGCGATTCGCCTGATGAGTCCTTCATATTTAGTCGTTTTCAGCCAATTTTCAGAATATTTGAAAATTTCACTTTTTTGTGAAAATATCCACTAAATGAGGGAATAATATGTGTGAGGGTACCCCAGGAGAGTTCCAAATGTGTCTGGGCAGAATATATATCCCACGGGGGTAAAATTGAAAAAAGTTTAAAAAATTTTTTTTTAGACTTAGTCATTTTTCCGGCTTTTATCAGACATTCAGATAGGGGAAATGTCGGTGAGCAATCCAATTTCAGTTCCAGAGCGATTCGCCCGATGTGTCCTTCATATTTAGTCGTTTTCAGCCAATTTTCAGAATTTTGAAAATTTCACTTTTTTGTGAAAATATCCACTAAATGAGGGAATAATATGTGTGAGGGTACCCCAGGAGAGTTCCAAATGTGTGTGGGTAGAATATATATCCCACGGGGGTAAAATTGAAAAAAGGTGAAAATTTTTTTTTTGGACTTAGTCATTTTTTCAGCGTTTATCAGACTTTCAGATAGGGGAAATGTCAGTGAGCAATCCAATTTCAGTTCCAGAGCGATTCGCCCGATGAGTCCTTCATATTTAGTCGTTTTCAGCCAATTTTCAGAATTTTGAAAATTTCACTTTTTTGTGAAAATATCCACTAAATGAGGGAATAATATGTGTGAGGGTACCCCAGGAGAGTTCCAAATGTGTGTGGGTAGAATATATATCCCACGGGGGTAAAATTGAAAAAAGGAGAAAATTTTTTTTTTGGACTTAGTCATTTTTTCAGCGTTTATCAGACTTTCAGATAGGGGAAATGTCAGTGAGCGTTCCAATTTCAGTTCCAGAGCAATTCGCCCGATGAGTCCTTCATATTTAGTCGTTTTCAGCCAATTTTCTGAATATTTGAAAATTTCACTATTTTGTGAAAATATCCACTAAATGAGGGAATAATATGTGTGAGGGTACCTCAGGAGATTTCCAAATGTGTGTGGGTAGAATATATATCCCACGGGGGTAAAAGTGAAAAAAGTTTAAAAAAAATTTTTTTTAGGCTTAGTCATTTTTCCGGCGTTTATCAGACTTTCAGATAGGGGAAATGTCAGTGAGCGTTCCAATTTCAGTTCCAGAGCGATTCGCCCGATGAGTCCTTCATATTTAGTCGTTTTCAGCCAATTTTCTGAATTTTTGAAAATTTCACTTTTTTGTGAAAATATCCACTAAATGAGGGAATAATATGTGTGAGGGTACCCCAGGAGATTTCCAAATGTGTGTGGGTAGAATATATATCCCACGAGGGTAAAATTGAAAAAAGTTTAAAAAAATTTTTTTTTGGACTTAGTTATTTTTCCAGCGTTAATCAGACTTTCAATTAGGGCAAATGTCAGTGAGCGTTCCGATTTCAGTTCCAGAGCGATTCGCCCGATGAGTCCTTCATATTTAGTCGTTTTCAGCCAATTTTCTGAATTTTTTAAAATTTCACTTTTTTGTGAAAATATCCACTAAATGAGGGAATAATATGTGTGAGGGTACCCCAGGAGAGTTCCAAATGTGTGTGGGTAGAATATATATCCCACGGGGGTAAAATTGAAAACAGGAGAAAAATTTTTTTTTTGGACTTAGTCATTTTTTCAGCGTTTATCAGACTTTCAGATAGGGGAAATGTCAGTGAGTGTTCCAATTTCAGTTCCAGAGCAATTCGCCCGATGAGTCTTTCATATTTAGTCGTTTTCAGCCAATTTTCAGAATTTTGAAAATTTCACTTTTTTGTGAAAATATCCACTAAATGAGGGAATAATATGTGTGAGGGTACCACAGGAGAGTTCCAAATGTGTGTGGGTAGAATATATATCCCACAGGGGTAAAATTGAAAAAAGTTTAAAAAAAATTTTTTTGGACTTAGTCATTTTTCCGGCGTTTATCAGACTTTCAGATAGGGGAAATGTCAGTGAGCATTCCGATTTCAGTTCCAGAGCGATTCGCCCAATGAGTCCTTCATATTTAGTCGTTTTCAGCCAATTTTCAGAATTTTTGAAAATTTCACTTTTTTGTGAAAATATCCACTAAATGAGGGAATAATATGTGTGAGGGTACCCCAGGAGAGTTCCAAATGTGAGTGGGTAGAATATATATCCCACGGGGGTAAAATTGAAAAAAGTTTAAAAAAAATATTTTTTAGACTTAGTCATTTTTCCGGCGTTTATCAGACTTTCAGATAGGGGAAATGTCAGTGAGCGTTCCAATTTCAGTTCCAGAGCGATTCGCCTGATGAGTCCTTCATATTTAGTCGTTTTCAGCCAATTTTCTGAATTTTTGAAAATTTCACTTTTTTGTGAAAATATCCACTAAATGAGGGAATAATATGTGTGAGGGTACCCCAGGAGAATTCCAAATGTGTGTGGGTAGAATATATATCCCACGGGGGTAAAATTGAAAAAAGGAGAAAAATTTTTTTTTTGGACTTAGTCATTTTTTCAGCGTTTATCAGACTTTCAGATAGGGGAAATGTCAGTGAGCGTTCCAATTTCAGTTCCAGAGAAATTCGCCCGATGAGTCCTTCATATTTAGTAGTTTTCAGCCAATTTTCTGAATTTTTGAAAATTTCACTTTTTTGTGAAAATATCCACTAAATGAGGGAATAATATGTGTGAGGGTACCCCAGGAGAGTTCCAAATGTGTGTGGGTAGAATATATATCCCACAGGAGTAAAATTGAAAAAGTTGAAAAAAAATATTTTTGGACTTAGTCATTTATCCGGCGTTAATCAGACTTTCAATTAGGGCAAATGTCAGTGAGCGTTCCGATTTCACTTCCAGAGCGATTCGCCCGATGAGTCCTTCATATTTAGCCGTTTTCAGCCAATTTTCTGAATTTTTGAAAATTTCACTTTTTTGTGAAAATATCCACTAAATGAGGGAATAATATGTGTGAAGGTACCCCAGGAGAGTTCCAAATGTGTGTGGGTAGAATATATATCCCACGGGGGTAAAATTGAAAAAAGTTTAAAAAAAAATTTTTTTGGACTTAGTCATTTTTCCGGCGTTTATCTGACTTTCAATTAGGGCAAATGTCAGTGAGCGTTCCGATTTCAGTTCCAGAGCGATTCGCCCGTTGAGTCCTTCATATTTAGTCGTTTTCAGCCAATTTTCTGAATATTGGAAAATTTCACTTTTTTGTGAAAATATCCACTAAGTGAGGGAATAATATGTGTGAGTGTACCCCAGGAGAGTTACAAATGTGAGTGGGTAGAATATATATCCCACGGGGGTAAAATTGAAAAAAGTTGAAAAAAATTTTTTTTAGACTTAGTCATTTTTCCGGCGTTTATCAGACTTTCAGATAGGGGAAATGTCAGTGAGTGTTTCAATTTCAGTTCCAGAGCGATTAGCCCGATGAGTCCTTCATATTTAGTCGTTTTCAGTCAATTTTCTGAATTTTTGAAAATTTCACTTTTTTGTGAAAATATCCACTAAATGAGGGAATAATATGTGTGAAGGTACCCCAGGAGAGTTCCAAATGTGTGTGGGTAGAATATATATCCCACGGGGGTAAAATTGAAAAAGTTGAAAAAAATTTTTTTTTAGACTTAGTCATTTTTCCGGCGTTTATCAGACTTTCAGATAGGGGAAATGTCAGTGAGCGTTCCGATTTCAGTTCCAGAGCGATTCGGCCGATGAGTCCTTCATATTTAGTCGTTTTCAGCCAATTTTCAGAATTTTTGAAAATTTCACTTTTTTGTGAAAATATCCACTAAATGAGGGAATAATATGTATGAGGGCACCCCAGGAGAGTTCCAAATGTGTGTGGGTAGAATATATATCCCACGGGGGTAAAATTGAAAAAAGGAGAAAAATTTTTTTTTTGGACTTAGTCATTTTTTCAGCGTTTATCAGACTTTCAGATAGGGGAAATGTCAGTGAGCGTTCCAATTTCAGTTCCAGAGCAATTCGCCCGATGAGTCCTTCATATTTAGTCATTTTCAGCCAATTTTCAGAATTTTGAAAATTTCACTTTTTTGTGAAAATATCCACTAAATGAGGGAATAATATGTGTGAGGGTACCCCAGGAGAGTTCCAAATGTGTGTGGGTAGAATATATATCCCACGGGGGTAAAATTGAAAAAAGTTTAAAAAAAATTTTTTTTGGACTTAGTCATTTTTCCGGCGTTAATCAGACTTTCAATTAGGGCAAATGTCAGTGAGTGTTCCGATTTCACTTCCAGAGCGATTCGCCCGATGAGTCCTTCATATTTAGTCGTTTTCAGCCAATTTTCTGAATATTTGAAAATTTCACTTTTTTGTGAAAATATCCACTAAATGAGGGAATAATATGTGTGAGGGTACCTCAGGAGATTTCCAAATGTGTGTGGGTAGAATATATATCCCACGGGGGTAAAATTGAAAAAAGTTTTAAAAAATTTATTTTTAGACTTAGTCATTTTTCAGGCGTTTATCAGACTTTCAGATAGGGGAAATGTCAGTGAGCGTTCCGATTTCAGTTCCAGAGCGATTTGCCCGATGAGTCCTTCATATTTAGTCGTTTTCAGCCAATTTTCAGAATTTTTGAAAATTTCACTTTTTTGTGAAAATATCCACTAAATGAGGGAATAATATGTGTGAGGGTACCCCAGGAGAGTTCCAAATGTATGTGGGTAGAATATATATCCCACGGGGGTAAAATTGAAAAAAGTTTAAAATTTTTTTTTTGAACTTAGTCATTTTTCCAGCGTAAATCAGACTTTCAATTAGGGCAAATGTCAGTGAGCGTTCCGATTTCAGTTCCAGAGCGATTCGCCCGATGAGTCCTTCATATTTAGTCGCTTTCAGCCAATTTTCTGAATATTTGAAAATTTCACTTTTTTGTGAAAATATCCACTAAATGAGGGAATAATATGTGTGAGGGTACCCCAGGAGAGTTCCAAATGTGTGTGGGTAGAATATATATCCCACGGGGGTAAAATTGAAAAAAGTTTAAAAAAAATTTTTTTTAGACTTAGTCATTTTTCCGGCGTTTATCAGACTTTCAATTAGGGCAAATGTCAGTGAGCATTCCGATTTCAGTTCTAGAGCGATTCGCCCAATTAGTCCTTCATATTTAGTCGTTTTCAGCCAATTTTCAGAATTTTTGAAAATTTCACTTTTTTGTGAAAATATCCACTAAATGAGGGAATAATATGTGTGAGGGTACCCCAGGAGAGTTCCAAATGTATGTGGGTAGAATCTATATCCCACGGGGGTAAAATTGAAAAAAGTTTAAAAAAATTTTTTTTTGGACTTAGTCATTTTTCCAGCGTAAATCAGACTTTCAATTAGGGCAAATGTCAGTGAGCATTCCGATTTCAGTTCTAGAGCGATTCGCCCGATTAGTCCTTCATATTTAGTCGTTTTCAGCCAATTTTCTGAATATTTGAAAATTTCACTTTTTTCTAAAAATATCCACTAAATGAGGGAATAATATGTGTGAGGGTACCCCAGGAGAGTTCCAAATGTGTGTGGGTAGAATATATATCCCACGGGGGTAAAACTAAAAAAAGTTTGAAAAAATTTTTTTTTGGACTTAGTCATTTTTCCGGCGTTAATCAGACTTTCAATTAGGGCAAATGTCAGTGAGCGTTCCGATTTCAGTTCCAGAGCGATTCGCACGATGAGTCCTTCATATTTAGTCGTTTTCAGCCAATTTTCTGAATTTTTGAAAATTTCACTTTTTTGTGAAAATATCCACTAATTGAGGGTACCCCATGTGTGAGGGTACCCCAGGAGAGTTCCAAATGTGTGTGGGTAGAATATATATCCCACGGGGGTAAAATTGAAAAAAGTTGAAAAAAAAATTTTTTTAGACTTAGTCATTTTTCCGGCGTTTATCAGACTTTCAGATAGGGCAAATGTCAGTGAGCGTTCCGATTTCAGTTCCAGAGCGTTTCGCCCGATGAGTCCTTCATATTTAGTCGTTTTCAGCCAATTTTCTGAATATTTGAAAATTTCACTTTTTTGTGAAAATATCCACTAAATGAGGGAATAATATGTGTGAGGGTACCCCAGGAGAGTTCCAAATGTGTGTGGGTAGAATATATATCCAACGGGGGTAAAATTTAAAAAAGTTGAAAAAAATTTGTTTTTAGACTTAGTCATTTTTCCGGCGTTTATCAGACTTTCAGATAGGGGAAATGTCAGTGAGCGTTCCAATTTCAGTTCCAGAGCGATTCGCCTGATGAGTCCTTCATATTTAGTCGTTTTCAGCCAATTTTCTGAATTTTTGAAAATTTCACTTTTTTGTGAAAATATCCACTAAATGAGGGAATAATATGTGTGAGGGTACCCCAGGAGAATTCCAAATGTGTGTGGGTAGAATATATATCCCACGGGGGTAAAAGTGAAAAAAGGAGAAAAATTTTTTTTTTGGACTTAGTCATTTTTTCAGCGTTTATCAGACTTTCAGATAGGGGAAATGTCAGTGAGCGTTCCAATTTCAGTTCCAGAGAAATTCGCCCGATGAGTCCTTCATATTTAGTCGTTTTCAGCCAATTTTCTGAATTTTTGAAAATTTCACTTTTTTGTGAAAATATCCACTAAATGAGGGAATAATATGTGTGAGGGTACCCCAGGAGAGTTCCAAATGTGTGTGGGTAGAATATATATCCCACAGGAGTAAAATTGAAAAAGTTGAAAAAAAATATTTTTGGACTTAGTCATTTTTCCGGCGTTAATCAGACTTTCAATTAGGGCAAATGTCAGTGAGCGTTCCGATTTCACTTCCAGAGCGATTCGCCCGATGAGTCCTTCATATTTAGCCGTTTTCAGCCAATTTTCTGAATTTTTGAAAATTTCACTTTTTTGTGAAAATATCCACTAAATGAGGGAATAATATGTGTGAAGGTACCCCAGGAGAGTTCCAAATGTGTGTGGGCAGAATATATATCCCACGGGGGTAAAATTGAAAAAAGTTTAAAAAAAATTTTTTTTAGACTTAGTCATTTTTCCGGCGTTTATCAGACTTTCAGATAGGGGAAATGTCAGTGAGCGTTCCAATTTCAGTTCCAGAGCGATTCGCCTGATGAGTCCTTCATATTTAGTCGTTTTCAGCCAATTTTCTGAATTTTTGAAAATTTCACTTTTTTGTGAAAATATCCACTAAATGAGGGAATAATATGTGTGAGGGTACCCCAGGAGAATTCCAAATGTGTGTGGGTAGAATATATATCCCACGGGGGTAAAATTGAAAAAAGGAGAAAAATTTTTTTTTTGGACTTAGTCATTTTTTCAGCGTTTATCAGACTTTCAGATAGGGGAAATGTCAGTGAGCGTTCCAATTTCAGTTCCAGAGAAATTCGCCCGATGAGTCCTTCATATTTAGTCGTTTTCAGCCAATTTTCTGAATTTTTGAAAATTTCACTTTTTTGTGAAAATATCCACTAAATGAGGGAATAATATGTGTGAGGGTACCCCAGGAGAGTTCCAAATGTGTGTGGGTAGAATATATATCCCACAGGAGTAAAATTGAAAAAGTTGAAAAAAAATATTTTTGGACTTAGTCATTTTTCCGGCGTTAATCAGACTTTCAATTAGGGCAAATGTCAGTGAGCGTTCCGATTTCACTTCCAGAGCGATTCGCCCGATGAGTCCTTCATATTTAGCCGTTTTCAGCCAATTTTCTGAATTTTTGAAAATTTCACTTTTTTGTGAAAATATCCACTAAATGAGGGAATAATATGTGTGAAGGTACCCCAGGAGAGTTCCAAATGTGTGTGGGTAGAATATATATCCCACGGGGGTAAAATTGAAAAAAGTTTAAAAAAAATTTTTTTTGGACTTAGTCATTTTTCCGGCGTTTATCTGACTTTCAATTAGGGCAAATGTCAGTGAGCGTTCCGATTTCAGTTCCAGAGCGATTCGCCCGTTGAGTCCTTCATATTTAGTCGTTTTCAGCCAATTTTCTGAATATTGGAAAATTTCACTTTTTTGTGAAAATATCCACTAAATGAGGGAATAATATGTGTGAGTGTACCCCAGGAGAGTTACAAATGTGAGTGGGTAGAATATATATCCCACGGGGGTAAAATTGAAAAAAGTTGAAAAAAATTTTTTTTAGACTTAGTCATTTTTCCGGCGTTTATCAGACTTTCAGATAGGGGAAATGTCAGTGAGCGTTCCGATTTCAGTTCCAGAGCGATTCGGCCGATGAGTCCTTCATATTTAGTCGTTTTCAGCCAATTTTCAGAATTTTTGAAAATTTCACTTTTTTGTGAAAATATCCACTAAATGAGGGAATAATATGTGTGAGGGTACCCCAGGAGAGTTCCAAATGTGAGTGGGTAGAATATATATCCCACGGGGGTAAAATTGAAAAAAGTTTAAAAAAAATTTTTTTAGACTTAGTCATTTTTCCGGCGTTTATTAGACTTTCAGATACGGGAAATGTCAGTGAGCGTTCCAATTTCAGTTCCAGAGCGATTCGCCCGATGAGTCCTTCATATTTAGTCGTTTTCAGCCAATTTTCTGAATTTTTGAATATTTCACTTTTTTGTGAAAATATCCACTAAATGAGGGAATAATATGTATGAGGGCACCCCAGGAGAGTTCCAAATGTGTGTGGGTAGAATATATATCCCACGGGGGTAAAATTGAAAAAAGGTATAAAAAAAATTATTTTGGACTTAGTCATTTTTTCAGCGTTTATCAGACTTTCAGATAGGGGAAATGTCAGTGAGCGTTCCAATTTCAGTTCCAGAGCAATTCGCCCGATGAGTCCTTCATATTTAGTCATTTTCAGCCAATTTTCAGAATTTTGAAAATTTTACTTTTTTGTGAAAATATCCACTAAATGAGGGAATAATATGTGTGAGGGTACCCCAGGAGAGTTCCAAATGTGTGTGGGTAGAATATATATCCCACGGGGGTAAAATTGAAAAAAGTTTAAAAAAAATTTTTTTTGGACTTAGTCATTTTTCCGGCGTTAATCAGACTTTCAATTAGGGCAAATGTCAGTGAGTGTTCCGATTTCACTTCCAGAGCGATTCGCCCGATGAGTCCTTCATATTTAGTCGTTTTCAGCCAATTTTCTGAATATTTGAAAATTTCACTTTTTTGTGAAAATATCCACTAAATGAGGGAATAATATGTGTGAGGGTACCTCAGGAGATTTCCAAATGTGTGTGGGTAGAATATATATCCCACGGGGGTAAAATTGAAAAAAGTTTTAAAAAATTTATTTTTAGACTTAGTCATTTTTCCGGCGTTTATCAGACTTTCAGATAGGGGAAATGTCAGTGAGCAATCCAATTTCAGTTCCAGAGCGATTCGCCCGATGTGTCCTTCATATTTAGTCGTTTTCAGCCAATTTTCTGAATTTTTGAAAATTTCACTTTTTTGTGAAAATATCCACTAAATGAGGGTACCCCATGTGTGAGGGTACCCCAGGAGAGTTCCAAATGTGTGTGGGTAGAATATATATCCCACGGGGGTAAAATTGAAAAAAGTTGAAAAAAAATTTTTTTTAGACTTAGTCATTTTTCCGGCGTTTATCAGACTTTCAGATAGGGGAAATGTCAGTGAGCGTTCCGATTTCAGTTCCAGAGCGATTTGCCCGATGAGTCCTTCATATTTAGTCGTTTTCAGCCAATTTTCAGAATTTTTGAAAATTTCACTTTTTTGTGAAAATATCCACTAAATGAGGGAATAATATGTGTGAGGGTACCCCAGGAGAGTTCCAAATGTATGTGGGTAGAATCTATATCCCACGGGGGTAAAATTGAAAAAAGTTTAAAAAAATTTTTTTTTGGACTTAGTCATTTTTCCAGCGTAAATCAGACTTTCAATTAGGGCAAATGTCAGTGAGCATTCCGATTTCAGTTCTAGAGCGATTCGCCCGATTAGTCCTTCATATTTAGTCGTTTTCAGCCAATTTTCTGAATATTTGAAAATTTCACTTTTTTCTGAAAATATCCACTAAATGAGGGAATAATATGTGTGAGGGTACCCCAGGAGAGTTCCAAATGTGTGTGGGTAGAATATATATCCCACGGGGGTAAAACTGAAAAAAGTTTAAAAAATTTTTTTTTTGGACTTAGTCATTTTTCCGGCGTTAATCAGACTTTCAATTAGGGCAAATGTCAGTGAGCGTTCCGATTTCAGTTCCAGAGCGATTCGCCCGATGAGTCCTTCATATTTAGTCGTTTTCAGCCAATTTTCTGAATTTTTGAAAATTTCACTTTTTTGTGAAAATATCCACTAAATGAGGGAATAATATGTGTGAGGGTACCCCAGGAGAGTTCCAAATGTGTGTGGGTAGAATATATATCCCACGGGGGTAAAATTGAAAAAAGGAGAAAAATCTTTTTTTTGGACTTAGTCATTTTTTCAGCGTTTATCAGACTTTCAGATAGGGGAAATGTCAGTGAGCGTTCCAATTTCAGTTCCAGAGCGATTCGCCCGATTAGTCCTTCATATTTAGTCGTTTTCAGCCAATTTTCTGAATTTTTGAAAATTTCACTTTTTTGTGAAAATATCCACTAATTGAGGGTACCCCATGTGTGAGGGTACCCCAGGAGAGTTCCAAATGTGTGTGGGTAGAATATATATCCCACGGGGGTAAAATTGAAAAAAGTTGAAAAAAAAATTTTTTTAGACTTAGTCATTTTTCCGGCGTTTATCAGACTTTCAGATAGGGCAAATGTCAGTGAGCGTTCCGATTTCAGTTCCAGAGCGTTTCGTCCGATGAGTCCTTCATATTTAGTCGTTTTCAGCCAATTTTCTGAATTTTTGAAAATTTCACTTTTTTGTGAAAATATCCACTAAATGAGGGAATAATATGTGTGAGGGTACCCCAGGAGAGTTCCAAATGTGTGTGGGTAGAATATATATCCCACAGGAGTAAAATTGAAAAAGTTGAAAAAAAATATTTTTGGACTTAGTCATTTTTCCGGCGTTAATCAGACTTTCAATTAGGGCAAATGTCAGTGAGCGTTCCGATTTCACTTCCAGAGCGATTCGCCCGATGAGTCCTTCATATTTAGCCGTTTTCAGCCAATTTTCTGAATTTTTGAAAATTTCACTTTTTTGTGAAAATATCCACTAAATGAGGGAATAATATGTGTGAAGGTACCCCAGGAGAGTTCCAAATGTGTGTGGGTAGAATATATATCCCACGGGGGTAAAATTGAAAAAAGTTTAAAAAAAATTTTTTTTGGACTTAGTCATTTTTCCGGCGTTTATCAGACTTTCAGATAGGGGAAATGTCAGTGAGTGTTCCAATTTCAGTTCCAGAGCGATTCGCCCGATGAGTCCTTCATATTTAGTCGTTTTCAGTCAATTTTCTGAATTTTTGAAAATTTCACTTTTTTGTGAAAATATCCACTAAATGAGGGAATAATATGTGTGAAGGTACCCCAGGAGAGTTCCAAATGTTTGTGGGTAGAATATATATCCCACGGGGGTAAAATTGGAAAAGTTGAAAAAAATTTTTTTTTAGACTTAGTCATTTTTCCGGCGTTTATCAGACTTTCAGATAGGGGAAATGTCAGTGAGCGTTCCGATTTCAGTTCCAGAGCGATTCGGCCGATGAGTCCTTCATATTTAGTCGTTTTCAGCCAATTTTCAGAATTTTTGAAAATTTCACTTTTTTGTGAAAATATCCACTAAATGAGGGAATAATATGTGTGAGGGTACCTCAGGAGATTTCCAAATGTGTGTGGGTAGAATATATATCCCACGGGGGTAAAATTGAAAAAAGTTTTAAAAAATTTATTTTTAGACTTAGTCATTTTTCCGGCGTTTATCAGACTTTCAGATAGGGGAAATGTCAGTGAGCAATCCAATTTCAGTTCCAGAGCGATTCGCCCGATGTGTCCTTCATATTTAGTCGTTTTCAGCCAATTTTCTGAATTTTTGAAAATTTCACTTTTTTGTGAAAATATCCACTAAATGAGGGTACCCCATGTGTGAGGGTACCCCAGGAGAGTTCCAAATGTGTGTGGGTAGAATATATATCCCACGGGGGTAAAATTGAAAAAAGTTTAAAAAAAATTTTTTTTAGACTTAGTCATTTTTCCGGCGTTTATCAGACTTTCAGATAGGGGAAATGTCAGTGAGCGTTCCGATTTCAGTTCTAGAGCGATTCGCCCGATTAGTCCTTCATATTTAGTCGTTTTCAGCCAATTTTCTGAATATTTGAAAATTTCACTTTTTTCTGAAAATATCCACTAAATGAGGGAATAATATGTGTGAGGGTACCCCAGGAGAGTTCCAAATGTGTGTGGGTAGAATATATATCCCACGGGGGTAAAACTGAAAAAAGTTTAAAAAAATTTTTTTTTGGACTTAGTCATTTTTCCGGCGTTAATCAGACTTTCAATTAGGGCAAATGTCAGTGAGCGTTCCGATTTCAGTTCCAGAGCGATTCGCCCGATGAGTCCTTCATATTTAGTCGTTTTCAGCCAATTTTCTGAATTTTTGAAAATTTCACTTTTTTGTGAAAATATCCACTAAATGAGGGAATAATATGTGTGAGGGTACCCCAGGAGAGTTCCAAATGTGTGTGGGTAGAATATATATCCCACGGGGGTAAAATTGAAAAAAGGAGAAAAATCTTTTTTTTGGACTTAGTCATTTTTTCAGCGTTTATCAGACTTTCAGATAGGGGAAATGTCAGTGAGCGTTCCAATTTCAGTTCCAGAGCGATTCGCCCGATTAGTCCTTCATATTTAGTCGTTTTCAGCCAATTTTCTGAATTTTTGAAAATTTCACTTTTTTGTGAAAATATCCACTAATTGAGGGTACCCCATGTGTGAGGGTACCCCAGGAGAGTTCCAAATGTGTGTGGGTAGAATATATATCCCACGGGGGTAAAATTGAAAAAAGTTGAAAAAAAAATTTTTTTAGACTTAGTCATTTTTCCGGCGTTTATCAGACTTTCAGATAGGGCAAATGTCAGTGAGCGTTCCGATTTCAGTTCCAGAGCGTTTCGTCCGATGAGTCCTTCATATTTAGTCGTTTTCAGCCAATTTTCTGAATATTTGAAAATTTCACTTTTTTGTGAAAATATCCACTAAATGAGGGAATAATATGTGTGAGGGTTCCCCAGGAGAATTCCAAATGTGTGTGGGTAGAATATATATCCCACGGGGGTAAAATTGAAAAAAGGAGAAAAATTTTTTTTTTGGACTTAGTCATTTTTTCAGCGTTTATCAGACTTTCAGATAGGGGAAATGTCAGTGAGCGTTCCAATTTCAGTTCCAGAGAAATTCGCCCGATGAGTCCTTCATATTTAGTCGTTTTCAGCCAATTTTCTGAATTTTTGAAAATTTCACTTTTTTGTGAAAATATCCACTAAATGAGGGAATAATATGTGTGAGGGTACCCCAGGAGAGTTCCAAATGTGTGTGGGTAGAATATATATCCCACAGGAGTAAAATTGAAAAAGTTGAAAAAAAATATTTTTGGACTTAGTCATTTTTCCGGCGTTAATCAGACTTTCAATTAGGGCAAATGTCAGTGAGCGTTCCGATTTCACTTCCAGAGCGATTCGCCCGATGAGTCCTTCATATTTAGCCGTTTTCAGCCAATTTTCTGAATTTTTGAAAATTTCACTTTTTTGTGAAAATATCCACTAAATGAGGGAATAATATGTGTGAAGGTACCCCAGGAGAGTTCCAAATGTGTGTGGGTAGAATATATATCCCACGGGGGTAAAATTGAAAAAAGTTTAAAAAAAATTTTTTTTGGACTTAGTCATTTTTCCGGCGTTTATCAGACTTTCAGATAGGGGAAATGTCAGTGAGTGTTCCAATTTCAGTTCCAGAGCGATTCGCCCGATGAGTCCTTCATATTTAGTCGTTTTCAGTCAATTTTCTGAATTTTTGAAAATTTCACTTTTTTGTGAAAATATCCACTAAATGAGGGAATAATATGTGTGAAGGTACCCCAGGAGAGTTCCAAATGTGTGTGGGTAGAATATATATCCCACGGGGGTAAAATTGAAAAAAGTTTAAAAAAAATTTTTTTTAGACTTAGTCATTTTTCCGGCGTTTATCAGACTTTCAGATAGGGGAAATGTCAGTGAGCGTTCCGATTTCAGTTCCAGAGCGATTTGCCCGATGAGTCCTTCATATTTAGTCGTTTTCAGCCAATTTTCAGAATTTTTGAAAATTTCACTTTTTTGTGAAAATATCCACTAAATGAGGGAATAATATGTGTGAGGG
This sequence comes from Phyllobates terribilis, assembly GCF_046119375.1. Classification (NCBI taxonomy): domain Eukaryota; kingdom Metazoa; phylum Chordata; class Amphibia; order Anura; family Dendrobatidae; genus Phyllobates; species Phyllobates terribilis. The sequence continues at coordinate 5,259,539 of NW_027362838.1, read as the reverse complement.
TACCCCAGGAGAGTTCCAAATGTATGTGGGTAGAATATATATCCCACGGGGGTAAAATTGAAAAAAGTTTAAAATTTTTTTTTTGAACTTAGTCATTTTTCCAGCGTAAATCAGACTTTCAATTAGGGCAAATGTCAGTGAGCGTTCCGATTTCAGTTCCAGAGCGATTCGCCCGATGAGTCCTTCATATTTAGTCGCTTTCAGCCAATTTTCTGAATATTTGAAAATTTCACTTTTTTGTGAAAATATCCACTAAATGAGGGAATAATATGTGTGAGGGTACCCCAGGAGAGTTCCAAATGTGTGTGGGTAGAATATATATCCCACGGGGGTAAAATTGAAAAAAGTTTAAAAAAAATTTTTTTTAGACTTAGTCATTTTTCTGGCGTTTATCAGACTTTCAATTAGGGCAAATGTCAGTGAGCATTCCGATTTCAGTTCTAGAGCGATTCGCCCAATTAGTCCTTCATATTTAGTCGTTTTCAGCCAATTTTCAGAATTTTTGAAAATTTCACTTTTTTGCGAAAATATCCACTAAATGAGGGAATAATATGTGTGAGGGTACCCCAGGAGAGTTCCAAATGTATGTGGGTAGAATCTATATCCCACGGGGGTAAAATTGAAAAAAGTTTAAAAAAATTTTTTTTTGGACTTAGTCATTTTTCCAGCGTAAATCAGACTTTCAATTAGGGCAAATGTCAGTGAGCATTCCGATTTCAGTTCTAGAGCGATTCGCCCGATTAGTCCTTCATATTTAGTCGTTTTCAGCCAATTTTCTGAATATTTGAAAATTTCACTTTTTTCTGAAAATATCCACTAAATGAGGGAATAATATGTGTGAGGGTACCCCAGGAGAGTTCCAAATGTGTGTGGGTAGAATATATATCCCACGGGGGTAAAACTGAAAAAAGTTTAAAAAAATTTTTTTTTGGACTTAGTCATTTTTCCGGCGTTAATCAGACTTTCAATTAGGGCAAATGTCAGTGAGCGTTCCGATTTCAGTTCCAGAGCGATTCGCCCGATGAGTCCTTCATATTTAGTCGTTTTCAGCCAATTTTCTGAATTTTTGAAAATTTCACTTTTTTGTGAAAATATCCACTAAATGAGGGAATAATATGTGTGAGGGTACCCCAGGAGAGTTCCAAATGTGTGTGGGTAGAATATATATCCCACGGGGGTAAAATTGAAAAAAGGAGAAAAATCTTTTTTTTGGACTTAGTCATTTTTTCAGCGTTTATCAGACTTTCAGATAGGGGAAATGTCAGTGAGCGTTCCAATTTCAGTTCCAGAGCGATTCGCCCGATTAGTCCTTCATATTTAGTCGTTTTCAGCCAATTTTCTGAATTTTTGAAAATTTCACTTTTTTGTGAAAATATCCACTAATTGAGGGTACCCCATGTGTGAGGGTACCCCAGGAGAGTTCCAAATGTGTGTGGGTAGAATATATATCCCACGGGGGTAAAATTGAAAAAAGTTGAAAAAAAAATTTTTTTAGACTTAGTCATTTTTCCGGCGTTTATCAGACTTTCAGATAGGGCAAATGTCAGTGAGCGTTCCGATTTCAGTTCCAGAGCGTTTCGTCCGATGAGTCCTTCATATTTAGTCGTTTTCAGCCAATTTTCTGAATATTTGAAAATTTCACTTTTTTGTGAAAATATCCACTAAATGAGGGAATAATATGTGTGAGGGTACCCCAGGAGAGTTCCAAATGTGTGTGGGTAGAATATATATCCAACGGGGGTAAAATTGAAAAAAGTTGAAAAAAATTTGTTTTTAGACTTAGTCATTTTTCCGGCGTTTATCAGACTTTCAGATAGGGGAAATGTCAGTGAGCATTCCGATTTCAGTTCCAGAGCGATTCGCCCGATGAGTCCTTCATATTTAGTCGTTTTCAGCCAATTTTCAGAATTTTTGAAAATTTCACTTTTTTGTGAAAATATCCACTAAATGAGGGAATAATATGTGTGAGGGTACCCCAGGAGAGTTCCAAATGTGTGTGGGTAGAATATATATCCCACGGGGGTAAAATTGAAAAAAGTTGAAAAAAAAATTTTTTTAGACTTAGTCATTTTTCCGGCGTTTATCAGACTTTCAGATAGGGCAAATGTCAGTGAGCGTTCCGATTTCAGTTCCAGAGCGATTCGCCCGATGAGTCCTTCATATTTAGTCGTTTTCAGCCAATTTTCTGAATATTTGAAAATTTCACTTTTTTGTGAAAATATCCACTAAATGAGGGAATAATATGTGTGAGGGTACCCCAGGAGAGTTCCAAATGTGTGTGGGTAGAATATATATCCAACGGGGGTAAAATTGAAAAAAGTTGAACAAAATTTGTTTTTAGACTTAGTCATTTTTCCGGCGTTTATCAGACTTTCAGATAGGGGAAATGTCAGTGAGCGTTCCGATTTCAGTTCCAGAGCGATTCGCCCGATGAGTCCTTCATATTTAGTCGTTTTCAGCCAATTTTCTGAATTTTTGAAAATTTCACTTTTTTGTGAAAATATCCACTAAATGAGGGTACCCCATGTGTGAGGGTACCCCAGGAGAGTTCCAAATGTGTGTGGGTAGAATATATATCCCACGGGGGTAAAATTGAAAAAAGTTGAAAAAAAAATTTTTTTAGACTTAGTCATTTTTCCGGCGTTTATCAGACTTTCAGATAGGGGAAATGTCAGTGAGCGTTCCGATTTCAGTTCCAGAGCGATTTGCCTGATGAGTCCTTCATATTTAGTCGTTTTCAGCCAATTTTCAGAATTTTTGAAAATGTCACTTTTTTGTGAAAATATCCACTAAATGAGGGAATAATATGTGTGAGGGTACCCCAGGAGAGTTCCAAATGTATGTGGGTAGAATATATATCCCACGGGGGTAAAATTGAAAAAAGTTTAAAAAAATTTTTTTTTGAACTTAGTCATTTTTCCAGCGTAAATCAGACTTTCAATTAGGGCAAATGTCAGTGAGCATTCCGATTTCAGTTCTAGAGCGATTCGCCCAATTAGTCCTTCATATTTAGTCGTTTTCAGCCAATTTTCTGAATATTTGAAAATTTCACTTTTTTCTGAAAATATCCACTAAATGAGGGAATAATATGTGTGAGGGTACCCCAGGAGAGTTCCAAATGTGTGTGGGTAGAATATATATCCCACGGGGGTAAAACTGAAAAAAGTTTAAAAAAATTTTTTTTGGACTTAGTCATTTTTCCGGCGTTAATCAGACTTTCAATTAGGGCAAATGTCAGTGAGCGTTCCGATTTCAGTTCCAGAGCGATTCGCCCGATGAGTCCTTCATATTTAGTCGTTTTCAGCCAATTTTCTGAATTTTTGAAAATTTCACTTTTTTGTGAAAATATCCACTAAATGAGGGAATAATATGTGTGAGGGTACCCCAGGAGAGTTCCAAATGTATGTGGGTAGAATATATATCCCACGGGGGTAAAATTGAAAAACGTTTAAAAATTTTTTTTTGAACTTAGTCATTTTTCCAGCGTAAATCAGACTTTCAATTAGGGCAAATGTCAGTGAGCGTTCCGATTTCAGTTCCAGAGCGATTCGCCCGATGAGTCCTTCATATTTAGTCGTTTTCAGCCAATTTTCTGAATATTTGAAAATTTCACTTTTTTGTGAAAATATCCACTAAATGAGGGAATAATATGTGTGAGGGTACCCCAGGAGAGTTCCAAATGTGTGTGGGTAGAATATATATCCCACGGGGGTAAAATTGAAAAAAGTTTAAAAAAATTTTTTTTTAGACTTAGTCATTTTTCCGGCGTTTATCAGACTTTCAATTAGGGCAAATGTCAGTGAGCATTCCGATTTCAGTTCTAGAGCGATTCGCCCGATTAGTCCTTCATATTTAGTCGTTTTCAGCCAATTTTCTGAATATTTGAAAATTTCACTTTTTTCTGAAAATATCCACTAAATGAGGGAATAATATGTGTGAGGGTACCCCAGGAGAGTTCCAAATGTGTGTGGGTAGAATATATATCCCACGGGGGTAAAACTGAAAAAAGTTTAAAAAATTTTTTTTTTGGACTTAGTCATTTTTCCAGCGTTAATCAGACTTTCAATTAGGGTAAATGTCAGTGAGCATTCCGATTTCAGTTCCAGAGCGATTCGCCCGATGAGTCCTTCATATTTAGTCGTTTTCAGCCAATTTTCTGAATTTTTGAAAATTTCACTTTTTTGTGAAAATATCCACTAAATGAGGGTACCCCATGTGTGAGGGTACCCCAGGAGAGTTCCAAATGTGTGTGGGTAGAATATATATCCCACGGGGGTAAAATTGAAAAAAGTTGAAAAAAAAATTTTTTTAGACTTAGTCATTTTTCCGGCGTTTATCAGACTTTCAGATAGGGGAAATGTCAGTGAGCGTTCCGATTTCAGTTCCAGAGCGATTCGCCCGATTACTATTTCATATTTAGTCGTTTTCAGCCAATTTTCAGAATTTTTGAAAATTTCACTTTTTTGTGAAAATATCCACTAAATGAGGGAATAATATGTGTGAGGGTACCCCAGGAGAGTTCCAAATGTGTGTGGGTAGAAGACATATCCCACGGGGGTAAAATTGAAAAAAGTTGAAATTTTTTTTTTTTCGACTTTGTCATTTTTCCGGCGTTTATCAGACTTTCAGATAGGGGAAATGTCAGTGAGCGTTCCAATTTCAGTTCCAGAGCGATTCGCCCGATGAGTCCTTCATATTTAGTCGTTTTCAGCCAATTTTCTGAATATTTGAAAATTTCACTTTTTTGTGAAAATATCCACTAAATGAGGGAATAATATGTGTGAGGGTACCCCAGGAGAGTTCCAAATGTGTGTGGGTAGAATATATATCCCACGGGGGTAAAATTGAAAAAAGTTGAAAAAAAATTTTTTTTAGACTTAGTCATTTTTCCAGCGTTTATCAGACTTTCAGATAGGGGAAATGTCAGTGAGCGTTCCAATTTCAGTTCCAGAGCGATTCGCCCGATGAGTCCTTCATATTTAGTCGTTTTCAGCCAATTTTCTGAATATTTGAAAATTTCACTTTTTTGTGAAAATATCCACTAAATGAGGGAATAATATGTGTGAGGGTACCCCAGGAGAGTTCCAAATGTGTGTGGGTAGAATATATATTCCACGGGGGTAAAATTGAAAAAAGTTGAAAAAAATTTTTTTTTAGACTTAGTCATTTTTCCGGCGTTTATCAGACTTTCAGATAGGGGAAATGTCAGTGAGCGTTCCAATTTCAGTTCCAGAGCGATTCGCTCGATGAGTCCTTCATATTTAGTCGTTTTCAGCCAATTTTCTGAATATTTGAAAATTTCACTTTTTTGTGAAAATATCCACTAATTGAGGGTACCCCATGTGTGAGGGTACCCCAGGAGAGTTCCAAATGTGTGTGGGTAGAATATATATCCCACGGGGGTAAAATTGAAAAAAGTTGAAAAAAAAATTTTTTTAGACTTAGTCATTTTTCCGGCGTTTATCAGACTTTCAGATAGGGCAAATGTCAGTGAGCGTTCCGATTTCAGTTCCAGAGCGATTCGCCCGATGAGTCCTTCATATTTAGTCGTTTTCAGCCAATTTTCTGAATATTTGAAAATTTCACTTTTTTGTGAAAATATCCACTAAATGAGGGAATAATATGTGTGAGGGTACCCCAGGAGAGTTCCAAATGTGTGTGGGTAGAATATATATCCAACGGGGGTAAAATTGAAAAAAGTTGAAAAAAATTTGTTTCTAGACTTAGTCATTTTTCCGGCGTTTATCAGACTTTCAGATAGGGGAAATGTCAGTGAGCGTTCCGATTTCAGTTCCAGAGCGATTCGCCCGATGAGTCCTTCATATTTAGTCGTTTTCAGCCAATTTTCTGAATTTTTGAAAATTTCACTTTTTTGTGAAAATATCCACTAATTGAGAGTACCCCATGTGTGAGGGTACCCCAGGAGAGTTCCAAATGTGTGTGGGTAGAATATATATCCAACGGGGGTAAAATTGAAAAAAGTTGAAAAAAATTTGTTTCTAGACTTAGTCATTTTTCCGGCGTTTATCAGACTTTCAGATAGGGGAAATGTCAGTGAGCATTCCGATTTCAGTTCCAGAGCGATTCGCCCGATGAGTCCTTCATATTTAGTCGTTTTCAGCCAATTTTCTGAATTTTTGAAAATTTCACTTTTTTGTGAAAATATCCACTAATTGAGAGTACCCCATGTGTGAGGGTACCCCAGGAGAGTTCCAAATGTGTGTGGGTAGAATATATATCCCACGGGGGTAAAATTGAAAAAAGTTGAAAAAAAATTTTTTTTAGACTTAGTCATTTTTCCGGCGTTTATCAGACTTTCAGATAGGGGAAATGTCAGTGAGCGTTCCGATTTCAGTTCCAGCGCGATTCGCCCGATGAGTCCTTCATATTTAGTCGTTTTCAGCCAATTTTCAGAATTTTTGAAAATGTCACTTTTTTGTGAAAATATCCACTAAATGAGGGAATAATATGTGTGAGGGTACCCCTGGAGAGTTCCAAATTTGTGTGGGTAGAAGACATATCCAACGGGGGTAAAATTGAAAAAAGGTGAAAAAAATTTTTTTTTGGACTTAGTAATTTTTTCAGCGTTTATCAGACTTTCAGATAGGGGAAATGTCAGTGAGCATTCCAATTTCAGTTCCAGAGCGATTCGCCCAATGAGTCCCTCATATTTAGTCGTTTTCAGCCAATTTTCTGAATTTTTCAAAATTTCACTTTTTTGTGAAAATATCCACTAAATGAGGGAATAATATGTGTGAAGGTACCCCAGGAGTGTTCCAAATGTCTGTGGGTAGAATATATATCCCACGGGAGTAAAATTGAAAAAAGTTGAAAAAATTTTTTTTTGGACTTAGTCATTTTTCCGGCATTTATCAGACTTTCAGATAGGGGAAATGTCAGTGGGCATTCCGATTTCAGTTCCAGAGCGATTCGCCCGATGAGTCCTTCATATTTAGTCGTTTTCAGCCAATTTTCTGAATTTTTGATAATTTCACTTTTTTGTGAAAATATCCACTAAATGAGGGAATAATATGTGTGAGGGTACCCCAGGAGAGTTCCAAATGTGTGTCGGTAGAAGACATATCCCACGGTGGTAAAATTGAAAAAAGTTGAAATTTTTTTTTTTTCGACTTTGTCATTTTTCCGGCGTTTATCAGACTTTCAGATAGGGGAAATGTCAGTGAGCGTTCCAATTTCAGTTCCAGAGCGATTCGCCCGATGAGTCCTTCATATTTAGTCGTTTTCAGCCAATTTTCTGAATATTTGAAAATTTCACTTTTTTGTGAAAATATCCACTAAATGAGGGAATAATATGTGTGAGGGTACCCCAGGAGAGTTCCAAATGTGTGTGGGTAGAATATATATCCCACGGGGGTAAAAATGAAAAAAGTTGAAAAAAAATTTTTTTTAGACTTAGTCATTTTTCCAGCGTTTATCAGACTTTCAATTAGGGCAAATGTCAGTGAGCGTTCCGATTTCAGTTCCAGAGCGATTCGCCCGATGAGTCCTTCATATTTAGTCGTTTTCAGCCAATTTTCTGAATATTTGAAAATTTCACTTTTTTGTGAAAATATCCACTAAATGAGGGAATAATATGTGTGAGGGTACGCCAGGAGAGTTCCAAATGTGTGTGGGTAGAATATATATCCCACGGGGGTAAAATTGAAAAAAGTTTAAAAAAAATTTTTTTTAGACTTAGTCATTTTTCCGGCGTTTATCAGACTTTCAATTAGGGCAAATGTCAGTGAGCATTCCGATTTCAGTTCTAGAGCGATTCGCCCGATTAGTCCTTCATATTTAGTCGTTTTCAGCCAATTTTCAGAATTTTTGAAAGTTTAACTTTTTTGTGAAAATATCCACTAAATGAGGGAATAATATGTGTGAGGGTACCCCAGGAGAGTTCCAAATGTATGTGGGTAGAATATATATCCCACGGGGCTAAAATTGAAAAAAGTTTAAAAAAATTTTTTTTTGTACTTAGTCATTTTTCCAGCGTAAATCAGACTTTCAATTAGGGCAAATGTCAGTGAGCGTTCCGATTTCAGTTCCAGAGCGATTCGCCCGATGAGTCCTTCATATTTAGTCGGTTTCAGCCAATTTTCTGAATATTTGAAAATTTCACTTTTTTGTGAAAATATCCACTAAATGAGGGAATAATATGTGTGAGGGTACCCCAGGAGAGTTCCAAATGTATGTGGGTAGAATCTATATCCCACGGGGGTAAAATTGAAAAAAGTTTAAAAAAATTTTTTTTTGGACTTAGTCATTTTTCCAGCGTAAATCAGACTTTCAATTAGGGCAAATGTCAGTGAGCATTCCGATTTCAGTTCTAGAGCGATTCGCCCGATTAGTCCTTCATATTTATTCGTTTTCAGCCAATTTTCTGAATATTTGAAAATGTCACTTTTTTCTGAAAATATCCACTAAATGAGGGAATAATATGTGTGAGGGTACCCCAGGAGAGTTCCAAATGTGTGTGGGTAGAATATATATCCCACGGGGGTAAAATTGAAAAAAGTTTAAAAAAAATTTTTTTTTGACTTAGTCATTTTTCCGGCGTTAATCAGACTTTCAATTAGGGCAAATGTCAGTGAGCGTTCCGATTTCAGTTCCAGAGCGATTCGCCCGATGAGTCCTTCATATTTAGTCGTTTTCAGCCAATTTTCTGAATTTTTGAAAATTTCACTTTTTTGTGAAAATATCCACTAAATGAGGGAATAATATGTGTGAGGGTACCCCAGGAGAGTTCCAAATGTGTGTGGGTAGAATATATATCCCACGGTGGTAAAATTGAAAAAAGTTGAAAAAAAATTTTTTTTAGACTTAGTCATTTTTCCGGCGTTTATCAGACTTTCAGATAGGGGAAATGTCAGTGAGCGTTCCAATTTCAGTTCCAGAGCGATTCGCCCGATGAGTCCTTCATATTTAGTCGTTTTCAGCCAATTTTCTGAATTTTTGAAAATTTCACTGTTTTGTGAAAATATGCACTAAATGAGGGAATAATATGTGTGAGGGTACCCCAGGAGAGTTCCAAATGTGTGTGGGAAGAATATATATCCCACAGGGGTAAAATTGAAAAAAGGTGAAAAAATTTTTTTTTGGACTTACTCATTTTTCCAGCGTAAATCAGACTTTCAATTAGGGCAAATGTCAGTGAGCGTTCCGATTTCAGTTCCAGAGCGATTCGCCCGATGAGTCCTTCATATTTAGTCGTTTTCAGCCAATTTTCTGAATATTTGAAAATTTCACTTTTTTGTGAAAATATCCACTAAATGAGGGAATAATATGTGTGAGGGTACCCCAGGAGAGTTCCAAATGTGTTTGGGTAGAATATATATCCCACGGGGGTAAAATTGAAAAAAGTTTAAAAAAAATTTTTTTTAGACTTAGTCATTTTTCCGGCGTTTATCAGACTTTCAATTAGGGCAAATGTCAGTGAGCATTCCGATTTCAGTTCTAGAGCGATTCGCCTGATTAGTCCTTCATATTTAGTCGTTTTCAGCCAATTTTCAGAATTTTTGAAAGTTTAACTTTTTTGTGAAAATATCCACTAAATGAGGGAATAATATGTGTGAGGGTACCCCAGGAGAGTTCCAAATGTATGTGGGTAGAATATATATCCCACGGGGGTAAAATTGAAAAAAGTTTAAAAAAATTTTTTTTTGTACTTAGTAATTTTATCAGCGTTTATCAGACTTTCAGATAGGGGAAATGTCAGTGAGCGTTCCAATTTCAGTTCCAGAGCGATTCGCCCGATGAGTCCTTCATATTTAGTCGTTTTCAGCCAATTTTCTGAATATTTGAAAATTTCACTGTTTTGTGAAAATATGCACTAAATGAGGGAATAATATGTGTGAGGGTACCCCAGGAGAGTTCCAAATGTGTGTGGGAAGAATATAAATCCCACAGGGGTAAAATTGAAAAAAGGTGAAAAAATTTTTTTTTGGACTTAGTCATTTTTCCGGCGTTTATCAGACTTTCAATTAGGGCAAATGTCAGTGAGCATTCCGATTTCAGTTCTAGAGCGATTCGCCCGATTAGTCCTTCATATTTAGTCGTTTTCAGCCAATTTTCTGAATTTTTGAAAATTTCACTTTTTTGTGAAAATATCCACTAAATGAGGGAATAATATGTGTGAGGGTACCCCAGGAGAGTTCCAAATGTGTGTGGGTAGAATATATATCCCACGGTGGTAAAATTGAAAAAAGTTGAAAAAAAATTTTTTTTAGACTTAATCATTTTTCCGGCGTTTATCAGACTTTCAGATAGGGGAAATGTCAGTGAGCGTTCCAATTTCAGTTCCAGAGCGATTCGCCCGATGAGTCCTTCATATTTAGTCGTTTTCAGCCAATTTTCTGAATTTTTGAAAATTTCACTGTTTTGTGAAAATATGCACTAAATGAGGGAATAATATGTGTGAGGGTACCCCAGGAGAGTTCCAAATGTGTGTGGGAAGAATATATATCCCACAGGGGTAAAATTGAAAAAAGGTGAAAAAATTTTTTTTTGGACTTACTCATTTTTCCAGCGTAAATCAGACTTTCAATTAGGGCAAATGTCAGTGAGCATTCCGATTTCAGTTCTAGAGCGATTCGCCTGATTAGTCCTTCATATTTAGTCGTTTTCAGCCAATTTTCAGAATTTTTGAAAGTTTAACTTTTTTGTGAAAATATCCACTAAATGAGGGAATAATATGTGTGAGGGTACCCCAGGAGAGTTCCAAATGTATGTGGGTAGAATATATATCCCATGGGGGTAAAATTGAAAAAAGTTTAAAAAAATTTTTTTTTGTACTTAGTCATTTTTCCAGCGTAAATCAGACTTTCAATTAGGGCAAATGTCAGTGAGCGTTCCGATTTCAGTTCCAGAGCGATTCGCCCGATGAGTCCTTCATATTTAGTCGGTTTCAGCCAATTTTCTGAATATTTAAAATTTCACTTTTTTGTGAAAATATCCACTAAATGAGGGAATAATATGTGTGAGGGTACCCCAGGAGAGTTCCAAATGTGTGTGGGTAGAATATATATCCCACGGGGGTAAAATTGAAAAAAGTTTAAAAAAAAATTTTTTTAGACTTAGTCATTTTTCCGGCGTTTATCAGACTTTCAGATAGGGGAAATGTCAGTGAGCGTTCCGATTTCAGTTCCAGCGCGATTCGCCCGATGAGTCCTTCATATTTAGTCGTTTTCAGCCAATTTTCAGAATTTTTGAAAATTTCACTTTTTTGTGAAAATATCCACTAAATGAGGGAATAATATGTGTGAGGGTACCCCTGGAGAGTTCCAAATTTGTGTGGGTAGAAGACATATCCAACGGGGGTAAAATTGAAAAAAGGTGAAAAAAATTTTTTTTTGGACTTAGTAATTTTATCAGCGTTTATCAGACTTTCAGATAGGGGAAATGTCAGTGAGCGTTCCAATTTCAGTTCCAGAGCGATTCGCCCGATGAGTCCCTCATATTTAGTCGTTTTCAGCCAATTTTCTGAATTTTTGAAAATTTCACTTTTTTGTGAAAATATCCACTAAATGAGGGAATAATATGTGTGAAGGTACCCCAGGAGTGTTCCAAATGTGTGTGGGTAGAATATATATCCCACGGGAGTAAAATTGAAAAAAGTTGAAAAAAATTTTTTTTGGACTTAGTCATTTTTCCGGCATTTATCAGACTTTCAGATAGGGGAAATGTCAGTGAGCATTCCGATTTCAGTTCCAGAGCGATTCGCCCGATGAGTCCTTCATATTTAGTCGTTTTCAGCCAATTTTCTGAATTTTTGAAAATTTCACTTTTTTGTGAAAATATCCACTAAATGAGGGAACAATATGTGTGAGGGTACCCCAGGAGAGTTCCAAATGTGTGTCGGTAGAAGACATATCCCACGGGGGTAAAATTGAAAAAAGTTGAAATTTTTTTTTTTTCGACTTTGTCATTTTTCCGGCGTTTATCAGACTTTCAGATAGGGGAAATGTCAGTGAGAGTTCCAATTTCAGTTCCAGAGCGATTCGCCCGATGAGTCCTTCATATTTAGTCGTTTTCAGCCAATTTTCTGAATATTTGAAAATTTCACTTTTTTGTGAAAATATCCACTAAATGAGGGAATAATATGTGTGAGGGTACCCCAGGAGAGTTCCAAATGTGTGTGGGAAGAATATATATCCCACAGGGGTAAAATTGAAAAAAGGTGAAAAAATTTTTTTTTGGACTTACTCATTTTTCCAGCGTAAATCAGACTTTCAATTAGGGCAAATGTCAGTGAGCGTTCCGATTTCAGTTCCAGAGCGATTCGCCCGATGAGTCCTTCATATTTAGTCGTTTTCAGCCAATTTTCTGAATATTTGAAAATTTCACTTTTTTGTGAAAATATCCACTAAATGAGGGAATAATATGTGTGAGGGTACCCCAGGAGAGTTCCAAATGTGTGTGGGTAGAATATATATCCCACGGGGGTAAAATTGAAAAAAGTTTAAAAAAAATTTTTTTTAGACTTAGTCATTTTTCCGGCGTTTATCAGACTTTCAATTAGGGCAAATGTCAGTGAGCATTCCGATTTCAGTTCTAGAGCGATTCGCCTGATTAGTCCTTCATATTTAGTCGTTTTCAGCCAATTTTCAGAATTTTTGAAAGTTTAACTTTTTTGTGAAAATATCCACTAAATGAGGGAATAATATGTGTGAGGGTACCCCAGGATAGTTCCAAATGTATGTGGGTAGAATATATATCCCACGGGGGTAAAATTGAAAAAAGTTTAAAAAAATTTTTTTTTGTACTTAGTAATTTTATCAGCGTTTATCAGACTTTCAGATAGGGGAAATGTCAGTGAGCGTTCCAATTTCAGTTCCAGAGCGATTCGCCCGATGAGTCCTTCATATTTAGTCGTTTTCAGCCAATTTTCTGAATATTTGAAAATTTCACTGTTTTGTGAAAATATGCACTAAATGAGGGAATAATATGTGTGAGGGTACCCCAGGAGAGTTCCAAATGTGTGTGGGAAGAATATATATCCCACAGGGGTAAAATTGAAAAAAGGTGAAAAAATTTTTTTTTGGACTTAGTCATTTTTCCGGCGTTTATCAGACTTTCAATTAGGGCAAATGTCAGTGAGCATTCCGATTTCAGTTCTAGAGCGATTCGCCCGATTAGTCCTTCATATTTAGTCATTTTCAGCCAATTTTCAGAATTTTTGAAAGTTTAACTTTTTTGTGAAAATATCCACTAAATGAGGGAATAATATGTGTGAGGGTACCCCAGGAGAGTTCCAAATGTATGTGGGTAGAATATATATCCCACGGGGGTAAAATTGAAAAAAGTTTAAAAAAAATTTTTTTTTGACTTAGTCATTTTTCCGGCGTTAATCAGACTTTCAATTAGGGCAAATGTCAGTGAGCGTTCCGATTTCAGTTCCAGAGCGATTCGCCCGATGAGTCCTTCATATTTAGTCGTTTTCAGCCAATTTTCTGAATTTTTGAAAATTTCACTTTTTTGTGAAAATATCCACTAAATGAGGGAATAATATGTGTGAGGGTACCCCAGGAGAGTTCCAAATGTGTGTGGGTAGAATATATATCCCACGGTGGTAAAATTGAAAAAAGTTGAAAAAAAATTTTTTTTAGACTTAATCATTTTTCCGGCGTTTATCAGACTTTCAGATAGGGGAAATGTCAGTGAGCGTTCCAATTTCAGTTCCAGAGCGATTCGCCCGATGAGTCCTTCATATTTAGTCGTTTTCAGCCAATTTTCTGAATTTTTGAAAATTTCACTGTTTTGTGAAAATATGCACTAAATGAGGGAATAATATGTGTGAGGGTACCCCAGGAGAGTTCCAAATGTGTGTGGGAAGAATATATATCCCACAGGGGTAAAATTGAAAAAAGGTGAAAAAATTTTTTTTTGGACTTACTCATTTTTCCAGCGTAAATCAGACTTTCAATTAGGGCAAATGTCAGTGAGCATTCCGATTTCAGTTCTAGAGCGATTCGCCTGATTAGTCCTTCATATTTAGTCGTTTTCAGCCAATTTTCAGAATTTTTGAAAGTTTAACTTTTTTGTGAAAATATCCACTAAATGAGGGAATAATATGTGTGAGGGTACCCCAGGAGAGTTCCAAATGTATGTGGGTAGAATATATATCCCACGGGGGTAAAATTGAAAAAAGTTTAAAAAAATTTTTTTTTGTACTTAGTCATTTTTCCAGCGTAAATCAGACTTTCAATTAGGGCAAATGTCAGTGAGCGTTCCGATTTCAGTTCCAGAGCGATTCGCCCGATGAGTCCTTCATATTTAGTCGGTTTCAGCCAATTTTCTGAATATTTAAAATTTCACTTTTTTGTGAAAATATCCACTAAATGAGGGAATAATATGTGTGAGGGTACCCCAGGAGAGTTCCAAATGTGTGTGGGTAGAATATATATCCCACGGGGGTAAAATTGAAAAAAGTTGAAAAAAAATTTTTTTTAGACTTAGTCATTTTTCCGGCGTTTATCAGACTTTCAGATAGGGGAAATGTCAGTGAGCGTTCCGATTTCAGTTCCAGCGCGATTCGCCCGATGAGTCCTTCATATTTAGTCGTTTTCAGCCAATTTTCAGAATTTTTGAAAATTTCACTTTTTTGTGAAAATATCCACTAAATGAGGGAATAATATGTGTGAGGGTACCCCTGGAGAGTTCCAAATTTGTGTGGGTAGAAGACATATCCAACGGGGGTAAAATTGAAAAAAGGTGAAAAAAATTTTTTTTTGGACTTAGTAATTTTATCAGCGTTTATCAGACTTTCAGATAGGGGAAATGTCAGTGAGCGTTCCAATTTCAGTTCCAGAGCGATTCGCCCGATGAGTCCCTCATATTTAGTCGTTTTCAGCCAATTTTCTGAATTTTTGAAAATTTCACTTTTTTGTGAAAATATCCACTAAATGAGGGAATAATATGTGTGAGGGTACCCCAGGAGAGTTCCAAATGTGTGTGGGTAGAATATATATCCCACGGGGGTAAAATTGAAAAAAGTTGAAAAAAAATTTTTTTTAGACTTAGTCATTTTTCCAGCGTTTATCAGACTTTCAGATAGGGGAAATGTCAGTGAGCGTTCCAATTTCAGTTCCAGAGCGATTCGCCCGATCAGTCCTTCATATTTAGTCGTTTTCAGCCAATTTTCTGAATTTTTGAAAATTTCACTGTTTTGTGAAAATATGCACTAAATGAGGGAATAATATGTGTGAGGGTACCCCAGGAGAGTTCCAAATGTGTGTGGGAAGAATATGTATCCCACAGGGGTAAAATTGAAAAAAGGTGAAAAAATTTTTTTTTGGACTTACTCATTTTTCCAGCGTAAATCAGACTTTCAATTAGGGCAAATGTCAGTGAGCGTTCCGATTTCAGTTCCAGAGCGATTCGCCCGATGAGTCCTTCATATTTAGTCGTTTTCAGCCAATTTTCTGAATATTTGAAAATTTCACTTTTTTGTGAAAATATCCACTAAATGAGGGAATAATATGTGTGAGGGTACCCCAGGAGAGTTCCAAATGTGTGTGGGTAGAATATATATCCCACAGGGGTAAAATTGAAAAAAGTTTAAAAAAAATTTGTTTTAGACTTAGTCATTTTTCCGGCGTTTATCAGACTTTCATTTAGAGCAAATGTCAGTGAGCATTCCGATTTCAGTTCTAGAGCGATTCGCCCGATGAGTCCCTCATATTTAGTCGTTTTCAGCCAATTTTCTGAATTTTTGAAAATTTCACTTTTTTGTGAAAATATCCACTAAATGAGGGAATAATATGTGTGAAGGTACCCCAGGAGTGTTCCAAATGTGTGTGGGTAGAATATATATCCCACGGGAGTAAAATTGAAAAAAGTTGAAAAAAATTTTTTTTGGACTTAGTCATTTTTCCGGCATTTATCAGACTTTCAGATAGGGGAAATGTCAGTGAGCATTCCGATTTCAGTTCCAGAGCGATTCGCCCGATGAGTCCTTCATATTTAGTCGTTTTCAGCCAATTTTCTGAATTTTTGAAAATTTCACTTTTTTGTGAAAATATCCACTAAATGAGGGAACAATATGTGTGAGGGTACCCCAGGAGAGTTCCAAATGTGTGTCGGTAGAAGACATATCCCACGGGGGTAAAATTGAAAAAAGTTGAAATTTTTTTTTTTTCGACTTTGTCATTTTTCCGGCGTTTATCAGACTTTCAGATAGGGGAAATGTCAGTGAGAGTTCCAATTTCAGTTCCAGAGCGATTCGCCCGATGAGTCCTTCATATTTAGTCGTTTTCAGCCCATTTTCTGAATATTTGAAAATTTCACTTTTTTGTGAAAATATCCACTAAATGAGGAATAATATGTGTGAGGGTACCCCAGGAGAGTTCCAAATGTGTGTGGGTAGAATATATATCCCACGGGGGTAAAATTGAAAAAAGTTGAAAAAAAATTTTTTTTAGACTTAGTCATTTTTCCAGCGTTTATCAGACTTTCAGATAGGGGAAATGTCAGTGAGCGTTCCAATTTCAGTTCCAGAGCGATTCGCCCGATGAGTCCTTCATATTTAGTCGTTTTCAGCCAATTTTCTGAATTTTTGAACATTTCACTGTTTTGTGAAAATATGCACTAAATGAGGGAATAATATGTGTGAGGGTACCCCAGGAGAGTTCCAAATGTGTGTGGGAAGAATATATATCCCACAGGGGTAAAATTGAAAAAAGGTGAAAAAATTTTTTTTTGGACTTACTCATTTTTCCAGCGTAAATCAGACTTTCAATTAGGGCAAATGTCAGTGAGCGTTCCGATTTCAGTTCCAGAGCGATTCGCCCGATGAGTCCTTCATATTTAGTCGTTTTCAGCCAATTTTCTGAATATTTGAAAATTTCACTTTTTTGTGAAAATATCCACTAAATGAGGGAATAATATGTGTGAGGGTACCCCAGGAGAGTTCCAAATGTGTGTGGGTAGAATATATATCCCACGGGGGTAAAATTGAAAAAAGTTTAAAAAAAATTTGTTTTAGACTTAGTCATTTTTCCGGCGTTTATCAGACTTTCAATTAGGGCAAATGTCAGTGAGCGTTCCAATTTCAGTTCCAGAGCGATTCGCCCGATGAGTCCTTCATATTTAGTCGTTTTCAGCCAATTTTCAGAATTTTTGAAAGTTTAACTTTTTTGTGAAAATATCCACTAAATGAGGGAATAATATGTGTGAGGGTACCCCAGGAGAGTTCCAAATGTATGTGGGTAGAATATATATCCCACGGGGCTAAAATTGAAAAAAGTTTAAAAAAATTTTTTTTTGTACTTAGTCATTTTTCCAGCGTAAATCAGACTTTCAATTAGGGCAAATGTCAGTGAGCGTTCCGATTTCAGTTCCAGAGCGATTCGCCCGATGAGTCCTTCATATTTAGTCGGTTTCAGCCAATTTTCTGAATATTTGAAAATTTCACTTTTTTGTGAAAATATCCGCTAAATGAGGGAATAATATGTGTGAGGGTACCCCAGGAGAGTTCCAAATGTGTGTGGGTAGAATATATATCCCACGGGGGTAAAATTGAAAAAAGTTGAAAAAAAATTTTTTTTAGACTTAGTCATTTTTCCGGCGTTTATCAGACTTTCAGATAGGGGAAATGTCAGTGAGCGTTCCGATTTCAGTTCCAGAGCGATTCGCCCGATGAGTCCTTCATATTTAGTCGTTTTCAGCCAATTTTCAGAATTTTTGAAAATTTCACTTTTTTGTGAAAATATCCACTAAATGAGGGAATAATATGTGTGAGGGTACCCCTGGAGAGTTCCAAATTTGTGTGGGTAGAAGACATATCCAACGGGGGTAAAATTGAAAAAAGGTGAAAAAAATTTTTTTTTGGACTTAGTAATTTTTTCTGCCTTTATCAGACTTTCAGATAGGGGAAATGTCAGTGAGCATTCCGATTTCAGTTCCAGAGCGATTCGCCCGATGAGTCCTTCATATTTAGTCGTTTTCAGCCAATTTTCTGAATTTTTGAAAATTTCACTTTTTTGTGAAAATATCCACTAAATGAGGGAATAATATGTGTGAAGGTACCCCAGGAGAGTTCCAAATGAGTGTGGGCAGAATATATATCCCACGGGGGTAAAATTGAAAAAAGTTGAAAAAATTTTTTTTTGGACTTAGTCATTTTTCCGGCATTTATCAGACTTTCAGATAGGGGAAATGTCAGTGAGCATTCCGATTTCAGTTCCAGAGCGATTCGCCCGATGAGTCCTTCATATTTAGTCGTTTTCAGCCAATTTTCTGAATTTTTGAAATTTTCACTTTTTTGTGAAAATATCCACTAAATGAGGGAATAATATGTGTGAGGGTACCCCAGGAGAGTTCCAAATGTATGTGGGTAGAATATATATCCCACGGGAGTAAAATTGAAAAAAGTTTAAAAAAATTTTTTTTTGTACTTGGTCATTTTTCCAGCGTAAATCAGACTTTCAATTAGGGCAAATGTCAGTGAGCGTTCCGATTTCAGTTCCAGAGCGATTCGCCCGATGAGTACTTCATATTTAGTCGGTTTCAGCCAATTTTCTGAATATTTGAAAATTTCACTTTTTTGTGAAAATATCCACTAAATGAGGGAATAATATGTGTGAGGGTACCCCAGGAGAGTTCCAAATGTGTGTGGGTAGAATATATATCCCACGGGGGTAAAATTGAAAAAAGTTGAAATTTTTTTTTTTTCGACTTTGTCATTTTTCCGGCGTTTATCAGACTTTCAGATAGGGGAAATGTCAATGAGCGTTCCAATTTCAGTTCCAGAGCGATTCGCCCGATGAGTCCTTCATATTTAGTCGTTTTCAGCCAATTTTCTGAATTTTTGAAAATTTCACTTTTTTGTGAAAATATCCACTAAATGAGGGAATAATATGTGTGAAGGTACCCCAGGAGTGTTCCAAATGTGTGTGGGTAGAATATATATCCCACGGGGGTAAAATTGAAAAAAGTTTAAAAAATTCTTTTTTGAACTTAGTCATTTTTCCGGCATTTATCAGACTTTCAGATAGGGGAAATGTCATTGAGTGTTCCGATTTCAGTTCCAGAGTGATTCGCCCGATGAGTCCTTCATATTTAGTCGTTTTCAGCCAATTTTCAGAATTTTTGAAAATTTCACTTTTTTGTGAAAATATCCACTAAATGAGGGAATAATATGTGTGAGGGTACCCCAGGAGAGTTCCAAATGTGTGTGGGTAGAATATATATCCCACGGGGGTAAAATTGAAAAAAGGTGAAAAAAAATTTTTTTTCGACTTAGTAATTTTTTCAGCGTTTATCAGACTTTCAGATAGGGGAAATGTCAGTGAGCGTTCCAATTTCAGTTCCAGAACGATTCGCCCGATCAGTCCCTCATATTTAGTCGTTTTCAGCCAATTTTCTGAATTTTTGAAAATTTCACTTTTTTGTGAAAATATCCACTAAATGAGGGAATAATATGTGTGAAGATACCCCAGGAGTGTTCCAAATGTGTGTGGGTAGAATATATATCCCACGGGGGTAAAATTGAAAAAAGTTGAAAAAAAATTTTTTTTAGACTTAGTCATTTTTCCAGCGTTTATCAGACTTTCAGATAGGGGAAATGTCAGTGAGCGTTCCAATTTCATTTCCAGAGCGATTCGACCGATGAGTCCTTCATATTTAGTCGTTTTCAGCCAATTTTCTGAATTTTTGAAAATTTCACTTTTTTGTGAAAATATGCACTAAATGAGGGAATAATATGTGTGAGGGTACCCCAGGAGAGTTCCAAATGTGTGTGGGCAGAATATATATCCCACGGGGGTAAAATTGAAAAAAGGTGAAAAATTTTTCTTTTGGACTTAGTCATTTTTTCAGCGTTTATCAGACTTTCAGATAGGGGAAATGTCAGTAAGCGTTCCAATTTCAGTTCCAGAGCGATTCACCCGATGAGTCCTTCATATTTAGTCGTTTTCAGCCAATTTTCTGAATTTTTGAAAATTTCACTTTTTTGTGAAAATATCCACTAAATGAGGGAATAATATGTGTGAAGGTACCCCAGGAGTGTTCCAAATGTGTGTGGGTAGAATATATATCCCACGGGGGTAAAATTGAAAAAAGTTAAAAAAAATTTTTTTTGGACTTAGTCATTTTTCCGGCATTTATCAGACTTTCAGATAGGGGAAATGTCATTGAGCGTTCCGATTTCAGTTCCAGAGTGATTCGCCCGATGAGTCCTTCATATTTAGTCGTTTTCAGCCAATTTTCAGAATTTTTGAAAATTTCACTTTTTTATGAAAATATCCACTAAATGAGGGAATAATATGTGTGAGGGTACCCCAGGAGAGTTCCAAATGTGTGTGGGTAGAATATATATCCCACGGGGGTAAAATTGAAAAAAGGTGAAAAAAAATTTTTTTTGGACTTAGTAATTTTTTCAGCGTTTATCAGACTTTCAGATAGGGGAAATGTCAGTGAGCGTTCCAATTTCAGTTCCAGAACGATTCGCCCGATCAGTCCCTCATATTTAGTCGTTTTCAGCCAATTTTCTGAATTTTTGAAAATTTCACTTTTTTGTGAAAATATCCACTAAATGAGGGAATAATATGTGTGAAGATACCCCAGGAGTGTTCCATATGTGTGTGGGTAGAATATATATCCCACGGGGGTAAAATTGAAAAAAGGTGAAAAATTTTTTTTTTGGACTTAGTCATTTCTTCAGCGTTTATCAGACTTTCAGATAGGGGAAATGTCAGTAAGCGTTCCAATTTCAGTTCCAGAGCGATTCACCCGATGAGTCCTTCATATTTAGTCGTTTTCAGCCAATTTTCTGAATATTTGAAAATTTCACTTTTTTGTGAAAATATCCACTAAATGAGGGAATAATATGTGTGAGGGTACCCCAGGATAGTTCCAAATGTATGTGGGTAGAATATATATCCCACGGGGGTAAAATTGAAAAAAGTTAAAAAAAATTTTTTTTTGGACTTAGTCATTTTTCCAGCGTAAATCAGACTTTCAATTAGGGCAAATGTCAGTGAGCGTTCCGATTTCAGTTCCAGAGCGATTCGCCCGATGAGTCCTTCATATTTAGTCGTTTTCAGCCAATTTTCTGAATATTTGAAAATTTCACTTTTTTGTGAAAATATCCACTAAATGAGGGAATAATATGTGTGAGGATACCCCAGGAGAGTTCCAAATGTGTGTGGGTAGAATATATATCCCACGGGGGTAAAATTGAAAAAAGTTTAAAAAAAATTTTATTTAGACTTAGTCATTTTTCCGGCGTTTATCAGACTTTCAATTAGGGCAAATGTCAGTGAGCATTCCGATTTCAGTTCTAGAGCGATTCGCCCGATTAGTCCTTCATATTTAGTCGTTTTCAGGCAATTTTCAGAATTTTTGAAAATTTCACTTTTTTGTGAAAATATCCACTAAATGAGGGAATAATATGTGTGAGGGTACCCCAGGAGAGTTCCAAATGTATGTGGGTAGAATATATATCCCACGGGGGTAAAATTGAAAAAAGTTTAAAAAAATTTTTTTTTGTACTTAGTCATTTTTCCAGCGTAAATCAGACTTTCAATTATGGCAAATGTCAGTGAGCGTTCCGATTTCAGTTCCAGAGCGATTCGCCCGATGAGTCCTTCATATTTAGTCGGTTTCAGCCAATTTTCTGAATATTTGAAAATTTCACTTTTTTGTGAAAATATCCACTAAATGAGGGAATAATATGTGTGAGGGTACCCCAGGAGAGTTCCAAATGTGTGTGGGTAGAATATATATCCCACGGGGGTAAAATTGAAAAAAGTTTAAAAAAATTTTTTTTTAGACTTAGTCATTTTTCCGGCGTTTATCAGACTTTCAGATAGGGGAAATGTCAGTGAGCGTTCCGATTTCAGTTCCAGAGCGATTCGCCCGATGAGTCCTTCATATTTAGTCGTTTTCAGCCAATTTTCCGAATTTTTGAAAATTTCACTTTTCTGTGAAAATATCCACTAAATGAGGGAATAATATGTGTGAGGATACCCCAGGAGAGTTCCAAATGTGTGTGGGTAGAATATATATCCCACGGGGGTAAAATTGAAAAAGGTGAAAAAAAATTTTTTTTGGACTTAGTAATTTTTTCAGCGTTTATCAGACTTTCAGATAGGGGAAATGTCAGTGAGCGTTCCAATTTCAGTTCCAGAGTGATTCGCCCGATGAGTCCTTCATATTTAGTCGTTTTCAGCCAATTTTCAGAATTTTTGAAAATTTCACTTTTTTATGAAAATATCCACTAAATGAGGGAATAATATGTGTGAGGGTACCCCAGGAGAGTTCCAAATGTGTGTGGGTAGAATATATATCCCACGGGGGTAAAATTGAAAAAAGGTGAAAAAAAATTTTTTTTGGACTTAGTAATTTTTTCAGCGTTTATCAGACTTTCAGATAGGGGAAATGTCAGTGAGCGTTCCAATTTCAGTTCCAGAACGATTCGCCCGATCAGTCCCTCATATTTAGTCGTTTTCAGCCAATTTTCTGAATTTTTGAAAATTTCACTTTTTTGTGAAAATATCCACTAAATGAGGGAATAATATGTGTGAAGATACCCCAGGAGTGTTCCATATGTGTGTGGGTAGAATATATATCCCACGGGGGTAAAATTGAAAAAAGGTGAAAAATTTTTTTTTTGGACTTAGTCATTTCTTCAGCGTTTATCAGACTTTCAGATAGGGGAAATGTCAGTAAGCGTTCCAATTTCAGTTCCAGAGCGATTCACCCGATGAGTCCTTCATATTTAGTCGTTTTCAGGCAATTTTCAGAATTTTTGAAAATTTCACTTTTTTGTGAAAATATCCACTAAATGAGGGAATAATATGTGTGAGGGTACCCCAGGAGAGTTCCAAATGTATGTGGGTAGAATATATATCCCACGGGGGTAAAATTGAAAAAAGTTTAAAAAAATTTTTTTTTGTACTTAGTCATTTTTCCAGCGTAAATCAGACTTTCAATTATGGCAAATGTCAGTGAGCGTTCCGATTTCAGTTCCAGAGCGATTCGCCCGATGAGTCCTTCATATTTAGTCGGTTTCAGCCAATTTTCTGAATATTTGAAAATTTCACTTTTTTGTGAAAATATCCACTAAATGAGGGAATAATATGTGTGAGGGTACCCCAGGAGAGTTCCAAATGTGTGTGGGTAGAATATATATCCCACGGGGGTAAAATTGAAAAAAGTTTAAAAAAAATTTTTTTTAGACTTAGTCATTTTTCCGGCGTTTATCAGACTTTCAATTAGGGCAAATGTCAGTGAGCATTCCGATTTCAGTTCTAGAGCGATTCGCCCGATTAGTCCTTCATATTTAGTCGTTTTCAGGCAATTTTCAGAATTTTTGAAAATTTCACTTTTTTGTGAAAATATCCACTAAATGAGGGAATAATATGTGTGAGGGTACCCCAGGAGAGTTCCAAATGTATGTGGGTAGAATATATATCCCACGGGGGTAAAATTGAAAAAAGTTTAAAAAAATTTTTTTTTGTACTTAGTCATTTTTCCAGCGTAAATCAGACTTTCAATTATGGCAAATGTCAGTGAGCGTTCCGATTTCAGTTCCAGAGCGATTCGCCCGATGAGTCCTTCATATTTAGTCGGTTTCAGCCAATTTTCTGAATATTTGAAAATTTCACTTTTTTGTGAAAATATCCACTAAATGAGGGAATAATATGTGTGAGGGTACCCCAGGAGAGTTCCAAATGTGTGTGGGTAGAATATATATCCCACGGGGGTAAAATTGAAAAAAGTTTAAAAAAATTTTTTTTTAGACTTAGTCATTTTTCCGGCGTTTATCAGACTTTCAGATAGGGGAAATGTCAGTGAGCGTTCCGATTTCAGTTCCAGAGCGATTCGCCCGATGAGTCCTTCATATTTAGTCGTTTTCAGCCAATTTTCCGAATTTTTGAAAATTTCACTTTTCTGTGAAAATATCCACTAAATGAGGGAATAATATGTGTGAGGATACCCCAGGAGAGTTCCAAATGTGTGTGGGTAGAATATATATCCCACGGGGGTAAAATTGAAAAAGGTGAAAAAAAATTTTTTTTGGACTTAGTAATTTTTTCAGCGTTTATCAGACTTTCAGATAGGGGAAATGTCAGTGAGCGTTCCAATTTCAGTTCCAGAACGATTCGCCCGATGAGTCCCTCATATTTAGTCGTTTTCAGCCAATTTTCTGAATTTTTGAAAATTTCACTTTTTTGTGAAAATATCCACTAAATGAGGGAATAATATGTGTGAAGGTACCCCAGGAGTGTTCCAAATGTGTGTGGGTAGAATATATATCCCACGGGGGTAAAATTGAAAAAAGTTGAAAAAATTTTTTTTTGGACTTAGTCATTTTTCCGGCGTTTATCAGACTTTCAGATAGGGGAAATGTCAGTGAGCGTTCCGATTTCAGTTCCAGAGTGATTTGCCAATGAGTCCTTCATATTTAGTCGTTTTCAGCCAATTTTCAGAATTTTTGAAAATTTCACTTTTTTGTGAAAATATCCACTAAATGAGGGAATAATATGTGTAAGGGTACCCCAGGACAGTTCCAAATGTGTGTGGGTACAATATATATCCCACGGGGGTAAAATTGAAAAAAGTTTAAAAAATTTTTTTTTGGACTTAGTCATTTTTCCGGCGTTTATCAGACTTTCAGATAGGGGAAATGTCAGTGAGCGTTCCGATTTCAGTTCCAGAGCGATTCGCCCGATGAGTCCTTCATATTTAGTCGTTTTCAGCCAATTTTCTGAATTTTTGAAAATTTTACTTTTTTGTGAAAATATCCACTAAATGAGGGAATAATATGTGTGAGGGTACCCCGGGAGAGTTCCAAATTTGTGTGGGTAGAAGACATATCCAACGGGGGTAAAATTGAAAAAAGGTGAAAAAATTTTTTTTTGGACTTAGTCATTTTTTCAGCGTTTATCAGACTTTCAGATAGGGGAAATGTCAGTGAGCGTTCCAATTTCAGTTCCAGAGCGATTCGCCTGATGAGTCCCTCATATTTAGTCGTTTTCAGCCAATTTTCGGAATTTTTGAAAATTTCACTTTTTTGTGAAAATATCCACTAACTGAGGGAATAATATGTGTGAGGGTACCCCAGGAGAGTTCCAAATGTGTGTGGGTAGAATATATATCCCACGGGGGTAAAATTGAAAAAAGGTGAAAAATTTTTTTTTTTGGACTTAGTCATTTTTTCAGCGTTTATCAGACTTTCAGATAGGGGAAATGTCAGTGAGCGTTTCGACTTCAGTTCCAGAGCGATTCGCCCGATGAGTCCTTCATATTTAGTTGTTTTCAGCCAATTTTCTGAATTTTTGAAAATTTCACTTTTTTTGTGAAAATATCCACTAAATGAGGGAATAATATGTGTGAGGGTACCCCAGGAGAGTTCCAAATGTGTGTGGGTAGAATATGTATCCCACGGGGGTAAAATTGAAAAAAGGTGAAAAAAAATTTTTTTGGACTTAGTCATTTTTCCGGCGTTTATCAGACTTTCAGATAGGGGAAATGTCAGTGAGCATTCCGATTTCAGTTCCAGAGTGATTCGCCAATGAGTCCTTCATATTTAGTCGTTTTCAGCCAATTTTCAGAATTTTTGAAAATTTCACTTTTTTGTGAAAATATCCACTAAATGAGGGAATAATATGTGTGAGGGTACCCCAGGAGTGTTCCAAATGTGTGTGGGTAGAATATATATCCCACGGGGGTAAAATTGAAAAAAGTTGAAAAAATTTTTTTTTGGACTTAGTCATTTATCCGGCGTTTATCAGACTTTCAGATAGGGGAAATGTCAGTGAGCGTTCCGATTTCAGTTCCATAGTGATTCGCCAATGAGTCCTTCATATTTAGTCGTTTTCAGCCAATTTTCAGAATTTTTGAAAATTTCACTTTTTTGTGAAAATATCCACTAAATGAGGGAATAATATGTGTGAGGGTACCCCTGGAGAGTTCCAAATTTGTGTGGGTAGAAGACATATCCAACGGGAGTAAAATTGAAAAAAGGTGAAAAAAAATTTTTTTTGGACTTAGTTTTTTTTTCAGCGTTTATCAGACTTTCAGATAGGGGAAATGTCAGTGAGCGTTCCAATTTCAGTTCCAGAGCGATTCGCCCGATGAGTCCCTCATATTTAGTCGTTTTCAGCCAATTTTCAGAATTTTTGAAAATTTCACTTTTTTGTGAAAATATCCACTAAATGAGGGAATAATATGTGTGAAGGTACCCCAGGAGTGTTCCAAATGTGTGTGGGTAGAATATATATCCCACGGGGGTAAAATTGAAAAAAGTTGAAAAAATTTTTTTTTGCACTTAGTCATTTTTCCGGCATTTATCAGACTTTCAGATTGGGGAAATGTCAGTGAGCGTTCCGATTTCAGTTCCAGAGCGATTCGCCCGATGAGTCCCTCATATTTAGTCGTTTTCAGCCAATTTTCTGTATTTTTGAAAATTTCACTTTTTTGTGAAAATATCCACTAAATGAGGGAATAATATGTGTGAAGGTACCCCAGGAGTGTTCCAAATGTGTGTGGGTAGAATATATATCCCACGGTGGTAAAATTGAAAAAAGTTGAAAAAATTTTTTTTTGGACTTAGTCATTTTTCCGGCGTTTATCAGACTTTCAGATAGGGGAAGTGTCAGTGAGCGTTCCGATTTCAGTTCCAGAGCGATTCGCCCGATGATTCCTTCATATTTAGTCGTTTTCATCCAATTTTCTTAATTTTTGAAAATTTCACTTTTTTTGTGAAAATATCCACTAAATGAGGGAATAATATGTGTGAGGGTACCCCAGGAGAGTTCCAAATGTGTGTGGGTAGAATATGTATCCCACGGGGGTAAAATTGAAAAAAGGTGAAAAAATTTTTTTTTGGACTTAGTCATTTTTCCGGCGTTTATCAGACTTTCAGATAGGGGAAATGTCAGTGAGCGTTTCGATTTCAGTTCCATAGTGATTCGCCAATGAGTCCTTCATATTTAGTCGTTTTCAGCCAATTTTCAGAATTTTTGAAAATTTCACTTTTTTGTGAAAATATCCACTAAATGAGGGAATAATATGTGTGAGGGTACCCCTGGAGAGTTCCAAATTTGTGTGGGTAGAAGACACATCCAACGGGGGTAAAATTGAAAAAAAGGTGAAAAAAAATTTTTTTTGGACTTAGTAATTTTTTCAGCGTTTATCAGACTTTCAGATAGGGGAAATGTCAGTGAGCGTTCCAATTTCAGTTCCAGAGCGATTCGCCTGATGAGTCCCTTCATATTTAGTCGTTTTCAGCCAATTTTCAGAATTTTTGAAAATTTCACTTTTTTGTGAAAATATCCACTAATTGAGGGAATAATATGTGTGAGGGTACCCCAGGAGAGTTCCAAATGTGTGTGGGTAGAATATATATCCCACGGGGGTAAAATTGAAAAAAGTTTTAAAAAAATTTTTTTTAGACTTAGTCATTTTTCCGGCGTTTATCAGACTTTCAATTAGGGCAAATGTCAGTGAGCATTCCGATTTCAGTTCTAGAGCGATTCGCCCGATTAGTCCTTCATATTTAGTCGTTTTCAGCCAATTTTCAGAATTTTTGAAAGTTTAACTTTTTTGTGAAAATATCCACTAAATGAGGGAATAATATGTGTGAGGGTACCCCAGGAGAGTTCCAAATGTATGTGGGTAGAATATATAACCCACGGGGGTAAAATTGAAAAAAGTTTAAAAAAATTTTTTTTAGACTTAGTCATTTTTCCAGCGTTTATCAGACTTTCAGATAGGGGAAATGTCAGTGAGCGTTCCAATTTCAGTTCCAGAGCGATTCGCCCGATGAGTCCTTCATATTTAGTCGTTTTCAGCCAATTTTCTGAATTTTTGAAAATTTCACTTTTTTGTGAAAATATGCACTAAATGAGGGAATAATATGTGTGAGGGTACCCCAGGATAGTTCCAAATGTATGTGGGTAGAATATATATCCCACGGGGGTAAAATTGAAAAAAGTTTAAAAAAATTTTTTTTGGACTTAGTCATTTTTCCAGCGTAAATCAGACTTTCAATTAGGGCAAATGTCAGTGAGCGTTCCGATTTCAGTTCCAGAGCGATTCGCCCGATGAGTCCTTCATATTTAGTCGTTTTCAGCCAATTTTCTGAATATTTGAAAATTTCACTTTTTTGTGAAAATATCCACTAAATGAGGGAATAATATGTGTGAGGGTACCCCAGGAGAGTTCCAAATGTATGTGGGTAGAATATATATCCCACGGGGGTAAACTTGAAAAAAGTTTAAAAAAATTTTTTTTTGTACTTAGTCATTTTTCCAGCGTAAATCAGACTTTCAATTATGGCAAATGTCAGTGAGCGTTCCGATTTCAGTTCCAGAGCGATTTGCCCGATGAGTCCTTCATATTTAGTCGGTTTCAGCCAATTTTCTGAATATTTGAAAATTTCACTTTTTTGTGAAAATATCCACTAAATGAGGGAATAATATGTGTGAGGGTACCCCAGGAGAGTTCCAAATGTGTGTGGGTAGAATATATATTCCACGGGGGTAAAATTGAAAAAAGTTTAAAAAAATTTTTTTTTAGACTTAGTCATTTTTCCGGCGTTTATCAGACTTTCAATTAGGGCAAATGTCAGTGAGCGTTCCAATTTCAGTTCCAGAGCGATTCGCCCGATGAGTCCTTCATATTTAGTCGTTTTCAGCCAATTTTCTGAATATTTGAAAATTTCACTTTTTTGTGAAAATATCCACTAAATGAGGGAATAATATGTGTGAGGGTACCCCAGGAGAGTTCCAAATGTGTGTGGGTAGAATATATATCCCACGGGGGAAAAAATTGAAAAAAGTTTAAAAAAATTTTTTTTCAGACTTAGTCATTTTTCCGGCGTTTATCAGACTTTCAATTAGGGCAAATGTCAGTGAGCATTCCAATTTCAGTTCTAGAGCGATTCGCCCGATTAGTCCTTCATATTTAGTCGTTTTCAGCCAATTTTCAGAATTTTTGAAAATTTCACTTTTTTGTGAAAATATCCACTAAATGAGGGAATAATATGTGTGAGGGTACCCCAGGAGAGTTCCAAATGTATGTGGGTAGAATATATATCCCACGGGGGTAAACTTGAAAAAAGTTTAAAAAAATTTTTTTTTGTACTTAGTCATTTTTCCAGCGTAAATCAGACTTTCAATTATGGCAAATGTCAGTGAGCGTTCCGATTTCAGTTCCAGAGCGATTTGCCCGATGAGTCCTTCATATTTAGTCGGTTTCAGCCAATTTTCTGAATATTTGAAAATTTCACTTTTTTGTGAAAATATCCACTAAATGAGGGAATAATATGTGTGAGGGTACCCCAGGAGAGTTCCAAATGTGTGTGGGTAGAATATATATTCCACGGGGGTAAAATTGAAAAAAGTTTAAAAAAATTTTTTTTTAGACTTAGTCATTTTTCCGGCGTTTATCAGACTTTCAATTAGGGCAAATGTCAGTGAGCGTTCCAATTTCAGTTCCAGAGCGATTCGCCCGATGAGTCCTTCATATTTAGTCGTTTTCAGCCAATTTTCTGAATATTTGAAAATTTCACTTTTTTGTGAAAATATCCACTAAATGAGGGAATAATATGTGTGAGGGTACCCCAGGAGAGTTCCAAATGTGTGTGGGTAGAATATATATCCCACGGGGGAAAAAATTGAAAAAAGTTTAAAAAATTTTTTTTTCAGACTTAGTCATTTTTCCGGCGTTTATCAGACTTTCAGATAGAGGAAACGTCAGTGAGCGTTCCGATTTCAGTTCCAGAGGGATTCGCCCGATGAGTCCTTCATATTTAGTCGTTTTCAGCCAATTTTCTGAATTTTTGAAAATTTCACTTTTTTGTGAAAATATCCACTAAATGAGGGAATAATATGTGTGAGGATACCCCAGGAGAGGTCCAAATGTGTGTGGGTAGAATATATATCCCACGGGGGTAAAATTGAAAAAAGGTGAAAAAAATTTTTTTTTCGACTTAGTAATTTTTTCAGCGTTTATCAGACTTTCAGATAGGGGAAATGTCAGTGAGCGTTCCAATTTCAGTTCCAGAACGATTCGCCCGATGAGTCCCTCATATTTAGTCGTTTTCAGCCAATTTTCTGAATTTTTGAAAATTTCACTTTTTTGTGAAAATATCCACTAAATGAGGGAATAATATGTGTGAAGGTACCCCAGGAGTGTTCCAAATGTGTGTGGGTAGAATATATATCCCACGGGGGTAAAATTGAAAAAAGTTGAAAAAATTTTTTTTTGGACTTAGTCATTTTTCCGGCGTTTATCAGACTTTCAGATAGGGGAAATGTCAGTGAGCATTCCGATTTCAGTTCCAGAGCGATTCGCCCGATGATTCCTTCATATTTAGTCGTTTTCAGCCAATTTTCTGAATTTTTGAAAATTTCACTTTTTTGTGAAAATATCCACTAAATGAGGGAATAATATGTGTGAGGGTACCCCAGGAGAGTTCCAAATGTGTGTGGGTAGAATATGTATCCCACGGGGGTAAAATTGAAAAAAGTTTAAAAAAAATTTTTTTTAGACTTAGTCATTTTTTCGGCGTTTATCAGACTTTCAGATAGGGGAAATGTCAGTGAGCGTTCCGATTTCAGTTCCAGAGCGATTCGCCTGATGAGTAATTCATATTTAGTCGTTTTCAGCCAATTTTCAGAAGTTTTGAAAATTTCACTTTTTTGTGAAAATATCCACTAAATGAGGGAATAATATGTGTGAGGGTACCCCAGGAGAGTTCCAAATGTGTGTGGGTAGAATATATATCCCACGGGGGTAAAATTGAAAAAAGGTGAAAAAAATTTTTTTTTGGACTTAATAATTTTTTCAGCGTTTATCAGACTTTCAGATAGGGGAAATGTCAGTGAGCGTTCCAATTTCAGTTCCAAAACGATTCGCCTGATGAGTCCCTCATATTTAGTCGTTTTCAGCCAATTTTCTGAATTTTTGAAAATTTCACTTTTTTGTGAAAATATCCACTAAATGAGGGAATAATATGTGTGAAGGTACCCCAGGAGTGTTCCAAATGTGTGTGGGTAGAATATATATCCCACGGGGGTAAAATTGAAAAAAGTTGAAAAAATTTTTTTTTGGACTTAGTCATTTTTCCGGCGTTTATCAGACTTTCAGATAGGGGAAATGTCAGTGAGCATTCCGATTTCAGTTCCAGAGCGATTCGCCCGATGATTCCTTCATATTTAGTCGTTTTCAGCCAATTTTCTGAATTTTTGAAAATTTTACTTTTTTGTGAAAATATCCACTAAATGAGGGAATAATATGTGTGAGGGTACCCCTGGAGACTTCCAAATTTGTGTGGGTAGAAGACATATCCAACGGGGGTAAAATTGAAAAAAGGTGAAAAAAAATTTTTTTTGGACTTAGTAATTTTTTCAGCGTTTATCAGACTTTCAGATTGGGGAAATGTCAGTGAGCGTTCCAATTTCAGTTCCAGAGCGATTCGCCTGATGAGTCCCTCATATTTAGTCGTTTTCAGCCAATTTTCAGTATTTTTGAAAATTTCACTTTTTTGTGAAAATATCCACTAAATGAGGGAATAATATGTGTGAAGGTACCCCAGGAGTGTTCCAAATGTGTGTGGGTAGAATATATATCCCACGGGGGTAAAATTGAAAAAAGTTGAAAAAATTTTTTTTTGGACTTAGTCATTTTTCCGGCATTTATCAGACTTTCAGATAGGGGAAATGTCAGTGAGCGTTCCGATTTCAGTTCCAGAGCGATTCGCCCGATGAGTCCTTCATATTTAGTCGTTTTCAGCCAATTTTCGGAATTTTTGAAAATTTCACTTTTTTGTGAAAATATCCACTAACTGAGGGAATAATATGTGTGAGGGTACCCCAGGAGAGTTCCAAATGTGTGTGGGTAGAATATGTATCCCACGGGGGTAAAATTGAAAAAAGTTTTAAAAAAATTTTTTTAGACTTAGTCATTTTTTCGGCGTTTATCAGACTTTCAGATAGGGGAAATGTCAGTGAGCGTTCCGATTTCAGTTCCAGAGCGATTCGCCTGATGAGTCCTTCATATTTAGTCGTTTTCAGCCAATTTTCAGAAGTTTTGAAAATTTCACTTTTTTGTGAAAATATCCACTAAATGAGGGAATAATATGTGTGAGGGTACCCCAGGAGAGTTCCAAATGTGTGTGGGTAGAATATATATCCCACGGGGGTAAAATTGAAAAAAGGTGAAAAAATTTTTTTTTGGACTTACTCATTTTTTCAGCGTTTATCAGACTTTCAGATAGGGGAAATGTCAGTGAGCGTTCCGATTTCAGTTCCAGAGCGAATCGCCCGATAAGTCCTTCATATTTAGTCGTTTCCAGCCAATGCTCAGAATTTTTGAAAATTTCACTTTTTTGTGAAAATATCCACTAAATGAGGGAATAATATGTGTGAGGGTGCCCCAGGAGTGTTCCAAATGTGTGTGGGTAGAATATATATCCCACGGGGGTAAAATTGAAAAAATGTGAAAAAAAAATTTTTTTAGACTTAGTCATTTTTCCGGCGTTTATCAGACTTTCAGATAGGGGAAATGTCAGTGAGCGTTCCGATTTCAGTTCCAGCGCGATTCGCCCGATGAGTCCTTCATATTCAGTAGTTTTCAGTCAATTTTCTGAATTTTTGAAAATTTCACTTTTTTGTGAAAATATCCACTAAATGAGGGAATAATATGTGTGAAGGTACCCCAGGAGTGTTCCAAATGTGTGTGGGTAGAATATATATCCCACGGGGGTAAAATTGAAAAAAGTTGAAAAAATTTTTTTTTGGACTTAGTCATTTTTCCGGCATTTATCAGACTTTCAGATAGGGGAAATGTCAGTGAGCGTTCCAATTTCAGTTCCAGAGCGATTCGCCCGATGAGTCCTTCATATTTAGTTGTTTTCAGCCAATTTTCGGAATTTTTGAAAATTTCACTTTTTTTGTGAAAATATCCACTAAATGAGGGAATAATATGTGTGAGGGTACCCCAGGAGAGTTCCAAATGTGTGTGGGTAGAATATGTATCCCACGGGGGTAAAATTGAAAAAAGGTGAAAAAAAATTTTTTTGGACTTAGTCATTTTTCCGGCGTTTATCAGACTTTCAGATAGGGGAAATGTCAGTGAGCGTTCCGATTTCAGTTCCAGAGTGATTCGCCAATGAGTTCTTCATATTTAGTCGTTTTCAGCCAATTTTTTTGAGATTTTTTAAAAATTTCACTTTTTTGTGAAAATATCCACTAAATGAGGGAATAATATGTGTGAGGGTACCCCAGGAGAGTTCCAAATGTGTGTGGGTAGAATGTATATCCCACGGGGGTAAATTGAAAAAAGGTGAAAAAATTTTTTTTTTGGACTTAGTCATTTTTTCAGCGTTTATCAGACTTTCAGATAGGGGAAATGTCAGTGAGCGTTCCGATTTCAGTTCCAGAGCGATTCAATCGATGAGTCCTTCATATTTAGTTGTTTTCAGACAATTTTCTGAATTTTTGAAAATTTAACTTTTTTTGTGAAAATATCCACTAAATGAGGGAATAATATGTGTGAGGGTACCCCAGGAGAGTTCCAAATGTGTGTGGGTAGAATATGTATCCCACGGGGGTAAAATTGAAAAAAGGTGAAAAAAAATTTTTTTGGACTTAGTCATTTTTCCGGCGTTTATCAGACTTTCAGATAGGGGAAATGTCAGTGAGCGTTCCGATTTCAGTTCCAGAGTGATTCGCCAATGAGTCCTTCATATTTAGTCGTTTTCAGCCAATTTTCAGAATTTTTGAAAATTTCACTTTTTTGTGAAAATATCCACTAAATGAGGGAATAATATGTGTGAGGGTACCCCAGGAGAGTTCCAAATGTGTGTGGGTAGAATATATATCCCACGGGGGTAAAATTGAAAAAAGGTAAAAAAAAAATTTTTTTTGACTTTGTCATTTTTCCGGCGTTTATCAGACTTTCAGATAGGTGAAATGTCAGTGAGCGTTCCGATTTCAGTTCCAGAGCAATTCGCCCGATGAGTCCTTCATATTTAGTCGTTTTCAGCCAATTTTCTGAATTTTTGAAAATTTCACTTTTTTGTGAAAATATCCACTAAATGAGGGAATAATATGTGTGAGGGTACCCCAGGAGAGTTCCAAATGTGTGTGGGTAGAATATATATCCCACGGGGGTAAAATTGAAAAAAGGTGAAAAATATTTTTTTTTGACTTAGTCATTTTTTCAGCGTTTATCAGACTTTCAGATAGGGGAAATGTCAGTGAGCATTCCGATTTCAGTTCCAGAGCGATTTGCCTGATGAGTCCTTCATATTTAGTCGTTTTCAGCCAATTTTCTGAATTTTTGAAAATTTCACTTTTTTGTGAAAATATCCACTAAATGAGGGAATAATATGTGTGAGGGTACCCCAGGAGAGTTCCAAATGTGTGTGGGTAGAATATATATCCCACGGGGGTAAAATTGAAAAAAGCTGAAAAAAATTTTTTTTTTGACTTAGTCATTTTTCCGGCGTTTATCAGACTTTCAGATAGGTGAAATGTCAGTGAGCGTTCCGATTTCAGTTCCAGAGCAATTCGCCCGATGAGTCCTTCATATTTAATCGTTTTCAGCCAATTTTCAGAATTTTTTAAAATTTCACTTTTTTGTAAAAAAATATCCACTAAATGAGGGAATAATATGTGTGAGGGTACCCCAGGAGAGTTCCAAATGTGTGTGGGTAGAATATATATCCCACGGGGGTAAATTGAAAAAAGGTAAAAAAATTTTTTTTTTGGACTTAGTCATTTTTTCAGCGTTTATCAGACTTTCAGATAGGGGAAATGTCAGTGAGCGTTCCAATTTCAGTTCCAGAGCGATTCGCCCGATGAGTCCTTCATATTTAGTTGTTTTCAGCCAATTTTCGGAATTTTTGAAAATTTCACTTTTTTTGTGAAAATATCCACTAAATGAGGGAATAATATGTGTGAGGGTACCCCAGGAGAGTTCCAAATGTGTGTGGGTAGAATATGTATCCCACGGGGGTAAAATTGAAAAAAGGTGAAAAAAAATTTTTTTGGACTTAGTCATTTTTCCGGCGTTTATCAGACTTTCAGATAGGGGAAATGTCAGTGAGCGTTCCGATTTCAGTTCCAGAGTGATTCGCCAATGAGTTCTTCATATTTAGTCGTTTTCAGCCAATTTTTTTGAGATTTTTTAAAAATTTCACTTTTTTGTGAAAATATCCACTAAATGAGGGAATAATATGTGTGAGGGTACCCCAGGAGAGTTCCAAATGTGTGTGGGTAGAATGTATATCCCACGGGGGTAAATTGAAAAAAGGTGAAAAAATTTTTTTTTTGGACTTAGTCATTTTTTCAGCGTTTATCAGACTTTCAGACAGGGGAAATGTCAGTGAGCGTTCCAATTTCAGTTCCAGAGCGATTCGCCCGATGAGTCCCTCATATTTAGTCGTTTTCAGCCAATTTTCGGAATTTTGGAAAATTTCACTTTTTTGTGAAAATATCCACTAACTGAGGGAATAATATGTGTGAGGGTACCCCAGGAGAGTTCCAAATGTGTGTGGGTAGAATATATATCCCACGGGGGTAAAATTGAAAAAAGGTGAAAAATTTTTTTTTTTGGACTTAGTCATTTTTTCAGCGTTTATCAGACTTTCAGATAGGGGGAAATGTCAGTGAGCGTTCCGATTTCAGTTCCAGAGCGATTCACTCGATGAGTCCTTCATATTTAGTTGTTTTCAGACAATTTTCTGAATTTTTGAAAATTTCACTTTTTTTGTGAAAATATCCACTAAATGAGGGAATAATATGTGTGAGGGTACCCCAGGAGAGTTCCAAATGTGTGTGGGTAGAATATGTATCCCACGGGGGTAAAATTGAAAAAAGGTGAAAAAAAATTTTTTTGGACTTAGTCATTTTTCCGGCGTTTATCAGACTTTCAGATAGGGGAAATGTCAGTGAGCGTTCCGATTTCAGTTCCAGAGTGATTCGCCAATGAGTCCTTCATATTTAGTCGTTTTCAGCCAATTTTCAGAATTTTTGAAAATTTCACTTTTTTGTGAAAATATCCACTAAATGAGGGAATAATATGTGTGAGGGTACCCCAGGAGAGTTCCAAATGTGTGTGGGTAGAATATATATCCCACGGGGGTAAAATTGAAAAAAGGTAAAAAAAAAATTTTTTTTGACTTTGTCATTTTTCCGGCGTTTATCAGACTTTCAGATAGGTGAAATGTCAGTGAGCGTTCCGATTTCAGTTCC
The DNA here is from genome assembly GCF_046119375.1 of Phyllobates terribilis. Classification (NCBI taxonomy): domain Eukaryota; kingdom Metazoa; phylum Chordata; class Amphibia; order Anura; family Dendrobatidae; genus Phyllobates; species Phyllobates terribilis. The sequence goes on along the minus strand of NW_027362838.1, from coordinate 5,223,327 downwards.
AGAGCAATTCGCCCGATGAGTCCTTCATATTTAGTCGTTTTCAGCCAATTTTCTGAATTTTTGAAAATTTCACTTTTTTGTGAAAATATCCACTAAATGAGGGAATAATATGTGTGAGGGTACCCCAGGAGAGTTCCAAATGTGTGTGGGTAGAATATATATCCCACGGGCGTAAAATTGAAAAAAGGTGAAAAATATTTTTTTTTGACTTAGTCATTTTTTCAGCGTTTATCAGACTTTCAGATAGGGGAAATGTCAGTGAGCATTCCGATTTCAGTTCCAGAGCGATTTGCCTGATGAGTCCTTCATATTTAGTCGTTTTCAGCCAATTTTCTGAATTTTTGAAAATTTCACTTTTTTGTGAAAATATCCACTTTATGAGGGAATAATATGTGTGAGGGTACCCCAGGAGAGTTCCAAATGTGTGTGGGTAGAATATATATCCCACGGGGGTAAAATTGAAAAAAGCTGAAAAAAATTTTTTTTTTGACTTAGTCATTTTTCCGGCGTTTATCAGACTTTCAGATAGGTGAAATGTCAGTGAGCGTTCCGATTTCAGTTCCAGAGCAATTCGCCCGATGAGTCCTTCATATTTAATCGTTTTCAGCCAATTTTCAGAATTTTTTAAAATTTCACTTTTTTGTAAAAAAATATCCACTAAATGAGGGAATAATATGTGTGAGGGTACCCCAGGAGAGTTCCAAATGTGTGTGGGTAGAATATATATCCCACGGGGGTAAAATTGAAAAAAGGTGAAAAGTTTTTTTTTTTGGACTTAGTCATTTTTTCAGCGTTTATCAGACTTTCAGATAGGGGAAATGTCAGTGAGCGTTCCGATTTCAGTTCCAGAGTGATTCGCCAATGAGTCCTTCATATTTAGTCGTTTTCAGCCAATTTTCTGAATTTTTGAAAATTTCACTTTTTTGTGAAAATATCCACTAAATGAGGGAATAATATGTGTGAGGGTACCCCAGGAGAGTTCCAAATGTGTGTGGGTAGAATATATATCCCACGGGGGTAAAATTGAAAAAAGTAAAAAAAAAATTTTTTTTGACTTTGTCATTTTTCCGGCGTTTATCAGACTTTCAGATAGGTGAAATGTCAGTGAGCGTTCCGATTTCAGTTCCAGAGCAATTCGCCCGATGAGTCCTTCATATTTAGTCGTTTTCAGCCAATTTTCAGAATTTTTGAAAATTTCACTTTTTTGTAAAAAAATATCCACTAAATGAGGGAATAATATGTGTGAGGGTACCCCAGGAGAGTTCCAAATCTGTGTGGGTAGAACATATATCCCACGGGGGTAAAATTGACAAAAGGTGAAAAATTTTTTTTTTTGGACTTAGTCATTTTTCCGGCGTTTATCAGACTTTCAGATAGGGGAAATGTCAGTGAGCATTCTGATTTCAGTTCCAGAGTGATTCGCCCGATGAGTCCTTCATATTTAGTCGTTTTCAGCCAATTTTCTGAATTTTTGAAAATTTCACTTTTTTGTGAAAATATCCACTAAATGAGGGAACAATATGTGTGAGGGTACCCCAGGAGAGTTCCAAATGTGTGTGGGTAGAATATATATCCCACGGGGGTAAAATTGAAAAAAGGTGAAAAATATTTTTTTTTTACTTAGTCATTTTTTCAGCGTTTATCAGACTTTCAGATAGGGGAAATGTCAGTGAGCATTCCGATTTCAGTTCCAGAGCGATTTGCCTGATGAGTCCTTCATATTTAGTCATTTTCAGCCAATTTTCTGAATTTTTGAAAATTTCACTTTTTTGTGAAAATATCCACTAAATGAGGGAATAATATGTGTGAGGGTACCCCAGGAGAGTTCCAAATGTGTGTGGGTAGAATATATATCCCACGGGGGTAAAATTGAAAAAAGCTGAAAAAATTTTTTTTTTTGACTTAGTCATTTTTTCAGCGTTTATCAGACTTTCAGATAGGTGAAATGTCAGTGAGCGTTCCGATTTCAGTTCCAGAGCAATTCGCCCGATGAGTCCTTCATATTTAGTCGTTTTCAGCCAATTTTCAGAATTTTTTAAAATTTCACTTTTTTGTAAAAAAATATCCACTAAATGAGGAAATAATATGTGTGAGGGTACCCCAGGAGAGTTCCAAATGTGTGTGGGTAGAATATATATCCCACGGGGGTAAAATTGAAAAAAGGTGAAAAATTTTTTTTTTTGGACTTAGTCATTTTTTCAGCGTTTATCAGACTTTCAGATAGGGGAAATGTCAGTGAGCGTTCCGATTTCAGTTCCAGAGCAATTCGCCCGATGAGTCCTTCATATTTAGTCGTTTTCAGCCAATTTTCTGAATTTTTGAAAATTTCACTTTTTTGTAAAAAAAAATCCACTAAATGAGGGAATAATATGTGTGAGGGTACCCCAGGAGAGTTACAAATGTGTGTGGGTAGAATATATATCCCACAGGGGTAAAATTGAAAAAAATTAAAAAAAAATTTTTTTTTGACTGTCATTTTTCCGGCGTTTATCAGACTTTCAGATAGGGGAAATGTCAGTGAGCGTTCCGATTTCAGTTCCAGAGCAATTCGCCCGATGAGTCCTGCATATTTAGTCATTTTCAGCCAATTTTCAGAATGTTTGAAAATTTCACTTTTTTGTGAAAATATCCACTAAATGAGGGAATAATATGTGTGAGGGTACCCCAGGAGAGTTCCAAATGTGTTTGGGTAGAATATATATACCACGGGGGTAAAATTGAAAAAAGATGAAAAAATTTTTTTTTGACTTAGTAATTTTTCCAGCGTTTATCAGACTTTCAGATAGGGGAAATGTCAGTGAGCGTTCCGATTTCAGTTCCATAGCGATTCGCCCGATGACTCCTTCATATTTAGTTGTTTTCAGCCAATTTTCAGAATTTTTGAAAATTTCACTTTTTTGTGAAATATCCACTAAATGAGGGAATAATATGTGTGAGGGTACCCCAGGAGAGTTCCAAATGTGTGTGGGTAGAATATATATCCCACGGGGGTAAAATTGAAAAAAGGTAAAAAAAAAATTTTTTTTGACTTTGTCATTTTTCCGGCGTTTATCACACTTTCAGATAAGGGAAATGTCAGTGAGCGTTCCGATTTCAGTTCCAGAGCAATTCGCCCGATGAGTCCTTCATATTTAGTCGTTTTCAGCCAATTTTCAGAATGTTTGAAAATTTCACTTTTTTGTGAAAATATCCACTAAATGAGGGAATAATATGTGTGAGGGTACCCCAGGAGAGTTCCAAATGTGTGTGGGTAGAATATATATCCCACAGGGGTAAAATTGAAAAAAGGTGAAAAAATTTTTTTTTTGGACTTAGTCATTTTTTCAGCGTTTATCAGACTTTCAGATAGGGGAAATGTCAGTGAGCGTTCCGATTTCAGTTCCATAGCGATTCGCCCGATGACTCCTTCATATTTAGTTGTTTTCAGCCAATTTTCAGAATTTTTGAAAATTTCACTTTTTTGTGAAATATCCACTAAATGAGGGAATAATATGTGTGAGGGTACCCCAGGAGAGTTCCAAATGTGTGTGGGTAGAATATATATCCCACGGGGGTAAAATTGAAAAAAGGTAAAAAAAAAATTTTTTTTGACTTTGTCATTTTTCCGGCGTTTATCACACTTTCAGATAGGTGAAATGTCAGTGAGCGTTCCGATTTCAGTTCCAGAGCAATTCGCCCGATGAGTCCTTCATATTTAGTCGTTTTCAGCCAATTTTCAGAATTTTTGAAAATTTCACTTTTTTGTGAAAATATCCACTAAAAGAAGGAATAATATGTGTGAGGGTACCCCAGGACAGTTCCAAATGTGTGTGGGTAGAATATATATCCCACGGGGGTAAAATTGAAAAAAGATGAAAACATTTTTTTTTTGACTTAGTCATTTTTCCGTCGTTTATCAGACTTTCAGATAGGGGAAATGTCAGTGAGCGTTCCGATTTCAGTTCCAGAGCGATTCACCCGATGAGTCCTTCATATTTAGTCGTTTTCAGCCAATTTTCTGAATTTTTGAAAATTTCACTTTTTTGTAAAAAAATATCCACTAAATTAGGGAATAATATGTGTGAGGGTACCCCAGGAGAGTTCCAAATGTGTGTGGGTAGAATATATATCCCACAGGGGTAAAATTGAAAAAAGGTGAAAAAATTTTTTTTTTGGACTTAGTCATTTTTTCAGCGTTTATCAGACTTTCAGATAGGGGAAATGTCAGTGAGCGTTCCGATTTCAGTTCCATAGCGATTCGCCCGATGACTCCTTCATATTTAGTTGTTTTCAGCCAATTTTCAGAATTTTTGAAAATTTCACTTTTTTGTGAAATATCCACTAAATGAGGGAATAATATGTGTGAGGGTACCCCAGGAGAGTTCCAAATGTGTGTGGGTAGAATATATATCCCACGGGGGTAAAATTGAAAAAAGGTAAAAAAAAAATTTTTTTTGACTTTGTCATTTTTCCGGCGTTTATCACACTTTCAGATAGGGGAAATGTCAGTGAGCGTTCTGATTTCAGTTCCAGAGCAATTCGCCCGATGAGTCCTTCATATTTAGTCGTTTTCAGCCAATTTTCAGAATGTTTGAAAATTTCACTTTTTTGTGAAAATATCCACTAAATGAGGGAATAATATGTATGAGGGTACCCCAGGAGAGTTCCAAATGTGTGTGGGTAGAATATATATCCCACGGGGGTAAAATTGAAAAAAGATGAAAAAATTTTTTTTTTGGACTTAGTCATTTTTCCGGCGTTTATCAGACTTTCAGTTAGGTGAAATGTCAGTGAGCGTTCCGATTTCAGTTCCAGAGCAATTCGCCCGATGAGTCCTTCATATTTAGTCGTTTTCAGCCAATTTTCTGAATTTTTGAAAATTTCACTTTTTTGTAAAAAAATATCCACTAAATTAGGGAATAATATGTGTGAGGGTACCCCAGGAGAGTTCCAAATGTGTGTGGGTAGAATATATATCCCACAGGGGTAAAATTGAAAGAAGGTGAAAACATTTTTCTTTTGGACTTAGTCATTTTTTCAGCGTTTATCAGACTTTCAGATAGGGGAAATGTCAGTGAGCGTTCCGATTTCAGTTCCATAGCGATTCGCCCGATGAGTCCTTCATATTTAGTTGTTTTCAGCCAATTTTCAGAATTTTTGAAAATTTCACTTTTTTGTGAAAATATCCACTAAATGAGGGAATAATATGTGTGAGGGTACCCCAGGAGAGTTCCAAATGTGTGTGGGTAGAATATATATCCCACGGGGGTAAAATTGAAAAAAGGTATAAAAAAAATTTTTTTTGACTTTGTCATTTTTCCGGCGTTTATCACACTTTCAGATAGGTGAAATGTCAGTGAGCGTTCCGATTTCAGTTCCAGAGCAATTCGCCCGATGAGTCCTTCATATTTAGTCGTTTTCAGCCAATTTTCAGAATTTTTGAAAATTTCACTTTTTTGTGAAAATATCCACTAAATGAAGGAATAATATGTGTGAGGGTACCCCAGGACAGTTCCAAATGTGTGTGGGTAGAATATATATCCCACGGGGGTAAAATTGAAAAAAGATGAAAACATTTTTTTTTTGACTTAGTCATTTTTCCGTCGTTTATCAGACTTTCAGATAGGGGAAATGTCAGTGAGCGTTCCGATTTCAGTTCCAGAGCGATTCGCCCGATGAGTCCTTCATATTTAGTCGTTTTCAGCCAATTTTCAGAATGTTTGAAAATTTCACTTTTTTGTAAAAAAATATCCACTAAATTAGGGAATAATATGTGTGAGGGTACCCCAGGAGAGTTCCAAATGTGTGTGGGTAGAATATATATCCCACAGGGGTAAAATTGAAAAAAGGTGAAAAAATTTTTTTTTTGGACTTAGTCATTTTTTCAGCGTTTATCAGACTTTCAGATAGGGGAAATGTCAGTGAGCGTTCCGATTTCAGTTCCATAGCGATTCGCCCGATGACTCCTTCATATTTAGTTGTTTTCAGCCAATTTTCAGAATTTTTGAAAATTTCACTTTTTTGTGAAATATCCACTAAATGAGGGAATAATATGTGTGAGGGTACCCCAGGAGAGTTCCAAATGTGTGTGGGTAGAATATATATCCCACGGGGGTAAAATTGAAAAAAGGTAAAAAAAAAATTTTTTTTGACTTAGTCATTTTACCGGCGTTTATCACACTTTCAGATAGGGGAAATGTCAGTGAGCGTTCTGATTTCAGTTCCAGAGCAATTCGCCCGATGAGTCCTTCATATTTAGTCGTTTTCAGCCAATTTTCAGAATGTTTGAAAATTTCACTTTTTTGTGAAAATATCCACTAAATGAGGGAATAATATGTATGAGGGTACCCCAGGAGAGTTCCAAATGTGTGTGGGTAGAATATATATCCCACGGGGGTAAAATTGAAAAAAGATGAAAAAATTTTTTTTTTGGACTTAGTCATTTTTCCGGCGTTTATCAGACTTTCAGTTAGGTGAAATGTCAGTGAGCGTTCCGATTTCAGTTCCAGAGCAATTCGCCCGATGAGTCCTTCATATTTAGTCGTTTTCAGCCAATTTTCTGAATTTTTGAAAATTTCACTTTTTTGTAAAAAAATATCCACTAAATTAGGGAATAATATGTGTGAGGGTACCCCAGGAGAGTTCCAAATGTGTGTGGGTAGAATATATATCCCACAGGGGTAAAATTGAAAGAAGGTGAAAACATTTTTCTTTTGGACTTAGTCATTTTTTCAGCGTTTATCAGACTTTCAGATAGGGGAAATGTCAGTGAGCGTTCCGATTTCAGTTCCATAGCGATTCGCCCGATGAGTCCTTCATATTTAGTTGTTTTCAGCCAATTTTCAGAATTTTTGAAAATTTCACTTTTTTGTGAAAATATCCACTAAATGAGGGAATAATATGTGTGAGGGTACCCCAGGAGAGTTCCAAATGTGTGTGGGTAGAATATATATCCCACGGGGGTAAAATTGAAAAAAGGTATAAAAAAAATTTTTTTTGACTTTGTCATTTTTCCGGCGTTTATCACACTTTCAGATAGGTGAAATGTCAGTGAGCGTTCCGATTTCAGTTCCAGAGCAATTCGCCCGATGAGTCCTTCATATTTAGTCGTTTTCAGCCAATTTTCTGAATTTTTGAAAATTTCACTTTTTTGTAAAAAAATATCCACTAAATGAGGGAATAATATGTGTGAGGGTACCCCAGGAGAGTTCCAAATGTGTGTGGGTAGAATATATATCCCACGGGGGTAAAATTGAAAAAAGGTGAAAAATTTTTTTTTTTTGCACTTAGTCATTTTTTCAGCGTTTATCAGACTTTCAGATAGGGGAAATGTCAGTGAGCGTTCCGATTTCAGTTCCAGAGCGATTCGCCCGATGAGTCCTTCATATTTAGTCGTTTTCTGCCAATTTTCTGAATTTTTGAAAATTTCACTTTTTTGTGAAAATATCCACTAAATGAGGGAATAATATGTGTGAGGGTACCCCAGGAGAGTTCCAAATGTGTGTGGGTAGAATATATATCCCACGGGGTTAAAATTGAAAAAAGATGAAAAAATTTTTTTTTTGACTTAGTCATTTTTCCGTCGTTTATCAGACTTTCAGATAGGTGAAATGTCAGTGAGCGTTCCGATTTCAGTTCCAGAGCAATTCGCCCGATGAGTCCTTCATATTTAGTCGTTTTCAGCCAATTTTCTGAATTTTTGAAAATTTCACTTTTTTGTAAAAAAATATCCACTAAATGAGGGAATAATATGTGTGAGGGTACCCCAGGAGAGTTCCAAATGTGTGTGGGTAGAATATATATCCCACAGGGGTAAAATTGAAAAAAGGTGAAAAATTTTTTTTTTTGGACTTAGTCATTTTTTCAGCGTTTATCAGACTTTCAGATAGGGGAAATGTCAGTGAGCGTTCCGATTTCAGTTCCATAGCGATTCGCCCGATGACTCCTTCATATTTAGTTGTTTTCAGCCAATTTTCAGAATTTTTGAAAATTTCACTTTTTTGTGAAATATCCACTAAATGAGGGAATAATATGTGTGAGGGTACCCCAGGAGAGTTCCAAATGTGTGTGGGTAGAATATATATCCCACGGGGGTAAAATTGAAAAAAGGTAAAAAAAAAATTTTTTTTGACTTTGTCATTTTTCCGGCGTTTATCACACTTTCAGATAGGGAAAATGTCAGTGAGCGTTCTGATTTTAGTTCCAGAGCAATTCGCCCGATGAGTCCTTCATATTTAGTCGTTTTCAGCCAATTTTCAGAATGTTTGAAAATTTCACTTTTTTGTGAAAATATCCACTAAATGAGGGAATAATATGTATGAGGGTACCCCAGGAGAGTTCCAAATGTGTGTGGGTAGAATATATATCCCACGGGGGTAAAATTGAAAAAAGATGAAAAAATTTTTTTTTTGGACTTAGTCATTTTTCCGTCGTTTATCAGACTTTCAGATAGGTGAAATGTCAGTGAGCGTTCCGATTTCAGTTCCAGAGCAATTCGCCCGATGAGTCCTTCATATTTAGTCGTTTTCAGCCAATTTTCTGAATTTTTGAAAATTTCACTTTTTTGTAAAAAAATATCCACTAAATGAGGGAATAATATGTGTGAGGGTACCCCAGGAGAGTTCCAAATGTGTGTGGGTAGAATATATATCCCACGGGGGTAAAATTGAAAAAAGGTGAAAAATTTTTTTTTTTGGACTTAGTCATTTTTTCAACGTTTATCAGACTTTCAGATAGGGGAAATGTCAGTGAGCATTCCGATTTCAGTTCCAGAACGATTCGCCCGATGAGTCCTTCATATTTAGTCGTTTTCAGCCAATTTTCTGAATTTTTGAAAATTTCACTTTTTTGTGAAAATATCCGCTAAATGAGGGAATAATATGTGTGAGGGTACGCCAGGAGAGTTCCAAATGTGTGTGGGTAGAATATATATCCCACGGGGGTAAAATTGAAAAAAGGTGAAAAATTTTTTTGGGACTCAGTCATTTTTTCAGCGTTTATCAGACTTTCAGATAGGGGAAATGTCAGTGAGCGTTCCAAATTCAGTTCCAGAGCAATTCGACCGAGGAGTCCTTCATATTTAGTCGTTTTCAGCCAATTTTCAGAATTTTTCAAAATTTCACTTTTTTGTGAAAATATCCACTAAATGAGGGAATAATATGTGTGAGGGTACCCCAGGAGAGTTCCAAATGTGTGTGGGTAGAATATATATCCCACAAGGGTAAAATTGAAAAAAGATGAAAAAATTTTTTTTTTTTACTTAGTCATTTTTCCGGCGTTTATCAGACTTTCAGATAGGTGAAATGTCAGTGAGCGTTCCGATTTCAGTTCCAGAGCAATTCGCCCGATGAGTCCTTCATATTTAGTCGTTTTCAGCCAATTTTCTGAATTTTTGAAAATTTCACTTTTTTGTAAAAAAATATCCACTAAATGAGGGAATAATATGTGTGAGGGTACGCCAGGAGAGTTCCAAATGTGTGTGGGTAGAATATATATCCCACGGGGGTAAAATTGAAAAAAGATGAAAAAATTTTTTTTTGGACTTGGTCATTTTTCCGGCGTTTATCGGACTTTCAGTGACGGAAAATGTCAGTGAGCGTTCCGATTTCAGTTCCAGAGCAATTTGCCCGATGAGTCCTTCATATTTAGTTGTTTTCAGCCAATTTTCAGAATTTTTGAAAATTTCACTTTTTTGTGAAAATATCCACTAAATGAGGGAATAATATGTGTGAGGGTACCCCAGGAGAGTTCCAAATGTGTGTGGATAGAATATATATCCCACGGGGGTAAAATTGAAAAAAGGTGAAAAATTTTTTTTTTGGACTTAGTCATTTTTTCAGCGTTTATCAGATTTTCAGATAGGGGAAATGTCAGTGAGCGTTCCAATTTCAGTTCCAGAGCGATTCGCCCGATGAGTCCTTCATATTTAGTTGTTTTCAGCCAATTTTCAGAATTTTTGAAAATTTCACTTTTTTGTGAAAATATCCACTAAATGAGGGAATAATATGTGTGAGGGTACCCCAGGAGAGTTCCAAATGTGTGTGGATAGAATATATATCCCACGGGGGTAAAATTGAAAAAAGGTGAAAAATTTTTTTTTTGGACTTAGTCATTTTTTCAGCGTTTATCAGATTTTCAGATAGGGGAAATGTCAGTGAGCGTTCCAATTTCAGTTCCAGAGCGATTCGCCCGATGAGTCCTTCATATTTAGTTGTTTTCAGCCAATTTTCAGAATTTTTGAAAATTTCACTTTTTTGTGAAAATATCCACTAAATGAGGGAATAATATGTGTGAGGGTACCCCAGGAGAGTTCCAAATGTGTGTGGGTAGAATATATATCCCACGGGGGTAAAATTGAAAAAAGGTGAAAAAAATTTTTTTTTGGACTTAGTCATTTTTTCAGCGTTTATCAGACTTTCAGATAGGGGAAATGTCAGTGAGCGTTCCGATTTCAGTTCCAGAGCGATTTGCCTGATGAGTCCTTCATATTTAGTCGTTTTCAGCCAATTTTCTGAATTTTTGAAAATTTCACTTTTTTGTGAAAATATCCACTAAATGAGGGAATAATATGTGTGAGGGTACGCCAGGAGAGTTCCAAATGTGTGTGGGTAGAATATATATCCCACGGGGGTAAAATTGAAAAAAGGTTAAAAAAAAAAATTTTTTGACTTAGTCATTTTTCCGGCGTTTATCAGACTTTCAGATAGGGGAAATGTCAGTGAGCATTCCAATTTCAGTTCCAGAGCGATTAGCCCGTTGAGTCCTTCATATTTAGTCGTTTTCAGCCAATTTTCTGAATTTTTGAAAATTTCACTTTTTTGTAAAAAAATATCCACTAAATGAGGGAATAATATGTGTGAGGGTACCCCAGGAGAGTTCCAAATGTGTGTGGGTAGAATATATATCCCACAGGGGTAAAATTGAAAAAAGGTGAAAAATTATTTTTTTTTGGACTTAGTCATTTTTTCTGCGTTTATCAGACTTTCAGATAGGGGAAATGTCAGTGAGCGTTCCGATTTCAGTTCCATAGCGATTCGCCCGATGAGTCCTTCATATTTAGATGTTTTCAGCCAATTTTCAGAATTTTTGAAAATTTCACTTTTTTGTGAAAATATCCACTAAATGAGGGAATAATATGTGTGAGGGTACCCCAGGAGAGTTCCAAATGTGTGTGGGTAGAATATATATCCCACGGGGGTAAAATTGAAAAAAGGTTAAAAAAATATTTTTTTTGACTTAGTCATTTTTTCAGCGTTTATCAGACTTTCAGATAGGGGAAATGTCAGTGAGCGTTCCGATTTCAGTTCCAGAGCAATTCGCCCGATGAGTCCTTCATATTTAGTCGTTTTCAGCCAATTTTCTGAATTTTTGAAAATTTCACTTTTTTGTGAAAATATCCACTAAATGAGGGAATAATATGTGTGAGGGTACCCCAGGAGAGTTCCAAATGTGTGTGGGTAGAATATATATCCCACGGGGGTAAAATTGAAAAAAGGTGAAAAATTTTTTTTTTTTGACTTAGTCATTTTTTCAGCGTTTATCAGACTTTCAGATAGGGGAAATGTCAGTGAGCATTCCAATTTCAGTTCCAGAGCGATTCGCCCGGTGAGTCATTCATATTTAGTCGTTTTCAGCCAATTTTCTGAATTTTTGAAAATTTCACTTTTTTGTGAAAATATCCACTAAATGAGGGAATAATATGTGTGAGGGTACCCCAGGAGAGTTCGAAATGTGTGTGGGTAGAATATATATCCCACGGGGGTAAAATTGAAAAAAGTTTAAAAAAATTTTTTTTAGATTTAGTCATTTTTCCGGCGTTTATCAGACTTTCAGATAGGGGAAATGTCAGTGAGCGTTCCGATTTCAGTTCCAGAGCGATTCGCCCGATGAGTCCTTCATATTTAGTTGTTTTCAGCCAATTTTCAGAATTTTTGAAAATTTCACTTTTTTGTGAAAATATCCACTAAATGAGGGAATAATATGTGTGAGGGTATCCCAGGAGAGTTCCAAATGTGTGTGGGTAGAATATATATCCCACGGGGGTAAAATTGAAAAAAGATGAAAAAAATTTTTTTTTGGATTAAGTCATTTTTTCAGCGTTTATCAGACTTTCAGATAGGGGAAATGTCAGTGAGCATTCCGATTTCAGTTCCAGAGCGATTCGCCCGATGAGTCCTTCATATTTAGTTGTTTTCAGCCAATTTTCAGAATTTTTGAAAATTTCACTTTTTTGTGAAAATATCCACTAAATGAGGGAATAATATGTGTGAGGGTACCCCAGGAGAGTTCCAAATGTGTGATGGGTAGAATATATATCCCACGGGGGTAAAATTGAAATAAGATGAAAAAAATTTTTTTTGGGATTAAGTGATTTTTTCAGCGTTTATCAGACTTTCAGATAGGGGAAATGTCAGTGAGCGTTCCGATTTCAGTTCCAGAGCGATTCGCCCGATGAGTCCTTCATATTTAGTCGTTTTCAGCCAATTTTCTGAATATTTGAAAATTTCACTTTTTTGTGAAAATATCCACTAAATGAGGGAATAATATGTGTGAGGGTATCCCAGGAGAGTTCCAAATGTGTGTGGGTAGAATATATATCCCACGGGGGTAAAATTGAAAAAAGATGAAAAAAATTTTTTTTTGGATTAAGTCATTTTTTCAGCGTTTATCAGACTTTCAGATAGGGGAAATGTCAGTGAGCATTCCGATTTCAGTTCCAGAGCGATTCGCCCGATGAGTCCTTCATATTTAGTTGTTTTCAGCCAATTTTCAGAATTTTTGAAAATTTCACTTTTTTGTGAAAATATCCACTAAATGAGGGAATAATATGTGTGAGGGTACCCCAGGAGAGTTCCAAATGTGTGATGGGTAGAATATATATCCCACGGGGGTAAAATTGAAATAAGATGAAAAAAATTTTTTTTGGGATTAAGTGATTTTTTCAGCGTTTATCAGACTTTCAGATAGGGGAAATGTCAGTGAGCGTTCCGATTTCAGTTCCAGAGCGATTCGCCCGATGAGTCCTTCATATTTAGTCGTTTTCAGCCAATTTTCTGAATATTTGAAAATTTCACTTTTTTGTGAAAATATCCACTAAATGAGGGAATAATATGTGTGAGGGTACCCCAGAAGAGTTCCAAATGTGTGTGGGTAGAATATATATCCCACGGGGGTAAAATTGAAAAAAGATGAAAAAAATTTTTTTTTGGATTAAGTCATTTTTTCAGCGTTTATCAGACTTTCAGGTAGGGGAAATGTCAGTGAGCATTCCAATTTCAGTTCCAGAGCGATTCGCCCAATGAGTCCTTCATATTTAGTCGTTTTCAGCCAATTTTCTGAATTTTTGAAAATTTCACTTTTTTGTAAAAAAATATCCACTAAATGAGGGAATAATATGTGTGAGGGTACCCCAGGAGAGTTCCAAATGTGTATTGGGTAGAATATATATCCCACGGGGGTAAAATTGAAAAAAGTTGAAAAAAATTTTTTTTAGACTTAGTCATTTTTCTGGCGTTTATCAGACTTTCAGATAGGGGAAATTTCAGTGAGCATTCCGATTTCAGTTCCAGAGCGATTCGCCCGATGAGTCCTTCATATTTAGTCGTTTTCAGCCAATTTTCAGAATATTTGAAAATTTCACTTTTTTGTGAAAATATCCACTAAATGAGGGAATAATATGTGTGAGGGTACCCCAGGAGAGTTCCAAATGTGTGTGGGTAGAATATATATCCCACGGGGGTAAAATTGAAAAAAGAGGAAAAAAATGTTTTTTTGGACTTAGTCATTTTTTCAGCATTTATCAGACTTTCAGATAGGGGAAATGTCAGTGAGCGTTCCGATTTCAGTTCCAGAGCGATTCGCCCGATGAGTCCTTCATATTTAGTCGTTTTCAGCCAATTTTCAGAATTTTTGAAAATTTCACTTTTTTGTGAAAATATCCAGTAAATGAGGGAATAATATGTGTGAGGGTACCCCAGGAGAGTTCCAAATGTGTGTGGGTAGAAAATATATCCCACGGGGGTAAAATTGAAAAAAGTTTTAAAAAAATTTTTTTTGGACTTAGTCATTTTTCCGGCGTTTATCAGACTTGCAGATAGGGGAAATGTCAGTGAGCGTTCCGATTTCAGTTCCAGAGCGATTCGCCCAATGAGTCCTTCATATTTAGTCGTTTTCAGCCAATTTTTCAGAATTTTTGAAAATTTCACTTTTTTGTGAAAATATCCACTAAATGAGGGAATAATATGTGTGAGGGTACCCCAGGAGAGTTCCAAATGTGTGTCGGTAGAATATATATCCCACGGGGGTAAAATTGAAAAAAGGTGAAAAAAATTTTTTGTTGGACTTAGTCATTTTTCCGGTGTTCAGAAGACTTTCAGATAGGGGAAATGTCAGTGAGTATTCCAATTTCAGTTCCAGAGTGATTCGCCCGATGAGTCCTTCATATTTAGTCGTTTTCAGCCAAATTTCAGAATTTTGAAAATTTCACTTTTTTGTAAAAATATCCACTAAATGAGGGAATAATATGTGTGAGGGTACCCCAGGAGAGTTCCAAATGTGTGTGGGTAGAATATATATCCCACGGGGGTAAAATTGAAAAAAGTTTAAAAAATTTTTTTTAGACTTAGTCATTTTTCCGGCGTTTATCAGACTTTCAAATAGGGGAAATGTCAGTGAGCGTTCCAATTTCAGTTCCAGAGCGATTCGCCCGATGAGTCCTTCATATTTAGTCGCTTTCAGCCAATTTTCTGAATTTTTGAAAATTTCACTTTTTTGTGAAAATATCCACTAAATGAGGGAATAATATGTGTGAGGGTACCCCAGGAGAGTTCCAAATGTGTGTGGGTACAAGATATATCCCATGGAGGTAAAATTGAAAAAAGTTGAAAAATTTTTTTTTTTTCGACTTAGTCATTTTTCCGGCGTTTATCAGTCTTTCAAATAGGGGAAATGTCAGTGAGCATTCCGATTTCAGTTCCATAGCGATTCGCCCGATGAGTCCTTCATATTTAGTCGTTTTCAGCCAATTTTCTGAATTTTTGAAAATTTCACTTTTTCTTGAAAATATCCACTAAATGAGGGAATAATATGTGTGAGGGTACCCCAGGAGAGTTCCAAATGTGTGTGGGTAGAATATATATCCCACGGGGGTAAAATTGAAAAAAGATGAAAAAAAATTTTTTTTGACTTAGTCATTTTTCCGGCGTTTATCAGACTTTCAGATAGGGGAAATGTCAGTGAGCGTTCCGATTTCAGTTCCAGAGCGATTCGCCCGATGAGTCCTTCATATTTAGTCGTTTTCAGCCAATTTTCTGAATTTTTGAAAATTTCACTTTTTTGTGAAAATATCCACTAAATGAGGGAATAATATGTGTGAGGGTACCCCAGGAGAGTTCCAAATGTGTGTGGGTAGAATATATATCCCACGGGGGTAAAATTGAAAAAAGATGAAAAAAAATTTTTTTTGACTTAAGTCATCTTTCCGGCGTTTATCAGACTTTCAGATAGGGGAAATGTCAGTGAGCCTTCCGATTTCAGTTCCAGAGCGATTCGCCGATCAGTCCTTCATATTTAGTCGTTTTCAGCCAATTTTCAGAATTTTTGAAAATTTCACTTTTTTGTGAAAAAATCCACTAAATGAGGGAATAATATGTGTGAGGGTACCCCAGGAGAGTTCCAAATGTGTGTGGGTAGAATATATATCCCACGGGGGTAAAAGTGAAAAAATTTTAAAAAATTTTTTTTAGACTTAGTCATTTTTCCGGCGTTTATCAGACTTTCAGATAGGGGAAATGTCAGTGAGCATTCCAATTTCAGTTCCAGAGCGATTCGCCTGATGAGTCCTTCATATTTAGTCGTTTTCAGCCAATTTTCTGAATTTTTGAAAATTTCACTTTTTTGTGAAAATATCCACTAAATGAGGGAATAATATGTGTGAGGGTACCCCAGGAGAGTTCCAAATGTGTGTGGGTAGAAGATATATCCCACAGGGGTAAAATTGAAAAAAGTTGAAAAATTTTTTTTTTTCGACTTAGTCATTCTTCCGGCGTTTATCAGACTTTCAGATAGGGGAAATGTCAGTGAGCGTTCCAATTCAAGTTCCAGAGCGATTCGCCCGATGAGTCCTTCATATTTAGTCGTTTTCAGCCAATTTTCAGAATTTTGAAAATTTCACTTTTTTGTGAAAATATCCACTAAATGAGGGAATAATATGTGTGAGGGTACCCCAGGAGAGTTCCAAATGTGTGTGGGTAGAATATATATCCCACGGGGGTAAAATTGAAAAAAGTTGAAAAAATTTTTTTGTTGGACTTAGACATTTTTCCGGCGTTTAGAAGACTTTCAGATAGGGGAAATGTCAGTGAGTATTCCAATTTCAGTTCCAGAGCGATTCGCCCGATGCGTGCTTCATATTTAGTCGTTTTCAGCCAATTTTCAGAATTTTGAAAATTTCACTTTTTTGTGAAAATATCCACTAAAAGAGGGAATAATATGTGTGAGGGTACCCCAGGAGAGTTCCAAATGTGTGTGGGTAGAATATATATCCCACGGGGGTAAAATTGAAAAAAGCTGAAAATTTTTTTTTTTTTCGACTTAGTCATTTTTTCGGCGTTTATCAGACTTTCAAATAGGGGAAATGTCAGTGAGCATTCCGATTTCAGTTCCAGAGCGATTCGCCCGATGAGTCCTTCATATTTAGTCGTTTTCAGCCAATTTTCTGAATTTTTGAAAATTTCACTTTTTTGTGAAAATATCCACTAAATGAGGGAATAATATGTGTGAGGGTACCCCAGGAGAGTTCCAAATGTGTGTGGGTAGAATATATATCCCACGGGGGTAAAATTGAAAAAAGATGAAAAAAAAATTTTTTTGACGTAGTCATTTTTCCGGCGTTTATCAGACTTTCAGATAGGGGAAATGTCAGTGAGCGTTTCGATTTCAGTTCCAGAACGATTCGCCCGATGAGTCCTTCATATTTAGTCGTTTTCAGCCAATTTTCTGAATTTTTGAAAATTTCACTTTTTTGTGAAAATATCCACTAAAAGAGGGAATAATATGTGTGAGGGTACCCCAGGAGAGTTCCAAATGTGTGTGGGTAGAATATATCCCACGGGGATAAAATTGAAAAAAGGTGAACAAAATTTTTTTTGGACTTAGTCATTTTTTCAGCATTTATCAGACTTTCAGATAGGGGAAATGTCAGTGAGCATTCCAATTTCAGTTCCAGAGCGATTCGCCGATCAGTCCTTCATATTTAGTCATTTTCAGCCAATTTTCAGAATTTTGAAAATTTCACTTTTTTGTGAAAATATCCACTAAATGAGGGAATAATATGTGTGAGGGTACCCCAGGAGAGTTCCAAATGTGTGTGGGTAGAATATATATCCCACGGGGGTAAAATTGAAAAAAGATGAAAAAAAATTTTTTTTGACTTAAGTCATCTTTCCGGCGTTTATCAGACTTTCAGATAGGGGAAATGTCAGTGAGCCTTCCGATTTCAGTTCCAGAGCGATTCGCCGATCAGTCCTTCATATTTAGTCGTTTTCAGACAATTTTCAGAATTTTTGAAAATTTCACTTTTTTGTGAAAATATCCACTAAATGAGGGAATAATATGTGTGAGGGTACCCCAGGAGAGTTCCAAATGTGTGTGGGTAGAATATATATCCCACGGGGGTAAAATTGAAAAAAAGTGAAAAAAAATTTTGTTTTGGACTTAGTCATTTTTCCGGCGTTTATCAGACTTTCAGATAGGGGAAATGTCAGTGAGTATTCCAATTTCAGTTCCAGAGCGATTCGCCCGATGAGTCCTTCATATTTAGTCGTTTTCAGCCAATTTTCAGAATTTTTGAAAATTTCACTTTTTGTGAAAATATCCACTAAATGAAGGAAAAATATGTGTGAGGGTACCCCAGGAGAGTTCCAAATATGTGTGGGTAGAATATATATCCCACGGGGGTAAAATTGAAAAAAGTTGAAAAAATTTTTTTGTTGGACTTAGCCATTTTTCCGGCGTTTAGAAGACTTTCAGATAGGGGAAATGTCAGTGAGCGTTCCAATTTCAGTTCCAGAGCCATTCGCCCGATGAGTCCTTCATATTTAGTCGTTTTCAGCCAATTTTCTGAATTTTTGAAAATTTCACTTTTTTGTGAAAATATCCACTAAAAGAGGGAATAATATGTGTGAGGGTACCCCAGGAGAGTTCCAAATGTGTGTGGGTAGAATATATCCCACGGGGATAAAATTGAAAAAAGGTGAACAAAATTTTTTTTGGACTTAGTCATTTTTTCAGCATTTATCAGACTTTCAGATAGGGGAAATGTCAGTGAGCATTCCAATTTCAGTTCCAGAGCGATTCGCCGATCAGTCCTTCATATTTAGTCATTTTCAGCCAATTTTCAGAATTTTGAAAATTTCACTTTTTTGTGAAAATATCCACTAAATGAGGGAATAATATGTGTGAGGGTACCCCAGGAGAGTTCCAAATGTGTGTGGGTAGAATATATATCCCACGGGGGTAAAATTGAAAAAAGATGAAAAAAAATTTTTTTTGACTTAAGTCATCTTTCCGGCGTTTATCAGACTTTCAGATAGGGGAAATGTCAGTGAGCCTTCCGATTTCAGTTCCAGAGCGATTCGCCGATCAGTCCTTCATATTTAGTCGTTTTCAGACAATTTTCAGAATTTTTGAAAATTTCACTTTTTTGTGAAAATATCCACTAAATGAGGGAATAATATGTGTGAGGGTACCCCAGGAGAGTTCCAAATGTGTGTGGGTAGAATATATATCCCACGGGGGTAAAATTGAAAAAAAGTGAAAAAAAATTTTGTTTTGGACTTAGTCATTTTTCCGGCGTTTATCAGACTTTCAGATAGGGGAAATGTCAGTGAGTATTCCAATTTCAGTTCCAGAGCGATTCGCCCGATGAGTCCTTCATATTTAGTCGTTTTCAGCCAATTTTCAGAATTTTTGAAAATTTCACTTTTTGTGAAAATATCCACTAAATGAAGGAAAAATATGTGTGAGGGTACCCCAGGAGAGTTCCAAATATGTGTGGGTAGAATATATATCCCACGGGGGTAAAATTGAAAAAAGTTGAAAAAATTTTTTTGTTGGACTTAGCCATTTTTCCGGCGTTTAGAAGACTTTCAGATAGGGGAAATGTCAGTGAGCGTTCCAATTTCAGTTCCAGAGCCATTCGCCCGATGAGTCCTTCATATTTACTCGTTTTCAGCCAATTTTCTGAATATTTGAAAATTTCACTTTTTTGTGAAAATATCCACTAAATGAGGGAATAATATGTGTGAGGGTACCCCAGGAGAGTTCCAAATGTGTGTGGGTAGAATATATATCCCACGGGGGTAAAATTGAAAAAAGTTTAAAAAAATTTTTTTTAGATTTAGTCATTTTTCCGGCGTTTATCAGACTTTCAGATAGGGGAAATGTCAGTGAGCATTCCAATTTCAGTTCCAGAGCGATTTGCCCGATGAGTCCTTCATATTTAGTCGTTTTCAGCCAATTTTCTGAATTTTTGAAAATTTCACTTTTTTGTGAAAATATCCACTAAATGAGGGAATAATATGTGTGAGGGTACCCCAGGAGACTTCCAAATGTGTGTGGGTAGAATATACATCCCACGGGGGTAAAATTGAAAAAAGGTGAAAAAAAATTTTTTGGGACTTAGTCATTTTTCCGGCGTTTATCAGACTTTCAGATAGGGGAAATGTCAGTGAGCATTCCGATTTCAGTTCCAGAGCGATTCGCCGATGAGTCCTTCATATTTAGTCGTTTTCAACCAATTTTCAGAATTTTTGAAAATTTCACTTTTTTGTGAAAATATCCACTAAATGAGGGAATAATATGTGTGAGGGTACCCCAGGAGAGTTCCAAATGTGTGTGGGTAGAATATATATCCCACGGGGGTAAAATTGAAAAAAGTTGAAAAAAAATTTTTTTTTCAACTTAGTCATTTTTCCGGCGTTTATCAGACTTTCAAATAGGGGAAATGTCAGTGAGCGTTCAGATTTCAGTTCCAGAGCGATTCGCCTGATAAGTCCTTCATATTTAGTCGTTTTCAGCCAATTTTCTGAATTTTTGAAAATTTCACTTTTTTGTGAAAATATCCACTAAATGAGTGAATAATATGTGTGAGGGTACCCCAGGAGAGTTCCAAATGTGTGTGGGTAGAATATATATCCCACGGGGGTAAAATTGAAAAAAGGTGAAAAATTTTTTTTTTTCGACTTAGTCATTTTTTCAGCGTTTATCAGACTTTCAGATAGGGGAAATGTCAGTGAGCGTTCCGATTTCAGTTCCAGAGCGATTCACCCGATGAGTGCTTCATATTTAGTCATTTTCAGCCAATTTTCAGAATTTTTGAAAATTTCACTTTTTTGTGAAAATATCCACTAAATGAGGGAATAATATGTGTGAGGGTACCCCAGGAGAGTTCCAAATGTGTGTGGGTAGAATATATATCCTACGGGGGTAAAATTGAAAAAAGTTGAAAAAAAATTTTTTTTAGAATTAGTAATTTTTCTGGCGTTTATCAGACTTTCAGATAGGGGAAATGTCAGTGAGCGTTCCGATTTCAGTTCCAGAGCGATTCGCCCAATGAGTCCTTCATAATTAGTCGTTTTCAGCCAATTTTCTGAATTTTTGAAAATATCACTTTTTTGTAAAAAAATATCCACTAAATGAGGGAATAATATGTGTGAGGGTACCCCAGGAGAGTTCCAAATGCGTGTGGGTAGAATATATATCCCACCGGGTAAAATTGAAAAAAGGTGAAAAATTTTTTTTTTGGACTTAGTCATTTTTTCAGCGTTTATCAGACTTTCAGATAGGGGAAATGTCAGTGAGCGTTCCGATTTCAGTTCCAGAGCGATTCGCCCGATGAGTCCTTCATATTTAGTTGTTTTCAGCCAATTTTCAGAATTTTTGAAAATTTCACTTTTTTGTGAAAATATCCACTAAATGAGGGAATAATATGTGTGAGGGTATCCCAGGAGAGTTCCAAATGTGTGTGGGTAGAATATATATCCCACGGGGGTAAAATTGAAAAAAGATGAAAAAAATTTTTTTTTGGATTAAGTCATTTTTTCAGCGTTTATCAGACTTTCAGATAGGGGAAATGTCAGTGAGCATTCCGATTTCAGTTCCAGAGCGATTCGCCCGATGAGTCCTTCATATTTAGTTGTTTTCAGCCAATTTTCTGAATTTTTGAAAATTTCACTTTTTTGTGAAAATATCCACTAAATGAGGGAATAATATGTGTGAGAGTACCCCAGGAGAGTTCCAAATGTGTGATGGGTAGAATATATATCCCACGGGGGTAAAATTGAAATAAGATGAAAAAAATTTTTTTGGGGATTAAGTCATTTTTTCAACGTTTATCAGACTTTCAGACAGGGGAAATGTCAGTGAGCGTTCCGATTTCAGTTCCAGAGCGATTCGCCCGATGAGTCCTTCATATTTAGTCGTTTTCAGCCAATTTTCTGAATTTTTGAAAATTTCACTTTTTTGTAAAAAAATATCCACTAAATGAGGGAATAATATGTGTGAGGGTACCCCAGGAGAGTTCCAAATGTGTGTTGGGTAGAATATATATCCCACGGGGGTAAAATTGAAAAAAGTTGAAAAAAATTTTTTTTAGACTTAGTCATTTTTCCGGCGTTTATCAGACTTTCAGATAGGGGAAATGTCAGTGAGCATTCCGATTTCAGTTCCAGAGCGATTCGCCCGATGAGTCCTTCATATTTAGTCGTTTTCAGCCAATTTTCAGAATATTTGAAAATTTCACTTTTTTGTGAAAATATCCACTAAATGAGGGAATAATATGTGTGAGGGTACCCCAGGAGAGTTCCAAATGTGTGTGGGTAGAATATATATCCCACGGGGTAAAATTGAAAAAAGAGGAAAAAAATGTTTTTTTGGACTTAGTCATTTTTTCAGCATTTATCAGACTTTCAGATAGGGGAAATGTCAGTGAGCATTCCGATTTCAGTTCCAGAGCGATTCGCCCGATGAGTCCTTCATATTTAGTCGTTTTCAGCCAATTTTCAGAATTTTTGAAAATTTCACTTTTTTGTGAAAATATCCACTAAATGAGGGAATAATATGTGTGAGGGTACCCCAGGAGAGTTCCAAATGTGTGTGGGTAGAATATATATCCCACGGGGGTAAAATTGAAAAAAGTTTTAAAAAAATTTTTTTTGGACTTAGTCATTTTTCCGGCGTTTATCAGACTTGCAGATAGGAGAAATGTCAGTGAGTGTTCCGATTTCAGTTCCAGAGCGATTCGCCCGATGAGTCCTTCATATTTAGTTGTTTTCAGCCAATTTTCAGAATTTTTGAAAATTTCACTTTTTTGTAAAAATATCCACTAAATGAGGGAATAATATGTGTGAGGGTATCCCAGGAGAGTTCCAAATGTGTGTGGGTAGAATATATATCCCACGGGGGTAAAATTGAAAAAAGATGAAAAAAATTTTTTTTTGGATTAAGTCATTTTTTCAGCGTTTATCAGACTTTCAGATAGGGGAAATGTCAGTGAGCATTCCGATTTCAGTTCCAGAGCGATTCGCCCGATGAGTCCTTCATATTTAGTTGTTTTCAGCCAATTTTCAGAATTTTTGAAAATTTCACTTTTTTGTGAAAATATCCACTAAATGAGGGAATAATATGTGTGAGGGTATCCCAGGAGAGTTCCAAATGTGTGTGGGTAGAATATATATCCCACGGGGGTAAAATTGAAAAAAGATGAAAAAAAAATTTTTTTTGACTTAGTCATTTTTTCAGCATTTATCAGACTTTCAGATAGGGGAAATGTCAGTGAGCGTTCCGATTTCAGTTCCAGAGCGATTCACCCCATGAGTCCTTCATATTTAGTCGTTTTCAGCCAATTTTCTGAATATTTGAAAATTTCACTTTTTTGTGAAAATATCCACTAAATGAGGGAATAATATGTGTGAGGGTACCCCAGGAGTGTTCCAAATGTGTGTGGGTAGAATATATATCCCACGGGGGTAAAATTGAAAAAAGTTTTAAAAACATTTTTTTTGGACTTAGTCATTTTTCCGGCGTTAATCAGACTTTCAATTAGGGCAAATGTCAGTGAGCGTTCCGATTTCAGTTCCAGAGCGATTCGCCCGATGAGTCCTTCATATTTAGTCGTTTTCAGCCAATTTTCTGAATATTTGAAAATTTCACTTTTTTGTGAAAATATCCACTAAATGAGGGAATAAAATGTGTGAGGGTATCCCAGGAGAGTTCCAAATGTGTGTGGATAGAATATATATCCCACGGGGGTAAAATTGAAAAAAGATGAAAAAAAATTTTTTTTGGACTTAGTCATTTTTTCAGCATTTATCAGACTTTCAGATAGGGGAAATGTCAGTGAGCGTTCCGATTTCAGTTCCATAGCGATTCGCCCCATGAGTCCTTCATATTTAGTCGTTTTCAGCCAATTTTCTGAATATTTGAAAATTTCATTTTTTTGTGAAAATATCCACTAAATGAGGGAACAATATGTGTGAGGGTACCCCAGGAGAGTTCCAAATGTGTGTGGGTAGAATATATATCCCACGGGGGTAAAATTGAAAAAAGATGAAAAAAATTTTTTTTGGACTTAGTCATTTTTTCAGCATTTATCAGACTTTCAGATAGGGGAAATGTCAGTGAGCGTTCCGATTTCAGTTCCATAGCGATTCGCCCCATGAGTCCTTCATATTTAGTCGTTTTCAGCCAATTTTCTGAATATTTGAAAATTTCACTTTTTTGTGAAAATATCCACTAAATGAGGGAACAATATGTGTGAGGGTACCCCAGGAGAGTTCCAAATGTGTGTGGGTAGAATATATATCCCACGGGGGTAAAATTGAAAAAAGATGAAAAAAATTTTTTTTTGGATTAAGTCATTTTTTCAGCGTTTATCAGACTTTCAGATAGGGGAAATGTCAGTGAGCGTTCCGATTTCAGTTCCAGAGCGATTCGCCCGATGAGTCCTTCATATTTAGTCGTTTTCAGCCAATTTTCAGAATTTTTGAAAATTTCACTTTTTTGTGAAAATATCCACTAAATGAGGGAATAATATGTGTGAGGGTACCCCAGGAGAGTTCCAAATGTGTGTGGGTAGAATATATATCCCACGGGGGTAAAATTGAAAAAAGTTTTAAAAAATTTTTTTTTGGACTTAGTCATTTTTCCGGCGTTAATCAGACTTTCAATTAGGGCAAATGTCAGTGAGCGTTCCGATTTCAGTTCCAGAGCGATTCGCCCGATGAGTCCTTCATATTTAGTCGTTTTCAGCCAATTTTCTGAATTTTTGAAAATTTCACTTTTTTGTGAAAATATCCACTAAATGAGGGAATAATATGTGTGAGGGTACCCCAGGAGAGTTCCAAATGTGTGTGGGTAGAATATATATCCCACGGGGGTAAAATTGAAAAAAGATGAAAAAAATTTTTTTTTGGACTTAGTCATTTTTTCAGCGTTTCTCAGACTTTCAGATAGGGGAAATGTCAGTGAGCGTTCCGAATTCAGTTCCAGAGCGATTCGCCCGATGAGTCCTTCATAATTAGTCGTTTTCAGCCAATTTTCAGAATTTTTGAAAATTTCACTTTTTTGTGAAAATATCCACTAAATGAGGGAATAATATGTGTGAGGGTACCCCAGGAGAGTTCCAAATGTGTGTGGGTAGAATATATATCCCACGGGGGTAAAATTGAAAAAAGATGAAAAAAATTTTTTTTTGGACTTAGTCATTTTTTCAGCGTTTCTTAGACTTTCAGATAGGGGAAATGTCAGTGAGCGTTCCGATTTCAGTTCCAGAGCGATTCGCCCGATGAGTCCTTCATATTTAGTTGTTTTCAGCCAATTTTCAGAATATTTGAAAATTTCACTTTTTTGTGAAAATATCCACTAAATGAGGGAATAATATGTGTGAGGGTACCCCAGGAGAGTTCCAAATGTGTGTTGGGTAGAATATATATCCCACGGGGGTAAAATTGAAAAAAGATGAAAAAAATTTTTTTTTGGATTAAGTCATTTTTTCAGCGTTTATCAGACTTTCAGATAGGGGAAATGTCAGTGAACGTTCCGATTTCAGTTCCAGAGCGATTCGCCCGATGAGTCCTTCATATTTAGTCGTTTTCAGCCAATTTTCTGAATATTTGAAAATTTCACTTTTTTGTGAAAATATCCACTAAATGAGGGAATAATATGTGTGAGGGTACCCCAGGAGAGTTCCAAATGTGTGTGGGTAGAATACATATCCCACGGGGGTAAAATTGAAAAAAGATGAAAAAAATTTTTTTTTGGATTAAGTCATTTTTTCAGCGTTTATCAGACTTTCAGATAGGGGAAATGTCAGTGAGCGTTCCGATTTCAGTTCCAGAGCGATTCGCCCAATGAGTCCTTCATATTTAGTCGTTTTCAGCCAATTTTCTGAATATTTGAAAATTTCACTTTTTTGTGAAAATATCCACTAAATGAGGGAATAATATGTGTGAGGGTATCCCAGGAGAGTTCCAAATGTGTGTGGGTAGAATATATATCCCACGGGGGTAAAATTGAAAAAAGATGAAAAAAAATTTTTTTTTGACTTAGTCATTTTTTCAGCATTTATCAGACTTTCAGATAGGGGAAATGTCAGTGAGCGTTCCGATTTCAGTTCCAGAGCGATTCACCCCATGAGTCCTTCATATTTAGTCGTTTTCAGCCAATTTTCTGAATATTTGAAAATTTCACTTTTTTGTGAAAATATCCACTAAATGAGGGAATAATATGTGTGAGGGTACCCCAGGAGAGTTCCAAATGTGTGTGGGTAGAATATATATCCCACGGGGGTAAAATTGAAAAAAGATGAAAAAAATATTTTTTTGGATTAAGTCATTTTTTCAGCGTTTATCAGACTTTCAGATAGGGGAAATGTCAGTGAGCGTTCCGATTTCAGTTCCAGAGCGATTCACCCCATGAGTCCTTCATATTTAGTCGTTTTCAGCCAATTTTCTGAATATTTGAAAATTTCACTTTTTTGTGAAAATATCCACTAAATGAGGGAATAATATGTGTGAGGGTACCCCAGGAGAGTTCCAAATGTGTGTGGGTAGAATATATATCCCACGGGGGTAAAATTGAAAAAAGTTTTAAAAACATTTTTTTTGGACTTAGTCATTTTTCCGGCGTTAATCAGACTTTCAATTAGGGCAAATGTCAGTGAGCGTTCCGATTTCAGTTCCAGAGCGATTCGCCCGATGAGTCCTTCATATTTAGTCGTTTTCAGCCAATTTTCTGAATATTTGAAAATTTCACTTTTTTGTGAAAATATCCACTAAATGAGGGAATAAAATGTGTGAGGGTATCCCAGGAGAGTTCCAAATGTGTGTGGATAGAATATATATCCCACGGGGGTAAAATTGAAAAAAGATGAAAAAAAATTTTTTTTGGACTTAGTCATTTTTTCAGCATTTATCAGACTTTCAGATAGGGGAAATGTCAGTGAGCGTTCCGATTTCAGTTCCATAGCGATTCGCCCCATGAGTCCTTCATATTTAGTCGTTTTCAGCCAATTTTCTGAATATTTGAAAATTTCAGTTTTTTGTGAAAATATCCACTAAATGAGGGAACAATATGTGTGAGGGTACCCCAGGAGAGTTCCAAATGTGTGTGGGTAGAATATATATCCCACGGGGGTAAAATTGAAAAAAGATGAAAAAAATTTTTTTTGGACTTAGTCATTTTTTCAGCATTTATCAGACTTTCAGATAGGGGAAATGTCAGTGAGCGTTCCGATTTCAGTTCCATAGCGATTCGCCCCATGAGTCCTTCATATTTAGTCGTTTTCAGCCAATTTTCTGAATATTTGAAAATTTCACTTTTTTGTGAAAATATCCACTAAATGAGGGAACAATATGTGTGAGGGTACCCCAGGAGAGTTCCAAATGTGTGTGGGTAGAATATATATCCCACGGGGGTAAAATTGAAAAAAGATGAAAAAAATTTTTTTTTGGATTAAGTCATTTTTTCAGCGTTTATCAGACTTTCAGATAGGGGAAATGTCAGTGAGCGTTCCGATTTCAGTTCCAGAGCGATTCGCCCGATGAGTCCTTCATATTTAGTCGTTTTCAGCCAATTTTCAGAATTTTTGAAAATTTCACTTTTTTGTGAAAATATCCACTAAATGAGGGAATAATATGTGTGAGGGTACCCCAGGAGAGTTCCAAATGTGTGTGGGTAGAATATATATCCCACGGGGGTAAAATTGAAAAAAGTTTTAAAAAATTTTTTTTTGGACTTAGTCATTTTTCCGGCGTTAATCAGACTTTCAATTAGGGTAAATGTCAGTGAGCGTTCCGATTTCAGTTCCAGAGCGATTCGCCCGATGAGTCCTTCATATTTAGTCGTTTTCAGCCAATTTTCTGAATTTTTGAAAATTTCACTTTTTTGTGAAAATATCCACTAAATGAGGGAATAATATGTGTGAGGGTACCCCAGGAGAGTTCCAAATGTGTGTGGGTAGAATATATATCCCACGGGGGTAAAATTGAAAAAAGATGAAAAAAATTTTTTTTTGGACTTAGTCATTTTTTCAGCGTTTCTCAGACTTTCAGATAGGGGAAATGTCAGTGAGCGTTCCGAATTCAGTTCCAGAGCGATTCGCCCGATGAGTCCTTCATAATTAGTCGTTTTCAGCCAATTTTCAGAATTTTTGAAAATTTCACTTTTTTGTGAAAATATCCACTAAATGAGGGAATAATATGTGTGAGGGTACCCCAGGAGAGTTCCAAATTTGTGTGGGTAGAATATATATCCCACGGGGGTAAAATTGAAAAAAGATGAAAAAAATTTTTTTTGGGATTAAGTCATTTTTTCAGCGTTTATCAGACTTTCAGATAGGGGAAATGTCAGTGAGCGTTCCGATTTCAGTTCCAGAGCGATTCGCCCGATGAGTCCTTCATATTTAGTAGTTCTTAGCCAATTTTCTGAATATTTGAAAATTTCACTTTTTTGTGAAAATATCCACTAAATGAGGGAATAATATGTGTGAGGGTACCCCAGGAGAGTTCCAAATGTGTGTGGGTAGAAAATATATCCCACGGGGGTAAAATTGAAAAAAGATGAAAAAAATTTTTTTTTGGACTTAGTCATTTTTTCAGCGTTTCTTAGACTTTCAGATAGGGGAAATGTCAGTGAGCGTTCCGATTTCAGTTCCAGAGCGATTCGCCCGATGAGTCCTTCATATTTAGTCGTTCTCAGCCAATTTTCTGAATATTTGAAAATTTCACTTTTTTGTGAAAATATCCACTAAATGAGGGAATAATATGTGTGAGGGTACCCCAGGAGAGTTCCAAATGTGTGTGGGTAGAATATATATCCCACGGGGGTAAAATTGAAAAAAGATGAAAAAAATTTTTTTTTGGACTTAGTCATTTTTTCAGCGTTTCTTAGACTTTCAGATAGGGGAAATGTCAGTGAGCGTTCCGATTTCAGTTCCAGAGCGATTCGCCCGATGAGTCCTTCATATTTAGTTGTTTTCAGCCAATTTTCAGAATATTTGAAAATTTCACTTTTTTGTGAAAATATCCACTAAATGAGGGAATAATATGTGTGAGGGTACCCCAGGAGAGTTCCAAATGTGTGTTGGGTAGAATATATATCCCACGGGGGTAAAATTGAAAAAATATGAAAAAAATTTTTTTTTGGATTAAGTCATTTTTTCAGCGTTTATCAGACTTTCAGATAGGGGAAATGTCAGTGAACGTTCCGATTTCAGTTCCAGAGCGATTCGCCCGATGAGTCCTTCATATTTAGTCGTTTTCAGCCAATTTTCTGAATATTTGAAAATTTCACTTTTTTGTGAAAATATCCACTAAATGAGGGAATAATATGTGTGAGGGTACCCCAGGAGAGTTCCAAATGTGTGTGGGTAGAATACATATCCCACGGGGGTAAAATTGAAAAAAGATGAAAAAAATTTTTTTTTGGATTAAGTCATTTTTTCAGCGTTTATCAGACTTTCAGATAGGGGAAATGTCAGTGAGCGTTCCAATTTCAGTTCCAGAGCGATTCGCCCAATGAGTCCTTCATATTTAGTCGTTTTCAGCCAATTTTCTGAATATTTGAAAATTTCACTTTTTTGTGAAAATATCCACTAAATGAGGGAATAATATGTGTGAGGGTACCCCAGGAGAGTTCCAAATGTGTGTGGGTAGAATATATATCCCACGGGGGTAAAATTGAAAAAAGATGAAAAAAATTTTTTTGGGGATTAAGTCATTTTTTCAGCGTTTATCAGACTTTCAGATGGGGGAAATGTCAGTGAGCGTTCCGATTTCAGTTCCAGAGCGATTCGCCCGATGAGTCCTTCATATTTAGTCATTTTCAGCCAATTTTCAGAATTTTTGAAAATTTCACTTTTTTGTGAAAATATCCACTAAATGAGGGAATAATATGTGTGAGGGTACCCCAGGAGAGTTCCAAATGTGTGTGGGTAGAATATATATCCCACGGGGGTAAAATTGAAAAAAGTTTAAAAAAAATTTTTTTTGGACTTAGTCATTTTTCCGGCGTTAATCAGACTTTCAATTAGGGCAAATGTCAGTGAGCGTTTCGATTTCAGTTCCAGAGCGATTCGCCCGATGAGTCCTTCATATTTAGTCGTTCTCAGCCAATTTTCTGAATATTTGAAAATTTCACTTTTTTGTGAAAATATCCACTAAATGAGGGAATAATATGTGTGAGGGTACCCCAGGAGAGTTCCAAATGTGTGTGGGTAGAATATATATACCACGGGGGTAAAATTGAAAAAAGATGAAAAAAATTTTTTTTTGGACTTAGTCATTTTTTCAGCGTTTCTCAGACTTTCAGATAGGGGAAATGTCAGTGAGCGTTCCGATTTCAGTTCCAGAGCGATTCGCCTGATGAGTCCTTCATAATTAGTCGTTTTCAGCCAATTTTCAGAATTTTTGAAAATTTCACTTTTTTGTGAAAATATCCACTAAATGAGGGAATAATATGTGTGAGGGTACCCCAGGAGAGTTCCAAATTTGTGTGGGTAGAATATATATCCCACGGGGGTAAAATTGAAAAAAGATGAAAAAATTTTTTTTTTGGATTAAGTCATTTTTTCAGCGTTTATCAGACTTTCAGATAGGGGAAATGTCAGTGAGCGTTCCGATTTCAGTTCCAGAGCGATTCGCCCGATGAGTCCTTCATATTTAGTAGTTCTTAGCCAATTTTCTGAATATTTGAAAATTTCACTTTTTTGTGAAAATATCCACTAAATGAGGGAATAATATGTGTGAGGGTACCCCAGGAGAGTTCCAAATGTGTGTGGGTAGAATATATATCCCACGGGGGTAAAATTGAAAAAAGATGAAAAAAATTTTTTTTTGGACTTAGTCATTTTTTCAGCGTTTCTTAGACTTTCAGATAGGGGAAATGTCAGTGAGCGTTCCGATTTCAGTTCCAGAGCGATTCGCCCGATGAGTCCTTCATATTTAGTCGTTCTCAGCCAATTTTCTGAATATTTGAAAATTTCACTTTTTTGTGAAAATATCCACTAAATGAGGGAATAATATGTGTGAGGGTACCCCAGGAGAGTTCCAAATGTGTGTGGGTAGAATATATATCCCACGGGGGTAAAATTGAAAAAAGATGAAAAAAATTTTTTTTTGGACTTAGTCATTTTTTCAGCGTTTCTTAGACTTTCAGATAGGGGAAATGTCAGTGAGCGTTCCGATTTCAGTTCCAGAGCGATTCGCCCGATGAGTCCTTCATATTTAGTTGTTTTCAGCCAATTTTCAGAATATTTGAAAATTTCACTTTTTTGTGAAAATATCCACTAAATGAGGGAATAATATGTGTGAGGGTACCCCAGGAGAGTTCCAAATGTGTGTTGGGTAGAATATATATCCCACGGGGGTAAAATTGAAAAAATATGAAAAAAATTTTTTTTTGGATTAAGTCATTTTTTCAGCGTTTATCAGACTTTCAGATAGGGGAAATGTCAGTGAACGTTCCGATTTCAGTTCCAGAGCGATTCGCCCGATGAGTCCTTCATATTTAGTCGTTTTCAGCCAATTTTCTGAATATTTGAAAATTTCACTTTTTTGTGAAAATATCCACTAAATGAGGGAATAATATGTGTGAGGGTACCCCAGGAGAGTTCCAAATGTGTGTGGGTAGAATATATATCCCACGGGGGTAAAATTGAAAAAAGATGAAAAAAATTTTTTTGGGGATTAAGTCATTTTTTCAGCGTTTATCAGACTTTCAGATGGGGGAAATGTCAGTGAGCGTTCCGATTTCAGTTCCAGAGCGATTCGCCCGATGAGTCCTTCATATTTAGTCATTTTCAGCCAATTTTCAGAATTTTTGAAAATTTCACTTTTTTGTGAAAATATCCACTAAATGAGGGAATAATATGTGTGAGGGTACCCCAGGAGAGTTCCAAATGTGTGTGGGTAGAATATATATCCCACGGGGGTAAAATTGAAAAAAGTTTAAAAAAAATTTTTTTTGGACTTAGTCATTTTTCCGGCGTTAATCAGACTTTCAATTAGGGCAAATGTCAGTGAGCGTTTCGATTTCAGTTCCAGAGCGATTCGCCCGATGAGTCCTTCATATTTAGTCGTTCTCAGCCAATTTTCTGAATATTTGAAAATTTCACTTTTTTGTGAAAATATCCACTAAATGAGGGAATAATATGTGTGAGGGTACCCCAGGAGAGTTCCAAATGTGTGTGGGTAGAATATATATACCACGGGGGTAAAATTGAAAAAAGATGAAAAAAATTTTTTTTTGGACTTAGTCATTTTTTCAGCGTTTCTCAGACTTTCAGATAGGGGAAATGTCAGTGAGCGTTCCGATTTCAGTTCCAGAGCAATTCGCCTGATGAGTCCTTCATAATTAGTCGTTTTCAGCCAATTTTCAGAATTTTTGAAAATTTCACTTTTTTGTGAAAATATCCACTAAATGAGGGAATAATATGTGTGAGGGTACCCCAGGAGAGTTCCAAATTTGTGTGGGTAGAATATATATCCCACGGGGGTAAAATTGAAAAAAGATGAAAAAATTTTTTTTTTGGATTAAGTCATTTTTTCAGCGTTTATCAGACTTTCAGATAGGGGAAATGTCAGTGAGCGTTCCGATTTCAGTTCCAGAGCGATTCGCCCGATGAGTCCTTCATATTTAGTAGTTCTTAGCCAATTTTCTGAATATTTGAAAATTTCACTTTTTTGTGAAAATATCCACTAAATGAGGGAATAATATGTGTGAGGGTACCCCAGGAGAGTTCCAAATGTGTGTGGGTAGAATATATATCCCACGGGGGTAAAATTGAAAAAAGATGAAAAAAATTTTTTTTTGGACTTAGTCATTTTTTCAGCGTTTCTTAGACTTTCAGATAGGGGAAATGTCAGTGAGCGTTCCGATTTCAGTTCCAGAGCGATTCGCCCGATGAGTCCTTCATATTTAGTCGTTCTCAGCCAATTTTCTGAATATTTGAAAATTTCACTTTTTTGTGAAAATATCCACTAAATGAGGGAATAATATGTGTGAGGGTACCCCAGGAGAGTTCCAAATGTGTGTGGGTAGAATATATATCCCACGGGGGTAAAATTGAAAAAAGATGAAAAAAATTTTTTTTTGGACTTAGTCATTTTTTCAGCGTTTCTTAGACTTTCAGATAGGGGAAATGTCAGTGAGCGTTCCGATTTCAGTTCCAGAGCGATTCGCCCGATGAGTCCTTCATATTTAGTTGTTTTCAGCCAATTTTCAGAATATTTGAAAATTTCACTTTTTTGTGAAAATATCCACTAAATGAGGGAATAATATGTGTGAGGGTACCCCAGGAGAGTTCCAAATGTGTGTTGGGTAGAATATATATCCCACGGGGGTAAAATTGAAAAAATATGAAAAAAATTTTTTTTTGGATTAAGTCATTTTTTCAGCGTTTATCAGACTTTCAGATAGGGGAAATGTCAGTGAACGTTCCGATTTCAGTTCCAGAGCGATTCGCCCGATGAGTCCTTCATATTTAGTCGTTTTCAGCCAATTTTCTGAATATTTGAAAATTTCACTTTTTTGTGAAAATATCCACTAAATGAGGGAATAATATGTGTGAGGGTACCCCAGGAGAGTTCCAAATGTGTGTGGGTAGAATACATATCCCACGGGGGTAAAATTGAAAAAAGATAAAAAAAATTTTTTTTTGGATTAAGTCATTTTTTCAGCGTTTATCAGACTTTCAGATAGGGGAAATGTCAGTGAGCGTTCCAATTTCAGTTCCAGAGCGATTCGCCCAATGAGTCCTTCATATTTAGTCGTTTTCAGCCAATTTTCTGAATATTTGAAAATTTCACTTTTTTGTGAAAATATCCACTAAATGAGGGAATAATATGTGTGAGGGTACCCCAGGAGAGTTCCAAATGTGTGTGGGTAGAATATATATCCCACGGGGGTAAAATTGAAAAAAGATGAAAAAAATTTTTTTGGGGATTAAGTCATTTTTTCAGCGTTTATCAGACTTTCAGATGGGGGAAATGTCAGTGAGCGTTTCGATTTCAGTTCCAGAGCGATTCGCCCGATGAGTCCTTCATATTTAGTCGTTCTCAGCCAATTTTCTGAATATTTGAAAATTTCACTTTTTTGTGAAAATATCCACTAAATGAGGGAATAATATGTGTGAGGGTACCCCAGGAGAGTTCCAAATGTGTGTGGGTAGAATATATATACCACGGGGGTAAAATTGAAAAAAGATGAAAAAAATTTTTTTTTGGACTTAGTCATTTTTTCAGCGTTTCTCAGACTTTCAGATAGGGGAAATGTCAGTGAGCGTTCCGATTTCAGTTCCAGAGCGATTCGCCTGATGAGTCCTTCATAATTAGTCGTTTTCAGCCAATTTTCAGAATTTTTGAAAATTTCACTTTTTTGTGAAAATATCCACTAAATGAGGGAATAATATGTGTGAGGGTACCCCAGGAGAGTTCCAAATTTGTGTGGGTAGAATATATATCCCACGGGGGTAAAATTGAAAAAAGATGAAAAAATTTTTTTTTTGGATTAAGTCATTTTTTCAGCGTTTATCAGACTTTCAGATAGGGGAAATGTCAGTGAGCGTTCCGAATTCAGTTCCAGAGCGATTCGCCCGATGAGTCCTTCATAATTAGTCGTTTTCAGCCAATTTTCAGAATTTTTGAAAATTTCACTTTTTTGTGAAAATATCCACTAAATGAGGGAATAATATGTGTGAGGGTACCCCAGGAGAGTTCCAAATTTGTGTGGGTAGAATATATATCCCACGGGGGTAAAATTGAAAAAAGATGAAAAAAAATTTTTTTGGGATTAAGTCATTTTTTCAGCGTTTATCAGACTTTCAGATAGGGGAAATGTCAGTGAGCGTTCCGATTTCAGTTCCAGAGCGATTCGCCCGATGAGTCCTTCATATTTAGTAGTTCTTAGCCAATTTTCTGAATATTTGAAAATTTCACTTTTTTGTGAAAATATCCACTAAATGAGGGAATAATATGTGTGAGGGTACCCCAGGAGAGTTCCAAATGTGTGTGGGTAGAATATATATCCCACGGGGGTAAAATTGAAAAAAGATGAAAAAAATTTTTTTTTGGACTTAGTCATTTTTTCAGCGTTTCTTAGACTTTCAGATAGGGGAAATGTCAGTGAGCGTTCCGATTTCAGTTCCAGAGCGATTCGCCCGATGAGTCCTTCATATTTAGTCGTTCTCAGCCAATTTTCTGAATATTTGAAAATTTCACTTTTTTGTGAAAATATCCACTAAATGAGGGAATAATATGTGTGAGGGTACCCCAGGAGAGTTCCAAATGTGTGTGGGTAGAATATATATCCCACGGGGGTAAAATTGAAAAAAGATGAAAAAAATTTTTTTTTGGACTTAGTCATTTTTTCAGCGTTTCTTAGACTTTCAGATAGGGGAAATGTCAGTGAGCGTTCCGATTTCAGTTCCAGAGCGATTCGCCCGATGAGTCCTTCATATTTAGTCGTTTTCAGCCAATTTTCTGAATATTTGAAAATTTCACTTTTTTGTGAAAATATCCACTAAATGAGGGAATAATATGTGTGAGGGTACCCCAGGAGAGTTCCAAATGTGTGTGGGTAGAATACATATCCCACGGGGGTAAAATTGAAAAAAGATGAAAAAAATTTTTTTTTGGATTAAGTCATTTTTTCAGCGTTTATCAGACTTTCAGATAGGGGAAATGTCAGTGAGCGTTCCAATTTCAGTTCCAGAGCGATTCGCCCAATGAGTCCTTCATATTTAGTCGTTTTCAGCCAATTTTCTGAATATTTGAAAATTTCACTTTTTTGTGAAAATATCCACTAAATGAGGGAATAATATGTGTGAGGGTATCCCAGGAGAGTTCCAAATGTGTGTGGGTAGAATATATATCCCACGGGGGTAAAATTGAAAAAAGATGAAAAAAATTTTTTTTTTGACTTAGTCATTTTTTCAGCATTAATCAGACTTTCAGATAGGGGAAATGTCAGTGAGCGTTCCGATTTCAGTTCCAGAGCGATTCACCCCATGAGTCCTTCATATTTAGTCGTTTTCAGCCAATTTTCTGAATATTTGAAAATTTCACTTTTTTGTGAAAATATCCACTAAATGAGGGAATAATATGTGTGAGGGTACCCCAGGAGAGTTCCAAATGTGTGTGGGTAGAATATATATCCCACGGGGGTAAAATTGAAAAAAGTTTTAAAAACATTTTTTTTGGACTTAGTCATTTTTCCGGCGTTAATCAGACTTTCAATTAGGGCAAATGTCAGTGAGCGTTCCGATTTCAGTTCCAGAGCGATTCGCCCGATGAGTCCTTCATATTTAGTCGTTTTCAGCCAATTTTCTGAATATTTGAAAATTTCACTTTTTTGTGAAAATATCCACTAAATGAGGGAATAAAATGTGTGAGGGTATCCCAGGAGAGTTCCAAATGTGTGTGGATAGAATATATATCCCACGGGGGTAAAATTGAAAAAAGATGAAAAAAAATTTTTTTTGGACTTAGTCATTTTTTCAGCATTTATCAGACTTTCAGATAGGGGAAATGTCAGTGAGCGTTCCGATTTCAGTTCCATAGCGATTCGCCCCATGAGTCCTTCATATTTAGTCGTTTTCAGCCAATTTTCTGAATATTTGAAAATTTCAGTTTTTTGTGAAAATATCCACTAAATGAGGGAACAATATGTGTGAGGGTACCCCAGGAGAGTTCCAAATGTGTGTGGGTAGAATATATATCCCACGGGGGTAAAATTGAAAAAAGATGAAAAAAATTTTTTTTGGACTTAGTCATTTTTTCAGCATTTATCAGACTTTCAGATAGGGGAAATGTCAGTGAGCGTTCCGATTTCAGTTCCATAGCGATTCGCCCCATGAGTCCTTCATATTTAGTCGTTTTCAGCCAATTTTCTGAATATTTGAAAATTTCACTTTTTTGTGAAAATATCCACTAAATGAGGGAACAATATGTGTGAGGGTACCCCAGGAGAGTTCCAAATGTGTGTGGGTAGAATATATATCCCACGGGGGTAAAATTGAAAAAAGATGAAAAAAATTTTTTTTTGGATTAAGTCATTTTTTCAGCGTTTATCAGACTTTCAGATAGGGGAAATGTCAGTGAGCGTTCCGATTTCAGTTCCAGAGCGATTCGCCCGATGAGTCCTTCATATTTAGTCGTTTTCAGCCAATTTTCAGAATTTTTGAAAATTTCACTTTTTTGTGAAAATATCCACTAAATGAGGGAATAATATGTGTGAGGGTACCCCAGGAGAGTTCCAAATGTGTGTGGGTAGAATATATATCCCACGGGGGTAAAATTGAAAAAAGTTTTAAAAAATTTTTTTTTGGACTTAGTCATTTTTCCGGCGTTAATCAGACTTTCAATTAGGGTAAATGTCAGTGAGCGTTCCGATTTCAGTTCCAGAGCGATTCGCCCGATGAGTCCTTCATATTTAGTCGTTTTCAGCCAATTTTCTGAATTTTTGAAAATTTCACTTTTTTGTGAAAATATCCACTAAATGAGGGAATAATATGTGTGAGGGTACCCCAGGAGAGTTCCAAATGTGTGTGGGTAGAATATATATCCCACGGGGGTAAAATTGAAAAAAGATGAAAAAAATTTTTTTTGGACTTAGTCATTTTTTCAGCGTTTCTCAGACTTTCAGATAGGGGAAATGTCAGTGAGCGTTCCGAATTCAGTTCCAGAGCGATTCGCCCGATGAGTCCTTCATAATTAGTCGTTTTCAGCCAATTTTCAGAATTTTTGAAAATTTCACTTTTTTGTGAAAATATCCACTAAATGAGGGAATAATATGTGTGAGGGTACCCCAGGAGAGTTCCAAATTGTGTGGGTAGAATATATATCCCACGGGGGTAAAATTGAAAAAAGATGAAAAAAATTTTTTTTTGGACTTAGTCATTTTTTCAGCGTTTCTTAGACTTTCAGATAGGGGAAATGTCAGTGAGCGTTCCGATTTCAGTTCCAGAGCGATTCGCCCGATGAGTCCTTCATATTTAGTCGTTCTCAGCCAATTTTCTGAATATTTGAAAATTTCACTTTTTTGTGAAAATATCCACTAAATGAGGGAATAATATGTGTGAGGGTACCCCAGGAGAGTTCCAAATGTGTGTGGGTAGAATATATATCCCACGGGGGTAAAATTGAAAAAAGATGAAAAAAATTTTTTTTTGGACTTAGTCATTTTTTCAGCGTTTCTTAGACTTTCAGATAGGGGAAATGTCAGTGAGCGTTCCGATTTCAGTTCCAGAGCGATTCGCCCGATGAGTCCTTCATATTTAGTTGTTTTCAGCCAATTTTCAGAATATTTGAAAATTTCACTTTTTTGTGAAAATATCCACTAAATGAGGGAATAATATGTGTGAGGGTACCCCAGGAGAGTTCCAAATGTGTGTGGGTAGAATACATATCCCACGGGGGTAAAATTGAAAAAAGATGAAAAAAATTTTTTTTTGGATTAAGTCATTTTTTCAGCGTTTATCAGACTTTCAGATAGGGGAAATGTCAGTGAGCGTTCCAATTTCAGTTCCAGAGCGATTCGCCCAATGAGTCCTTCATATTTAGTCGTTTTCAGCCAATTTTCTGAATATTTGAAAATTTCACTTTTTTGTGAAAATATCCACTAAATGAGGGAATAATATGTGTGAGGGTATCCCAGGAGAGTTCCAAATGTGTGTGGGTAGAATATATATCCCACGGGGGTAAAATTGAAAAAAGATGAAAAAAATTTTTTTTTTGACTTAGTCATTTTTTCAGCATTAATCAGACTTTCAGATAGGGGAAATGTCAGTGAGCGTTCCGATTTCAGTTCCAGAGCGATTCACCCCATGAGTCCTTCATATTTAGTCGTTTTCAGCCAATTTTCTGAATATTTGAAAATTTCACTTTTTTGTGAAAATATCCACTAAATGAGGGAATAATATGTGTGAGGGTACCCCAGGAGAGTTCCAAATGTGTGTGGGTAGAATATATATCCCACGGGGGTAAAATTGAAAAAAGTTTTAAAAACATTTTTTTTGGACTTAGTCATTTTTCCGGCGTTAATCAGACTTTCAATTAGGGCAAATGTCAGTGAGCGTTCCGATTTCAGTTCCAGAGCGATTCGCCCGATGAGTCCTTCATATTTAGTCGTTTTCAGCCAATTTTCTGAATATTTGAAAATTTCACTTTTTTGTGAAAATATCCACTAAATGAGGGAATAAAATGTGTGAGGGTATCCCAGGAGAGTTCCAAATGTGTGTGGATAGAATATATATCCCACGGGGGTAAAATTGAAAAAAGATGAAAAAAAATTTTTTTTGGACTTAGTCATTTTTTCAGCATTTATCAGACTTTCAGATAGGGGAAATGTCAGTGAGCGTTCCGATTTCAGTTCCATAGCGATTCGCCCCATGAGTCCTTCATATTTAGTCGTTTTCAGCCAATTTTCTGAATATTTGAAAATTTCAGTTTTTTGTGAAAATATCCACTAAATGAGGGAACAATATGTGTGAGGGTACCCCAGGAGAGTTCCAAATGTGTGTGGGTAGAATATATATCCCACGGGGGTAAAATTGAAAAAAGATGAAAAAAATTTTTTTTGGACTTAGTCATTTTTTCAGCATTTATCAGACTTTCAGATAGGGGAAATGTCAGTGAGCGTTCCGATTTCAGTTCCATAGCGATTCGCCCCATGAGTCCTTCATATTTAGTCGTTTTCAGCCAATTTTCTGAATATTTGAAAATTTCACTTTTTTGTGAAAATATCCACTAAATGAGGGAACAATATGTGTGAGGGTACCCCAGGAGAGTTCCAAATGTGTGTGGGTAGAATATATATCCCACGGGGGTAAAATTGAAAAAAGATGAAAAAAATTTTTTTTTGGATTAAGTCATTTTTTCAGCGTTTATCAGACTTTCAGATAGGGGAAATGTCAGTGAGCGTTCCGATTTCAGTTCCAGAGCGATTCGCCCGATGAGTCCTTCATATTTAGTCGTTTTCAGCCAATTTTCAGAATTTTTGAAAATTTCACTTTTTTGTGAAAATATCCACTAAATGAGGGAATAATATGTGTGAGGGTACCCCAGGAGAGTTCCAAATGTGTGTGGGTAGAATATATATCCCACGGGGGTAAAATTGAAAAAAGTTTTAAAAAATTTTTTTTTGGACTTAGTCATTTTTCCGGCGTTAATCAGACTTTCAATTAGGGTAAATGTCAGTGAGCGTTCCGATTTCAGTTCCAGAGCGATTCGCCCGATGAGTCCTTCATATTTAGTCGTTTTCAGCCAATTTTCTGAATTTTTGAAAATTTCACTTTTTTGTGAAAATATCCACTAAATGAGGGAATAATATGTGTGAGGGTACCCCAGGAGAGTTCCAAATGTGTGTGGGTAGAATATATATCCCACGGGGGTAAAATTGAAAAAAGATGAAAAAAATTTTTTTTGGACTTAGTCATTTTTTCAGCGTTTCTCAGACTTTCAGATAGGGGAAATGTCAGTGAGCGTTCCGAATTCAGTTCCAGAGCGATTCGCCCGATGAGTCCTTCATAATTAGTCGTTTTCAGCCAATTTTCAGAATTTTTGAAAATTTCACTTTTTTGTGAAAATATCCACTAAATGAGGGAATAATATGTGTGAGGGTACCCCAGGAGAGTTCCAAATTTGTGTGGGTAGAATATATATCCCACGGGGGTAAAATTGAAAAAAGATGAAAAAAATTTTTTTTGGGATTAAGTCATTTTTTCAGCGTTTATCAGACTTTCAGATAGGGGAAATGTCAGTGAGCGTTCCGATTTCAGTTCCAGAGCGATTCGCCCGATGAGTCCTTCATATTTAGTAGTTCTTAGCCAATTTTCTGAATATTTGAAAATTTCACTTTTTTGTGAAAATATCCACTAAATGAGGGAATAATATGTGTGAGGGTACCCCAGGAGAGTTCCAAATGTGTGTGGGTAGAATATATATCCCACGGGGGTAAAATTGAAAAAAGATGAAAAAAATTTTTTTTTGGACTTAGTCATTTTTTCAGCGTTTCTTAGACTTTCAGATAGGGGAAATGTCAGTGAGCGTTCCGATTTCAGTTCCAGAGCGATTCGCCCGATGAGTCCTTCATATTTAGTCGTTCTCAGCCAATTTTCTGAATATTTGAAAATTTCACTTTTTTGTGAAAATATCCACTAAATGAGGGAATAATATGTGTGAGGGTACCCCAGGAGAGTTCCAAATGTGTGTGGGTAGAATATATATCCCACGGGGGTAAAATTGAAAAAAGATGAAAAAAATTTTTTTTTGGACTTAGTCATTTTTTCAGCGTTTCTTAGACTTTCAGATAGGGGAAATGTCAGTGAGCGTTCCGATTTCAGTTCCAGAGCGATTCGCCCGATGAGTCCTTCATATTTAGTTGTTTTCAGCCAATTTTCAGAATATTTGAAAATTTCACTTTTTTGTGAAAATATCCACTAAATGAGGGAATAATATGTGTGAGGGTACCCCAGGAGAGTTCCAAATGTGTGTTGGGTAGAATATATATCCCACGGGGGTAAAATTGAAAAAAGATGAAAAAAATTTT
The DNA here is from genome assembly GCF_046119375.1 of Phyllobates terribilis. Classification (NCBI taxonomy): domain Eukaryota; kingdom Metazoa; phylum Chordata; class Amphibia; order Anura; family Dendrobatidae; genus Phyllobates; species Phyllobates terribilis. Next base: position 5,182,248 of record NW_027362838.1, on the reverse strand, counting down.
TTTTTGGATTAAGTCATTTTTTCAGCGTTTATCAGACTTTCAGATAGGGGAAATGTCAGTGAACGTTCCGATTTCAGTTCCAGAGCGATTCGCCCGATGAGTCCTTCATATTTAGTCGTTTTCAGCCAATTTTCTGAATTTTTGAAAATTTCACTTTTTTGTGAAAATATCCACTAAATGAGGGAATAATATGTGTGAGGGTACCCCAGGAGAGTTCCAAATGTGTGTGGGTAGAATATATATCCCACGGGGGTAAAATTGAAAAAAGATGAAAAAAATTTTTTTTGGACTTAGTCATTTTTTCAGCGTTTCTCAGACTTTCAGATAGGGGAAATGTCAGTGAGCGTTCCGAATTCAGTTCCAGAGCGATTCGCCCGATGAGTCCTTCATAATTAGTCGTTTTCAGCCAATTTTCAGAATTTTTGAAAATTTCACTTTTTTGTGAAAATATCCACTAAATGAGGGAATAATATGTGTGAGGGTACCCCAGGAGAGTTCCAAATTTGTGTGGGTAGAATATATATCCCACGGGGGTAAAATTGAAAAAAGATGAAAAAAATTTTTTTTGGGATTAAGTCATTTTTTCAGCGTTTATCAGACTTTCAGATAGGGGAAATGTCAGTGAGCGTTCCGATTTCAGTTCCAGAGCGATTCGCCCGATGAGTCCTTCATATTTAGTAGTTCTTAGCCAATTTTCTGAATATTTGAAAATTTCACTTTTTTGTGAAAATATCCACTAAATGAGGGAATAATATGTGTGAGGGTACCCCAGGAGAGTTCCAAATGTGTGTGGGTAGAATATATATCCCACGGGGGTAAAATTGAAAAAAGATGAAAAAAATTTTTTTTTGGACTTAGTCATTTTTTCAGCGTTTCTTAGACTTTCAGATAGGGGAAATGTCAGTGAGCGTTCCGATTTCAGTTCCAGAGCGATTCGCCCGATGAGTCCTTCATATTTAGTCGTTCTCAGCCAATTTTCTGAATATTTGAAAATTTCACTTTTTTGTGAAAATATCCACTAAATGAGGGAATAATATGTGTGAGGGTACCCCAGGAGAGTTCCAAATGTGTGTGGGTAGAATATATATCCCACGGGGGTAAAATTGAAAAAAGATGAAAAAAATTTTTTTTTGGACTTAGTCATTTTTTCAGCGTTTCTTAGACTTTCAGATAGGGGAAATGTCAGTGAGCGTTCCGATTTCAGTTCCAGAGCGATTCGCCCGATGAGTCCTTCATATTTAGTTGTTTTCAGCCAATTTTCAGAATATTTGAAAATTTCACTTTTTTGTGAAAATATCCACTAAATGAGGGAATAATATGTGTGAGGGTACCCCAGGAGAGTTCCAAATGTGTGTTGGGTAGAATATATATCCCACGGGGGTAAAATTGAAAAAAGATGAAAAAAATTTTTTTTTGGATTAAGTCATTTTTTCAGCGTTTATCAGACTTTCAGATAGGGGAAATGTCAGTGAACGTTCCGATTTCAGTTCCAGAGCGATTCGCCCGATGAGTCCTTCATATTTAGTCGTTTTCAGCCAATTTTCTGAATATTTGAAAATTTCACTTTTTTGTGAAAATATCCACTAAATGAGGGAATAATATGTGTGAGGGTACCCCAGGAGAGTTCCAAATGTGTGTGGGTAGAATACATATCCCACGGGGGTAAAATTGAAAAAAGATGAAAAAAATTTTTTTTTGGATTAAGTCATTTTTTCAGCGTTTATCAGACTTTCAGATAGGGGAAATGTCAGTGAGCGTTCCAATTTCAGTTCCAGAGCGATTCGCCCAATGAGTCCTTCATATTTAGTCGTTTTCAGCCAATTTTCTGAATATTTGAAAATTTCACTTTTTTGTGAAAATATCCACTAAATGAGGGAATAATATGTGTGAGGGTACCCCAGGAGAGTTCCAAATGTGTGTGGATAGAATATATATCCCACGGGGGTAAAATTGAAAAAAGATGAAAAAAAATTTTTTTTGGACTTAGTCATTTTTTCAGCATTTATCAGACTTTCAGATAGGGGAAATGTCAGTGAGCGTTCCGATTTCAGTTCCATAGCGATTCGCCCCATGAGTCCTTCATATTTAGTCGTTTTCAGCCAATTTTCTGAATATTTGAAAATTTCACTTTTTTGTGAAAATATCCACTAAATGAGGGAATAATATGTGTGAGGGTACCCCAGGAGAGTTCCAAATGTGTGTGGGTAGAATATATATCCCACGGGGGTAAAATTGAAAAAAGATGAAAAAATTTTTTTTGGGGATTAAGTCATTTTTTCAGCGTTTATCAGACTTTCAGATGGGGGAAATGTCAGTGAGCGTTCCGATTTCAGTTCCAGAGCGATTCGCCCGATGAGTCCTTCATATTTAGTCATTTTCAGCCAATTTTCAGAATTTTTGAAAATTTCACTTTTTTGTGAAAATATCCACTAAATGAGGGAATAATATGTGTGAGGGTACCCCAGGAGAGTTCCAAATGTGTGTGGGTAGAATATATATCCCACGGGGGTAAAATTGAAAAAAGTTTAAAAAAAATTTTTTTTGGACTTAGTCATTTTTCCGGCGTTAATCAGACTTTCAATTAGGGCAAATGTCAGTGAGCGTTTCGATTTCAGTTCCAGAGCGATTCGCCCGATGAGTCCTTCATATTTAGTCGTTCTCAGCCAATTTTCTGAATATTTGAAAATTTCACTTTTTTGTGAAAATATCCACTAAATGAGGGAATAATATGTGTGAGGGTACCCCAGGAGAGTTCCAAATGTGTGTGGGTAGAATATATATACCACGGGGGTAAAATTGAAAAAAGATGAAAAAAATTTTATTTTGGACTTAGTCATTTTTTCAGCGTTTCTCAGACTTTCAGATAGGGGAAATGTCAGTGAGCGTTCCGATTTCAGTTCCAGAGCGATTCGCCTGATGAGTCCTTCATAATTAGTCGTTTTCAGCCAATTTTCAGAATTTTTGAAAATTTCACTTTTTTGTGAAAATATCCACTAAATGAGGGAATAATATGTGTGAGGGTACCCCAGGAGAGTTCCAAATTTGTGTGGGTAGAATATATATCCCACGGGGGTAAAATTGAAAAAAGATGAAAAAATTTTTTTTTTGGATTAAGTCATTTTTTCAGCGTTTATCAGACTTTCAGATAGGGGAAATGTCAGTGAGCGTTCCAATTTCAGTTCCAGAGCGATTCGCCCGATGAGTCCTTCATATTTAGTCGTTTTCAGCCAATTTTCTGAATTTTTGAAAATTTCACTTTTTTGTGAAAATATCCACTAAATGAGGGAATAATATGTGTGAGGGTACCCCAGGAGAGTTCCAAATGTGTGTGGGTAGAATATATATCCCACGGGGGTAAAATTGAAAAAAGATGAAAAAAATTTTTTTGGGGATTAAGTCATTTTTTCAGCGTTTATCAGACTTTCAGATAGGGGAAATGTCAGTGAGCGTTCCGATTTCAGTTCCAGAGCGATTCGCCCGATGAGTCCTTCATATTTAGTTGTTTTCAGCCAATTTTCAGAATATTTGAAAATTTCACTTTTTTGTGAAAATATCCACTAAATGAGGGAATAATATGTGTGAGGGTACCCCAGGAGAGTTCCAAATGTGTGTTGGGTAGAATATATATCCCACGGGGGTAAAATTGAAAAAAGATGAAAAAATTTTTTTTTTGGATTAAGTCATTTTTTCAGCGTTTATCAGACTTTCAGATAGGGGAAATGTCAGTGAACGTTCCGATTTCAGTTCCAGAGCGATTCGCCCGATGAGTCCTTCATATTTAGTCGTTTTCAGCCAATTTTCTGAATATTTGAAAATTTCACTTTTTTGTGAAAATATCCACTAAATGAGGGAATAATATGTGTGAGGGTACCCCAGGAGAGTTCCAAATGTGTGTGGGTAGAATACATATCCCACGGGGGTAAAATTGAAAAAAGATGAAAAAATTTTTTTTGGGGATTAAGTCATTTTTTCAGCGTTTATCAGACTTTCAGATAGGGGAAATGTCAGTGAGCGTTCCAATTTCAGTTCCAGAGCGATTCGCCCGATGAGTCCTTCATATTTAGTCGTTTTCAGCCAATTTTCTGAATTTTTGAAAATTTCACTTTTTTGTAAAAAAATATCCACTAAATGAGGGAATAATATGTGTGAGGGTACCCCAGGAGAGTTCCAAATGTGTGTTGCGTAGAATATATATCCCACGGGGGTAAAATTGAAAAATGTTGAAAAAAAATTTTTTTTTGACTTAGTCATTTTTCCGGCGTTTATCAGACTTTCAGATAGGGGAAATGTCAGTGAGCATTCTGGTTTCAGTTCCAGAGCGATTCGCCCGATGAGTCCTTCATATTTAGTCGTTTTCAGCCAATTTTCAGAATATTTGAAAATTTCACTTTTTTGTGAAAATATCCACTAAATGAGGGAATAATATGTGTGAGGGTACCCCAGGAGAGTTCCAAATGTGTGTGGGTAGAATATATATCCCACGGGGGTAAAATTGAAAAAAGTTTAAAAAAAATTTTTTTTAGACTTAGTCATTTTTCCGGCGTTTATCAGACTTTCAGATAGGCGAAATGTCAGTGAGCATTACGATTTCAGTTCCAGAGCAATTCGCCCGATGAGTCCTTCATATTTAGTCGTTTTCAGCCAATTTTCAGAATTTTTGAAAATTTCACTTTTTTGTGAAAATATCCACTAAATGAGGGAATAATATGTGTGAGGGTAACCCAGCAGAGTTACAAATGTGTGTGGGTAGAATATATATCCCACGGGGGTAAAATTGAAAAAAGTTGAAAAAAAATTTTTTTTGGACTTAGTCATTTTTTCAGCGTTTATCAGACTTTCAGATAGGGGAAATGTCAGTGAGCGTTCCAATTTCAGTTCCAGAGCAATTCGCCCGATGAGTCCTTCATATTTAGTCGTTTTCAGCCAATTTTCAGAATTTTGAAAATTTCACTTTTTTGTAAAAATATCCACTAAATGAGGGAATAATATATGTGAGGGTACCCCAGGAGAGTTCCAAATGTGTGTGGGTAGAAGATATATCCCACGGGGGTAAAATTGAAAAAAGTTGAAAAAAATTTTTTTTTTCGACTTAGTCATTTTTCCGGCGTTTATCAGACTTTTCAAATAGGGGAAATGTCAGTGAGCATTCCGATTTCAGTTCCAGAGCGATTCAGCCGATGAGTCCTTCATATTTAGTCGTTTTCAGCCAATTTTCTGAATTTTTGAAAATTTAACTTTTTTGTGAAAATATCCACTAAATGAGAGAATAATATGTGTGAGGGTACCCCAGGAGAGTTCCAAATGTGTGTGGGTAGAATATATATCCCACGGGGGTAAAATTGAAAAAAGATGAAAAAAATTTTTTTTTGACTTAGTCATTTTTCCGGCGTTTAGAAGACTTTCAGATAGGGGAAATGTCAGTGAGTATTCCAATTTCAGTTCCAGAGCGATTCGCCCGATGAGTCCTTCATATTTAGTCGTTTTCAGCCAATTTTCTGAATTTTTGAAAATTTCACTTTTTTGTGAAAATATCCACTAAGTGAGGGAATAATATGTGTGAGGGTACCCCAGCAGAGTTACAAATGTGTGTGGGTAGAATATATATCCCACGGGGGTAAAATTGAAAAAAGGTGAAAATTTTTTTTTTTTTGATTTAGTCATTTTTTCACCGTTTATCAGACTTTCAGATAGGGGAAATGTCAGTGAGCGTTCCGATTTCAGTTCCAGAGCGATTCGCCCGATGAGTCCTTCATATATAGTCGTTTTCAGCCAATTTTCAGAATTTTTGAAAATTTCACTTTTTTGTGAAAATATCCACTAAATGAGGGAATAATATGTGTGAGGGTACCCCAGGAGAGTTCCAAATGTGTGTGGGTAGAATATATATCCCACGGGGGTAAAATTGAAAAAAGGTGAAAAATTTTTTTTTTGGACTTAGTCATTTTTTCAGCGTTTATCAGACTTTCAGATAGGAGAAATGTCAGTGAGCGTTCCGATTTCAGTTCCAGAGCGATTCGCCCGATGAGTCCTTCATATTTAGTCGTTTTCAGCCAATTTTCAGAATTTTTGGAAATTTCACTTTTTTGTGAAAATATCCACTAAATGAGGGAATAATATGTGTGAGGGTACGCCAGGGGAGTTCCAAATGTGTGTGGGTAGAATATATATCCCACGGGGGTAAAATTGAAAAAAGGTGAAAAAAAATTTTTTTTGGACTTAGTCATTTTTTCAGCGTTCATCAGACTTTCAGATAGGGGAAATGTCAGTGAGCATTCCAATTTCAGTTCCAGAGCGATTCGCCCGATGAGTCCTTCATATTTAGTCGTTTTCAGCCAATTTTCTGAATTTTTGAAATTTCACTTTTTTGTGAAAATATCCACTAAATGAGGGAATAATATGTGTGAGGGTACCCCAGGAGAGTTCCAAATGTGTGTGGGTAGAATATATATCCCACGGGGGTAAAATTGAAAAAAGTTTAAAAAATTTTTTTTTAGATTTAGTCATTTTTCCGGCGTTTATCAGACTTTCAGATAGGGGAAATGTCAGTGAGCGTTCCAATTTCAGTTCCAGAGCGATTTGCCCGATGAGTCCTTCATATTTAGTCGTTTTCAGACAGTTTTCTGAATTTTTGAAAATTTCACTTTTTTGTGAAAATATCCACTAAATGAGGGAATAATATGTGTGAGGATACCCCAGGAGAGTTCCAAATGTGTGTGGGTAGAATATATATCCCACGGGGGTAAAATTGAAAAAAGGTGAAAAATTTTTTTTTTTGTACTTAGTCATTTTTTCAGCGTTTATCAGACTTTCAGATAGGGGAAATGTCAGTGAGCGTTCCGATTTCATTTCCAGAGCGATTTGCCCGATGAGTCCTTCATATTTAGTCGTTTTCAGCCAATTTTCAGAATTTTGAAAATTTCACTTTTTTGTGAAAATATCCACTAAATGAGGGAATAATATGTGTGAGGGTACCCCAGGAGAGTTCCAAATGTGTGTGGGTAGAATATATATCCCACGGGGGTAAAATTGAAAAAAGTTTAAAACATTTTTTTTTAGATTTAGCCATTTTTCCGGCTTTTATCAGACTTTCAGATAGGGGAAATGTCAGTGAGCGTTCCAATTTCAGTTCCAGAGCGATTCGCCTGATGAGTCCTTCATATTTAGTCGTTTTCAGCCAATTTTCTGAATTTTTGAAAATTTCACTTTTTTGTGAAAATATCCAATAAATGAGGGAATATGTGTGAGGGTACCCCAGGAGAGTTCCAAATGTGTGTGGGTAGAAGATATATCCCACGGGGGTAAAATTGAAAAAAGTTAAAAAAAAATTTTTTTTTGGACTTAGTAATTTTTCCGGCGTTAATCAGACTTTCAATTAGGGGAAATGTCAGTGAGCGTTCCGATTTCAGTTCCAGAGCGATTTGCCCAATGAGTCCTTCATATTTAGTCGTTTTCAGCCAATTTTCAGAATTTTTGAAAATTTTACTTTATTGTGAAAATATCCACTAAATGAGGGAATAATATGTGTGAGGGTACCCCAGGAGAGTTCCAAATGTGTGTGGGTAGAATATATATCCCACGGGGGTAAAATTGAAAAAAGGTGAAAAAAAATTTTTTTTGGACTTAGTCATTTTTTCAGCGTTTATCAGACTTTCAGATAGGGGAAATGTCAGTGAGCATTCCAATTTCAGTTCCAGAGCGATTCGCCCGATGAGTCCTTCATATTTAGTCGTTTTCAGCCAATTTTCTGAATTTTTGAAAATTTCACTTTTTTGTGAAAATATCCACTAAGTGAGGGAATAATATGTGTGAGGGTACCCCAGCAGAGTTACAAATGTGTGTGGGTAGAATATATATCCCACGGGGGTAAAATTGAAAAAAGGTGAAAATTTTTTTTTTTTTGATTTAGTCATTTTTTCACCGTTTATCAGACTTTCAGATAGGGGAAATGTCAGTGAGCGTTCCGATTTCAGTTCCAGAGCGATTCGCCCGATGAGTCCTTCATATATAGTCGTTTTCAGCCAATTTTCAGAATTTTTGAAAATTTCACTTTTTTGTGAAAATATCCACTAAATGAGGGAATAATATGTGTGAGGGTACCCCAGGAGAGTTCCAAATGTGTGTGGGTAGAATATATATCCCACGGGGGTAAAATTGAAAAAAGGTGAAAAATTTTTTTTTTGGACTTAGTCATTTTTTCAGCGTTTATCAGACTTTCAGATAGGAGAAATGTCAGTGAGCGTTCCGATTTCAGTTCCAGAGCGATTCGCCCGATGAGTCCTTCATATTTAGTCGTTTTCAGCCAATTTTCAGAATTTTTGGAAATTTCACTTTTTTGTGAAAATATCCACTAAATGAGGGAATAATATGTGTGAGGGTACGCCAGGGGAGTTCCAAATGTGTGTGGGTAGAATATATATCCCACGGGGGTAAAATTGAAAAAAGGTGAAAAAAAATTTTTTTTGGACTTAGTCATTTTTTCAGCGTTCATCAGACTTTCAGATAGGGGAAATGTCAGTGAGCATTCCAATTTCAGTTCCAGAGCGATTCGCCCGATGAGTCCTTCATATTTAGTCGTTTTCAGCCAATTTTCTGAATTTTTGAAATTTCACTTTTTTGTGAAAATATCCACTAAATGAGGGAATAATATGTGTGAGGGTACCCCAGGAGAGTTCCAAATGTGTGTGGGTAGAATATATATCCCACGGGGGTAAAATTGAAAAAAGTTTAAAAAATTTTTTTTTAGATTTAGTCATTTTTCCGGCGTTTATCAGACTTTCAGATAGGGGAAATGTCAGTGAGCGTTCCAATTTCAGTTCCAGAGCGATTTGCCCGATGAGTCCTTCATATTTAGTCGTTTTCAGACAGTTTTCTGAATTTTTGAAAATTTCACTTTTTTGTGAAAATATCCACTAAATGAGGGAATAATATGTGTGAGGATACCCCAGGAGAGTTCCAAATGTGTGTGGGTAGAATATATATCCCACGGGGGTAAAATTGAAAAAAGGTGAAAAATTTTTTTTTTTGTACTTAGTCATTTTTTCAGCGTTTATCAGACTTTCAGATAGGGGAAATGTCAGTGAGCGTTCCGATTTCATTTCCAGAGCGATTTGCCCGATGAGTCCTTCATATTTAGTCGTTTTCAGCCAATTTTCAGAATTTTGAAAATTTCACTTTTTTGTGAAAATATCCACTAAATGAGGGAATAATATGTGTGAGGGTACCCCAGGAGAGTTCCAAATGTGTGTGGGTAGAATATATATCCCACGGGGGTAAAATTGAAAAAAGTTTAAAACATTTTTTTTTAGATTTAGCCATTTTTCCGGCTTTTATCAGACTTTCAGATAGGGGAAATGTCAGTGAGCGTTCCAATTTCAGTTCCAGAGCGATTCGCCTGATGAGTCCTTCATATTTAGTCGTTTTCAGCCAATTTTCTGAATTTTTGAAAATTTCACTTTTTTGTGAAAATATCCAATAAATGAGGGAATATGTGTGAGGGTACCCCAGGAGAGTTCCAAATGTGTGTGGGTAGAAGATATATCCCACGGGGGTAAAATTGAAAAAAGTTAAAAAAAAATTTTTTTTTGGACTTAGTAATTTTTCCGGCGTTAATCAGACTTTCAATTAGGGGAAATGTCAGTGAGCGTTCCGATTTCAGTTCCAGAGCGATTTGCCCAATGAGTCCTTCATATTTAGTCGTTTTCAGCCAATTTTCAGAATTTTTGAAAATTTTACTTTATTGTGAAAATATCCACTAAATGAGGGAATAATATGTGTGAGGGTACCCCAGGAGAGTTCCAAATGTGTGTGGGTAGAATATATATCCCACGGGGGTAAAATTGAAAAAAGGTGAAAAAAAATTTTTTTTGGACTTAGTCATTTTTTCAGCGTTTATCAGACTTTCAGATAGGGGAAATGTCAGTGAGCATTCCAATTTCAGTTCCAGAGCGATTCGCCCGATGAGTCCTTCATATTTAGTCGTTTTCAGCCAATTTTCTGAATTTTTGAAATTTCACTTTTTTGTGAAAATATCCACTAAATGAGGGAATAATATGTGTGAGGGTACCCCAGGAGAGTTCCAAATGTGTGTGGGTAGAATATATATCCCACGGGGGTAAAATTGAAAAAAGTTTAAAAAATTTTTTTTTAGATTTAGTCATTTTTCCGGCGTTTATCAGACTTTCAGATAGGGGAAATGTCAGTGAGCGTTCCAATTTCAGTTCCAGAGCGATTTGCCCGATGAGTCCTTCATATTTAGTCGTTTTCAGACAGTTTTCTGAATTTTTGAAAATTTCACTTTTTTGTGAAAATATCCACTAAATGAGGGAATAATATGTGTGAGGGTACCCCAGGAGAGTTCCAAATGTGTGTGGGTAGAATATATATCCCACGGGGGTAAAATTGAAAAAAGGTGAAAAATTTTTTTTTTTGTACTTAGTCATTTTTTCAGCGTTTATCAGACTTTCAGATAGGGGAAATGTCAGTGAGCGTTCCGATTTCATTTCCAGAGCGATTTGCCCGATGAGTCCTTCATATTTAGTCGTTTTCAGCCAATTTTCAGAATTTTGAAAATTTCACTTTTTTGTGAAAATATCCACTAAATGAGGGAATAATATGTGTGAGGGTACCCCAGGAGAGTTCCAAATGTGTGTGGGTAGAATATATATCCCACGGGGGTAAAATTGAAAAAAGTTTAAAACATTTTTTTTTAGATTTAGCCATTTTTCCGGCTTTTATCAGACTTTCAGATAGGGGAAATGTCAGTGAGCGTTCCAATTTCAGTTCCAGAGCGATTCGCCTGATGAGTCCTTCATATTTAGTCGTTTTCAGCCAATTTTCTGAATTTTTGAAAATTTCACTTTTTTGTGAAAATATCCAATAAATGAGGGAATATGTGTGAGGGTACCCCAGGAGAGTTCCAAATGTGTGTGGGTAGAAGATATATCCCACGGGGGTAAAATTGAAAAAAGTTAAAAAAAATTTTTTTTTGGACTTAGTAATTTTTCCGGCGTTAATCAGACTTTCAATTAGGGGAAATGTCAGTGAGCGTTCCGATTTCAGTTCCAGAGCGATTTGCCCAATGAGTCCTTCATATATAGTCGTTTTCAGCCAATTTTCAGAATTTTTGAAAATTTTACTTTATTGTGAAAATATCCACTAAATGAGGGAATAATATGTGTGAGGGTACCCCAGGAGAGTTCCAAATGTGTGTGGGTAGAATATATATCCCACGGGGGTAAAATTGAAAAAAGGTGAAAAAAAATTTTTTTTGGACTTACTCATTTTTTCAGCGTTTATCAGACTTTCAGATAGGGGAAATGTCAGTGAGCGTTCCAATTTCAGTTCCAGACCGATTCGCCCGATGAGTCCTTCATATATAGTCGTTTTCAGCCAATTTTCTGAATTTTTGAAAATTTCGCTTTTTTGTGAAAATATCCACTAAATGAGGGAATAATATGTGTGAGGGTACCCCAGGAGAGTTCCAAATGTGTGTGGGTAGAATAAATATCCCACGGGGGTAAAATTGAAAAAAGTTTAAAAATTTTTTTTTAGACTTAGCCATTTTTCCGGCTTTTATCAGACTTTCAGATAGGGGAAATGTCAGTGAGCGTTCCAATTTCAGTTCCAGAGCGATTCGCCCGATGAGTCCTTGATACTTAGTCGTTTTCAGCCAATTTTAAGAATTTTTGAAAATTTCACATTTTTGTGAAAATATCCACTAAATGAGGGAATAATATGTGTGAGGGTACCCCAGGAGAGTTCCAAATGTGTGTGGGTAGAATATATATCCCACGGGGGTAAAATTGAAAAAAGTTTAAAAAATTTTTTTTTTAGATTTAGCCATTTTTCCGGCTTTTATCAGACTTTCAGATAGGGGAAATGTCAGTGAGCGTTCCAATTTCAGTTCCAGAGCGATTCGCCCGATGAGTCCTTCATATTTAGTCGTTTTCAGCCAATTTTCTGAATTTTTGAAAATTTCACTTTATTGTGAAAATATCCACTAAATGAGGGAATAATATGTGTGAGGGTACCCCAGGAGAGTTCCAAATGTGTGTGGGTAGAATATATATCCCACGGGGGTAAAATTGAAAAAAGGTGAAAAAAAATTTTTGTTGGACTTAGTCATTTTTTCAGCGTTTATCAGACTTTCAGATAGGGGAAATGTCAGTGAGCGTTCCAATTTCAGTTCCAGAGCGATTCGCCCGATGAGTCCTTCATATTTAGTCGTTTTCAGCCAATTTTCTGAATTTTTGAAAATTTCACTTTTTTTGTGAAAATATCCACTAAATGAGGGAATAATATGTGTGAGGGTACCCCAGGAGAGTTCCAAATGTGTGTGGGTAGAATATATATCCCACGGGGGTAAAATTGAAAAAACGTGAAAAATTTTTTTTTGGGACTTAGTCATTTTTCCGGCTTTTATCAGACTTTCAGATAGGGGAAATGTCAGTAAGCGTTCCGATTTCAGTTCCAGAGCGATTCGCCCAATGAGTCCTTCATATTTAGTCATTTTCAGCCAATTTTTAGAATTTTTGAAAATTTCACTTTTTTGTGAAAATATCCACTAAATGAGGGAATAATATGTGTGAGGGTACCCCAGGAGAGTTCCAAATGTGTGTGGGTAGAATAAATATCCCACGGGGGTAAAATTCAAAAAAGTTTAAAAAATTTTTTTTAGACTTAGTCATTTTTCCGGCGTTCATCAGACTTTCAGATAGGGGAAATGTCAGTGAGCGTTTCGATGTCAGTTCCAGAGCGATTCGCCCGATGAGTCCTTGATACTTAGTCGTTTTCAGCCAATTTTAAGAATTTTTGAAAATTTCACATTTTTGTGAAAATATCCACTAAATGAGGGAATAATATGTGTGAGGGTACCCCAGGAGAGTTCCAAATGTGTGTGGGTAGAATATATATCCCACGGGGGTAAAATTGAAAAAAGTTTAAAAAATTTTTTTTTTAGATTTAGCCATTTTTCCGGCTTTTATCAGACTTTCAGATAGGGGAAATGTCAGTGAGCGTTCCAATTTCAGTTCCAGAGCGATTCGCCCGATGAGTCCTTCATATTTAGTCGTTTTCAGCCAATTTTCTGAATTTTTGAAAATTTCACTTTATTGTGAAAATATCCACTAAATGAGGGAATAATATGTGTGAGGGTACCCCAGGAGAGTTCCAAATGTGTGTGGGTAGAATATATATCCCACGGGGGTAAAATTGAAAAAAGGTGAAAAAAAATTTTTTTTGGACTTAGTCATTTTTTCAGCGTTTATCAGACTTTCAGATAGGGGAAATGTCAGTGAGCGTTCCAATTTCAGTTCCAGAGCGATTCGCCCGATGAGTCCTTCATATTTAGTCGTTTTCAGCCAATTTTCTGAATTTTTGAAAATTTCACTTTTTTTGTGAAAATATCCACTAAATGAGGGAATAATATGTGTGAGGGTACCCCAGGAGAGTTCCAAATGTGTGTGGGTAGAATATATATCCCACGGGGGTAAAATTGAAAAAACGTGAAAAATTTTTTTTTGGGACTTAGTCATTTTTCCGGCTTTTATCAGACTTTCAGATAGGGGAAATGTCAGTAAGCGTTCCGATTTCAGTTCCAGAGCGATTCGCCCAATGAGTCCTTCATATTTAGTCATTTTCAGCCAATTTTTAGAATTTTTGAAAATTTCACTTTTTTGTGAAAATATCCACTAAATGAGGGAATAATATGTGTGAGGGTACCCCAGGAGAGTTCCAAATGTGTGTGGGTAGAATAAATATCCCACGGGGGTAAAATTCAAAAAAGTTTAAAAAATTTTTTTTAGACTTAGTCATTTTTCCGGCGTTCATCAGACTTTCAGATAGGGGAAATGTCAGTGAGCGTTTCGATGTCAGTTCCAGAGCGATTCGCCCGATGAGTCATTCATATTTAGTCATTTTCAGCCAATTTTCAGAATTTTTGAAAATTTCACTTTTTTGTGAAAATATCCACTAAATGAGGGAATAATATGTGTGAGGGTACCCCAGGAGAGTTCCAAATGTGTGTGGGTAGAATATATATCCCACGGGGGTAAAATTGAAAAAAGTTTAAAAATTTTTTTTTTAGATTTAGCCATTTTTCCGGCTTTTATCAGACTTTCAGATAGGGGAAATGTCAGTGAGCGTTCCAATTTCAGTTCCAGAGCGATTCGCCCGATGAGTCCTTCATATTTAGTCGTTTTCAGCCAATTTTATGAATTTTTGAAAATTTCACTTTTTTGTGAAAATATCCACTAAATGAGGGAATAATATGTGTGAGGGTACCCCAGGAGAGTTCCAAATGTGTGTGGGTAGAATATATATCCCACGGGGGTAAAATTGAAAAAAGGTGAAAAAATTTTTTCTTTGGACTTAGTCATTTTTTCAGCGTTTATCAGACTTTCAGATAGGAGAAATGTCAGTGAGCGTTCCGATTTCAGTTCCAGAGCGATTCGCCCGATGAGTCCTTCATATTTAGTCGTTTTCAGCCAATTTTCTGAATTTTTGAAAATTTCACTTTTTTGTGAAAATATCCACTAAATGAGGGAATATGTGTGAGGGTACCCCAGGAGAGTTCCAAATGTGTGTGGGTAGAAGATATATCCCACGGGGGTAAAATTGAAAAAAGTTTAAAAAAATTTTTTTTTGGACTTAGTCATTTTTCCGGCGTTAATCAGACTTTCAATTAGGGGAAATGTCAGTGAGCGTTCCGATTTCAGTTCCAGAGCGATTCGCCCGATGAGTCCTTCATATTGAGTCGTTTTCAGCCAATTTTCAGAATTTTTGAAAATTTCACTTTTTTGTGAAAATATCCACTAAATGAGGGAATAATATGTGTGAGGGTACCCCAGGAGAGTTCCAAATGTGTGTGGGTAGAATATATATCCCACGGGGGTAAAATTGAAAAAAGTTGAAAAAAAATTTTTTTTGGACTTAGTCATTTTTTCAGCGTTTATCAGACTTTCAGATAGGGGAAATGTCAGTGAGCGTTCCAATTTCAGTTCCAGAGCGATTCGCCCGATGAGTCCTTCATATTTAGTCGTTTTCAGCCAATTTTCTGAATTTTTGAAAATTTCACTTTTTTGTGAAAATATCCACTAAATGAGAGAATAATATGTGTGAGGGTACCCCAGGAGAGTTCCAAATGTGTGTGGGTAGAATATATATCCCACGGGGGTAAAATTGAAAAAAGATGAAAAAAAAATTTTTTTGACTTAGTCATTTTTCCGGCGTTTATCAGACTTTCAGATAGGGGAAATGTCAGTGAGCGTTCCGATTTCAGTTCCAGAGCGATTCGCCCGATGAGTCCTTCATATTTAGTCGTTTTCAGCCAATTTTCAGAATTTTTGAAAATTTCACTTTTTTGTGAAAATATCCACTAAATGAGGGAATAATATGTGTGAGGGTACCCCAGGAGAGTTCCAAATGTGTGTGGGTAGAATATATATCCCACGGGGGTAAAATTGAAAAAAGGTGAAAAAATTTTTTCTTTGGACTTAGTCATTTTTTCAGCGTTTATCAGACTTTCAGATAGGAGAAATGTCAGTGAGCGTTCCGATTTCAGTTCCAGAGCGATTCGCCCGATGAGTCCTTCATATTTAGTCGTTTTCAGCCAATTTTCTGAATTTTTGAAAATTTCACTTTTTTGTGAAAATATCCACTAAATGAGGGAATATGTGTGAGGGTACCCCAGGAGAGTTCCAAATGTGTGTGGGTAGAAGATATATCCCACGGGGGTAAAATTGAAAAAAGTTTAAAAAAATTTTTTTTTGGACTTAGTCATTTTTCCGGCGTTAATCAGACTTTCAATTAGGGGAAATGTCAGTGAGCGTTCCGATTTCAGTTCCAGAGCGATTCGCCCGATGAGTCCTTCATATTGAGTCGTTTTCAGCCAATTTTCAGAATTTTTGAAAATTTCACTTTTTTGTGAAAATATCCACTAAATGAGGGAATAATATGTGTGAGGGTACCCCAGGAGAGTTCCAAATGTGTGTGGGTAGAATATATATCCCACGGGGGTAAAATTGAAAAAAGTTGAAAAAAAATTTTTTTTGGACTTAGTCATTTTTTCAGCGTTTATCAGACTTTCAGATAGGGGAAATGTCAGTGAGCGTTCCAATTTCAGTTCCAGAGCGATTCGCCCGATGAGTCCTTCATATTTAGTCGTTTTCAGCCAATTTTCTGAATTTTTGAAAATTTCACTTTTTTGTGAAAATATCCACTAAATGAGAGAATAATATGTGTGAGGGTACCCCAGGAGAGTTCCAAATGTGTGTGGGTAGAATATATATCCCACGGGGGTAAAATTGAAAAAAGATGAAAAAAAAATTTTTTTGACTTAGTCATTTTTCCGGCGTTTATCAGACTTTCAGATAGGGGAAATGTCAGTGAGCGTTCCGATTTCAGTTCCAGAGCGATTCGCCCGATGAGTCCTTCATATTTAGTCGTTTTCAGCCAATTTTCAGAATTTTTGAAAATTTCACTTTTTTGTGAAAATATCCACTAAATGAGGGAATAATATGTGTGAGGGTACCCCAGGAGAGTTCCAAACGTGTGTGGGTAGAATATATATCCCACGGGGGTAAAATTGAAAAAAAGTGAAAAAAAATTTTGTTTTGGACTTAGTCATTTTTTCAGCGTTTATCAGACTTTCAGATAGGGGAAATGTCAGTGAGCATTCCAATTTCAGTTCCAGAGCGATTCGCCCGATGAGTCGTTCATGTTTAGTCGTTTTCAGCCAATTTTCAGAATTTTTGAAAATTTCACTTTTTTGTGAAAATATCCACTAAATGAGGGAATAATATGTGTGAGGGTACCCCAGGAGAGTTCCAAATGTGTGTGGGTAGAATATATATCCCACGGGGGTAAAATTGAAAAAACGTGAAAAATTTTTTTTTGGGACTTAGTCATTTTTCCGGCTTTTATCAGACTTTCAGATAGGGGAAATGTCAGTAAGCGTTCCGATTTCAGTTCCAGAGCGATTCGCCCAATGAGTCCTTCATATTTAGTCATTTTCAGCCAATTTTTAGAATTTTTGAAAATTTCACTTTTTTGTGAAAATATCCACTAAATGAGGGAATAATATGTGTGAGGGTACCCCAGGAGAGTTCCAAATGTGTGTGGGTAGAATAAATATCCCACGGGGGTAAAATTCAAAAAAGTTTAAAAAATTTTTTTTAGACTTAGTCATTTTTCCGGCGTTCATCAGACTTTCAGATAGGGGAAATGTCAGTGAGCGTTTCGATGTCAGTTCCAGAGCGATTCGCCCGATGAGTCATTCATATTTAGTCATTTTCAGCCAATTTTCAGAATTTTTGAAAATTTCACTTTTTTGTGAAAATATCCACTAAATGAGGGAATAATATGTGTGAGGGTACCCCAGGAGAGTTCCAAATGTGTGTGGGTAGAATATATATCCCACGGGGGTAAAATTGAAAAAAGTTTAAAAATTTTTTTTTTAGATTTAGCCATTTTTCCGGCTTTTATCAGACTTTCAGATAGGGGAAATGTCAGTGAGCGTTCCAATTTCAGTTCCAGAGCGATTCGCCCGATGAGTCCTTCATATTTAGTCGTTTTCAGCCAATTTTATGAATTTTTGAAAATTTCACTTTTTTGTGAAAATATCCACTAAATGAGGGAATAATATGTGTGAGGGTACCCCAGGAGAGTTCCAAATGTGTGTGGGTAGAATATATATCCCACGGGGGTAAAATTGAAAAAAGGTGAAAAAATTTTTTCTTTGGACTTAGTCATTTTTTCAGCGTTTATCAGACTTTCAGATAGGAGAAATGTCAGTGAGCGTTCCGATTTCAGTTCCAGAGCGATTCGCCCGATGAGTCCTTCATATTTAGTCGTTTTCAGCCAATTTTCTGAATTTTTGAAAATTTCACTTTTTTGTGAAAATATCCACTAAATGAGGGAATATGTGTGAGGGTACCCCAGGAGAGTTCCAAATGTGTGTGGGTAGAAGATATATCCCACGGGGGTAAAATTGAAAAAAGTTTAAAAAAATTTTTTTTTGGACTTAGTCATTTTTCCGGCGTTAATCAGACTTTCAATTATGGGAAATGTCAGTGAGCGTTCCGATTTCAGTTCCAGAGCGATTCGCCCGATGAGTCCTTCATATTGAGTCGTTTTCAGCCAATTTTCAGAATTTTTGAAAATTTCACTTTTTTGTGAAAATATCCACTAAATGAGGGAATAATATGTGTGAGGGTACCCCAGGAGAGTTCCAAATGTGTGTGGGTAGAATATATATCCCACGGGGGTAAAATTGAAAAAAGTTGAAAAAAAATTTTTTTTGGACTTAGTCATTTTTTCAGCGTTTATCAGACTTTCAGATAGGGGAAATGTCAGTGAGCGTTCCAATTTCAGTTCCAGAGCGATTCGCCCGATGAGTCCTTCATATTTAGTCGTTTTCAGCCAATTTTCTGAATTTTTGAAAATTTCACTTTTTTGTGAAAATATCCACTAAATGAGAGAATAATATGTGTGAGGGTACCCCAGGAGAGTTCCAAATGTGTGTGGGTAGAATATATATCCCACGGGGGTAAAATTGAAAAAAGATGAAAAAAAAATTTTTTTGACTTAGTCATTTTTCCGGCGTTTATCAGACTTTCAGATAGGGGAAATGTCAGTGAGCGTTCCGATTTCAGTTCCAGAGCGATTCGCCCGATGAGTCCTTCATATTTAGTCGTTTTCAGCCAATTTTCAGAATTTTTGAAAATTTCACTTTTTTGTGAAAATATCCACTAAATGAGGGAATAATATGTGTGAGGGTACCCCAGGAGAGTTCCAAACGTGTGTGGGTAGAATATATATCCCACGGGGGTAAAATTGAAAAAAAGTGAAAAAAAATTTTGTTTTGGACTTAGTCATTTTTTCAGCGTTTATCAGACTTTCAGATAGGGGAAATGTCAGTGAGCATTCCAATTTCAGTTCCAGAGCGATTCGCCCGATGAGTCGTTCATGTTTAGTCGTTTTCAGCCAATTTTCAGAATTTTTGAAAATTTCACTTTTTTGTGAAAATATCCACTAAATGAGGGAATAATATGTGTGAGGGTACCCCAGGAGAGTTCCAAATGTGTGTGGGTAGAATATATATCCCACGGTGGTAAAATTGAAAAAAGATGAAAAAATTTTTTTTTGGACTTAGTCATTTTTCCGGCGTTTATCAGACTTTCAGATAGGGGAAATGTCAGTGAGCGTTCCGATTTCAGTTCCAGAGCGATTCGCCCGATGAGTCCTTCATATTTAGTCGTTTTCAGCCAATTTTCAGAATTTTTGAAAATTTCACTTTTTTGTGAAAATATCCACTAAATGAGGGAATAATATGTGTGAGGGTACCCCAGGAGAGCTTCAAATGTGTGTGGGTAGAATATATCCAACGGGGGTAAAATTGAAAAAAGTTGAAAAAAAATTTTTGTTGGACTTAGTCATTTTTCCGGCGTTTAGAAGACTTTCACATAGGAGAAATGTCAGTGAGCGTTCCGATTTCAGTTCCAGAGCGATTCGCCGATCAGTCCTTCATATTTAGTCGTTTTCAGCCAATTTTCAGAATTTTGAAAATTTCACTTTTTTGTGAAAATATCCACTAAATGAGGGAATAATATGTGTGAGGGTACCCCAGGAGAGTTCCAAATGTGTGTGGGTAGAATATATATCCCACGGTGGTAAAATTGAAAAAAGATGAAAACATTTTTTTTTTGACTTAGTCATTTTTCCGGCGTTTATCAGACTTTCAGATAGGGGAAATGTCAGTGAGCGTTCCGATTTCAGTTCCAGAGCGATTCGCCCGATGAGTCCTTCATATTTAGTCGTTTTCAGCCAATTTTCAGAATTTTTGAAAATTTCACTTTTTTGTGAAAATATCCACTAAATGAGGGAATAATATGTGTGAGGGTACCCCAGCAGAGTTACAAATGTGTGTGGGTAGAATATATATCCCACGGGGGTAAAATTGAAAAAAGTTTAAAAAAAATTTTTTTTGGACTTAGTCATTTTTTCAACGTTTATCAGAATTTCAGATAGGGGAAATGTCAGTGAGCATTCCATTTTCAGTTCCAGAGCGATTTGCCCGATGAGTCCATCATATTTAGTCGTTTTCAGCCAATTTTCAGAATTTTTGAAAATTTCACTTTTTTGTGAAAATATCCACTAAATGAGGGAATAATATGTGTGAGGGTACCCCAGCAGAGTTACAAATGTGTGTGGGTAGAATATATATCCCACGGGGGTAAAATTGAAAAAAGTTGAAAAAAAATTTTTTTTGGACTTAGTCATTTTTTCAGCGTTTATCAGAATTTCAGATAGGGGAAATGTCAGTGAGCATTCCATTTTAAGTTCCAGAGTGATTTGCCCGATGAGTCCTTCATATTTAGTCGTTTTCAGCCAATTTTCTGAATTTTTGAAAATTTCACTTTTTTGTGAAAATATCCACTAAATGAGAGAATAATATGTGTGAGGGTACCCCAGGAGAGTTCCAAATGTGTGTGGGTAGAATATATATCCCACGGGGGTAAAATTGAAAAAAGATGAAAAAAAAATTTTTTTGACTTAGTCATTTTTCCGGCGTTTATCAGACTTTCAGATAGGGGAAATGTCAGTGAGCGTTCCGATTTCAGTTCCAGAGCGATTCGCCCGATGAGTCCTTCATATTTAGTCGTTTTCAGCCAATTTTCAGAATTTTTGAAAATTTCACTTTTTTGTGAAAATATCCACTAAATGAGGGAATAATATGTGTGAGGGTACCCCAGGAGAGTTCCAAACGTGTGTGGGTAGAATATATATCCCACGGGGGTAAAATTGAAAAAAAGTGAAAAAAAATTTTGTTTTGGACTTAGTCATTTTTTCAGCGTTTATCAGACTTTCAGATAGGGGAAATGTCAGTGAGCATTCCAATTTCAGTTCCAGAGCGATTCGCCCGATGAGTCGTTCATGTTTAGTCGTTTTCAGCCAATTTTCAGAATTTTTGAAAATTTCACTTTTTTGTGAAAATATCCACTAAATGAGGGAATAATATGTGTGAGGGTACCCCAGGAGAGTTCCAAATGTGTGTGGGTAGAATATATATCCCACGGTGGTAAAATTGAAAAAAGATGAAAAAATTTTTTTTTGGATTTAGTCATTTTTCCGGCGTTTATCAGACTTTCAGATAGGGGAAATGTCAGTGAGCGTTCCGATTTCAGTTCCAGAGCGATTCGCCCGATGAGTCCTTCATATTTAGTCGTTTTCAGCCAATTTTCAGAATTTTTGAAAATTTCACTTTTTTGTGAAAATATCCACTAAATGAGGGAATAATATGTGTGAGGGTACCCCAGGAGAGCTTCAAATGTGTGTGGGTAGAATATATCCAACGGGGGTAAAATTGAAAAAAGTTGAAAAAAAATTTTTGTTGGACTTAGTCATTTTTCCGGCGTTTAGAAGACTTTCACATAGGAGAAATGTCAGTGAGCGTTCCGATTTCAGTTCCAGAGCGATTCGCCGATCAGTCCTTCATATTTAGTCGTTTTCAGCCAATTTTCAGAATTTTGAAAATTTCACTTTTTTGTGAAAATATCCACTAAATGAGGGAATAATATGTGTGAGGGTACCCCAGGAGAGTTCCAAATGTGTGTGGGTAGAATATATATCCCACGGTGGTAAAATTGAAAAAAGATGAAAACATTTTTTTTTTGACTTAGTCATTTTTCCGGCGTTTATCAGACTTTCAGATAGGGGAAATGTCAGTGAGCGTTCCGATTTCAGTTCCAGAGCGATTCGCCCGATGAGTCCTTCATATTTAGTCGTTTTCAGCCAATTTTCAGAATTTTTGAAAATTTCACTTTTTTGTGAAAATATCCACTAAATGAGGGAATAATATGTGTGAGGGTACCCCAGCAGAGTTACAAATGTGTGTGGGTAGAATATATATCCCACGGGGGTAAAATTGAAAAAAGTTGAAAAAAATTTTTTGTTGGACTTAGTCATTTTTCCGGCGTTTAGAAGACTTTCATATAGGAGAAATGTCAGTGAGCATTCCGATTTCAGTTCCAGAGCGATTTGCCCGATGAGTCCATCTTATTTAGTCGTTTTCAGCCAATTTTCAGAATTTTTGAAAATTTCACTTTTTTGTGAAAATATCCACTAAATGAGGGAATAATATGTGTGAGGGTACCCCAGCAGAGTTACAAATGTGTGTGGGTAGAATATATCCAACGGGGATAAAATTGAAAAAAGGTGAAGAAAATTTTTTTTGGACTTAGTCATTTTTCCGGCGTTTATCAGACTTTCAGATAAGAGAAATGTCAGTGAGCGTTCCGATTTCAGTTCCAGAGCGACTCGCCGATCAGTCCTTCATATTTAGTCGTTTTCAGCCAATTTTCAGAATTTTGAAAATTTCACTTTTTTGTGAAAATATCCACTAAATGAGGGAATAATATGTGTGAGGGTACCCCAGGAGAGTTCCAAATGTGTGTGGGTAGAATATATATCCCACGGGGGTAAAATTGAAAAAAAGTGAAAAAAAAATTTGTTTTGGACTTAGTCATTTTTTCAGCGTTTATCAGACTTTCAGATAGGGGAAATGTCATTGAGCATTCCAATTTCAGTTCCAGAGCGATTCGCCCGATGAGTCGTTCATGTTTAGTCGTTTTCAGCCAATTTTCAGAATTTTTGAAAATTTCACTTTTTTGTGAAAATATCCACTAAATGAGGGAATAATATGTGTGAGGGTACCCCAGGAGAGTTCCAAATGTGTGTGGGTAGAATATATATCCCACGGGGGTAAAATTGAAAAAAGTTGAAAAAAAATTTTTGTTGGACTTAGTCATTTTTCCGGCGTTTAGAAGACTTTCAGATAGGGGAAATGTCAGTGAGCGTTCCAATTTCAGTTCCAGAGCGATTCGCCCGATGAGTCCTTCATATTTAGTCGTTTTCAGCCAGTTTTCTGAATTTTTGAAAATTTCACTTTTTTTGTGAAAATATCCACTAAATGAGGGAATAATATGTGTGAGGGTACCCCAGCAGAGTTACAAATGTGTGTGGGTAGAATATATATCCCACGGGGGTAAAATTGAAAAAAGTTGAAAAAAATTTTTTGTTGGACTTAGTCATTTTTCCGGCGTTTAGAAGACTTTCAGATAGGAGAAATGTCAGTGAGCGTTCCGATTTCAGTTCCAGAGCGATTCGCCCGATGAGTCCTTCATATTTAGTCGTTTTCAGCCAATTTTCAGAATTTTTGAAAATTTCACTTTTTTGTGAAAATATCCACTAAATGAGGGAATAATATGTGTGAGGGTACCCCAGCAGAGTTACAAATGTGTGTGGGTAGAATATATATCCCACGGGGGTAAAATTGAAAAAAGTTTAAAAAAAATTTTTTTTGGACTTAGTCATTTTTTCAGCGTTTATCAGAATTTCAGATAGGGGAAATGTCAGTGAGCATTCCATTTTCAGTTCCAGAGCGATTTGCCCGATGAGTCCATCATATTTAGTCGTTTTCAGCCAATATTCAGAATTTTTGAAAATTTCACTTTTTTGTGAAAATATCCACTAAATGAGGGAATAATATGTGTGAGGGTACCCCAGCAGAGTTACAAATGTGTGTGGGTAGAATATATATCCCACGGGGGTAAAATTGAAAAAAGTTGAAAAAAAATTTTTTTTGGACTTAGTCATTTTTTCAGCGTTTATCAGAATTTCAGATAGGGGAAATGTCAGTGAGCATTCCATTTTAAGTTCCAGAGTGATTTGCCCGATGAGTCCTTCATATTTAGTCGTTTTCAGCCAATTTTCAGAATTTTTGAAAATTTCACTTTTTTGTGAAAATATCCACTAAATGAGGGAATAATATGTGTGAGGGTACCCCAGGAGAGTTCCAAATGTGTGTGGGTAGAAAATATATCCCACGGGGGTAAAATTGAAAAAAGTTCAAAAAAATTTTTTTTTTCGACTTAGTCATTTTTCCGGCGTTTATCAGACTTTCAAATAGGGAAAATGTCAGTGAGCATTCCGATTTCAGTTCCAGAGCGATTTGCCCGATGAGTCCTTCATATTTAGTCGTTTTCAGCCAATTTTCTGAATTTTTGAAAATTTCACTTTTTTGTGAAAATATCCACTAAATGAGGGAATAATATGTGTGAGGGTACCCCAGGAGAGTTCCAAATGTGTGTGGGTAGAATATATATCCCACGGGGGTAAAATTGAAAAAAGATGAAAAAAATTTTTTTTTGACTTAGTCATTTTTCCGGCGTTTATCAGACTTTCAGATAGGGGAAATGTCAGTGAGCGTTCCGATTTCAGTTCCAGAGCGATTCGCCCGATGAGTCCTTCATATTTAGTCGTTTTCAGCCAATTTTCAGAATTTTTGAAAATTTCACTTTTTTGTGAAAATATCCACTAAATGAGGGAATAATATGTGTGAGGGTACCCCAGGAGAGTTCCAAATGTGTGTGGGTAGAATATATATCCCACGGGGGTAAAATTGAAAAAAAGTGAAAAAAAATTTTGTTTTGGACTTAGTCATTTTTTCAGCGTTTATCAGACTTTCAGATAGGGGAAATGTCAGTGAGCATTCCAATTTCAGTTCCAGAGCGATTCGCCCGATGAGTCGTTCATGTTTAGTCGTTTTCAGCCAATTTTCAGAATTTTTGAAAATTTCACTTTTTTGTGAAAATATCCACTAAATGAGGGAATAATATGTGTGAGGGTACCCCAGGAGAGTTCCAAATGTGTGTGGGTAGAATATATATCCCACGGTGGTAAAATTGAAAAAAGATGAAAAAATTTTTTTTTGGACTTAGTCATTTTTCCGGCGTTTATCAGACTTTCAGATAGGGGAAATGTCAGTGAGCGTTCCGATTTCAGTTCCAGAGCGATTCGCCCGATGAGTCCTTCATATTTAGTCGTTTTCAGCCAATTTTCAGAATTTTTGAAAATTTCACTTTTTTGTGAAAATATCCACTAAATGAGGGAATAATATGTGTGAGGGTACCCCAGGAGAGTTCCAAATGTGTGTGGGTAGAATATATATCCCACGGGGGTAAAATTGAAAAAAGTTTAAAAAATTTTTTTTAGACTTAGTCATTTTTCCGGCGTTTATCAGACTTTCAGATAGGGGAAATGTCAGTGAGCGTTCCAATTTCAGTTCCAGAGCGATTCGCCCGATGAGTCCTTCATATTTAGTCGTTTTCAGCCAATTTTCTGAATTTTTGAAAATTTCACATTTTTGTGAAAATATCCACTAAATGAGGGAATAATATGTGTGAGGGTACCCCAGGAGAGTTCCAAATGTGTGTGGGTAGAAGATATATCCCACGGGGGTAAAATTGAAAAAAGTTGAAAATTTTTTTTTTTTTCGACTTAGTCATTTTTCCGGCGTTTATCAGACTTTCAGATAGGAGAAATGTCAGTGAGCGTTCCGATTTCAGTTCCAGAGCGATTCGCCGATGAGTCCATCATATTTATTCGTTTTCAGCCAATTTTCAGAATTTTGAAAATTTCACTTTTTTGTGAAAATATCCACTAAATGAGGGAATAATATGTGTGAGGGTACCCCAGGAGAGTTCCAAATGTGTGTGGATAGAATATATATCCCACGGGGGTAAAATTGAAAAAAGTTAAAAAAAATTTTTTGTTGGACTTAGTCATTTTTCCGGCGTTTAGAAGACTTTCAGATAGGGGAAATGTCAGTGAGCGTTCCAATTTCAGTTCCAGAGCGATTCGCCCGATGAGTCCTTCATATTTAGTCGTTTTCAGCCAATTTTCTGAATTTTTGAAAATTTCACTTTTTTTGTGAAAATATCCACTAAATGAGGGAATAATATGTGTGAGGGTACCCCAGCAGAGTTACAAATGTGTGTGGGTAGAATATATATCCCACGGGGGTAAAATTGAAAAAAGTTGAAAAAAATTTTTTGTTGGACTTAGTCATTTTTCCGGCGTTTAGAAGACTTTCAGATAGGAGAAATGTCAGTGAGCGTTCCGATTTCAGTTCCAGAGCGATTCACCGATCAGTCCTTCATATTTAGTCGTTATCAGCCAATTTTCAGAATTTTGAAAATTTCACTTTTTTGTGAAAATATCCACTAAATGAGGGAATAATATGTGTGAGGGTACCCCAGGAGAGTTCCAAATGTGTGTGGGTAGAATATATATAACACGGGGGTAAAATTGAAAAAAAGTGAAAAAAAATTTTGTTTTGGACTTAGTCATTTTTTCAGCGTTTATCAGACTTTCAGATAGGGGAAATGTCAGTGAGCATTCCATTTTCAGTTCCAGAGCGATTCGCCCGATGAGTCCTTCATGTTTAGTCGTTTTCAGCCAATTTTCAGAATTTTTGAAAATTTCACTTTTTTGTGAAAATATCCACTAAATGAGGGAATAATATGTGTGAGGGTACCCCAGGAGAGTTCCAAATGTGTGTGGGTAGAATATATATCCCACGGGGGTAAAATTGAAAAAAGTTTAAAAAATTTTTTTTAGACTTAGTCATTTTTCCGGCGTTTATCAGACTTTCAGATAGGGGAAATGTCAGTGAGCGTTCCAATTTCAGTTCCAGAGCGATTCGCCCGATGAGTCCTTCATATTTAGTCGTTTTCAGCCAATTTTCTGAATTTTTGAAAATTTCACATTTTTGTGAAAATATCCACTAAATGAGGGAATAATATGTGTGAGGGTACCCCAGGAGAGTTCCAAATGTGTGTGGGTAGAAGATATATCCCACGGGGGTAAAATTGAAAAAAGTTGAAAATTTTTTTTTTTTTCGACTTAGTCATTTTTCCGGCGTTTATCAGACTTTCAGATAGGAGAAATGTCAGTGAGCGTTCCGATTTCAGTTCCAGAGCGATTCGCCGATGAGTCCATCATATTTATTCGTTTTCAGCCAATTTTCAGAATTTTGAAAATTTCACTTTTTTGTGAAAATATCCACTAAATGAGGGAATAATATGTGTGAGGGTACCCCAGGAGAGTTCCAAATGTGTGTGGATAGAATATATATCCCACGGGGGTAAAATTGAAAAAAGTTGAAAAAAATTTTTTGTTGGACTTAGTCATTTTTCCGGCGTTTAGAAGACTTTCAGATAGGGGAAATGTCAGTGAGCGTTCCAATTTCAGTTCCAGAGCGATTCGCCCGATGAGTCCTTCATATTTAGTCGTTTTCAGCCAATTTTCTGAATTTTTGAAAATTTCACTTTTTTTGTGAAAATATCCACTAAATGAGGGAATAATATGTGTGAGGGTACCCCAGCAGAGTTACAAATGTGTGTGGGTAGAATATATATCCCACGGGGGTAAAATTGAAAAAAGTTGAAAAAAATTTTTTGTTGGACTTAGTCATTTTTCCGGCGTTTAGAAGACTTTCAGATAGGAGAAATGTCAGTGAGCGTTCCGATTTCAGTTCCAGAGCGATTCACCGATCAGTCCTTCATATTTAGTCGTTATCAGCCAATTTTCAGAATTTTGAAAATTTCACTTTTTTGTGAAAATATCCACTAAATGAGGGAATAATATGTGTGAGGGTACCCCAGGAGAGTTCCAAATGTGTGTGGGTAGAATATATATAACACGGGGGTAAAATTGAAAAAAAGTGAAAAAAAATTTTGTTTTGGACTTAGTCATTTTTTCAGCGTTTATCAGACTTTCAGATAGGGGAAATGTCAGTGAGCATTCCATTTTCAGTTCCAGAGCGATTCGCCCGATGAGTCCTTCATGTTTAGTCGTTTTCAGCCAATTTTCAGAATTTTTGAAAATTTCACTTTTTTGTGAAAATATCCACTAAATGAGGGAATAATATGTGTGAGGGTACCCCAGGAGAGTTCCAAATGTGTGTGGGTAGAATATATATCCCACGGGGGTAAAATTGAAAAAAGTTTAAAAAATTTTTTTTAGACTTAGTCATTTTTCCGGCGTTTATCAGACTTTCAGATAGGGGAAATGTCAGTGAGCGTTCCAATTTCAGTTCCAGAGCGATTCGCCCGATGAGTCCTTCATATTTAGTCGTTTTCAGCCAATTTTCTGAATTTTTGAAAATTTCACATTTTTGTGAAAATATCCACTAAATGAGGGAATAATATGTGTGAGGGTACCCCAGGAGAGTTCCAAATGTGTGTGGGTAGAAGATATATCCCACGGGGGTAAAATTGAAAAAAGTTGAAAATTTTTTTTTTTTTCGACTTAGTCATTTTTCCGGCGTTTATCAGACTTTCAGATAGGAGAAATGTCAGTGAGCGTTCCGATTTCAGTTCCAGAGCGATTCGCCGATGAGTCCATCATATTTATTCGTTTTCAGCCAATTTTCAGAATTTTGAAAATTTCACTTTTTTGTGAAAATATCCACTAAATGAGGGAATAATATGTGTGAGGGTACCCCAGGAGAGTTCCAAATGTGTGTGGATAGAATATATATCCCACGGGGGTAAAATTGAAAAAAGTTGAAAAAAATTTTTTGTTGGACTTAGTCATTTTTCCGGCGTTTAGAAGACTTTCAGATAGGGGAAATGTCAGTGAGCGTTCCAATTTCAGTTCCAGAGCGATTCGCCCGATGAGTCCTTCATATTTAGTCGTTTTCAGCCAATTTTCTGAATTTTTGAAAATTTCACTTTTTTTGTGAAAATATCCACTAAATGAGGGAATAATATGTGTGAGGGTACCCCAGCAGAGTTACAAATGTGTGTGGGTAGAATATATATCCCACGGGGGTAAAATTGAAAAAAGTTGAAAAAAATTTTTTGTTGGACTTAGTCATTTTTCCGGCGTTTAGAAGACTTTCAGATAGGAGAAATGTCAGTGAGCGTTCCGATTTCAGTTCCAGAGCGATTCACCGATCAGTCCTTCATATTTAGTCGTTATCAGCCAATTTTCAGAATTTTGAAAATTTCACTTTTTTGTGAAAATATCCACTAAATGAGGGAATAATATGTGTGAGGGTACCCCAGGAGAGTTCCAAATGTGTGTGGGTAGAATATATATAACACGGGGGTAAAATTGAAAAAAAGTGAAAAAAAATTTTGTTTTGGACTTAGTCATTTTTTCAGCGTTTATCAGACTTTCAGATAGGGGAAATGTCAGTGAGCATTCCATTTTCAGTTCCAGAGCGATTCGCCCGATGAGTCCTTCATGTTTAGTCGTTTTCAGCCAATTTTCAGAATTTTTGAAAATTTCACTTTTTTGTGAAAATATCCACTAAATGAGGGAATAATATGTGTGAGGGTACCCCAGGAGAGTTCCAAATGTGTGTGGGTAGAATATATATCCCACGGTGGTAAAATTGAAAAAAGATGAAAAAATTTTTTTTTTGACTTAGTCATTTTTCCGGCGTTTATCAGACTTTTAGATAGGGGAAATGTCAGTGAGCGTTCCGATTTCAGTTCCAGAGCGATTCGCCCGATGAGTCCTTCATATATAGTGGTTTTCAGCCAATTTTCAGAATTTTTGAAAATTTCACTTTTTTGTGAAAATATCCACTAAATGACGGAATAATATGTGTGAGGGTACCCCAGGAGAGTTCCAAATGTGTGTGGGTAGAATATATATCCCACGGGGGTAAAATTGAAAAAAGGTGAAAAAAATTTCTTTTAGATTTAGTCATTTTTTCAGCGTTTATCAGACTTTCAGATAGGGGAAATGTCAGTGAGCGTTCCAATTTCAGTTCCAGAGCGATTTGCCCGATGAGTCCTTCATATTTAGTCGTTTTCAGCCAATTTTCAGAATTTTTGAAAATTTCACTTTTTTGTGAAAATATCCACTAAATGAGGGAATAATATGTGTGAGGGTACCCCAGGAGAGTTCCAAATGTGTGTGGGTAGAATATATATCCCACGGGGGTAAAATTGAAAAAAGTTTAAAAATTTTTTTTTTAGATTTAGTCATTTTTCCGGCGTTTATCAGACTTTCAGATAGGGGAAATGTCAGTGAGCGTTCCAATTTCAGTTCCAGAGCGATTTGCCCGATGAGTCCTTCATGTTTAGTCGTTTTCAGCCAATTTTCAGAATTTTTGAAAATTTCACTTTTTTGTGAAAATATCCACTAAATGAGGGAATAATATGTGTGAGGGTACCCCAGGAGAGTTCCAAATGTGTGTGGGTAGAATATATATCCCACGGTGGTAAAATTGAAAAAAGATGAAAAAATTTTTTTTTTGACTTAGTCATTTTTCCGGCGTTTATCAGACTTTTAGATAGGGGAAATGTCAGTGAGCGTTCCGATTTCAGTTCCAGAGCGATTCGCCCGATGAGTCCTTCATATTTAGTCGTTTTCAGCCAATTTTCAGAATTTTTGAAAATTTCACATTTTTGGAAAAATATCCACTAAATGAGGGAATAATATGTGTGAGGGTACCCCAGGAGAGTTCCAAATGTGTGTGGGTAGAATATATATCCCACGGGGGTAAAATTGAAAAAAGTTGAAAAAAAATTTTTGTTGGACTTAGTCATTTTTCCGGCGTTTAGAAGACTTTCA
This sequence comes from Phyllobates terribilis, assembly GCF_046119375.1. NCBI lineage: Eukaryota > Metazoa > Chordata > Amphibia > Anura > Dendrobatidae > Phyllobates > Phyllobates terribilis. The sequence goes on along the minus strand of NW_027362838.1, from coordinate 5,151,816 downwards.
GATAGGGGAAATGTCAGTGAGCGTTCCGATTTCAGTTCCAGAGCGATTCGCCCGATGAGTACTTCATATTTAGTCGTTTTCAGCCAATTTTCTGAATTTTTGAAAATTTCACTTTTTTGTGAAAATATCCACTAAATGAGGGAATAATATGTGTGAGGGTACCCCAGGAGAGTTCCAAATGTGTGTGGGTAGAATATATATCCCACGGGGGTAAAATTGAAAAAAGGTGAAAAATTTTTATTTTTGACTTAGTCATTTTTTCAGCGTTTATCAGACTTTCAGATAGGGGAAATGTCAGTGAGCGTTCCGATTTCAGTTCCAGAGCGATTCGCCCGATGAGTCCTTCATATATAGTGGTTTTCAGCCAATTTTCAGAATTTTTGAAAATTTCACTTTTTTGTGAAAATATCCACTAAATGACGGAATAATATGTGTGAGGGTACCCCAGGAGAGTTCCAAATGTGTGTGGGTAGAATATATATCCCACGGGGGTAAAATTGAAAAAAGGTGAAAAAAATTTCTTTTAGATTTAGTCATTTTTTCAGCGTTTATCAGACTTTCAGATAGGGGAAATGTCAGTGAGCGTTCCAATTTCAGTTCCAGAGCGATTTGCCCGATGAGTCCTTCATATTTAGTCGTTTTCAGCCAATTTTCAGAATTTTTGAAAATTTCACTTTTTTGTGAAAATATCCACTAAATGAGGGAATAATATGTGTGAGGGTACCCCAGGAGAGTTCCAAATGTGTGTGGGTAGAATATATATCCCACGGGGGTAAAATTGAAAAAAGTTTAAAAACTTTTTTTTTAGATTTAGTCATTTTTCCGGCGTTTATCAGACTTTCAGATAGGGGAAATGTCAGTGAGCGTTCCAATTTCAGTTCCAGAGCGATTTGCCCGATGAGTCCTTCATATTTAGTCGTTTTCAGCCAATTTTCTGAATTTTTGTAAATTTCACTTTTTTGTGAAAATATCCACTAAATGAGGGAATAATATGTGTGAGGGTACCCCAGGAGAGTTCCAAATGTGTGTGGGTAGAATATATATCCCACGGGGGTAAAATTGAAAAAAGGTGAAAAAAAATTTTTTTTGGACTTAGTCATTTTTTCAGCGTTTATCAGACTTTCAGATAGGGGAAATGTCAGTGAGCATTCCAATTTCAGTTCCAGAGCGATTCGCCCGATGAGTCCTTCATATTTAGTCGTTTTCAGCCAATTTTCTGAATTTTTGAAAATTTCACTTTTTTGTGAAAATATCCACTAAATGAGGGAATAATATGTGTGAGGGTACCCCAGGAGAGTTCCAAATGTGTGTGGGTAGAATATATATCCCACGGGGGTAAAATTGAAAAAAGTTTAAAAAAATTTCTTTTAGATTTAGTCATTTTTCCGGCGTTTATCAGACTTTCAGATAGGGGAAATGTCAGTGAGCGTTCCAATTTCAGTTCCAGAGCGATTCGCCCGATGAGTCCTTCATATTTAGTCGTTTTCAGCCAATTTTCTGAATTTTTGAAAATTTCACTTTTTTTGTGAAAATATCCACTAAATGAGGGAATAATATGTGTGAGGGTACCCCAGCAGAGTTACAAATGTGTGTGGGTAGAATATATATCCCACGGGGGTAAAATTGAAAAAAGTTGAAAAAAATTTTTTGTTGGACTTAGTCATTTTTCCGGCGTTTAGAAGACTTTCAGATAGGGGAAATGTCAGTGAGCGTTCCGATTTCAGTTCCAGAGCGATTCGCCCGATGAGTCCTTCATATTTAGTCGTTTTCAGCCAATTTTCTGAATTTTTGAAAATTTCACTTTTTTGTGAAAATATCCACTAAATGAGGGAATAATATGTGTGAGGGTACCCCAGGAGAGTTCCAAATGTGTGTGGGTAGAATATATATCCCACGGGGGTAAAATTGAAAAAAGTTTAAAAAAATTTCTTTTAGATTTAGTCATTTTTCCGGCGTTTATCAGACTTTCAGATAGGGGAAATGTCAGTGAGCGTTCCAATTTCAGTTCCAGAGCGATTTGCCCGATGAGTCCTTCATATTTAGTCGTTTTCAGCCAATTTTCTGAATTTTTGAAAATTTCACTTTTTTGTGAAAATATCCACTAAATGAGGGAATAATATGTGTGAGGGTACCCCAGGAGAGTTCCAAATGTGTGTGGGTAGAATATATATCCCACGGGGATAAAATTGAAAAAAGTTTAAAAAAATTTCTTTTAGATTTAGTCATTTTTCCGGCGTTTATCAGACTTTCAGATAGGGGAAATGTCAGTGAGCGTTCCAATTTCAGTTCCAGAGCGATTTGCCCGATGAGTCCTTCATATTTAGTCGTTTTCAGCCAATTTTCTGAATTTTTGAAAATTTCACTTTTTTGTGAAAATATCCACTAAATGAGGGAATAATATGTGTGAGGGTACCCCAGGAGAGTTCCAAATGTGTGTGGGTAGAATATATATCCCACGGGGGTAAAATTGAAAAAAGTTTAAAAAAATTTCTTTTAGATTTAGTCATTTTTCCGGCGTTTATCAGACTTTCAGATAGGGGAAATGTCAGTGAGCGTTCCAATTTCAGTTCCAGAGCGATTCGCCCGATGAGTCCTTCATATTTAGTCGTTTTCAGCCAATTTTCTGAATTTTTGAAAATTTCACTTTTTTTGTGAAAATATCCACTAAATGAGGGAATAATATGTGTGAGGGTACCCCAGCAGAGTTACAAATGTGTGTGGGTAGAATATATATCCCACGGGGGTAAAATTGAAAAAAGTTGAAAAAAATTTTTTGTTGGACTTAGTCATTTTTCCGGCGTTTAGAAGACTTTCAGATAGGGGAAATGTCAGTGAGCGTTCCGATTTCAGTTCCAGAGCGATTCGCCCGATGAGTCCTTCATATTTAGTCGTTTTCAGCCAATTTTCTGAATTTTTGAAAATTTCACTTTTTTGTGAAAATATCCACTAAATGAGGGAATAATATGTGTGAGGGTACCCCAGGAGAGTTCCAAATGTGTGTGGGTAGAATATATATCCCACGGGGGTAAAATTGAAAAAAGTTTAAAAAAATTTCTTTTAGATTTAGTCATTTTTCCGGCGTTTATCAGACTTTCAGATAGGGGAAATGTCAGTGAGCGTTCCGATTTCAGTTCCAGAGCGATTTGCCCGATGAGTCCTTCATATTTAGTCGTTTTCAGCCAATTTTCTGAATTTTTGAAAATTTCACTTTTTTGTGAAAATATCCACTAAATGAGGGAATAATATGTGTGAGGGTACCCCAGGAGAGTTCCAAATGTGTGTGGGTAGAATATATATCCCACGGGGGTAAAATTGAAAAAAGTTTAAAAAAATTTCTTTTAGATTTAGTCATTTTTCCGGCGTTTATCAGACTTTCAGATAGGGGAAATGTCAGTGAGCGTTCCAATTTCAGTTCCAGAGCGATTTGCCCGATGAGTCCTTCATATTTAGTCGTTTTCAGCCAATTTTCTGAATTTTTGAAAATTTCACTTTTTTGTGAAAATATCCACTAAATGAGGGAATAATATGTGTGAGGGTACCCCAGGAGAGTTCCAAATGTGTGTGGGTAGAATATATATCACACGGGGGTAAAATTGAAAAAAGTTTAAAAAATTTTTTTTTAGATTTAGTCACTTTTCCGGCGTTTATCAGACTTTCAGATAGGGGAAATGTCAGTGAGCGTTCCAATTTCAGTTCCAGAGCGATTTGCCCGATGAGTCCTTCATATTTAGTCGTTTTCAGCCAATTTTCTGAATTTTTGAAAATTTCACTTTTTTGTGAAAATATCCACTAAATGAGGGAATAATATGTGTGAGGGTACCGCAGGAGAGTTCCAAATGTGTGTGGGTAGAATATATATCCCACGGTGGTAAAATTGAAAAAAGGTGAAAAAATTTTTTTTTTGGACTTAGTCATTTTTCCGGCGTTTATCAGACTTTCAGATAGGGGAAATGTCAGTGAGCGTTCCGATTTCAGTTCCAGAGCGATTCGCCCGATGAGTCCTTCATATATAGTCGTTTTCAGCCAATTTTCAGAATTTTTGAAAATTTCACTTTTTTGTGAACATATCCACTAAATGAGGGAATAATATGTGTGAGGGTACCCCAGGAGAGTTCCAAATGTGTGTGGGTAGAATATATATCCCACGGGGGTAAAATTGAAAAAAGGTGAAAAAAAATTTTTTTTGGACTTAGTCATTTTTTCAGCGTTTATCAGACTTTCAGATAGGGGAAATGTCAGTGAGCATTCCAATTTCAGTTCCAGAGCGATTCGCCCGATGAGTCCTTCATATTTAGTCGTTTTCAGCCAATTTTCTGAATTTTTGAAAATTTCACTTTTTTGTGAAAATATCCACTAAATGAGGGAATAATATGTGTGAGGGTACCGCAGGAGAGTTCCAAATGTGTGTGGGTAGAATATATATCCCACGGTGGTAAAATTGAAAAAAGGTGAAAAAATTTTTTTTGGACTTAGTCATTTTTCCGGCGTTTATCAGACTTTCAGATAGTGGAAATGTCAGTGAGCGTTCCGATTTCAGTTCCAGAGCGATTTGCCCGATGAGTCATTCATATTTAGTCATTTTCAGACAATTTTCAGAATTTTTGAAAATTTCACTTTTTTCTGAAAATATCCACTAAATGAGGGAATAATATGTGTGAGGGTACCCCAGGAGAGTTCCAAATGTGTGTGGGTAGAATATATATCCCACGGGGGTAAAATTGAAAAAAGTTTAAAAATTTTTTTTTTAGATTTAGCCATTTTTCCGGCTTTTATCAGACTTTCAGATAGGGGAAATGTCAGTGAGCATTCCAATTTCAGTTCCAGAGCGATTCGCCCGATGAGTCCTTCATATTTAGTCGTTTTCAGCCAATTTTCTGAATTTTTGAAAATTTCACTTTTTTGTGAAAATATCCACTAAATGAGGGAATAATATGTGTGAGGGTACCGCAGGAGAGTTCCAAATGTGTGTGGGTAGAATATATATCCCACGGTGGTAAAATTGAAAAAAGGTGAAAAAATTTTTTTTTTGGACTTAGTCATTTTTCCGGCGTTTATCAGACTTTCAGATAGGGGAAATGTCAGTGAGCGTTCCGATTTCAGTTCCAGAGCGATTTGCCCGATGAGTCCTTCATATTTAGTCGTTTTCAGCCAATTTTCAGAATTTTGAAAATTTCACTTTTTTGTGAAAATATCCACTAAATGAGGGAATAATATGTGTGAGGGTTCCCCAGGAGAGTTCCAAATGTGTGTGGGTAGAATAAATATCCCACGGGGGTAAAATTCAAAAAAGTTTAAAAATTTTTTTTTAGACTTAGTCATTTTTCCGACGTTTATCAGACTTTCAGATAGGGGAAATGTCAGTGAGCGTTCCGATTTCAGTTCCAGAGCGATTCGGCCGATGAGTCATTCATATTTAGTCATTTTCAGCCAATTTTCAGAATTTTTGAAAATTTCACTTTTTTGTGAAAATATCCACTAAATGAGGGAATAATATGTGTGAGGGTACCCCAGGAGAGTTCCAAATGTGTGTGGGTAGAATATATATCCCACGGGGGTAAAATTGAAAAAAGTTTAAAAATTTTTTTTTTAGATTTAGCCATTTTTCCGGCTTTTATCAGACTTTCATATAGGGGAAATGTCAGTGAGCGTTCCAATTTCAGTTCCAGAGCGATTCGCCCGATGAGTCCTTCATATTTAGTCGTTTTCAGCCAATTTTATGAATTTTTGAAAATTTCACTTTTTTGTGAAAATATCCACTAAATGAGGGAATAATATGTGTGAGGGTACCCCAGGAGAGTTCCAAATGTGTGTGGGTAGAACATATATCCCACGGGGGTAAAATTGAAAAAATTTGAAAAAAATTTTTTGTTGGACTTAGTCATTTTTCCGGCGTTTATCAGACTTTCAGATAGGGGAAATGTCAGTGAGCGTTCCAATTTCAGTTCCAGAGCGATTTGCCCGATGAGTCCTTCATATTTAGTCGTTTTCAGCCAATTTTCTGAATTTTTGAAAATTTCACTTTTTTGTGAAAATATCCACTAAATGAGGGAATAATATGTGTGAGGGTACCCCAGGAGAGTTCCAAATGTGTTTGGGTAGAATATATATCCCACGGGGGTAAAATTGAAAAAAGTTTAAAAAAATTTCTTTTAGATTTAGTCATTTTTCCGGCGTTTATCAGACTTTCAGATAGGGGAAATGTCAGTGAGCGTTCCAATTTCAGTTCCAGAGCGATTCGCCCGATGAGTCCTTCATATTTAGTCGTTTTCAGCCAATTTTCTGAATTTTTGAAAATTTCACTTTTTTTGTGAAAATATCCACTAAATGAGGGAATAATATGTGTGAGGGTACCCCAGCAGAGTTACAAATGTGTGTGGGTAGAATATATATCCCACGGGGGTAAAATTGAAAAAAGTTGAAAAAAATTTTTTGTTGGACTTAGTCATTTTTCCGGCGTTTAGAAGACTTTCAGATAGGGGAAATGTCAGTGAGCGTTCCGATTTCAGTTCCAGAGCGATTCGCCCGATGAGTCCTTCATATTTAGTCGTTTTCAGCCAATTTTCTGAATTTTTGAAAATTTCACTTTTTTGTGAAAATATCCACTAAATGAGGGAATAATATGTGTGAGGGTACCCCAGGAGAGTTCCAAATGTGTGTGGGTAGAATATATATCCCACGGGGGTAAAATTGAAAAAAGTTTAAAAAAATTTCTTTTAGATTTAGTCATTTTTCCGGCGTTTATCAGACTTTCAGATAGGGGAAATGTCAGTGAGCGTTCCGATTTCAGTTCCAGAGCGATTTGCCCGATGAGTCCTTCATATTTAGTCGTTTTCAGCCAATTTTCTGAATTTTTGAAAATTTCACTTTTTTGTGAAAATATCCACTAAATGAGGGAATAATATGTGTGAGGGTACCCCAGGAGAGTTCCAAATGTGTGTGGGTAGAATATATATCCCACGGGGGTAAAATTGAAAAAAGTTTAAAAAAATTTCTTTTAGATTTAGTCATTTTTCCGGCGTTTATCAGACTTTCAGATAGGGGAAATGTCAGTGAGCGTTCCAATTTCAGTTCCAGAGCGATTTGCCCGATGAGTCCTTCATATTTAGTCGTTTTCAGCCAATTTTCTGAATTTTTGAAAATTTCACTTTTTTGTGAAAATATCCACTAAATGAGGGAATAATATGTGTGAGGGTACCCCAGGAGAGTTCCAAATGTGTGTGGGTAGAATATATATCACACGGGGGTAAAATTGAAAAAAGTTTAAAAAATTTTTTTTTAGATTTAGTCACTTTTCCGGCGTTTATCAGACTTTCAGATAGGGGAAATGTCAGTGAGCGTTCCAATTTCAGTTCCAGAGCGATTTGCCCGATGAGTCCTTCATATTTAGTCGTTTTCAGCCAATTTTCTGAATTTTTGAAAATTTCACTTTTTTGTGAAAATATCCACTAAATGAGGGAATAATATGTGTGAGGGTACCGCAGGAGAGTTCCAAATGTGTGTGGGTAGAATATATATCCCACGGTGGTAAAATTGAAAAAAGGTGAAAAAATTTTTTTTTTGGACTTAGTCATTTTTCCGGCGTTTATCAGACTTTCAGATAGGGGAAATGTCAGTGAGCGTTCCGATTTCAGTTCCAGAGCGATTCGCCCGATGAGTCCTTCATATATAGTCGTTTTCAGCCAATTTTCAGAATTTTTGAAAATTTCACTTTTTTGTGAACATATCCACTAAATGAGGGAATAATATGTGTGAGGGTACCCCAGGAGAGTTCCAAATGTGTGTGGGTAGAATATATATCCCACGGGGGTAAAATTGAAAAAAGGTGAAAAAAAATTTTTTTTGGACTTAGTCATTTTTTCAGCGTTTATCAGACTTTCAGATAGGGGAAATGTCAGTGAGCATTCCAATTTCAGTTCCAGAGCGATTCGCCCGATGAGTCCTTCATATTTAGTCGTTTTCAGCCAATTTTCTGAATTTTTGAAAATTTCACTTTTTTGTGAAAATATCCACTAAATGAGGGAATAATATGTGTGAGGGTACCGCAGGAGAGTTCCAAATGTGTGTGGGTAGAATATATATCCCACGGTGGTAAAATTGAAAAAAGGTGAAAAAATTTTTTTTGGACTTAGTCATTTTTCCGGCGTTTATCAGACTTTCAGATAGTGGAAATGTCAGTGAGCGTTCCGATTTCAGTTCCAGAGCGATTTGCCCGATGAGTCATTCATATTTAGTCATTTTCAGACAATTTTCAGAATTTTTGAAAATTTCACTTTTTTCTGAAAATATCCACTAAATGAGGGAATAATATGTGTGAGGGTACCCCAGGAGAGTTCCAAATGTGTGTGGGTAGAATATATATCCCACGGGGGTAAAATTGAAAAAAGTTTAAAAATTTTTTTTTTAGATTTAGCCATTTTTCCGGCTTTTATCAGACTTTCAGATAGGGGAAATGTCAGTGAGCATTCCAATTTCAGTTCCAGAGCGATTCGCCCGATGAGTCCTTCATATTTAGTCGTTTTCAGCCAATTTTCTGAATTTTTGAAAATTTCACTTTTTTGTGAAAATATCCACTAAATGAGGGAATAATATGTGTGAGGGTACCGCAGGAGAGTTCCAAATGTGTGTGGGTAGAATATATATCCCACGGTGGTAAAATTGAAAAAAGGTGAAAAAATTTTTTTTTTGGACTTAGTCATTTTTCCGGCGTTTATCAGACTTTCAGATAGGGGAAATGTCAGTGAGCGTTCCGATTTCAGTTCCAGAGCGATTTGCCCGATGAGTCCTTCATATTTAGTCGTTTTCAGCCAATTTTCAGAATTTTGAAAATTTCACTTTTTTGTGAAAATATCCACTAAATGAGGGAATAATATGTGTGAGGGTTCCCCAGGAGAGTTCCAAATGTGTGTGGGTAGAATAAATATCCCACGGGGGTAAAATTCAAAAAAGTTTAAAAATTTTTTTTTAGACTTAGTCATTTTTCCGACGTTTATCAGACTTTCAGATAGGGGAAATGTCAGTGAGCGTTCCGATTTCAGTTCCAGAGCGATTCGGCCGATGAGTCATTCATATTTAGTCATTTTCAGCCAATTTTCAGAATTTTTGAAAATTTCACTTTTTTGTGAAAATATCCACTAAATGAGGGAATAATATGTGTGAGGGTACCCCAGGAGAGTTCCAAATGTGTGTGGGTAGAATATATATCCCACGGGGGTAAAATTGAAAAAAGTTTAAAAATTTTTTTTTTAGATTTAGCCATTTTTCCGGCTTTTATCAGACTTTCATATAGGGGAAATGTCAGTGAGCGTTCCAATTTCAGTTCCAGAGCGATTCGCCCGATGAGTCCTTCATATTTAGTCGTTTTCAGCCAATTTTATGAATTTTTGAAAATTTCACTTTTTTGTGAAAATATCCACTAAATGAGGGAATAATATGTGTGAGGGTACCCCAGGAGAGTTCCAAATGTGTGTGGGTAGAACATATATCCCACGGGGGTAAAATTGAAAAAATTTGAAAAAAATTTTTTGTTGGACTTAGTCATTTTTCCGGCGTTTAGAAGACTTTCAGATAGGGGAAATGTCAGTGAGTATTCCAATTTCAGTTCCAGAGCGTTTCGCCCCGATGAGTCCTTCATATTTAGTCGTTTTCAGCCAATTTTCAGAATTTTTGAAAATTTCACTTTTTTGTGAAAATATCCACTAAATGAGGGAATAATGTGTGTGAGGGTACCCCAGGAGAGTTCCAAATGTGTGTGGGTAGAATATATATCCCACGGGGGTAAAATTGAAAAAAGGTGAAAAAAAATTTTTTGGGGACTTAGTCATTTTTTCAGCGTTTATCAGACATTCAGATAGGGGAAATGTCAGTGAGCATTCCAATTTCAGTTCCAGAGCGATTCGCCCGATGAGTCCTTCATATTTAGTCGTTTTCAGCCAATTTTCAGAATTTTTGAAAATTTCACTTTTTTGTGAAAATATCCACTAAATGAGGGAATAATATGTGTGAGGGTTCCCCAGGAGAGTTCCAAATGTGTGTGGGTAGAATAAATATCCCACGGGGGTAAAATTCAAAAAAGTTTAAAAATTTTTTTTTAGACTTAGTCATTTTTCCGACGTTTATCAGACTTTCAGATAGGGGAAATGTCAGTGAGCGTTCCGATTTCAGTTCCAGAGCGATTCGGCCGATGAGTCATTCATATTTAGTCATTTTCAGCCAATTTTCAGAATTTTTGAAAATTTCACTTTTTTGTGAAAATATCCACTAAATGAGGGAATAATATGTGTGAGGGTACCCCAGGAGAGTTCCAAATGTGTGTGGGTAGAATATATATCCCACGGGGGTAAAATTGAAAAAAGTTTAAAAATTTTTTTTTTAGATTTAGCCATTTTTCCGGCTTTTATCAGACTTTCATATAGGGGAAATGTCAGTGAGCGTTCCAATTTCAGTTCCAGAGCGATTCGCCCGATGAGTCCTTCATATTTAGTCGTTTTCAGCCAATTTTATGAATTTTTGAAAATTTCACTTTTTTGTGAAAATATCCACTAAATGAGGGAATAATGTGTGTGAGGGTACCCCAGGAGAGTTCCAAATGTGTGTGGGTAGAATATATATCCCACGGGGGTAAAATTGAAAAAAGGTGAAAAAAAATTTTTTGGGGACTTAGTCATTTTTTCAGCGTTTATCAGACATTCAGATAGGGGAAATGTCAGTGAGCATTCCAATTTCAGTTCCAGAGCGATTCGCCCGATGAGTCCTTCATATTTAGTCGTTTTCAGACAATTTTCTGAATTTTTGAAAATTTCACTTTTTTGTGAAAATATCCACTAAATGAGGGAATAATATGTGTGAGGGTACCCCAGGAGAGTTCCAAATGTGTGTGGGTAGAATATATATCCCACGGGGGTAAAATTGAAAAAAGGTGAAAAAAAATTTTTTTTGGACTTAGTCATTTTTTCAGCGTTTATCAGACTTTCAGATAGGGGAAATGTCAGTGAGCATTCCAATTTCAGTTCCAGAGCGATTCGCCCGATGAGTCCTTCATATTTAGTCGTTTTCAGCCAATTTTCTGAATTTTTGAAAATTTCACTTTTTTGTGAAAATATCCACTAAATGAGGGAATAATATGTGTGAGGGTACCGCAGGAGAGTTCCAAATGTGTGTGGGTAGAATATATATCCCACGGTGGTAAAATTGAAAAAAGGTGAAAAAATTTTTTTTTTGGACTTAGTCATTTTTCCGGCGTTTATCAGACTTTCAGATAGGGGAAATGTCAGTGAGCGTTCCGATTTCAGTTCCAGAGCGATTTGCCCGATGAGTCCTTCATATTTAGTCGTTTTCAGCCAATTTTCAGAATTTTGAAAATTTCACTTTTTTGTGAAAATATCCACTAAATGAGGGAATAATATGTGTGAGGGTACCCCAGGAGAGTTCCAAATGTGTGTGGGTAGAATATATATCCCACGGGGGTAAAATTGAAAAAAGTTTTAAAAAATTTTTTTTTGGACTTAGTCATTTTTCCGGCGTTAATCAGACTTTCAATTAGGGTAAATGTCAGTGAGCGTTCCGATTTCAGTTCCAGAGCGATTCGCCCGATGAGTCCTTCATATTTAGTCGTTTTCAGCCAATTTTCTGAATTTTTGAAAATTTCACTTTTTTGTGAAAATATCCACTAAATGAGGGAATAATATGTGTGAGGGTACCCCAGGAGAGTTCCAAATGTGTGTGGGTAGAATATATATCCCACGGGGGTAAAATTGAAAAAAGATGAAAAAAATTTTTTTTGGACTTAGTCATTTTTTCAGCGTTTCTCAGACTTTCAGATAGGGGAAATGTCAGTGAGCGTTCCGAATTCAGTTCCAGAGCGATTCGCCCGATGAGTCCTTCATAATTAGTCGTTTTCAGCCAATTTTCAGAATTTTTGAAAATTTCACTTTTTTGTGAAAATATCCACTAAATGAGGGAATAATATGTGTGAGGGTACCCCAGGAGAGTTCCAAATTTGTGTGGGTAGAATATATATCCCACGGGGGTAAAATTGAAAAAAGATGAAAAAAATTTTTTTTGGGATTAAGTCATTTTTTCAGCGTTTATCAGACTTTCAGATAGGGGAAATGTCAGTGAGCGTTCCGATTTCAGTTCCAGAGCGATTCGCCCGATGAGTCCTTCATATTTAGTAGTTCTTAGCCAATTTTCTGAATATTTGAAAATTTCACTTTTTTGTGAAAATATCCACTAAATGAGGGAATAATATGTGTGAGGGTACCCCAGGAGAGTTCCAAATGTGTGTGGGTAGAATATATATCCCACGGGGGTAAAATTGAAAAAAGATGAAAAAAATTTTTTTTTGGACTTAGTCATTTTTTCAGCGTTTCTTAGACTTTCAGATAGGGGAAATGTCAGTGAGCGTTCCGATTTCAGTTCCAGAGCGATTCGCCCGATGAGTCCTTCATATTTAGTCGTTCTCAGCCAATTTTCTGAATATTTGAAAATTTCACTTTTTTGTGAAAATATCCACTAAATGAGGGAATAATATGTGTGAGGGTACCCCAGGAGAGTTCCAAATGTGTGTGGGTAGAATATATATCCCACGGGGGTAAAATTGAAAAAAGATGAAAAAAATTTTTTTTTGGACTTAGTCATTTTTTCAGCGTTTCTTAGACTTTCAGATAGGGGAAATGTCAGTGAGCGTTCCGATTTCAGTTCCAGAGCGATTCGCCCGATGAGTCCTTCATATTTAGTTGTTTTCAGCCAATTTTCAGAATATTTGAAAATTTCACTTTTTTGTGAAAATATCCACTAAATGAGGGAATAATATGTGTGAGGGTACCCCAGGAGAGTTCCAAATGTGTGTTGGGTAGAATATATATCCCACGGGGGTAAAATTGAAAAAAGATGAAAAAAATTTTTTTTTGGATTAAGTCATTTTTTCAGCGTTTATCAGACTTTCAGATAGGGGAAATGTCAGTGAACGTTCCGATTTCAGTTCCAGAGCGATTCGCCCGATGAGTCCTTCATATTTAGTCGTTTTCAGCCAATTTTCTGAATATTTGAAAATTTCACTTTTTTGTGAAAATATCCACTAAATGAGGGAATAATATGTGTGAGGGTACCCCAGGAGAGTTCCAAATGTGTGTGGGTAGAATACATATCCCACGGGGGTAAAATTGAAAAAAGATGAAAAAAATTTTTTTTTGGATTAAGTCATTTTTTCAGCGTTTATCAGACTTTCAGATAGGGGAAATGTCAGTGAGCGTTCCAATTTCAGTTCCAGAGCGATTCGCCCAATGAGTCCTTCATATTTAGTCGTTTTCAGCCAATTTTCTGAATATTTGAAAATTTCACTTTTTTGTGAAAATATCCACTAAATGAGGGAATAATATGTGTGAGGGTACCCCAGGAGAGTTCCAAATGTGTGTGGATAGAATATATATCCCACGGGGGTAAAATTGAAAAAAGATGAAAAAAAATTTTTTTTGGACTTAGTCATTTTTTCAGCATTTATCAGACTTTCAGATAGGGGAAATGTCAGTGAGCGTTCCGATTTCAGTTCCATAGCGATTCGCCCCATGAGTCCTTCATATTTAGTCGTTTTCAGCCAATTTTCTGAATATTTGAAAATTTCACTTTTTTGTGAAAATATCCACTAAATGAGGGAATAATATGTGTGAGGGTACCCCAGGAGAGTTCCAAATGTGTGTGGGTAGAATATATATCCCACGGGGGTAAAATTGAAAAAAGATGAAAAAATTTTTTTTGGGGATTAAGTCATTTTTTCAGCGTTTATCAGACTTTCAGATGGGGGAAATGTCAGTGAGCGTTCCGATTTCAGTTCCAGAGCGATTCGCCCGATGAGTCCTTCATATTTAGTCATTTTCAGCCAATTTTCAGAATTTTTGAAAATTTCACTTTTTTGTGAAAATATCCACTAAATGAGGGAATAATATGTGTGAGGGTACCCCAGGAGAGTTCCAAATGTGTGTGGGTAGAATATATATCCCACGGGGGTAAAATTGAAAAAAGTTTAAAAAAAATTTTTTTTGGACTTAGTCATTTTTCCGGCGTTAATCAGACTTTCAATTAGGGCAAATGTCAGTGAGCGTTTCGATTTCAGTTCCAGAGCGATTCGCCCGATGAGTCCTTCATATTTAGTCGTTCTCAGCCAATTTTCTGAATATTTGAAAATTTCACTTTTTTGTGAAAATATCCACTAAATGAGGGAATAATATGTGTGAGGGTACCCCAGGAGAGTTCCAAATGTGTGTGGGTAGAATATATATACCACGGGGGTAAAATTGAAAAAAGATGAAAAAAATTTTATTTTGGACTTAGTCATTTTTTCAGCGTTTCTCAGACTTTCAGATAGGGGAAATGTCAGTGAGCGTTCCGATTTCAGTTCCAGAGCGATTCGCCTGATGAGTCCTTCATAATTAGTCGTTTTCAGCCAATTTTCAGAATTTTTGAAAATTTCACTTTTTTGTGAAAATATCCACTAAATGAGGGAATAATATGTGTGAGGGTACCCCAGGAGAGTTCCAAATTTGTGTGGGTAGAATATATATCCCACGGGGGTAAAATTGAAAAAAGATGAAAAAATTTTTTTTTTGGATTAAGTCATTTTTTCAGCGTTTATCAGACTTTCAGATAGGGGAAATGTCAGTGAGCGTTCCAATTTCAGTTCCAGAGCGATTCGCCCGATGAGTCCTTCATATTTAGTCGTTTTCAGCCAATTTTCTGAATTTTTGAAAATTTCACTTTTTTGTGAAAATATCCACTAAATGAGGGAATAATATGTGTGAGGGTACCCCAGGAGAGTTCCAAATGTGTGTGGGTAGAATATATATCCCACGGGGGTAAAATTGAAAAAAGATGAAAAAAATTTTTTTGGGGATTAAGTCATTTTTTCAGCGTTTATCAGACTTTCAGATAGGGGAAATGTCAGTGAGCGTTCCGATTTCAGTTCCAGAGCGATTCGCCCGATGAGTCCTTCATATTTAGTTGTTTTCAGCCAATTTTCAGAATATTTGAAAATTTCACTTTTTTGTGAAAATATCCACTAAATGAGGGAATAATATGTGTGAGGGTACCCCAGGAGAGTTCCAAATGTGTGTTGGGTAGAATATATATCCCACGGGGGTAAAATTGAAAAAAGATGAAAAAATTTTTTTTTTGGATTAAGTCATTTTTTCAGCGTTTATCAGACTTTCAGATAGGGGAAATGTCAGTGAACGTTCCGATTTCAGTTCCAGAGCGATTCGCCCGATGAGTCCTTCATATTTAGTCGTTTTCAGCCAATTTTCTGAATATTTGAAAATTTCACTTTTTTGTGAAAATATCCACTAAATGAGGGAATAATATGTGTGAGGGTACCCCAGGAGAGTTCCAAATGTGTGTGGGTAGAATACATATCCCACGGGGGTAAAATTGAAAAAAGATGGAAAAAATTTTTTTTTGGATTAAGTCATTTTTTCAGCGTTTATCAGACTTTCAGATAGGGGAAATGTCAGTGAGCGTTCCAATTTCAGTTCCAGAGCGATTCGCCCGATGAGTCCTTCATATTTAGTCGTTTTCAGCCAATTTTCTGAATATTTGAAAATTTCACTTTTTTGTGAAAATATCCACTAAATGAGGGAATAATATGTGTGAGGGTACCCCAGGAGAGTTCCAAATGTGTGTGGGTAGAATATATATCCCACGGGGGTAAAATTGAAAAAAGATGAAAAAAAATTTTTTTTGGACTTAGTCATTTTTTCAGCATTTATCAGACTTTCAGATAGGGGAAATGTCAGTGAGCGTTCCGATTTCAGTTCCATAGCGATTCGCCCCATGAGTCCTTCATATTTAGTCGTTTTCAGCCAATTTTCTGAATATTTGAAAATTTCACTTTTTTGTGAAAATATCCACTAAATGAGGGAATAATATGTGTGAGGGTACCCCAGGAGAGTTCCAAATGTGTGTGGGTAGAATATATATCCCACGGGGGTAAAATTGAAAAAAGTTTAAAAAAAATTTTTTTTAGACTTAGTCATTTTTCCGGCGTTTATCAGACTTTCAGATAGGCGAAATGTCAGTGAGCATTACGATTTCAGTTCCAGAGCAATTCGCCCGATGAGTCCTTCATATTTAGTCGTTTTCAGCCAATTTTCAGAATTTTTGAAAATTTCACTTTTTTGTGAAAATATCCACTAAATGAGGGAATAATATGTGTGAGGGTAACCCAGCAGAGTTACAAATGTGTGTGGGTAGAATATATATCCCACGGGGGTAAAATTGAAAAAAGTTGAAAAAAAATTTTTTTTGGACTTAGTCATTTTTTCAGCGTTTATCAGACTTTCAGATAGGGGAAATGTCAGTGAGCGTTCCAATTTCAGTTCCAGAGCAATTCGCCCGATGAGTCCTTCATATTTAGTCGTTTTCAGCCAATTTTCAGAATTTTGAAAATTTCACTTTTTTGTAAAAATATCCACTAAATGAGGGAATAATATATGTGAGGGTACCCCAGGAGAGTTCCAAATGTGTGTGGGTAGAAGATATATCCCACGGGGGTAAAATTGAAAAAAGTTGAAAAAAATTTTTTTTTTCGACTTAGTCATTTTTCCGGCGTTTATCAGACTTTTCAAATAGGGGAAATGTCAGTGAGCATTCCGATTTCAGTTCCAGAGCGATTCAGCCGATGAGTCCTTCATATTTAGTCGTTTTCAGCCAATTTTCTGAATTTTTGAAAATTTAACTTTTTTGTGAAAATATCCACTAAATGAGAGAATAATATGTGTGAGGGTACCCCAGGAGAGTTCCAAATGTGTGTGGGTAGAATATATATCCCACGGGGGTAAAATTGAAAAAAGATGAAAAAAATTTTTTTTTGACTTAGTCATTTTTCCGGCGTTTAGAAGACTTTCAGATAGGGGAAATGTCAGTGAGTATTCCAATTTCAGTTCCAGAGCGATTCGCCCGATGAGTCCTTCATATTTAGTCGTTTTCAGCCAATTTTCTGAATTTTTGAAAATTTCACTTTTTTGTGAAAATATCCACTAAGTGAGGGAATAATATGTGTGAGGGTACCCCAGCAGAGTTACAAATGTGTGTGGGTAGAATATATATCCCACGGGGGTAAAATTGAAAAAAGGTGAAAATTTTTTTTTTTTTGATTTAGTCATTTTTTCACCGTTTATCAGACTTTCAGATAGGGGAAATGTCAGTGAGCGTTCCGATTTCAGTTCCAGAGCGATTCGCCCGATGAGTCCTTCATATATAGTCGTTTTCAGCCAATTTTCAGAATTTTTGAAAATTTCACTTTTTTGTGAAAATATCCACTAAATGAGGGAATAATATGTGTGAGGGTACCCCAGGAGAGTTCCAAATGTGTGTGGGTAGAATATATATCCCACGGGGGTAAAATTGAAAAAAGGTGAAAAATTTTTTTTTTGGACTTAGTCATTTTTTCAGCGTTTATCAGACTTTCAGATAGGAGAAATGTCAGTGAGCGTTCCGATTTCAGTTCCAGAGCGATTCGCCCGATGAGTCCTTCATATTTAGTCGTTTTCAGCCAATTTTCAGAATTTTTGGAAATTTCACTTTTTTGTGAAAATATCCACTAAATGAGGGAATAATATGTGTGAGGGTACGCCAGGGGAGTTCCAAATGTGTGTGGGTAGAATATATATCCCACGGGGGTAAAATTGAAAAAAGGTGAAAAAAAATTTTTTTTGGACTTAGTCATTTTTTCAGCGTTCATCAGACTTTCAGATAGGGGAAATGTCAGTGAGCATTCCAATTTCAGTTCCAGAGCGATTCGCCCGATGAGTCCTTCATATTTAGTCGTTTTCAGCCAATTTTCTGAATTTTTGAAATTTCACTTTTTTGTGAAAATATCCACTAAATGAGGGAATAATATGTGTGAGGGTACCCCAGGAGAGTTCCAAATGTGTGTGGGTAGAATATATATCCCACGGGGGTAAAATTGAAAAAAGTTTAAAAAATTTTTTTTTAGATTTAGTCATTTTTCCGGCGTTTATCAGACTTTCAGATAGGGGAAATGTCAGTGAGCGTTCCAATTTCAGTTCCAGAGCGATTTGCCCGATGAGTCCTTCATATTTAGTCGTTTTCAGACAGTTTTCTGAATTTTTGAAAATTTCACTTTTTTGTGAAAATATCCACTAAATGAGGGAATAATATGTGTGAGGGTACCCCAGGAGAGTTCCAAATGTGTGTGGGTAGAATATATATCCCACGGGGGTAAAATTGAAAAAAGGTGAAAAATTTTTTTTTTTGTACTTAGTCATTTTTTCAGCGTTTATCAGACTTTCAGATAGGGGAAATGTCAGTGAGCGTTCCGATTTCATTTCCAGAGCGATTTGCCCGATGAGTCCTTCATATTTAGTCGTTTTCAGCCAATTTTCAGAATTTTGAAAATTTCACTTTTTTGTGAAAATATCCACTAAATGAGGGAATAATATGTGTGAGGGTACCCCAGGAGAGTTCCAAATGTGTGTGGGTAGAATATATATCCCACGGGGGTAAAATTGAAAAAAGTTTAAAACATTTTTTTTTAGATTTAGCCATTTTTCCGGCTTTTATCAGACTTTCAGATAGGGGAAATGTCAGTGAGCGTTCCAATTTCAGTTCCAGAGCGATTCGCCTGATGAGTCCTTCATATTTAGTCGTTTTCAGCCAATTTTCTGAATTTTTGAAAATTTCACTTTTTTGTGAAAATATCCAATAAATGAGGGAATATGTGTGAGGGTACCCCAGGAGAGTTCCAAATGTGTGTGGGTAGAAGATATATCCCACGGGGGTAAAATTGAAAAAAGTTAAAAAAAATTTTTTTTTGGACTTAGTAATTTTTCCGGCGTTAATCAGACTTTCAATTAGGGGAAATGTCAGTGAGCGTTCCGATTTCAGTTCCAGAGCGATTTGCCCAATGAGTCCTTCATATTTAGTCGTTTTCAGCCAATTTTCAGAATTTTTGAAAATTTTACTTTATTGTGAAAATATCCACTAAATGAGGGAATAATATGTGTGAGGGTACCCCAGGAGAGTTCCAAATGTGTGTGGGTAGAATATATATCCCACGGGGGTAAAATTGAAAAAAGGTGAAAAAAAATTTTTTTTGGACTTAGTCATTTTTTCAGCGTTTATCAGACTTTCAGATAGGGGAAATGTCAGTGAGCATTCCAATTTCAGTTCCAGAGCGATTCGCCCGATGAGTCCTTCATATTTAGTCGTTTTCAGCCAATTTTCTGAATTTTTGAAATTTCACTTTTTTGTGAAAATATCCACTAAATGAGGGAATAATATGTGTGAGGGTACCCCAGGAGAGTTCCAAATGTGTGTGGGTAGAATATATATCCCACGGGGGTAAAATTGAAAAAAGTTTAAAAAATTTTTTTTTAGATTTAGTCATTTTTCCGGCGTTTATCAGACTTTCAGATAGGGGAAATGTCAGTGAGCGTTCCAATTTCAGTTCCAGAGCGATTTGCCCGATGAGTCCTTCATATTTAGTCGTTTTCAGACAGTTTTCTGAATTTTTGAAAATTTCACTTTTTTGTGAAAATATCCACTAAATGAGGGAATAATATGTGTGAGGGTACCCCAGGAGAGTTCCAAATGTGTGTGGGTAGAATATATATCCCACGGGGGTAAAATTGAAAAAAGGTGAAAAATTTTTTTTTTTGTACTTAGTCATTTTTTCAGCGTTTATCAGACTTTCAGATAGGGGAAATGTCAGTGAGCGTTCCGATTTCATTTCCAGAGCGATTTGCCCGATGAGTCCTTCATATTTAGTCGTTTTCAGCCAATTTTCAGAATTTTGAAAATTTCACTTTTTTGTGAAAATATCCACTAAATGAGGGAATAATATGTGTGAGGGTACCCCAGGAGAGTTCCAAATGTGTGTGGGTAGAATATATATCCCACGGGGGTAAAATTGAAAAAAGTTTAAAACATTTTTTTTTAGATTTAGCCATTTTTCCGGCTTTTATCAGACTTTCAGATAGGGGAAATGTCAGTGAGCGTTCCAATTTCAGTTCCAGAGCGATTCGCCTGATGAGTCCTTCATATTTAGTCGTTTTCAGCCAATTTTCTGAATTTTTGAAAATTTCACTTTTTTGTGAAAATATCCAATAAATGAGGGAATATGTGTGAGGGTACCCCAGGAGAGTTCCAAATGTGTGTGGGTAGAAGATATATCCCACGGGGGTAAAATTGAAAAAAGTTAAAAAAAATTTTTTTTTGGACTTAGTAATTTTTCCGGCGTTAATCAGACTTTCAATTAGGGGAAATGTCAGTGAGCGTTCCGATTTCAGTTCCAGAGCGATTTGCCCAATGAGTCCTTCATATTTAGTCGTTTTCAGCCAATTTTCAGAATTTTTGAAAATTTTACTTTATTGTGAAAATATCCACTAAATGAGGGAATAATATGTGTGAGGGTACCCCAGGAGAGTTCCAAATGTGTGTGGGTAGAATATATATCCCACGGGGGTAAAATTGAAAAAAGGTGAAAAAAAATTTTTTTTGGACTTACTCATTTTTTCAGCGTTTATCAGACTTTCAGATAGGGGAAATGTCAGTGAGCGTTCCAATTTCAGTTCCAGACCGATTCGCCCGATGAGTCCTTCATATATAGTCGTTTTCAGCCAATTTTCTGAATTTTTGAAAATTTCGCTTTTTTGTGAAAATATCCACTAAATGAGGGAATAATATGTGTGAGGGTACCCCAGGAGAGTTCCAAATGTGTGTGGGTAGAATAAATATCCCACGGGGGTAAAATTGAAAAAAGTTTAAAAATTTTTTTTTAGACTTAGCCATTTTTCCGGCTTTTATCAGACTTTCAGATAGGGGAAATGTCAGTGAGCGTTCCAATTTCAGTTCCAGAGCGATTCGCCCGATGAGTCCTTGATACTTAGTCGTTTTCAGCCAATTTTAAGAATTTTTGAAAATTTCACATTTTTGTGAAAATATCCACTAAATGAGGGAATAATATGTGTGAGGGTACCCCAGGAGAGTTCCAAATGTGTGTGGGTAGAATATATATCCCACGGGGGTAAAATTGAAAAAAGTTTAAAAAATTTTTTTTTTAGATTTAGCCATTTTTCCGGCTTTTATCAGACTTTCAGATAGGGGAAATGTCAGTGAGCGTTCCAATTTCAGTTCCAGAGCGATTCGCCCGATGAGTCCTTCATATTTAGTCGTTTTCAGCCAATTTTCTGAATTTTTGAAAATTTCACTTTATTGTGAAAATATCCACTAAATGAGGGAATAATATGTGTGAGGGTACCCCAGGAGAGTTCCAAATGTGTGTGGGTAGAATATATATCCCACGGGGGTAAAATTGAAAAAAGGTGAAAAAAAATTTTTTTTGGACTTAGTCATTTTTTCAGCGTTTATCAGACTTTCAGATAGGGGAAATGTCAGTGAGCGTTCCAATTTCAGTTCCAGAGCGATTCGCCCGATGAGTCCTTCATATTTAGTCGTTTTCAGCCAATTTTCTGAATTTTTGAAAATTTCACTTTTTTTGTGAAAATATCCACTAAATGAGGGAATAATATGTGTGAGGGTACCCCAGGAGAGTTCCAAATGTGTGTGGGTAGAATATATATCCCACGGGGGTAAAATTGAAAAAACGTGAAAAATTTTTTTTTGGGACTTAGTCATTTTTCCGGCTTTTATCAGACTTTCAGATAGGGGAAATGTCAGTAAGCGTTCCGATTTCAGTTCCAGAGCGATTCGCCCAATGAGTCCTTCATATTTAGTCATTTTCAGCCAATTTTTAGAATTTTTGAAAATTTCACTTTTTTGTGAAAATATCCACTAAATGAGGGAATAATATGTGTGAGGGTACCCCAGGAGAGTTCCAAATGTGTGTGGGTAGAATAAATATCCCACGGGGGTAAAATTCAAAAAAGTTTAAAAAATTTTTTTTAGACTTAGTCATTTTTCCGGCGTTCATCAGACTTTCAGATAGGGGAAATGTCAGTGAGCGTTTCGATGTCAGTTCCAGAGCGATTCGCCCGATGAGTCATTCATATTTAGTCATTTTCAGCCAATTTTCAGAATTTTTGAAAATTTCACTTTTTTGTGAAAATATCCACTAAATGAGGGAATAATATGTGTGAGGGTACCCCAGGAGAGTTCCAAATGTGTGTGGGTAGAATATATATCCCACGGGGGTAAAATTGAAAAAAGTTTAAAAATTTTTTTTTTAGATTTAGCCATTTTTCCGGCTTTTATCAGACTTTCAGATAGGGGAAATGTCAGTGAGCGTTCCAATTTCAGTTCCAGAGCGATTCGCCCGATGAGTCCTTCATATTTAGTCGTTTTCAGCCAATTTTATGAATTTTTGAAAATTTCACTTTTTTGTGAAAATATCCACTAAATGAGGGAATAATATGTGTGAGGGTACCCCAGGAGAGTTCCAAATGTGTGTGGGTAGAATATATATCCCACGGGGGTAAAATTGAAAAAAGGTGAAAAAATTTTTTCTTTGGACTTAGTCATTTTTTCAGCGTTTATCAGACTTTCAGATAGGAGAAATGTCAGTGAGCGTTCCGATTTCAGTTCCAGAGCGATTCGCCCGATGAGTCCTTCATATTTAGTCGTTTTCAGCCAATTTTCTGAATTTTTGAAAATTTCACTTTTTTGTGAAAATATCCACTAAATGAGGGAATATGTGTGAGGGTACCCCAGGAGAGTTCCAAATGTGTGTGGGTAGAAGATATATCCCACGGGGGTAAAATTGAAAAAAGTTTAAAAAAATTTTTTTTTGGACTTAGTCATTTTTCCGGCGTTAATCAGACTTTCAATTAGGGGAAATGTCAGTGAGCGTTCCGATTTCAGTTCCAGAGCGATTCGCCCGATGAGTCCTTCATATTGAGTCGTTTTCAGCCAATTTTCAGAATTTTTGAAAATTTCACTTTTTTGTGAAAATATCCACTAAATGAGGGAATAATATGTGTGAGGGTACCCCAGGAGAGTTCCAAATGTGTGTGGGTAGAATATATATCCCACGGGGGTAAAATTGAAAAAAGTTGAAAAAAAATTTTTTTTGGACTTAGTCATTTTTTCAGCGTTTATCAGACTTTCAGATAGGGGAAATGTCAGTGAGCGTTCCAATTTCAGTTCCAGAGCGATTCGCCCGATGAGTCCTTCATATTTAGTCGTTTTCAGCCAATTTTCTGAATTTTTGAAAATTTCACTTTTTTGTGAAAATATCCACTAAATGAGAGAATAATATGTGTGAGGGTACCCCAGGAGAGTTCCAAATGTGTGTGGGTAGAATATATATCCCACGGGGGTAAAATTGAAAAAAGATGAAAAAAAAATTTTTTTGACTTAGTCATTTTTCCGGCGTTTATCAGACTTTCAGATAGGGGAAATGTCAGTGAGCGTTCCGATTTCAGTTCCAGAGCGATTCGCCCGATGAGTCCTTCATATTTAGTCGTTTTCAGCCAATTTTCAGAATTTTTGAAAATTTCACTTTTTTGTGAAAATATCCACTAAATGAGGGAATAATATGTGTGAGGGTACCCCAGGAGAGTTCCAAACGTGTGTGGGTAGAATATATATCCCACGGGGGTAAAATTGAAAAAAAGTGAAAAAAAATTTTGTTTTGGACTTAGTCATTTTTTCAGCGTTTATCAGACTTTCAGATAGGGGAAATGTCAGTGAGCATTCCAATTTCAGTTCCAGAGCGATTCGCCCGATGAGTCGTTCATGTTTAGTCGTTTTCAGCCAATTTTCAGAATTTTTGAAAATTTCACTTTTTTGTGAAAATATCCACTAAATGAGGGAATAATATGTGTGAGGGTACCCCAGGAGAGTTCCAAATGTGTGTGGGTAGAATATATATCCCACGGGGGTAAAATTGAAAAAACGTGAAAAATTTTTTTTTGGGACTTAGTCATTTTTCCGGCTTTTATCAGACTTTCAGATAGGGGAAATGTCAGTAAGCGTTCCGATTTCAGTTCCAGAGCGATTCGCCCAATGAGTCCTTCATATTTAGTCATTTTCAGCCAATTTTTAGAATTTTTGAAAATTTCACTTTTTTGTGAAAATATCCACTAAATGAGGGAATAATATGTGTGAGGGTACCCCAGGAGAGTTCCAAATGTGTGTGGGTAGAATAAATATCCCACGGGGGTAAAATTCAAAAAAGTTTAAAAAATTTTTTTTAGACTTAGTCATTTTTCCGGCGTTCATCAGACTTTCAGATAGGGGAAATGTCAGTGAGCGTTTCGATGTCAGTTCCAGAGCGATTCGCCCGATGAGTCATTCATATTTAGTCATTTTCAGCCAATTTTCAGAATTTTTGAAAATTTCACTTTTTTGTGAAAATATCCACTAAATGAGGGAATAATATGTGTGAGGGTACCCCAGGAGAGTTCCAAATGTGTGTGGGTAGAATATATATCCCACGGGGGTAAAATTGAAAAAAGTTTAAAAATTTTTTTTTTAGATTTAGCCATTTTTCCGGCTTTTATCAGACTTTCAGATAGGGGAAATGTCAGTGAGCGTTCCAATTTCAGTTCCAGAGCGATTCGCCCGATGAGTCCTTCATATTTAGTCGTTTTCAGCCAATTTTATGAATTTTTGAAAATTTCACTTTTTTGTGAAAATATCCACTAAATGAGGGAATAATATGTGTGAGGGTACCCCAGGAGAGTTCCAAATGTGTGTGGGTAGAATATATATCCCACGGGGGTAAAATTGAAAAAAGGTGAAAAAATTTTTTCTTTGGACTTAGTCATTTTTTCAGCGTTTATCAGACTTTCAGATAGGAGAAATGTCAGTGAGCGTTCCGATTTCAGTTCCAGAGCGATTCGCCCGATGAGTCCTTCATATTTAGTCGTTTTCAGCCAATTTTCTGAATTTTTGAAAATTTCACTTTTTTGTGAAAATATCCACTAAATGAGGGAATATGTGTGAGGGTACCCCAGGAGAGTTCCAAATGTGTGTGGGTAGAAGATATATCCCACGGGGGTAAAATTGAAAAAAGTTTAAAAAAATTTTTTTTTGGACTTAGTCATTTTTCCGGCGTTAATCAGACTTTCAATTAGGGGAAATGTCAGTGAGCGTTCCGATTTCAGTTCCAGAGCGATTCGCCCGATGAGTCCTTCATATTGAGTCGTTTTCAGCCAATTTTCAGAATTTTTGAAAATTTCACTTTTTTGTGAAAATATCCACTAAATGAGGGAATAATATGTGTGAGGGTACCCCAGGAGAGTTCCAAATGTGTGTGGGTAGAATATATATCCCACGGGGGTAAAATTGAAAAAAGTTGAAAAAAAATTTTTTTTGGACTTAGTCATTTTTTCAGCGTTTATCAGACTTTCAGATAGGGGAAATGTCAGTGAGCGTTCCAATTTCAGTTCCAGAGCGATTCGCCCGATGAGTCCTTCATATTTAGTCGTTTTCAGCCAATTTTCTGAATTTTTGAAAATTTCACTTTTTTGTGAAAATATCCACTAAATGAGAGAATAATATGTGTGAGGGTACCCCAGGAGAGTTCCAAATGTGTGTGGGTAGAATATATATCCCACGGGGGTAAAATTGAAAAAAGATGAAAAAAAAATTTTTTTGACTTAGTCATTTTTCCGGCGTTTATCAGACTTTCAGATAGGGGAAATGTCAGTGAGCGTTCCGATTTCAGTTCCAGAGCGATTCGCCCGATGAGTCCTTCATATTTAGTCGTTTTCAGCCAATTTTCAGAATTTTTGAAAATTTCACTTTTTTGTGAAAATATCCACTAAATGAGGGAATAATATGTGTGAGGGTACCCCAGGAGAGTTCCAAACGTGTGTGGGTAGAATATATATCCCACGGGGGTAAAATTGAAAAAAAGTGAAAAAAAATTTTGTTTTGGACTTAGTCATTTTTTCAGCGTTTATCAGACTTTCAGATAGGGGAAATGTCAGTGAGCATTCCAATTTCAGTTCCAGAGCGATTCGCCCGATGAGTCGTTCATGTTTAGTCGTTTTCAGCCAATTTTCAGAATTTTTGAAAATTTCACTTTTTTGTGAAAATATCCACTAAATGAGGGAATAATATGTGTGAGGGTACCCCAGGAGAGTTCCAAATGTGTGTGGGTAGAATATATATCCCACGGTGGTAAAATTGAAAAAAGATGAAAAAATTTTTTTTTGGACTTAGTCATTTTTCCGGCGTTTATCAGACTTTCAGATAGGGGAAATGTCAGTGAGCGTTCCGATTTCAGTTCCAGAGCGATTCGCCCGATGAGTCCTTCATATTTAGTCGTTTTCAGCCAATTTTCAGAATTTTTGAAAATTTCACTTTTTTGTGAAAATATCCACTAAATGAGGGAATAATATGTGTGAGGGTACCCCAGGAGAGCTTCAAATGTGTGTGGGTAGAATATATCCAACGGGGGTAAAATTGAAAAAAGTTGAAAAAAAATTTTTGTTGGACTTAGTCATTTTTCCGGCGTTTAGAAGACTTTCACATAGGAGAAATGTCAGTGAGCGTTCCGATTTCAGTTCCAGAGCGATTCGCCGATCAGTCCTTCATATTTAGTCGTTTTCAGCCAATTTTCAGAATTTTGAAAATTTCACTTTTTTGTGAAAATATCCACTAAATGAGGGAATAATATGTGTGAGGGTACCCCAGGAGAGTTCCAAATGTGTGTGGGTAGAATATATATCCCACGGTGGTAAAATTGAAAAAAGATGAAAACATTTTTTTTTTGACTTAGTCATTTTTCCGGCGTTTATCAGACTTTCAGATAGGGGAAATGTCAGTGAGCGTTCCGATTTCAGTTCCAGAGCGATTCGCCCGATGAGTCCTTCATATTTAGTCGTTTTCAGCCAATTTTCAGAATTTTTGAAAATTTCACTTTTTTGTGAAAATATCCACTAAATGAGGGAATAATATGTGTGAGGGTACCCCAGCAGAGTTACAAATGTGTGTGGGTAGAATATATATCCCACGGGGGTAAAATTGAAAAAAGTTTAAAAAAAATTTTTTTTGGACTTAGTCATTTTTTCAACGTTTATCAGAATTTCAGATAGGGGAAATGTCAGTGAGCATTCCATTTTCAGTTCCAGAGCGATTTGCCCGATGAGTCCATCATATTTAGTCGTTTTCAGCCAATTTTCAGAATTTTTGAAAATTTCACTTTTTTGTGAAAATATCCACTAAATGAGGGAATAATATGTGTGAGGGTACCCCAGCAGAGTTACAAATGTGTGTGGGTAGAATATATATCCCACGGGGGTAAAATTGAAAAAAGTTGAAAAAAAATTTTTTTTGGACTTAGTCATTTTTTCAGCGTTTATCAGAATTTCAGATAGGGGAAATGTCAGTGAGCATTCCATTTTAAGTTCCAGAGTGATTTGCCCGATGAGTCCTTCATATTTAGTCGTTTTCAGCCAATTTTCTGAATTTTTGAAAATTTCACTTTTTTGTGAAAATATCCACTAAATGAGAGAATAATATGTGTGAGGGTACCCCAGGAGAGTTCCAAATGTGTGTGGGTAGAATATATATCCCACGGGGGTAAAATTGAAAAAAGATGAAAAAAAAATTTTTTTGACTTAGTCATTTTTCCGGCGTTTATCAGACTTTCAGATAGGGGAAATGTCAGTGAGCGTTCCGATTTCAGTTCCAGAGCGATTCGCCCGATGAGTCCTTCATATTTAGTCGTTTTCAGCCAATTTTCAGAATTTTTGAAAATTTCACTTTTTTGTGAAAATATCCACTAAATGAGGGAATAATATGTGTGAGGGTACCCCAGGAGAGTTCCAAACGTGTGTGGGTAGAATATATATCCCACGGGGGTAAAATTGAAAAAAAGTGAAAAAAAATTTTGTTTTGGACTTAGTCATTTTTTCAGCGTTTATCAGACTTTCAGATAGGGGAAATGTCAGTGAGCATTCCAATTTCAGTTCCAGAGCGATTCGCCCGATGAGTCGTTCATGTTTAGTCGTTTTCAGCCAATTTTCAGAATTTTTGAAAATTTCACTTTTTTGTGAAAATATCCACTAAATGAGGGAATAATATGTGTGAGGGTACCCCAGGAGAGTTCCAAATGTGTGTGGGTAGAATATATATCCCACGGTGGTAAAATTGAAAAAAGATGAAAAAATTTTTTTTTGGATTTAGTCATTTTTCCGGCGTTTATCAGACTTTCAGATAGGGGAAATGTCAGTGAGCGTTCCGATTTCAGTTCCAGAGCGATTCGCCCGATGAGTCCTTCATATTTAGTCGTTTTCAGCCAATTTTCAGAATTTTTGAAAATTTCACTTTTTTGTGAAAATATCCACTAAATGAGGGAATAATATGTGTGAGGGTACCCCAGGAGAGCTTCAAATGTGTGTGGGTAGAATATATCCAACGGGGGTAAAATTGAAAAAAGTTGAAAAAAAATTTTTGTTGGACTTAGTCATTTTTCCGGCGTTTAGAAGACTTTCACATAGGAGAAATGTCAGTGAGCGTTCCGATTTCAGTTCCAGAGCGATTCGCCGATCAGTCCTTCATATTTAGTCGTTTTCAGCCAATTTTCAGAATTTTGAAAATTTCACTTTTTTGTGAAAATATCCACTAAATGAGGGAATAATATGTGTGAGGGTACCCCAGGAGAGTTCCAAATGTGTGTGGGTAGAATATATATCCCACGGTGGTAAAATTGAAAAAAGATGAAAACATTTTTTTTTTGACTTAGTCATTTTTCCGGCGTTTATCAGACTTTCAGATATTGGAAATGTCAGTGAGCGTTCCGATTTCAGTTCCAGAGCGATTCGCCCGATGAGTCCTTCATATTTAGTCGTTTTCAGCCAATTTTCAGAATTTTTGAAAATTTCACTTTTTTGTGAAAATATCCACTAAATGAGGGAATAATATGTGTGAGGGTACCCCAGCAGAGTTACAAATGTGTGTGGGTAGAATATATATCCCACGGGGGTAAAATTGAAAAAAGTTGAAAAAAATTTTTTGTTGGACTTAGTCATTTTTCCGGCGTTTAGAAGACTTTCATATAGGAGAAATGTCAGTGAGCATTCCGATTTCAGTTCCAGAGCGATTTGCCCGATGAGTCCATCATATTTAGTCGTTTTCAGCCAATTTTCAGAATTTTTGAAAATTTCACTTTTTTGTGAAAATATCCACTAAATGAGGGAATAATATGTGTGAGGGTACCCCAGCAGAGTTACAAATGTGTGTGGGTAGAATATATCCAACGGGGATAAAATTGAAAAAAGGTGAAGAAAATTTTTTTTGGACTTAGTCATTTTTCCGGCGTTTATCAGACTTTCAGATAAGAGAAATGTCAGTGAGCGTTCCGATTTCAGTTCCAGAGCGACTCGCCGATCAGTCCTTCATATTTAGTCGTTTTCAGCCAATTTTCAGAATTTTGAAAATTTCACTTTTTTGTGAAAATATCCACTAAATGAGGGAATAATATGTGTGAGGGTACCCCAGGAGAGTTCCAAATGTGTGTGGGTAGAATATATATCCCACGGGGGTAAAATTGAAAAAAAGTGAAAAAAAAATTTGTTTTGGACTTAGTCATTTTTTCAGCGTTTATCAGACTTTCAGATAGGGGAAATGTCATTGAGCATTCCAATTTCAGTTCCAGAGCGATTCGCCCGATGAGTCGTTCATGTTTAGTCGTTTTCAGCCAATTTTCAGAATTTTTGAAAATTTCACTTTTTTGTGAAAATATCCACTAAATGAGGGAATAATATGTGTGAGGGTACCCCAGGAGAGTTCCAAATGTGTGTGGGTAGAATATATATCCCACGGGGGTAAAATTGAAAAAAGTTGAAAAAAATTTTTTGTTGGACTTAGTCATTTTTCCGGCGTTTAGAAGACTTTCAGATAGGGGAAATGTCAGTGAGCGTTCCAATTTCAGTTCCAGAGCGATTCGCCCGATGAGTCCTTCATATTTAGTCGTTTTCAGCCAGTTTTCTGAATTTTTGAAAATTTCACTTTTTTTGTGAAAATATCCACTAAATGAGGGAATAATATGTGTGAGGGTACCCCAGCAGAGTTACAAATGTGTGTGGGTAGAATATATATCCCACGGGGGTAAAATTGAAAAAAGTTGAAAAAAATTTTTTGTTGGACTTAGTCATTTTTCCGGCGTTTAGAAGACTTTCAGATAGGAGAAATGTCAGTGAGCGTTCCGATTTCAGTTCCAGAGCGATTCGCCCGATGAGTCCTTCATATTTAGTCGTTTTCAGCCAATTTTCAGAATTTTTGAAAATTTCACTTTTTTGTGAAAATATCCACTAAATGAGGGAATAATATGTGTGAGGGTACCCCAGCAGAGTTACAAATGTGTGTGGGTAGAATATATATCCCACGGGGGTAAAATTGAAAAAAGTTTAAAAAAAATTTTTTTTGGACTTAGTCATTTTTTCAGCGTTTATCAGAATTTCAGATAGGGGAAATGTCAGTGAGCATTCCATTTTCAGTTCCAGAGCGATTTGCCCGATGAGTCCATCATATTTAGTCGTTTTCAGCCAATATTCAGAATTTTTGAAAATTTCACTTTTTTGTGAAAATATCCACTAAATGAGGGAATAATATGTGTGAGGGTACCCCAGGAGAGTTCCAAATGTGTGTGGGTAGAAAATATATCCCACGGGGGTAAAATTGAAAAAAGTTCAAAAAATTTTTTTTTTTCGACTTAGTCATTTTTCCGGCGTTTATCAGACTTTCAGATAGGGGAAATGTCAGTGAGCGTTCCGATTTCAGTTCCAGAGCGATTCGCCCGATGAGTCCTTCATATTTAGTCGTTTTCAGCCAATTTTCTGAATTTTTGAAAATTTCACATTTTTGTGAAAATATCCACTAAATGAGGGAATAATATGTGTGAGGGTACCCCAGGAGAGTTCCAAATGTGTGTGGGTAGAAGATATATCCCACGGGGGTAAAATTGAAAAAAGTTGAAAATTTTTTTTTTTTTCGACTTAGTCATTTTTCCGGCGTTTATCAGACTTTCAGATAGGAGAAATGTCAGTGAGCGTTCCGATTTCAGTTCCAGAGCGATTCGCCGATGAGTCCATCATATTTATTCGTTTTCAGCCAATTTTCAGAATTTTGAAAATTTCACTTTTTTGTGAAAATATCCACTAAATGAGGGAATAATATGTGTGAGGGTACCCCAGGAGAGTTCCAAATGTGTGTGGATAGAATATATATCCCACGGGGGTAAAATTGAAAAAAGTTGAAAAAAATTTTTTGTTGGACTTAGTCATTTTTCCGGCGTTTAGAAGACTTTCAGATAGGGGAAATGTCAGTGAGCGTTCCAATTTCAGTTCCAGAGCGATTCGCCCGATGAGTCCTTCATATTTAGTCGTTTTCAGCCAATTTTCTGAATTTTTGAAAATTTCACTTTTTTTGTGAAAATATCCACTAAATGAGGGAATAATATGTGTGAGGGTACCCCAGCAGAGTTACAAATGTGTGTGGGTAGAATATATATCCCACGGGGGTAAAATTGAAAAAAGTTGAAAAAAATTTTTTGTTGGACTTAGTCATTTTTCCGGCGTTTAGAAGACTTTCAGATAGGAGAAATGTCAGTGAGCGTTCCGATTTCAGTTCCAGAGCGATTCACCGATCAGTCCTTCATATTTAGTCGTTATCAGCCAATTTTCAGAATTTTGAAAATTTCACTTTTTTGTGAAAATATCCACTAAATGAGGGAATAATATGTGTGAGGGTACCCCAGGAGAGTTCCAAATGTGTGTGGGTAGAATATATATAACACGGGGGTAAAATTGAAAAAAAGTGAAAAAAAATTTTGTTTTGGACTTAGTCATTTTTTCAGCGTTTATCAGACTTTCAGATAGGGGAAATGTCAGTGAGCATTCCATTTTCAGTTCCAGAGCGATTCGCCCGATGAGTCCTTCATGTTTAGTCGTTTTCAGCCAATTTTCAGAATTTTTGAAAATTTCACTTTTTTGTGAAAATATCCACTAAATGAGGGAATAATATGTGTGAGGGTACCCCAGGAGAGTTCCAAATGTGTGTGGGTAGAATATATATCCCACGGGGGTAAAATTGAAAAAAGTTTAAAAAATTTTTTTTAGACTTAGTCATTTTTCCGGCGTTTATCAGACTTTCAGATAGGGGAAATGTCAGTGAGCGTTCCAATTTCAGTTCCAGAGCGATTCGCCCGATGAGTCCTTCATATTTAGTCGTTTTCAGCCAATTTTCTGAATTTTTGAAAATTTCACATTTTTGTGAAAATATCCACTAAATGAGGGAATAATATGTGTGAGGGTACCCCAGGAGAGTTCCAAATGTGTGTGGGTAGAAGATATATCCCACGGGGGTAAAATTGAAAAAAGTTGAAAATTTTTTTTTTTTTCGACTTAGTCATTTTTCCGGCGTTTATCAGACTTTCAGATAGGAGAAATGTCAGTGAGCGTTCCGATTTCAGTTCCAGAGCGATTCGCCGATGAGTCCATCATATTTATTCGTTTTCAGCCAATTTTCAGAATTTTGAAAATTTCACTTTTTTGTGAAAATATCCACTAAATGAGGGAATAATATGTGTGAGGGTACCCCAGGAGAGTTCCAAATGTGTGTGGATAGAATATATATCCCACGGGGGTAAAATTGAAAAAAGTTGAAAAAAATTTTTTGTTGGACTTAGTCATTTTTCCGGCGTTTAGAAGACTTTCAGATAGGGGAAATGTCAGTGAGCGTTCCAATTTCAGTTCCAGAGCGATTCGCCCGATGAGTCCTTCATATTTAGTCGTTTTCAGCCAATTTTCTGAATTTTTGAAAATTTCACTTTTTTTGTGAAAATATCCACTAAATGAGGGAATAATATGTGTGAGGGTACCCCAGCAGAGTTACAAATGTGTGTGGGTAGAATATATATCCCACGGGGGTAAAATTGAAAAAAGTTGAAAAAAATTTTTTGTTGGACTTAGTCATTTTTCCGGCGTTTAGAAGACTTTCAGATAGGAGAAATGTCAGTGAGCGTTCCGATTTCAGTTCCAGAGCGATTCACCGATCAGTCCTTCATATTTAGTCGTTATCAGCCAATTTTCAGAATTTTGAAAATTTCACTTTTTTGTGAAAATATCCACTAAATGAGGGAATAATATGTGTGAGGGTACCCCAGGAGAGTTCCAAATGTGTGTGGGTAGAATATATATAACACGGGGGTAAAATTGAAAAAAAGTGAAAAAAAATTTTGTTTTGGACTTAGTCATTTTTTCAGCGTTTATCAGACTTTCAGATAGGGGAAATGTCAGTGAGCATTCCATTTTCAGTTCCAGAGCGATTCGCCCGATGAGTCCTTCATGTTTAGTCGTTTTCAGCCAATTTTCAGAATTTTTGAAAATTTCACTTTTTTGTGAAAATATCCACTAAATGAGGGAATAATATGTGTGAGGGTACCCCAGGAGAGTTCCAAATGTGTGTGGGTAGAATATATATCCCACGGTGGTAAAATTGAAAAAAGATGAAAAAATTTTTTTTTTGACTTAGTCATTTTTCCGGCGTTTATCAGACTTTTAGATAGGGGAAATGTCAGTGAGCGTTCCGATTTCAGTTCCAGAGCGATTC
This sequence comes from Phyllobates terribilis, assembly GCF_046119375.1. Classification (NCBI taxonomy): domain Eukaryota; kingdom Metazoa; phylum Chordata; class Amphibia; order Anura; family Dendrobatidae; genus Phyllobates; species Phyllobates terribilis. The sequence goes on along the minus strand of NW_027362838.1, from coordinate 5,118,285 downwards.
GCCCGATGAGTCCTTCATATATAGTGGTTTTCAGCCAATTTTCAGAATTTTTGAAAATTTCACTTTTTTGTGAAAATATCCACTAAATGACGGAATAATATGTGTGAGGGTACCCCAGGAGAGTTCCAAATGTGTGTGGGTAGAATATATATCCCACGGGGGTAAAATTGAAAAAAGGTGAAAAAAATTTCTTTTAGATTTAGTCATTTTTTCAGCGTTTATCAGACTTTCAGATAGGGGAAATGTCAGTGAGCGTTCCAATTTCAGTTCCAGAGCGATTTGCCCGATGAGTCCTTCATATTTAGTCGTTTTCAGCCAATTTTCAGAATTTTTGAAAATTTCACTTTTTTGTGAAAATATCCACTAAATGAGGGAATAATATGTGTGAGGGTACCCCAGGAGAGTTCCAAATGTGTGTGGGTAGAATATATATCCCACGGGGGTAAAATTGAAAAAAGTTTAAAAATTTTTTTTTTAGATTTAGTCATTTTTCCGGCGTTTATCAGACTTTCAGATAGGGGAAATGTCAGTGAGCGTTCCAATTTCAGTTCCAGAGCGATTTGCCCGATGAGTCCTTCATGTTTAGTCGTTTTCAGCCAATTTTCAGAATTTTTGAAAATTTCACTTTTTTGTGAAAATATCCACTAAATGAGGGAATAATATGTGTGAGGGTACCCCAGGAGAGTTCCAAATGTGTGTGGGTAGAATATATATCCCACGGTGGTAAAATTGAAAAAAGATGAAAAAATTTTTTTTTTGACTTAGTCATTTTTCCGGCGTTTATCAGACTTTTAGATAGGGGAAATGTCAGTGAGCGTTCCGATTTCAGTTCCAGAGCGATTCGCCCGATGAGTCCTTCATATTTAGTCGTTTTCAGCCAATTTTCAGAATTTTTGAAAATTTCACATTTTTGGAAAAATATCCACTAAATGAGGGAATAATATGTGTGAGGGTACCCCAGGAGAGTTCCAAATGTGTGTGGGTAGAATATATATCCCACGGGGGTAAAATTGAAAAAAGTTGAAAAAAAATTTTTGTTGGACTTAGTCATTTTTCCGGCGTTTAGAAGACTTTCAGATAGGGGAAATGTCAGTGAGCGTTCCGATTTCAGTTCCAGAGCGATTCGCCCGATGAGTACTTCATATTTAGTCGTTTTCAGCCAATTTTCTGAATTTTTGAAAATTTCACTTTTTTGTGAAAATATCCACTAAATGAGGGAATAATATGTGTGAGGGTACCCCAGGAGAGTTCCAAATGTGTGTGGGTAGAATATATATCCCACGGGGGTAAAATTGAAAAAAGGTGAAAAATTTTTATTTTTGACTTAGTCATTTTTTCAGCGTTTATCAGACTTTCAGATAGGGGAAATGTCAGTGAGCGTTCCGATTTCAGTTCCAGAGCGATTCGCCCGATGAGTCCTTCATATATAGTGGTTTTCAGCCAATTTTCAGAATTTTTGAAAATTTCACTTTTTTGTGAAAATATCCACTAAATGACGGAATAATATGTGTGAGGGTACCCCAGGAGAGTTCCAAATGTGTGTGGGTAGAATATATATCCCACGGGGGTAAAATTGAAAAAAGGTGAAAAAAATTTCTTTTAGATTTAGTCATTTTTTCAGCGTTTATCAGACTTTCAGATAGGGGAAATGTCAGTGAGCGTTCCAATTTCAGTTCCAGAGCGATTTGCCCGATGAGTCCTTCATATTTAGTCGTTTTCAGCCAATTTTCAGAATTTTTGAAAATTTCACTTTTTTGTGAAAATATCCACTAAATGAGGGAATAATATGTGTGAGGGTACCCCAGGAGAGTTCCAAATGTGTGTGGGTAGAATATATATCCCACGGGGGTAAAATTGAAAAAAGTTTAAAAATTTTTTTTTTAGATTTAGTCATTTTTCCGGCGTTTATCAGACTTTCAGATAGGGGAAATGTCAGTGAGCGTTCCAATTTCAGTTCCAGAGCGATTTGCCCGATGAGTCCTTCATATTTAGTCGTTTTCAGCCAATTTTCTGAATTTTTGTAAATTTCACTTTTTTGTGAAAATATCCACTAAATGAGGGAATAATATGTGTGAGGGTACCCCAGGAGAGTTCCAAATGTGTGTGGGTAGAATATATATCCCACGGGGGTAAAATTGAAAAAAGGTGAAAAAAAATTTTTTTTGGACTTAGTCATTTTTTCAGCGTTTATCAGACTTTCAGATAGGGGAAATGTCAGTGAGCATTCCAATTTCAGTTCCAGAGCGATTCGCCCGATGAGTCCTTCATATTTAGTCGTTTTCAGCCAATTTTCTGAATTTTTGAAAATTTCACTTTTTTGTGAAAATATCCACTAAATGAGGGAATAATATGTGTGAGGGTACCCCAGGAGAGTTCCAAATGTGTGTGGGTAGAATATATATCCCACGGGGGTAAAATTGAAAAAAGTTTAAAAAAATTTCTTTTAGATTTAGTCATTTTTCCGGCGTTTATCAGACTTTCAGATAGGGGAAATGTCAGTGAGCGTTCCAATTTCAGTTCCAGAGCGATTCGCCCGATGAGTCCTTCATATTTAGTCGTTTTCAGCCAATTTTCTGAATTTTTGAAAATTTCACTTTTTTTGTGAAAATATCCACTAAATGAGGGAATAATATGTGTGAGGGTACCCCAGCAGAGTTACAAATGTGTGTGGGTAGAATATATATCCCACGGGGGTAAAATTGAAAAAAGTTGAAAAAAATTTTTTGTTGGACTTAGTCATTTTTCCGGCGTTTAGAAGACTTTCAGATAGGGGAAATGTCAGTGAGCGTTCCGATTTCAGTTCCAGAGCGATTCGCCCGATGAGTCCTTCATATTTAGTCGTTTTCAGCCAATTTTCTGAATTTTTGAAAATTTCACTTTTTTGTGAAAATATCCACTAAATGAGGGAATAATATGTGTGAGGGTACCCCAGGAGAGTTCCAAATGTGTGTGGGTAGAATATATATCCCACGGGGGTAAAATTGAAAAAAGTTTAAAAAAATTTCTTTTAGATTTAGTCATTTTTCCGGCGTTTATCAGACTTTCAGATAGGGGAAATGTCAGTGAGCGTTCCAATTTCAGTTCCAGAGCGATTTGCCCGATGAGTCCTTCATATTTAGTCGTTTTCAGCCAATTTTCTGAATTTTTGAAAATTTCACTTTTTTGTGAAAATATCCACTAAATGAGGGAATAATATGTGTGAGGGTACCCCAGGAGAGTTCCAAATGTGTGTGGGTAGAATATATATCCCACGGGGATAAAATTGAAAAAAGTTTAAAAAAATTTCTTTTAGATTTAGTCATTTTTCCGGCGTTTATCAGACTTTCAGATAGGGGAAATGTCAGTGAGCGTTCCAATTTCAGTTCCAGAGCGATTTGCCCGATGAGTCCTTCATATTTAGTCGTTTTCAGCCAATTTTCTGAATTTTTGAAAATTTCACTTTTTTGTGAAAATATCCACTAAATGAGGGAATAATATGTGTGAGGGTACCCCAGGAGAGTTCCAAATGTGTGTGGGTAGAATATATATCCCACGGTGGTAAAATTGAAAAAAGGTGAAAAAATTTTTTTTTTGGACTTAGTCATTTTTCCGGCGTTTATCAGACTTTCAGATAGGGGAAATGTCAGTGAGCGTTCCGATTTCAGTTCCAGAGCGATTCGCCCGATGAGTCCTTCATATATAGTCGTTTTCAGCCAATTTTCAGAATTTTTGAAAATTTCACTTTTTTGTGAACATATCCACTAAATGAGGGAATAATATGTGTGAGGGTACCCCAGGAGAGTTCCAAATGTGTGTGGGTAGAATATATATCCCACGGGGGTAAAATTGAAAAAAGGTGAAAAAAAATTTTTTTTGGACTTAGTCATTTTTTCAGCGTTTATCAGACTTTCAGATAGGGGAAATGTCAGTGAGCATTCCAATTTCAGTTCCAGAGCGATTCGCCCGATGAGTCCTTCATATTTAGTCGTTTTCAGCCAATTTTCTGAATTTTTGAAAATTTCACTTTTTTGTGAAAATATCCACTAAATGAGGGAATAATATGTGTGAGGGTACCGCAGGAGAGTTCCAAATGTGTGTGGGTAGAATATATATCCCACGGTGGTAAAATTGAAAAAAGGTGAAAAAATTTTTTTTGGACTTAGTCATTTTTCCGGCGTTTATCAGACTTTCAGATAGTGGAAATGTCAGTGAGCGTTCCGATTTCAGTTCCAGAGCGATTTGCCCGATGAGTCATTCATATTTAGTCATTTTCAGACAATTTTCAGAATTTTTGAAAATTTCACTTTTTTCTGAAAATATCCACTAAATGAGGGAATAATATGTGTGAGGGTACCCCAGGAGAGTTCCAAATGTGTGTGGGTAGAATATATATCCCACGGGGGTAAAATTGAAAAAAGTTTAAAAATTTTTTTTTTAGATTTAGCCATTTTTCCGGCTTTTATCAGACTTTCAGATAGGGGAAATGTCAGTGAGCATTCCAATTTCAGTTCCAGAGCGATTCGCCCGATGAGTCCTTCATATTTAGTCGTTTTCAGCCAATTTTCTGAATTTTTGAAAATTTCACTTTTTTGTGAAAATATCCACTAAATGAGGGAATAATATGTGTGAGGGTACCGCAGGAGAGTTCCAAATGTGTGTGGGTAGAATATATATCCCACGGTGGTAAAATTGAAAAAAGGTGAAAAAATTTTTTTTTTGGACTTAGTCATTTTTCCGGCGTTTATCAGACTTTCAGATAGGGGAAATGTCAGTGAGCGTTCCGATTTCAGTTCCAGAGCGATTTGCCCGATGAGTCCTTCATATTTAGTCGTTTTCAGCCAATTTTCAGAATTTTGAAAATTTCACTTTTTTGTGAAAATATCCACTAAATGAGGGAATAATATGTGTGAGGGTTCCCCAGGAGAGTTCCAAATGTGTGTGGGTAGAATAAATATCCCACGGGGGTAAAATTCAAAAAAGTTTAAAAATTTTTTTTTAGACTTAGTCATTTTTCCGACGTTTATCAGACTTTCAGATAGGGGAAATGTCAGTGAGCGTTCCGATTTCAGTTCCAGAGCGATTCGGCCGATGAGTCATTCATATTTAGTCATTTTCAGCCAATTTTCAGAATTTTTGAAAATTTCACTTTTTTGTGAAAATATCCACTAAATGAGGGAATAATATGTGTGAGGGTACCCCAGGAGAGTTCCAAATGTGTGTGGGTAGAATATATATCCCACGGGGGTAAAATTGAAAAAAGTTTAAAAATTTTTTTTTTAGATTTAGCCATTTTTCCGGCTTTTATCAGACTTTCATATAGGGGAAATGTCAGTGAGCGTTCCAATTTCAGTTCCAGAGCGATTCGCCCGATGAGTCCTTCATATTTAGTCGTTTTCAGCCAATTTTATGAATTTTTGAAAATTTCACTTTTTTGTGAAAATATCCACTAAATGAGGGAATAATATGTGTGAGGGTACCCCAGGAGAGTTCCAAATGTGTGTGGGTAGAACATATATCCCACGGGGGTAAAATTGAAAAAATTTGAAAAAAATTTTTTGTTGGACTTAGTCATTTTTCCGGCGTTTAGAAGACTTTCAGATAGGGGAAATGTCAGTGAGTATTCCAATTTCAGTTCCAGAGCGTTTCGCCCCGATGAGTCCTTCATATTTAGTCGTTTTCAGCCAATTTTCAGAATTTTTGAAAATTTCACTTTTTTGTGAAAATATCCACTAAATGAGGGAATAATGTGTGTGAGGGTACCCCAGGAGAGTTCCAAATGTGTGTGGGTAGAATATATATCCCACGGGGGTAAAATTGAAAAAAGGTGAAAAAAAATTTTTTGGGGACTTAGTCATTTTTTCAGCGTTTATCAGACATTCAGATAGGGGAAATGTCAGTGAGCATTCCAATTTCAGTTCCAGAGCGATTCGCCCGATGAGTCCTTCATATTTAGTCGTTTTCAGCCAATTTTCAGAATTTTTGAAAATTTCACTTTTTTGTGAAAATATCCACTAAATGAGGGAATAATATGTGTGAGGGTTCCCCAGGAGAGTTCCAAATGTGTGTGGGTAGAATAAATATCCCACGGGGGTAAAATTCAAAAAAGTTTAAAAATTTTTTTTTAGACTTAGTCATTTTTCCGACGTTTATCAGACTTTCAGATAGGGGAAATGTCAGTGAGCGTTCCGATTTCAGTTCCAGAGCGATTCGGCCGATGAGTCATTCATATTTAGTCATTTTCAGCCAATTTTCAGAATTTTTGAAAATTTCACTTTTTTGTGAAAATATCCACTAAATGAGGGAATAATATGTGTGAGGGTACCCCAGGAGAGTTCCAAATGTGTGTGGGTAGAATATATATCCCACGGGGGTAAAATTGAAAAAAGTTTAAAAATTTTTTTTTTAGATTTAGCCATTTTTCCGGCTTTTATCAGACTTTCATATAGGGGAAATGTCAGTGAGCGTTCCAATTTCAGTTCCAGAGCGATTCGCCCGATGAGTCCTTCATATTTAGTCGTTTTCAGCCAATTTTATGAATTTTTGAAAATTTCACTTTTTTGTGAAAATATCCACTAAATGAGGGAATAATATGTGTGAGGGTACCCCAGGAGAGTTCCAAATGTGTGTGGGTAGAACATATATCCCACGGGGGTAAAATTGAAAAAATTTGAAAAAAATTTTTTGTTGGACTTAGTCATTTTTCCGGCGTTTAGAAGACTTTCAGATAGGGGAAATGTCAGTGAGTATTCCAATTTCAGTTCCAGAGCGTTTCGCCCCGATGAGTCCTTCATATTTAGTCGTTTTCAGCCAATTTTCAGAATTTTTGAAAATTTCACTTTTTTGTGAAAATATCCACTAAATGAGGGAATAATGTGTGTGAGGGTACCCCAGGAGAGTTCCAAATGTGTGTGGGTAGAATATATATCCCACGGGGGTAAAATTGAAAAAAGGTGAAAAAAAATTTTTTGGGGACTTAGTCATTTTTTCAGCGTTTATCAGACATTCAGATAGGGGAAATGTCAGTGAGCATTCCAATTTCAGTTCCAGAGCGATTCGCCCGATGAGTCCTTCATATTTAGTCGTTTTCAGACAATTTTCTGAATTTTTGAAAATTTCACTTTTTTGTGAAAATATCCACTAAATGAGGGAATAATATGTGTGAGGGTACCCCAGGAGAGTTCCAAATGTGTGTGGGTAGAATATATATCCCACGGGGGTAAAATTGAAAAAAGGTGAAAAAAAATTTTTTTTGGACTTAGTCATTTTTTCAGCGTTTATCAGACTTTCAGATAGGGGAAATGTCAGTGAGCGTTCCGATTTCAGTTCCAGAGCGATTCGCCCGATGAGTCCTTCATATATAGTGGTTTTCAGCCAATTTTCAGAATTTTTGAAAATTTCACTTTTTTGTGAAAATATCCACTAAATGACGGAATAATATGTGTGAGGGTACCCCAGGAGAGTTCCAAATGTGTGTGGGTAGAATATATATCCCACGGGGGTAAAATTGAAAAAAGGTGAAAAAAATTTCTTTTAGATTTAGTCATTTTTTCAGCGTTTATCAGACTTTCAGATAGGGGAAATGTCAGTGAGCGTTCCAATTTCAGTTCCAGAGCGATTTGCCCGATGAGTCCTTCATATTTAGTCGTTTTCAGCCAATTTTCAGAATTTTTGAAAATTTCACTTTTTTGTGAAAATATCCACTAAATGAGGGAATAATATGTGTGAGGGTACCCCAGGAGAGTTCCAAATGTGTGTGGGTAGAATATATATCCCACGGGGGTAAAATTGAAAAAAGTTTAAAAATTTTTTTTTTAGATTTAGTCATTTTTCCGGCGTTTATCAGACTTTCAGATAGGGGAAATGTCAGTGAGCGTTCCAATTTCAGTTCCAGAGCGATTTGCCCGATGAGTCCTTCATATTTAGTCGTTTTCAGCCAATTTTCTGAATTTTTGTAAATTTCACTTTTTTGTGAAAATATCCACTAAATGAGGGAATAATATGTGTGAGGGTACCCCAGGAGAGTTCCAAATGTGTGTGGGTAGAATATATATCCCACGGGGGTAAAATTGAAAAAAGGTGAAAAAAAATTTTTTTTGGACTTAGTCATTTTTTCAGCGTTTATCAGACTTTCAGATAGGGGAAATGTCAGTGAGCATTCCAATTTCAGTTCCAGAGCGATTCGCCCGATGAGTCCTTCATATTTAGTCGTTTTCAGCCAATTTTCTGAATTTTTGAAAATTTCACTTTTTTGTGAAAATATCCACTAAATGAGGGAATAATATGTGTGAGGGTACCCCAGGAGAGTTCCAAATGTGTGTGGGTAGAATATATATCCCACGGGGGTAAAATTGAAAAAAGTTTAAAAAAATTTCTTTTAGATTTAGTCATTTTTCCGGCGTTTATCAGACTTTCAGATAGGGGAAATGTCAGTGAGCGTTCCAATTTCAGTTCCAGAGCGATTCGCCCGATGAGTCCTTCATATTTAGTCGTTTTCAGCCAATTTTCTGAATTTTTGAAAATTTCACTTTTTTTGTGAAAATATCCACTAAATGAGGGAATAATATGTGTGAGGGTACCCCAGCAGAGTTACAAATGTGTGTGGGTAGAATATATATCCCACGGGGGTAAAATTGAAAAAAGTTGAAAAAAATTTTTTGTTGGACTTAGTCATTTTTCCGGCGTTTAGAAGACTTTCAGATAGGGGAAATGTCAGTGAGCGTTCCGATTTCAGTTCCAGAGCGATTCGCCCGATGAGTCCTTCATATTTAGTCGTTTTCAGCCAATTTTCTGAATTTTTGAAAATTTCACTTTTTTGTGAAAATATCCACTAAATGAGGGAATAATATGTGTGAGGGTACCCCAGGAGAGTTCCAAATGTGTGTGGGTAGAATATATATCCCACGGGGGTAAAATTGAAAAAAGTTTAAAAAAATTTCTTTTAGATTTAGTCATTTTTCCGGCGTTTATCAGACTTTCAGATAGGGGAAATGTCAGTGAGCGTTCCAATTTCAGTTCCAGAGCGATTTGCCCGATGAGTCCTTCATATTTAGTCGTTTTCAGCCAATTTTCTGAATTTTTGAAAATTTCACTTTTTTGTGAAAATATCCACTAAATGAGGGAATAATATGTGTGAGGGTACCCCAGGAGAGTTCCAAATGTGTGTGGGTAGAATATATATCCCACGGGGATAAAATTGAAAAAAGTTTAAAAAAATTTCTTTTAGATTTAGTCATTTTTCCGGCGTTTATCAGACTTTCAGATAGGGGAAATGTCAGTGAGCGTTCCAATTTCAGTTCCAGAGCGATTTGCCCGATGAGTCCTTCATATTTAGTCGTTTTCAGCCAATTTTCTGAATTTTTGAAAATTTCACTTTTTTGTGAAAATATCCACTAAATGAGGGAATAATATGTGTGAGGGTACCCCAGGAGAGTTCCAAATGTGTGTGGGTAGAATATATATCCCACGGGGGTAAAATTGAAAAAAGTTTAAAAAAATTTCTTTTAGATTTAGTCATTTTTCCGGCGTTTATCAGACTTTCAGATAGGGGAAATGTCAGTGAGCGTTCCAATTTCAGTTCCAGAGCGATTCGCCCGATGAGTCCTTCATATTTAGTCGTTTTCAGCCAATTTTCTGAATTTTTGAAAATTTCACTTTTTTTGTGAAAATATCCACTAAATGAGGGAATAATATGTGTGAGGGTACCCCAGCAGAGTTACAAATGTGTGTGGGTAGAATATATATCCCACGGGGGTAAAATTGAAAAAAGTTGAAAAAAATTTTTTGTTGGACTTAGTCATTTTTCCGGCGTTTAGAAGACTTTCAGATAGGGGAAATGTCAGTGAGCGTTCCGATTTCAGTTCCAGAGCGATTCGCCCGATGAGTCCTTCATATTTAGTCGTTTTCAGCCAATTTTCTGAATTTTTGAAAATTTCACTTTTTTGTGAAAATATCCACTAAATGAGGGAATAATATGTGTGAGGGTACCCCAGGAGAGTTCCAAATGTGTGTGGGTAGAATATATATCCCACGGGGGTAAAATTGAAAAAAGTTTAAAAAAATTTCTTTTAGATTTAGTCATTTTTCCGGCGTTTATCAGACTTTCAGATAGGGGAAATGTCAGTGAGCGTTCCGATTTCAGTTCCAGAGCGATTTGCCCGATGAGTCCTTCATATTTAGTCGTTTTCAGCCAATTTTCTGAATTTTTGAAAATTTCACTTTTTTGTGAAAATATCCACTAAATGAGGGAATAATATGTGTGAGGGTACCCCAGGAGAGTTCCAAATGTGTGTGGGTAGAATATATATCCCACGGGGGTAAAATTGAAAAAAGTTTAAAAAAATTTCTTTTAGATTTAGTCATTTTTCCGGCGTTTATCAGACTTTCAGATAGGGGAAATGTCAGTGAGCGTTCCAATTTCAGTTCCAGAGCGATTTGCCCGATGAGTCCTTCATATTTAGTCGTTTTCAGCCAATTTTCTGAATTTTTGAAAATTTCACTTTTTTGTGAAAATATCCACTAAATGAGGGAATAATATGTGTGAGGGTACCCCAGGAGAGTTCCAAATGTGTGTGGGTAGAATATATATCACACGGGGGTAAAATTGAAAAAAGTTTAAAAAATTTTTTTTTAGATTTAGTCACTTTTCCGGCGTTTATCAGACTTTCAGATAGGGGAAATGTCAGTGAGCGTTCCAATTTCAGTTCCAGAGCGATTTGCCCGATGAGTCCTTCATATTTAGTCGTTTTCAGCCAATTTTCTGAATTTTTGAAAATTTCACTTTTTTGTGAAAATATCCACTAAATGAGGGAATAATATGTGTGAGGGTACCGCAGGAGAGTTCCAAATGTGTGTGGGTAGAATATATATCCCACGGTGGTAAAATTGAAAAAAGGTGAAAAAATTTTTTTTTTGGACTTAGTCATTTTTCCGGCGTTTATCAGACTTTCAGATAGGGGAAATGTCAGTGAGCGTTCCGATTTCAGTTCCAGAGCGATTCGCCCGATGAGTCCTTCATATATAGTCGTTTTCAGCCAATTTTCAGAATTTTTGAAAATTTCACTTTTTTGTGAACATATCCACTAAATGAGGGAATAATATGTGTGAGGGTACCCCAGGAGAGTTCCAAATGTGTGTGGGTAGAATATATATCCCACGGGGGTAAAATTGAAAAAAGGTGAAAAAAAATTTTTTTTGGACTTAGTCATTTTTTCAGCGTTTATCAGACTTTCAGATAGGGGAAATGTCAGTGAGCATTCCAATTTCAGTTCCAGAGCGATTCGCCCGATGAGTCCTTCATATTTAGTCGTTTTCAGCCAATTTTCTGAATTTTTGAAAATTTCACTTTTTTGTGAAAATATCCACTAAATGAGGGAATAATATGTGTGAGGGTACCGCAGGAGAGTTCCAAATGTGTGTGGGTAGAATATATATCCCACGGTGGTAAAATTGAAAAAAGGTGAAAAAATTTTTTTTGGACTTAGTCATTTTTCCGGCGTTTATCAGACTTTCAGATAGTGGAAATGTCAGTGAGCGTTCCGATTTCAGTTCCAGAGCGATTTGCCCGATGAGTCATTCATATTTAGTCATTTTCAGACAATTTTCAGAATTTTTGAAAATTTCACTTTTTTCTGAAAATATCCACTAAATGAGGGAATAATATGTGTGAGGGTACCCCAGGAGAGTTCCAAATGTGTGTGGGTAGAATATATATCCCACGGGGGTAAAATTGAAAAAAGTTTAAAAATTTTTTTTTTAGATTTAGCCATTTTTCCGGCTTTTATCAGACTTTCAGATAGGGGAAATGTCAGTGAGCATTCCAATTTCAGTTCCAGAGCGATTCGCCCGATGAGTCCTTCATATTTAGTCGTTTTCAGCCAATTTTCTGAATTTTTGAAAATTTCACTTTTTTGTGAAAATATCCACTAAATGAGGGAATAATATGTGTGAGGGTACCGCAGGAGAGTTCCAAATGTGTGTGGGTAGAATATATATCCCACGGTGGTAAAATTGAAAAAAGGTGAAAAAATTTTTTTTTTGGACTTAGTCATTTTTCCGGCGTTTATCAGACTTTCAGATAGGGGAAATGTCAGTGAGCGTTCCGATTTCAGTTCCAGAGCGATTTGCCCGATGAGTCCTTCATATTTAGTCGTTTTCAGCCAATTTTCAGAATTTTGAAAATTTCACTTTTTTGTGAAAATATCCACTAAATGAGGGAATAATATGTGTGAGGGTTCCCCAGGAGAGTTCCAAATGTGTGTGGGTAGAATATATATCCCACGGGGGTAAAATTGAAAAAAGTTTAAAAATTTTTTTTTTAGATTTAGCCATTTTTCCGGCTTTTATCAGACTTTCATATAGGGGAAATGTCAGTGAGCGTTCCAATTTCAGTTCCAGAGCGATTCGCCCGATGAGTCCTTCATATTTAGTCGTTTTCAGCCAATTTTATGAATTTTTGAAAATTTCACTTTTTTGTGAAAATATCCACTAAATGAGGGAATAATATGTGTGAGGGTACCCCAGGAGAGTTCCAAATGTGTGTGGGTAGAACATATATCCCACGGGGGTAAAATTGAAAAAATTTGAAAAAAATTTTTTGTTGGACTTAGTCATTTTTCCGGCGTTTAGAAGACTTTCAGATAGGGGAAATGTCAGTGAGTATTCCAATTTCAGTTCCAGAGCGTTTCGCCCCGATGAGTCCTTCATATTTAGTCGTTTTCAGCCAATTTTCAGAATTTTTGAAAATTTCACTTTTTTGTGAAAATATCCACTAAATGAGGGAATAATGTGTGTGAGGGTACCCCAGGAGAGTTCCAAATGTGTGTGGGTAGAATATATATCCCACGGGGGTAAAATTGAAAAAAGGTGAAAAAAAATTTTTTGGGGACTTAGTCATTTTTTCAGCGTTTATCAGACATTCAGATAGGGGAAATGTCAGTGAGCATTCCAATTTCAGTTCCAGAGCGATTCGCCCGATGAGTCCTTCATATTTAGTCGTTTTCAGCCAATTTTCAGAATTTTTGAAAATTTCACTTTTTTGTGAAAATATCCACTAAATGAGGGAATAATATGTGTGAGGGTTCCCCAGGAGAGTTCCAAATGTGTGTGGGTAGAATAAATATCCCACGGGGGTAAAATTCAAAAAAGTTTAAAAATTTTTTTTTAGACTTAGTCATTTTTCCGACGTTTATCAGACTTTCAGATAGGGGAAATGTCAGTGAGCGTTCCGATTTCAGTTCCAGAGCGATTCGGCCGATGAGTCATTCATATTTAGTCATTTTCAGCCAATTTTCAGAATTTTTGAAAATTTCACTTTTTTGTGAAAATATCCACTAAATGAGGGAATAATATGTGTGAGGGTACCCCAGGAGAGTTCCAAATGTGTGTGGGTAGAATATATATCCCACGGGGGTAAAATTGAAAAAAGTTTAAAAATTTTTTTTTTAGATTTAGCCATTTTTCCGGCTTTTATCAGACTTTCATATAGGGGAAATGTCAGTGAGCGTTCCAATTTCAGTTCCAGAGCGATTCGCCCGATGAGTCCTTCATATTTAGTCGTTTTCAGCCAATTTTATGAATTTTTGAAAATTTCACTTTTTTGTGAAAATATCCACTAAATGAGGGAATAATATGTGTGAGGGTACCCCAGGAGAGTTCCAAATGTGTGTGGGTAGAACATATATCCCACGGGGGTAAAATTGAAAAAATTTGAAAAAAATTTTTTGTTGGACTTAGTCATTTTTCCGGCGTTTAGAAGACTTTCAGATAGGGGAAATGTCAGTGAGTATTCCAATTTCAGTTCCAGAGCGTTTCGCCCCGATGAGTCCTTCATATTTAGTCGTTTTCAGCCAATTTTCAGAATTTTTGAAAATTTCACTTTTTTGTGAAAATATCCACTAAATGAGGGAATAATGTGTGTGAGGGTACCCCAGGAGAGTTCCAAATGTGTGTGGGTAGAATATATATCCCACGGGGGTAAAATTGAAAAAAGGTGAAAAAAAATTTTTTGGGGACTTAGTCATTTTTTCAGCGTTTATCAGACATTCAGATAGGGGAAATGTCAGTGAGCATTCCAATTTCAGTTCCAGAGCGATTCGCCCGATGAGTCCTTCATATTTAGTCGTTTTCAGACAATTTTCTGAATTTTTGAAAATTTCACTTTTTTGTGAAAATATCCACTAAATGAGGGAATAATATGTGTGAGGGTACCCCAGGAGAGTTCCAAATGTGTGTGGGTAGAATATATATCCCACGGGGGTAAAATTGAAAAAAGGTGAAAAAAAATTTTTTTTGGACTTAGTCATTTTTTCAGCGTTTATCAGACTTTCAGATAGGGGAAATGTCAGTGAGCATTCCAATTTCAGTTCCAGAGCGATTCGCCCGATGAGTCCTTCATATTTAGTCGTTTTCAGCCAATTTTCTGAATTTTTGAAAATTTCACTTTTTTGTGAAAATATCCACTAAATGAGGGAATAATATGTGTGAGGGTACCGCAGGAGAGTTCCAAATGTGTGTGGGTAGAATATATATCCCACGGTGGTAAAATTGAAAAAAGGTGAAAAAATTTTTTTTTTGGACTTAGTCATTTTTCCGGCGTTTATCAGACTTTCAGATAGGGGAAATGTCAGTGAGCGTTCCGATTTCAGTTCCAGAGCGATTTGCCCGATGAGTCCTTCATATTTAGTCGTTTTCAGCCAATTTTCAGAATTTTGAAAATTTCACTTTTTTGTGAAAATATCCACTAAATGAGGGAATAATATGTGTGAGGGTACCCCAGGAGAGTTCCAAATGTGTGTGGGTAGAATAAATATCCCACGGGGGTAAAATTCAAAAAAGTTTAAAAATTTTTTTTTAGACTTAGTCATTTTTCCGGCGTTTATCAGACTTTCAGATAGGGGAAATGTCAGTGAGCGTTCCGATTTCAGTTCCAGAGCGATTCGGCCGATGAGTCATTCATATTTAGTCATTTTCAGCCAATTTTCAGAATTTTTGAAAATTTCACTTTTTTGTGAAAATATCCACTAAATGAGGGAATAATATGTGTGAGGGTACCCCAGGAGAGTTCCAAATGTGTGTGGGTAGAATATATATCCCACGGGGGTAAAATTGAAAAAAGTTAAAAAATTTTTTTTTTAGATTTAGCCATTTTTCCGGCTTTTATCAGACTTTCAGATAGGGGAAATGTCAGTGAGCGTTCCAATTTCAGTTCCAGAGCGATTCGCCCGATGAGTCCTTCATATTTAGTCGTTTTCAGCCAATTTTATGAATTTTTGAAAATTTCACTTTTTTGTGAAAATATCCACTAAATGAGGGAATAATATGTGTGAGGGTACCCCAGGAGAGTTCCAAATGTGTGTGGGTAGAACATATATCCCACGGGGGTAAAATTGAAAAAATTTGAAAAAAAATTTTTGTTGGACTTAGTCATTTTTCCGGCGTTTAGAAGACTTTCAGATAGGGGAAATGTCAGTGAGTATTCCAATTTCAGTTCCAGAGCGTTTCGCCCCGATGAGTCCTTCATATTTAGTCGTTTTCAGCCAATTTTCAGAATTTTTGAAAATTTCACTTTTTTGTGAAAATATCCACTAAATGAGGGAATAATGTGTGTGAGGGGACCCCAGGAGAGTTCCAAATGTGTGTGGGTAGAATATATATCCCACGAGGGCAAAATTGAAAAAAGTTTAAAAAATTTTTTTTTAGATTTAGCCATTTTTCCGGCTTTTATCAGACTTTCAGATAGGGGAAATGTCAGTGAGCGTTCCAATTTCAGTTCCAGAGCGATTCGCCCGATGAGTCCTTCATATTTAGTCGTTTTCAGCCAATTTTCTGAATTTTTGAAAATTTCACTTTTTTGTGAAAATATCCACTAAATGAGGGAATAATATGTGTGAGGGTACCCCAGGAGAGTTCCAAATGTGTGTGGGTAGATTATATATCCCATGGGGGTAAAATTGAAAAAAGTTTAAAAATTTTTTTTTTAGATTTAGTCATTTTTCCGGAGTTTATCAGACTTTCAGATAGGGGAAATGTCAGTGAGCGTTCCAATTTCAGTTCCAGAGCGATTCGCCCGATGAGTCCTTCATCTTTAGTCGTTTTCAACCAATTTTCTGAATTTTTGAAAATTTCACTTTTTTGTGAAAATATCCACTAAATGAGCGAATAATATGTGTGAGGGTACCCCAGGAGAGTTCCAAATGTGTGTGGGTAGAATATATATCCCACGGGGGTAAAATTGAAAAAAGGTGAAAAAAAATTTTTTGGGGACTTAGTCATTTTTTCAGCGTTTATCAGACATTCAGATAGGGGAAATGTCAGTGAGCATTCCAATTTCAGTTCCAGAGCGATTCGCCCGATGAGTCCTTCATATTTAGTCGTTTTCAGACAATTTTCTGAATTTTTGAAAATTTCACTTTTTTGTGAAAATATCCACTAAATGAGGGAATAATATGTGTGAGGGTACCCCAGGAGAGTTCCAAATGTGTGTGGGTAGAATATATATCCCACGGGGGTAAAATTGAAAAAAGGAAAAAAAATTTTTTTTGGGACTTAGTCATTTTTCCGGCGTTTATCAGACTTTCAGATAGGGGAAATGTCAGTGAGCGTTCCGATTTCAGTTCCAGAGCGATTCGCCCGATGAGTCCTTCATATTTAGTCGGTTTCAGCCAATTTTCTGAATTTTTGAAAATTTCACTTTTTTGTGAAAATATCCACTAAATGAGGGAATAATATGTGTGAGGGTACCCCAGGAGAGTTCCAAATGTGTGTGGGTAGAATATATATCCCACGGGGGTAAAATTGAAAAAAGTTTAAAAAATTTTTTTTTAGATTTAGTCATTTTTCCGGAGTTTATCAGACTTTCAGATAGGGGAAATGTCAGTGAGCGTTCCAATTTCAGTTCCAGAGCGATTCGCCCGATGAGTCCTTCATCTTTAGTCGTTTTCAACCAATTTTCTGAATTTTTGAAAATTTCACTTTTTTGTGAAAATATCCACTAAATGAGGGAATAATATGTGTGAGGGTACCCCAGGAGAGTTCCAAATGTGTGTGGGTAGAATATATATCCCACGGGGGTAAAATTGAAAAAAGGTGAAAAAAAATTTTTTTTGGACTTAGTCATTTTTTCAGCGTTTATCAGACTTTCAGATAGGGGAAATGTCAGTGAGCATTCCAATTTCAGTTCCAGAGCGATTCGCCCGATGAGTCCTTCATATTTAGTCGTTTTCAGCCAATTTTCTGAATTTTTGAAAATTTCACTTTTTTGTGAAAATATCCACTAAATGAGGGAATAATATGTGTGAGGGTACCGCAGGAGAGTTCCAAATGTGTGTGGGTAGAATATATATCCCACGGTGGTAAAATTGAAAAAAGGTGAAAAAATTTTTTTTGGACTTAGTCATTTTTCCGGCGTTTATCAGACTTTCAGATAGTGGAAATGTCAGTGAGCGTTCCGATTTCAGTTCCAGAGCGATTTGCCCGATGAGTCATTCATATTTAGTCATTTTCAGACAATTTTCAGAATTTTTGAAAATTTCACTTTTTTCTGAAAATATCCACTAAATGAGGGAATAATATGTGTGAGGGTACCCCAGGAGAGTTCCAAATGTGTGTGGGTAGAATATATATCCCACGGGGGTAAAATTGAAAAAAGTTTAAAAATTTTTTTTTTAGATTTAGCCATTTTTCCGGCTTTTATCAGACTTTCAGATAGGGGAAATGTCAGTGAGCATTCCAATTTCAGTTCCAGAGCGATTCGCCCGATGAGTCCTTCATATTTAGTCGTTTTCAGCCAATTTTCTGAATTTTTGAAAATTTCACTTTTTTGTGAAAATATCCACTAAATGAGGGAATAATATGTGTGAGGGTACCGCAGGAGAGTTCCAAATGTGTGTGGGTAGAATATATATCCCACGGTGGTAAAATTGAAAAAAGGTGAAAAAATTTTTTTTTTGGACTTAGTCATTTTTCCGGCGTTTATCAGACTTTCAGATAGGGGAAATGTCAGTGAGCGTTCCGATTTCAGTTCCAGAGCGATTTGCCCGATGAGTCCTTCATATTTAGTCGTTTTCAGCCAATTTTCAGAATTTTGAAAATTTCACTTTTTTGTGAAAATATCCACTAAATGAGGGAATAATATGTGTGAGGGTTCCCCAGGAGAGTTCCAAATGTGTGTGGGTAGAATATATATCCCACGGGGGTAAAATTGAAAAAAGTTTAAAAATTTTTTTTTTAGATTTAGCCATTTTTCCGGCTTTTATCAGACTTTCATATAGGGGAAATGTCAGTGAGCGTTCCAATTTCAGTTCCAGAGCGATTCGCCCGATGAGTCCTTCATATTTAGTCGTTTTCAGCCAATTTTATGAATTTTTGAAAATTTCACTTTTTTGTGAAAATATCCACTAAATGAGGGAATAATATGTGTGAGGGTACCCCAGGAGAGTTCCAAATGTGTGTGGGTAGAACATATATCCCACGGGGGTAAAATTGAAAAAATTTGAAAAAAATTTTTTGTTGGACTTAGTCATTTTTCCGGCGTTTAGAAGACTTTCAGATAGGGGAAATGTCAGTGAGTATTCCAATTTCAGTTCCAGAGCGTTTCGCCCCGATGAGTCCTTCATATTTAGTCGTTTTCAGCCAATTTTCAGAATTTTTGAAAATTTCACTTTTTTGTGAAAATATCCACTAAATGAGGGAATAATGTGTGTGAGGGTACCCCAGGAGAGTTCCAAATGTGTGTGGGTAGAATATATATCCCACGGGGGTAAAATTGAAAAAAGGTGAAAAAAAATTTTTTGGGGACTTAGTCATTTTTTCAGCGTTTATCAGACATTCAGATAGGGGAAATGTCAGTGAGCATTCCAATTTCAGTTCCAGAGCGATTCGCCCGATGAGTCCTTCATATTTAGTCGTTTTCAGCCAATTTTCAGAATTTTTGAAAATTTCACTTTTTTGTGAAAATATCCACTAAATGAGGGAATAATATGTGTGAGGGTTCCCCAGGAGAGTTCCAAATGTGTGTGGGTAGAATAAATATCCCACGGGGGTAAAATTCAAAAAAGTTTAAAAATTTTTTTTTAGACTTAGTCATTTTTCCGACGTTTATCAGACTTTCAGATAGGGGAAATGTCAGTGAGCGTTCCGATTTCAGTTCCAGAGCGATTCGGCCGATGAGTCATTCATATTTAGTCATTTTCAGCCAATTTTCAGAATTTTTGAAAATTTCACTTTTTTGTGAAAATATCCACTAAATGAGGGAATAATATGTGTGAGGGTACCCCAGGAGAGTTCCAAATGTGTGTGGGTAGAATATATATCCCACGGGGGTAAAATTGAAAAAAGTTTAAAAATTTTTTTTTTAGATTTAGCCATTTTTCCGGCTTTTATCAGACTTTCATATAGGGGAAATGTCAGTGAGCGTTCCAATTTCAGTTCCAGAGCGATTCGCCCGATGAGTCCTTCATATTTAGTCGTTTTCAGCCAATTTTATGAATTTTTGAAAATTTCACTTTTTTGTGAAAATATCCACTAAATGAGGGAATAATATGTGTGAGGGTACCCCAGGAGAGTTCCAAATGTGTGTGGGTAGAACATATATCCCACGGGGGTAAAATTGAAAAAATTTGAAAAAAATTTTTTGTTGGACTTAGTCATTTTTCCGGCGTTTAGAAGACTTTCAGATAGGGGAAATGTCAGTGAGTATTCCAATTTCAGTTCCAGAGCGTTTCGCCCCGATGAGTCCTTCATATTTAGTCGTTTTCAGCCAATTTTCAGAATTTTTGAAAATTTCACTTTTTTGTGAAAATATCCACTAAATGAGGGAATAATGTGTGTGAGGGTACCCCAGGAGAGTTCCAAATGTGTGTGGGTAGAATATATATCCCACGGGGGTAAAATTGAAAAAAGGTGAAAAAAAATTTTTTGGGGACTTAGTCATTTTTTCAGCGTTTATCAGACATTCAGATAGGGGAAATGTCAGTGAGCATTCCAATTTCAGTTCCAGAGCGATTCGCCCGATGAGTCCTTCATATTTAGTCGTTTTCAGACAATTTTCTGAATTTTTGAAAATTTCACTTTTTTGTGAAAATATCCACTAAATGAGGGAATAATATGTGTGAGGGTACCCCAGGAGAGTTCCAAATGTGTGTGGGTAGAATATATATCCCACGGGGGTAAAATTGAAAAAAGGTGAAAAAAAATTTTTTTTGGACTTAGTCATTTTTTCAGCGTTTATCAGACTTTCAGATAGGGGAAATGTCAGTGAGCATTCCAATTTCAGTTCCAGAGCGATTCGCCCGATGAGTCCTTCATATTTAGTCGTTTTCAGCCAATTTTCTGAATTTTTGAAAATTTCACTTTTTTGTGAAAATATCCACTAAATGAGGGAATAATATGTGTGAGGGTACCGCAGGAGAGTTCCAAATGTGTGTGGGTAGAATATATATCCCACGGTGGTAAAATTGAAAAAAGGTGAAAAAATTTTTTTTTTGGACTTAGTCATTTTTCCGGCGTTTATCAGACTTTCAGATAGGGGAAATGTCAGTGAGCGTTCCGATTTCAGTTCCAGAGCGATTTGCCCGATGAGTCCTTCATATTTAGTCGTTTTCAGCCAATTTTCAGAATTTTGAAAATTTCACTTTTTTGTGAAAATATCCACTAAATGAGGGAATAATATGTGTGAGGGTACCCCAGGAGAGTTCCAAATGTGTGTGGGTAGAATAAATATCCCACGGGGGTAAAATTCAAAAAAGTTTAAAAATTTTTTTTTAGACTTAGTCATTTTTCCGGCGTTTATCAGACTTTCAGATAGGGGAAATGTCAGTGAGCGTTCCGATTTCAGTTCCAGAGCGATTCGGCCGATGAGTCATTCATATTTAGTCATTTTCAGCCAATTTTCAGAATTTTTGAAAATTTCACTTTTTTGTGAAAATATCCACTAAATGAGGGAATAATATGTGTGAGGGTACCCCAGGAGAGTTCCAAATGTGTGTGGGTAGAATATATATCCCACGGGGGTAAAATTGAAAAAAGTTAAAAAATTTTTTTTTTAGATTTAGCCATTTTTCCGGCTTTTATCAGACTTTCAGATAGGGGAAATGTCAGTGAGCGTTCCAATTTCAGTTCCAGAGCGATTCGCCCGATGAGTCCTTCATATTTAGTCGTTTTCAGCCAATTTTATGAATTTTTGAAAATTTCACTTTTTTGTGAAAATATCCACTAAATGAGGGAATAATATGTGTGAGGGTACCCCAGGAGAGTTCCAAATGTGTGTGGGTAGAACATATATCCCACGGGGGTAAAATTGAAAAAATTTGAAAAAAAATTTTTGTTGGACTTAGTCATTTTTCCGGCGTTTAGAAGACTTTCAGATAGGGGAAATGTCAGTGAGTATTCCAATTTCAGTTCCAGAGCGTTTCGCCCCGATGAGTCCTTCATATTTAGTCGTTTTCAGCCAATTTTCAGAATTTTTGAAAATTTCACTTTTTTGTGAAAATATCCACTAAATGAGGGAATAATGTGTGTGAGGGGACCCCAGGAGAGTTCCAAATGTGTGTGGGTAGAATATATATCCCACGAGGGCAAAATTGAAAAAAGTTTAAAAAATTTTTTTTTAGATTTAGCCATTTTTCCGGCTTTTATCAGACTTTCAGATAGGGGAAATGTCAGTGAGCGTTCCAATTTCAGTTCCAGAGCGATTCGCCCGATGAGTCCTTCATATTTAGTCGTTTTCAGCCAATTTTCTGAATTTTTGAAAATTTCACTTTTTTGTGAAAATATCCACTAAATGAGGGAATAATATGTGTGAGGGTACCCCAGGAGAGTTCCAAATGTGTGTGGGTAGATTATATATCCCATGGGGGTAAAATTGAAAAAAGTTTAAAAATTTTTTTTTTAGATTTAGTCATTTTTCCGGAGTTTATCAGACTTTCAGATAGGGGAAATGTCAGTGAGCGTTCCAATTTCAGTTCCAGAGCGATTCGCCCGATGAGTCCTTCATCTTTAGTCGTTTTCAACCAATTTTCTGAATTTTTGAAAATTTCACTTTTTTGTGAAAATATCCACTAAATGAGCGAATAATATGTGTGAGGGTACCCCAGGAGAGTTCCAAATGTGTGTGGGTAGAATATATATCCCACGGGGGTAAAATTGAAAAAAGGTGAAAAAAAATTTTTTGGGGACTTAGTCATTTTTTCAGCGTTTATCAGACATTCAGATAGGGGAAATGTCAGTGAGCATTCCAATTTCAGTTCCAGAGCGATTCGCCCGATGAGTCCTTCATATTTAGTCGTTTTCAGACAATTTTCTGAATTTTTGAAAATTTCACTTTTTTGTGAAAATATCCACTAAATGAGGGAATAATATGTGTGAGGGTACCCCAGGAGAGTTCCAAATGTGTGTGGGTAGAATATATATCCCACGGGGGTAAAATTGAAAAAAGGAAAAAAAATTTTTTTTGGGACTTAGTCATTTTTCCGGCGTTTATCAGACTTTCAGATAGGGGAAATGTCAGTGAGCGTTCCGATTTCAGTTCCAGAGCGATTCGCCCGATGAGTCCTTCATATTTAGTCGGTTTCAGCCAATTTTCTGAATTTTTGAAAATTTCACTTTTTTGTGAAAATATCCACTAAATGAGGGAATAATATGTGTGAGGGTACCCCAGGAGAGTTCCAAATGTGTGTGGGTAGAATATATATCCCACGGGGGTAAAATTGAAAAAAGTTTAAAAAATTTTTTTTTAGATTTAGTCATTTTTCCGGAGTTTATCAGACTTTCAGATAGGGGAAATGTCAGTGAGCGTTCCAATTTCAGTTCCAGAGCGATTCGCCCGATGAGTCCTTCATCTTTAGTCGTTTTCAACCAATTTTCTGAATTTTTGAAAATTTCACTTTTTTGTGAAAATATCCACTAAATGAGGGAATAATATGTGTGAGGGTACCCCAGGAGAGTTCCAAATGTGTGTGGGTAGAATATATATCCCACGGGGGTAAAATTGAAAAAAGTTAAAAAATTTTTTTTTTAGATTTAGTCATTTTTCCGGAGTTTATCAGACTTTCAGGTAGGGGAAATGTCAGTGAGCGTTCCAATTTCAGTTCCAGAGCGATTCGCCCGATGAGTCCTTCATCTTTAGTCGTTTTCAACCAATTTTCTGAATTTTTGAAAATTTCACTTTTTTGTGAAAATATCCACTAAATGAGGGAATAATATGTGTGAGGGTACCCCAGGAGAGTTCCAAATGTGTGTGGGTAGAATATATATCCCACGGGGGTAAAATTGAAAAAAGTTAAAAAAAATTTTTTTTAGATTTAGTCATTTTTCCGGAGTTTATCAGACTTTCAGATAGGGGAAATGTCAGTGAGCGTTCCAATTTCAGTTCCAGAGCGATTCGCCCGATGAGTCCTTCATCTTTAGTCGTTTTCAACCAATTTTCTGAATTTTTGAAAATTTCACTTTTTTGTGAAAATATCCACTAAATGAGGGAATAATATGTGTGAGGGTACCCCAGGAGAGTTCCAAATGTGTGTGGGTAGAATATATATCCCACGGGGGTAAAATTGAAAAAAGTTAAAAAATTTTTTTTTTAGATTTAGTCATTTTTCCGGAGTTTATCAGACTTTCAGATAGGGGAAATGTCAGTGAGCGTTCCAATTTCAGTTCCAGAGCGATTCGCCCGATGAGTCCTTCATCTTTAGTCGTTTTCAGCCAAGTTTCTGAATACTTGAAAATTTCACTTTTTTGTGAAAATATCCACTAAATGAGGGAATAATATGTGTGAGGGTACCCCAGGAGAGTTCCAAATGTGTGTGGGTAGAATATATATCCCACGGGGGTAAAATTGAAAAAAGTTGAAAAAAATTTTTTGTTGGACTTAGTCATTTTTCCGGCGTTTAGAAGACTTTCAGATAGGGGAAATGTCAGTGAGTATTCCAATTTCAGTTCCAGAGTGATTCGCCCGATGTGTCCTTCATATTTAGTCGTTTTCAGCCAATTTTCTGAATTTTTGAAAATTTCACTTTTTTGTGAAAATATCCACTAAATGAGGGAATAATATGTGTGAGGGTACCCCAGGAGAGTTCCAAATGTGTGTGGGTAGAATATATATCCCACGGGGGTAAAATTGAAAAAAGGTGAAAAAAAATTTTTTTTGAACTTAGTCATTTTTTCAGCGTTTATCAGACTTTCAGATAGGGGAAATGTCAGTGAGCGTTCCAATTTCAGTTCCAGAGCGATTCGCCCGATTAGTCCTTCATATTTAGTCGTTTTCAGCCAATTTTCTGAATTTTTGAAAATTTCACTTTTTTGTGAAAATATCCACTAAATGAGGGAATAATATGTGTGAGGGTACCCCAGGAGAGTTCCAAATGTGTGTGAGTAGAATATATATCCCACGGGGGTAAAATTGAAAAAAGTTGAAAAAAATTTTTTGTTGGACTTAGTCATTTTTCCGGCGTTTAGAAGACTTTCAGATAGGGGAAATGTCAGTGAGTATTCCAATTTCAGTTCCAGAGCGATTCGCCCGATGAGTCCTTCATATTTAGTCGTTTTCAGCCAATTTTCTGAATTTTTGAAAATTTCACTTTTTTGTGAAAATATCCACTAAATGAGGGAATAATATGTGTGAGGGTACCCCAGGAGAGTTGCAAATGTGTGTGGGTAGAATATATATCCCACGGGGGTAAAATTGAAAAAAGTTGAAAAAAATTTTTTGTTGGACTTAGTCATTTTTCCGGCGTTTAGAAGACTTTCAGATAGGGGAAATGTCAGTGAGTATTCCAATTTCAGTTCCAGAGCGATTCGCCCGATGAGTCCTTCATATTTAGTCGTTTTCAGCCAATTTTCTGAATTTTTGAAAATTTCACTTTTTTGTGAAAATATCCACTAAATGAGGGAATAATATGTGTGAGGGTACCCCAGGGGAGTTCCAAATTTGTGTGGGTAGGATATATATCCCACGGGGGTAAAATTGAAAAAAGGTGAAAAATTTTTTTTTTTGGACTTAGTCATTTTTTCAGCGTTTATCAGACTTTCAGATAGGGGAAATGTCAGTGAGCGTTCCGATTTCAGTACCAGAGCGATTCACCCGATGAGTACTTCATATTTAGTCGTTTTCAGCCAATTTTCTGAATTTTTGAAAATTTCACTTTTTTGTGAAAATATCCACTAAATGAGGGAATAATATGTGTGAGGGTACCCCAGGAGAGTTCCAAATGTGTGTGGGTAGAATATATATCCCACGGGGGTAAAATTGAAAAAAGTTTAAAAAATTTTTTTTTAGATTTAGTCATTTTTCCGGAGTTTATCAGACTTTCAGATAGGGGAAATGTCAGTGAGCGTTCCAATTTCAGTTCCAGAGCGATTCGCCCGATGAGTCCTTCATCTTTAGTCGTTTTCAACCAATTTTCTGAATTTTTGAAAATTTCACTTTTTTGTGAAAATATCCACTAAATGAGGGAATAATATGTGTGAGGGTACCCCAGGAGAGTTCCAAATGTGTGTGGGTAGAATATATATCCCACGGGGGTAAAATTGAAAAAAGTTAAAAAATTTTTTTTTTAGATTTAGTCATTTTTCCGGAGTTTATCAGACTTTCAGATAGGGGAAATGTCAGTGAGCGTTCCAATTTCAGTTCCAGAGCGATTCGCCCGATGAGTCCTTCATCTTTAGTCGTTTTCAACCAATTTTCTGAATTTTTGAAAATTTCACTTTTTTGTGAAAATATCCACTAAATGAGGGAATAATATGTGTGAGGGTACCCCAGGAGAGTTCCAAATGTGTGTGGGTAGAATATATATCCCACGGGGGTAAAATTGAAAAAAGTTAAAAAAATTTTTTTTTAGATTTAGTCATTTTTCCGGAGTTTATCAGACTTTCAGATAGGGGAAATGTCAGTGAGCGTTCCAATTTCAGTTCCAGAGCGATTCGCCCGATGAGTCCTTCATCTTTAGTCGTTTTCAACCAATTTTCTGAATTTTTGAAAATTTCACTTTTTTGTGAAAATATCCACTAAATGAGGGAATAATATGTGTGAGGGTACCCCAGGAGAGTTCCAAATGTGTGTGGGTAGAATATATATCCCACGGGGGTAAAATTGAAAAAAGTTAAAAAATTTTTTTTTTAGATTTAGTCATTTTTCCGGAGTTTATCAGACTTTCAGATAGGGGAAATGTCAGTGAGCGTTCCAATTTCAGTTCCAGAGCGATTCGCCCGATGATTCCTTCATCTTTAGTCGTTTTCAACCAATTTTCTGAATTTTTGAAAATTTCACTTTTTTTGTGAAAATATCTACTAAATGAGGGAATAATATGTGTGAGGGTACCCCAGGAGAGTTCCAAATGTGTGTGGGTAGAATATATATCCCACGGGGGTAAAATCGAAAAAAGTTGAAAAAAAATTTTTTTTAGACTTATTCATTTTTCCGGCGTTTATCAGACTTTCAGATAGGGGAAATGTCAGTGAACATTCCAATTTCAGTTCCAGAGCGATTCGCCCGATGAGTCCTTCATATTTAGTCGTTTTCAGCCAATTTTCTGAATTTTTGAAAATTTCACTTTTTTGTGAAAATATCCACTAAATGAGGGAATAATATGTGTGACGGTACCCCAGGAGAGTTCCAAATGTGTGTGGGTAGAATATATATCCCACGGGGGTAAAATTGAAAAAAGTTGAAAAAAAATTTTTTTGGACTTAGTCATTTTTCCGGCGTTTATCAGACTTTCAATTAGGGCAAATGTCAGTGAGCGTTCCGATTTCAGTTCCAGAGCGATTCGCCCGATGAGTCCTTCATATTTAGTCGTATTCAGCCAAGTTTCTGAATACTTGAAAATTTCACTTTTTTGTGAAAATATCCACTAAATGAGGGAATAATATGTGTGAGGGTACCCCAGGAGAGTTCCAAATGTGTGTGGGTAGAATATATATCCCACGGGGGTAAAATTGAAAAAAGTTTTAAAAAAATTTTTTTTAGACTTAGCCATTTTTCCGGCGTTTATCAGACTTTCAGATAGGGGAAATGTCAGTGAGCGTTCCAATTTCAGTTCCAGAGCGATTCGCCCGATGAGTCCTTCATATTTAGTCGTTTTCAGCCAATTTTCAGAATTTTTGAAAATTTCACTTTTTTGTGAAAATATCCACTAAATGAGGGAATAATATGTGTGAGGGTACCCCAGGAGAGTTCCAAATGTGTGTGGGTAGAATATATATCCCACGGGGGTAAAATTGAAAAAAGTTTAAAAAATTTTTTTTTAGATTTAGTCATTTTTCCGGAGTTTATCAGACTTTCAGATAGGGGAAATGTCAGTGAGCGTTCCAATTTCAGTTCCAGAGCGATTCGCCCGATGAGTCCTTCATCTTTAGTCGTTTTCAACCAATTTTCTGAATTTTTGAAAATTTCACTTTTTTGTGAAAATATCCACTAAATGAGGGAATAATATGTGTGAGGGTACCCCAGGAGAGTTCCAAATGTGTGTGGGTAGAATATATATCCCACGGGGGTAAAATTGAAAAAAGTTAAAAAAAATTTTTTTTAGATTTAGTCATTTTTCCGGAGTTTATCAGACTTTCAGATAGGGGAAATGTCAGTGAGCGTTCCAATTTCAGTTCCAGAGCGATTCGCCCGATGAGTCCTTCATCTTTAGTCGTTTTCAACCTATTTTCTGAATTTTTGAAAATTTCACTTTTTTGTGAAAATATCCACTAAATGAGGGAATAATATGTGTGAGGGTACCCCAGGAGAGTTCCAAATGTGTGTGGGTAGAATATATATCCCACGGGGGTAAAATTGAAAAAAGTTAAAAAAATTTTTTTTTAGATTTAGTCATTTTTCCGGAGTTTATCAGACTTTCAGATAGGGGAAATGTCAGTGAGCGTTCCAATTTCAGTTCCAGAGCGATTCGCCCGATGAGTCCTTCATCTTTAGTCGTTTTCAACCAATTTTCTGAATTTTTGAAAATTTCACTTTTTTGTGAAAATATCCACTAAATGAGGGAATAATATGTGTGAGGGTACCCCAGGAGAGTTCCAAATGTGTGTGGGTCGAATATATATCCCACGGGGGTAAAATTGAAAAAAGTTAAATTTTTTTTTTAGATTTAGTCATTTTTCCGGAGTTTATCAGACTTTCAGATAGGGGAAATGTCAGTGAGCGTTCCAATTTCAGTTCCAGAGCGATTCGCCCGATGA
Organism: Phyllobates terribilis; assembly: GCF_046119375.1. Classification (NCBI taxonomy): domain Eukaryota; kingdom Metazoa; phylum Chordata; class Amphibia; order Anura; family Dendrobatidae; genus Phyllobates; species Phyllobates terribilis. The sequence goes on along the minus strand of NW_027362838.1, from coordinate 5,090,139 downwards.
GTCCTTCATCTTTAGTCGTTTTCAACCAATTTTCTGAATTTTTGAAAATTTCACTTTTTTGTGAAAATATCTACTAAATGAGGGAATAATATGTGTGAGGGTACCCCAGGAGAGTTCCAAATGTGTGTGGGTAGAATATATATCCCACGGGGGTAAAATCGAAAAAAGTTGAAAAAAAATTTTTTTTAGACTTATTCATTTTTCCGGCGTTTATCAGACTTTCAGATAGGGGAAATGTCAGTGAACGTTCCAATTTCAGTTCCAGAGCGATTCGCCCGATGAGTCCTTCATATTTAGTCGTTTTCAGCCAATTTTCTGAATTTTTGAAAATTTCACTTTTTTGTGAAAATATCCACTAAATGAGGGAATAATATGTGTGACGGTACCCCAGGAGAGTTCCAAATGTGTGTGGGTAGAATATATATCCCACGGGGGTAAAATTGAAAAAAGTTGAAAAAAAATTTTTTTGGACTTAGTCATTTTTCCGGCGTTTATCAGACTTTCAATTAGGGCAAATGTCAGTGAGCGTTCCGATTTCAGTTCCAGAGCGATTCGCCCGATGAGTCCTTCATATTTAGTCGTTTTCAGCCAAGTTTCTGAATACTTGAAAATTTCACTTTTTTGTGAAAATATCCACTAAATGAGGGAATAATATGTGTGAGGGTACCCCAGGAGAGTTCCAAATGTGTGTGGGTAGAATATATATCCCACGGGGGTAAAATTGAAAAAAGTTTAAAAAAAATTTTTTTTAGACTTAGCCATTTTTCCGGCGTTTATCAGACTTTCAGATAGGGGAAATGTCAGTGAGCGTTCCAATTTCAGTTCCAGAGCGATTCGCCCGATGAGTCCTTCATATTTAGTCGTTTTCAGCCAATTTTCAGAATTTTTGAAAATTTCACTTTTTTGTGAAAATATCCACTAAATGAGGGAATAATATGTGTGAGGGTACCCCAGGAGAGTTCCAAATGTGTGTGGGTAGAATATATATCCCACGGGGGTAAAATTGAAAAAAGTTGAAAAAAATTTTTTGTTGGACTTAGTCATTTTTCCGGCGTTTAGAAGACTTTCAGATAGGGGAAATGTCAGTGAGTATTCCAATTTCAGTTCCAGAGCGATTCGCCCGATGTGTCCTTCATATTTAGTCGTTTTCAGCCAATTTTCTGAATTTTTGAAAATTTCACTTTTTTGTGAAAATATCCACTAAATGAGGGAATAATATGTGTGAGGGTACCCCAGGAGAGTTCCAAATGTGTGTGGGTAGAATATATATCCCACGGGGGTAAAATTGAAAAAAGGTGAAAAAAAATTTTTTTTGAACTTAGTCATTTTTTCAGCGTTTATCAGACTTTCAGATAGGGGAAATGTCAGTGAGCGTTCCAATTTCAGTTCCAGAGCGATTCGCCCGATGAGTCCTTCATATTTAGTCGTTTTCAGCCAATTTTCTGAATTTTTGAAAATTTCACTTTTTTGTGAAAATATCCACTAAATGAGGGAATAATATGTGTGAGGGTACCCCAGGAGAGTTCCAAATGTGTGTGAGTAGAATATATATCCCACGGGGGTAAAATTGAAAAAAGTTGAAAAAAATTTTTTGTTGGACTTAGTCATTTTTCCGGCGTTTAGAAGACTTTCAGATAGGGGAAATGTCAGTGAGTATTCCAATTTCAGTTCCAGAGCGATTCGCCCGATGAGTCCTTCATATTTAGTCGTTTTCAGCCAATTTTCTGAATTTTTGAAAATTTCACTTTTTTGTGAAAATATCCACTAAATGAGGGAATAATATGTGTGAGGGTACCCCAGGGGAGCTCCAAATGTGTGTGGGTAGGATATATATCCCACGGGGGTAAAATTGAAAAAAGGTGAAAAATTTTTTTTTTTGGACTTAGTCATTTTTTCAGCGTTTATCAGACTTTCAGATAGGGGAAATGTCAGTGAGCGTTCCGATTTCAGTACCAGAGCGATTCACCCAATGAGTCCTTCATATTTAGTCGTTTTCAGCCAATTTTCTGAATTTTTGAAAATTTCACTTTTTTGTGAAAATATCCACTAAATGAGGGAATAATATGTGTGAGGATACCCCAGGAGAGTTCTAAATGTGTGTGGGTAGAATATATATCCCACGGGGGTAAAATCGAAAAAAGTTGAAAAAAAATTTTTTTTAGACTTAGTCATTTTTCCGGCGTTTATCAGACTTTCAGATAGGGGAAATGTCAGTGAGCGTTCTGATTTCAGTTCCAGAGTGATTCGCCCGATGAGTACTTCATATTTAGTCGTTTTCAGCCAATTTTCTGAATTTTTGAAAATTTCACTTTTTTGTGAAAATATCCACTAAATGAGGGAATAATATGTGTGAGGGTACCCCAGGAGAGTTCCAAATGTGTGTGGGTAGAATATATATCCCACGGGGGTAAAATTGAAAAAAGTTAAAAAAATTTTTTTTTAGATTTAGTCATTTTTCCGGAGTTTATCAGACTTTCAGATAGGGGAAATGTCAGTGAGTGTTCCAATTTCAGTTCCAGAGCGATTCGCCCGATGAGTCCTTCATCTTTAGTCGTTTTCAACCAATTTTCTGAATTTTTGAAAATTTCACTTTTTTGTGAAAATATCCACTAAATGAGGGAATAATATGTGTGAGGGTACCCCAGGAGAGTTCCAAATGTGTGTGGGTAGAATATATATCCCACGGGGGTAAAATTGAAAAAAGTTAAAAAAATTTTTTTTTAGATTTAGTCATTTTTCCGGAGTTTATCAGACTTTCAGATAGGGGAAATGTCAGTGAGCGTTCCAATTTCAGTTCCAGAGCGATTCGCCCGATGAGTCCTTCATCTTTAGTCGTTTTCAACCAATTTTCTGAATTTTTGAAAATTTCACTTTTTTGTGAAAATATCCACTAAATGAGGGAATAATATGTGTGAGGGTACCCCAGGAGAGTTCCAAATGTGTGTGGGTAGAATATATATCCCACGGGGGTAAAATTGAAATAAGTTGAAAAATTTTTTTTTTTTCGACTTAGTCATTTTTCCGGCATTTATCAGACTTTCAGATAGGGGAAATGTCAGTGAGCGTTCCGATTTCAGTTCCAGAGCGATTCGCCCAATGAATCCTTCATATTTAGTCATTTTTAGCCAATTTTCAGAATTTTTGAAAATTTCACTTTTTTGTGAAAATATCCACTAAATGAGGAAATAATATGTGTGAGGGTACCCCAGGAGAGTTCCAAGTGTGTGTGGGTAGAATATATATCCCACGGGGGTAAAATTGAAAAAAGTTTGAAAAAAATTTTTTTTGGACTTAGTCATTTTTCCTGCGTTAATCAGACTTTCAATTAGGGCAAATGTCAGTGAGCGTTCCGATTTTATTTCCAGAGCGATTCGCCCGATGAGTCCTTCATATTTAGTCGTTTTCAGCAAATTTTCTGAATTTTTGAAAATTTCACTTTTTTGTGAAAATATCCACTAAATGAGGGAATAATATGTGTGAGGGTACCCCTGGAGAGTTCCAAATGTGTGTGGGTAGAATATATATCCCACGGGGGTAAAATTGAAAAAAGTTGAAAAAAAATTTTTTTTAGACTTAGCCATTTTTCCGGCGTTTATCAGACTTTCAGATAGGGGAAATGTCAGTGAGCGTTCCGATTTCAGTTCCAGAGCGATTCGCCCGATGAGTCCTTCATATTTAGTCGTTTTCAGCCAATTTTCAGAATTTTTGAAAATTTCACTTTTTTGTGAAAATATCCACTAAATGAGGGAATAATATGTGTGAGGGTACCCCAGGAGAGTTCCAAATGTGTGTGGGTAGAATATATATCCCACAGGGGTAAAATTGAAAAAAGTTTTAAAAAATTTTTTTTAGACTTAGTCATTTTTCCGGCGTTTATCAGACTTTCAATTAGGGCAAATGTCAGTGAGCGTTCCTATTTCAGTTCCAGAGCGATTCGCCCGATGAGTCCTTCATATTAAGTCGTTTTCAGCCAATTTTCTGAATATTTGAAAATTTCACTTTTTTGTGAAAATATCCACTAAATGAGGGAATAATATGTGTGAGGGTACCCCAGGAGAGTTCCAAATGTGTGTGGGTAGAATATATATCCCACGGGGGTAAAATTGAAAAAAGTTTAAATAAAATTATTTTTAGACTTAGTCATTTTTCCGGCGTTTATCAGACTTTCAGATAGGGGAAATGTCAGTGAGCGTTCCAATTTCAGTTCTAGAGCGATTCGCCTGATGAGTCCTTCATATTTAGTCGTTTTCAGCCAATTTTCTGAATTTTTGAAAATTTCACTTTTTTGTGAAAATATCCACTAAATGAGGGAATAATATGTGTGACGGTACCCCAGGAGAGTTCCAAATGTGTGTGGGTAGAATATATATCCTACGGGGGTAAATTGAAAAAAGTTGAAAATTATTTTTTTTTTCGACTTAGTCATTTTTCCGGCGTTTATCAGACTTTCAGATAGGGGAAATGTCAGTGAGCGTTCCGATTTCAGTTCTAGAGCGATTCGCCTGATGAGTCCTTCATATTTAGTCGTTTTCAGCCAATTTTCTGAATTTTTGAAAATTTCACTTTTTTGTGAAAATATCCACTAAATGAGGGAATAATATGTGTGAGGGTACCCCAGGAGAGTTCCAAATGTGTGTGAGTAGAATATATATCCCACGGGGGTAAAATTGAAAAAAGTTGAAAAAAATTTTTTGTTGGACTTAGTCATTTTTCCGGCGTTTAGAAGACTTTCAGATAGGGGAAATGTCAGTGAGTATTCCAATTTCAGTTCCAGAGCGATTCGCCCGATGAGTCCTTCATATTTAGTCGTTTTCAGCCAATTTTCTGAATTTTTGAAAATTTCACTTTTTTGTGAAAATATCCACTAAATGAGGGAATAATATGTGTGAGGGTACCCCAGGGGAGCTCCAAATGTGTGTGGGTAGGATATATATCCCACGGGGGTAAAATTGAAAAAAGGTGAAAAATTTTTTTTTTTGGACTTAGTCATTTTTTCAGCGTTTATCAGACTTTCAGATAGGGGAAATGTCAGTGAGCGTTCCGATTTCAGTACCAGAGCGATTCACCCAATGAGTCCTTCATATTTAGTCGTTTTCAGCCAATTTTCTGAATTTTTGAAAATTTCACTTTTTTGTGAAAATATCCACTAAATGAGGGAATAATATGTGTGAGGATACCCCAGGAGAGTTCTAAATGTGTGTGGGTAGAATATATATCCCACGGGGGTAAAATCGAAAAAAGTTGAAAAAAAATTTTTTTTAGACTTAGTCATTTTTCCGGCGTTTATCAGACTTTCAGATAGGGGAAATGTCAGTGAGCGTTCTGATTTCAGTTCCAGAGTGATTCGCCCGATGAGTACTTCATATTTAGTCGTTTTCAGCCAATTTTCTGAATTTTTGAAAATTTCACTTTTTTGTGAAAATATCCACTAAATGAGGGAATAATATGTGTGAGGGTACCCCAGGAGAGTTCCAAATGTGTGTGGGTAGAATATATATCCCACGGGGGTAAAATTGAAAAAAGTTAAAAAAATTTTTTTTTAGATTTAGTCATTTTTCCGGAGTTTATCAGACTTTCAGATAGGGGAAATGTCAGTGAGCGTTCCAATTTCAGTTCCAGAGCGATTCGCCCGATGAGTCCTTCATCTTTAGTCGTTTTCAACCAATTTTCTGAATTTTTGAAAATTTCACTTTTTTGTGAAAATATCCACTAAATGAGGGAATAATATGTGTGAGGGTACCCCAGGAGAGTTCCAAATGTGTGTGGGTAGAATATATATCCCACGGGGGTAAAATTGAAAAAAGTTAAAAAAATTTTTTTTTAGATTTAGTCATTTTTCCGGAGTTTATCAGACTTTCAGATAGGGGAAATGTCAGTGAGCGTTCCAATTTCAGTTCCAGAGCGATTCGCCCGATGAGTCCTTCATCTTTAGTCGTTTTCAACCAATTTTCTGAATTTTTGAAAATTTCACTTTTTTGTGAAAATATCCACTAAATGAGGGAATAATATGTGTGAGGGTACCCCAGGAGAGTTCCAAATGTGTGTGGGTAGAATATATATCCCACGGGGGTAAAATTGAAATAAGTTGAAAAATTTTTTTTTTTTCGACTTAGTCATTTTTCCGGCATTTATCAGACTTTCAGATAGGGGAAATGTCAGTGAGCGTTCCGATTTCAGTTCCAGAGCGATTCGCCCAATGAATCCTTCATATTTAGTCATTTTTAGCCAATTTTCAGAATTTTTGAAAATTTCACTTTTTTGTGAAAATATCCACTAAATGAGGAAATAATATGTGTGAGGGTACCCCAGGAGAGTTCCAAGTGTGTGTGGGTAGAATATATATCCCACGGGGGTAAAATTGAAAAAAGTTTGAAAAAAATTTTTTTTGGACTTAGTCATTTTTCCTGCGTTAATCAGACTTTCAATTAGGGCAAATGTCAGTGAGCGTTCCGATTTTATTTCCAGAGCGATTCGCCCGATGAGTCCTTCATATTTAGTCGTTTTCAGCAAATTTTCTGAATTTTTGAAAATTTCACTTTTTTGTGAAAATATCCACTAAATGAGGGAATAATATGTGTGAGGGTACCCCTGGAGAGTTCCAAATGTGTGTGGGTAGAATATATATCCCACGGGGGTAAAATTGAAAAAAGTTGAAAAAAAATTTTTTTTAGACTTAGCCATTTTTCCGGCGTTTATCAGACTTTCAGATAGGGGAAATGTCAGTGAGCGTTCCGATTTCAGTTCCAGAGCGATTCGCCCGATGAGTCCTTCATATTTAGTCGTTTTCAGCCAATTTTCAGAATTTTTGAAAATTTCACTTTTTTGTGAAAATATCCACTAAATGAGGGAATAATATGTGTGAGGGTACCCCAGGAGAGTTCCAAATGTGTGTGGGTAGAATATATATCCCACAGGGGTAAAATTGAAAAAAGTTTTAAAAAATTTTTTTTAGACTTAGTCATTTTTCCGGCGTTTATCAGACTTTCAATTAGGGCAAATGTCAGTGAGCGTTCCTATTTCAGTTCCAGAGCGATTCGCCCGATGAGTCCTTCATATTAAGTCGTTTTCAGCCAATTTTCTGAATATTTGAAAATTTCACTTTTTTGTGAAAATATCCACTAAATGAGGGAATAATATGTGTGAGGGTACCCCAGGAGAGTTCCAAATGTGTGTGGGTAGAATATATATCCCACGGGGGTAAAATTGAAAAAAGTTTAAATAAAATTATTTTTAGACTTAGTCATTTTTCCGGCGTTTATCAGACTTTCAGATAGGGGAAATGTCAGTGAGCGTTCCAATTTCAGTTCTAGAGCGATTCGCCTGATGAGTCCTTCATATTTAGTCGTTTTCAGCCAATTTTCTGAATTTTTGAAAATTTCACTTTTTTGTGAAAATATCCACTAAATGAGGGAATAATATGTGTGACGGTACCCCAGGAGAGTTCCAAATGTGTGTGGGTAGAATATATATCCTACGGGGGTAAATTGAAAAAAGTTGAAAATTATTTTTTTTTTCGACTTAGTCATTTTTCCGGCGTTTATCAGACTTTCAGATAGGGGAAATGTCAGTGAGCGTTCCGATTTCAGTTCTAGAGCGATTCGCCTGATGTGTCCTTCATATTTAGTCGTTTTCAGCCAATTTTCTGAATTTTTGAAAATTTCACTTTTTTGTGAAAATATCCACTAAATGAGGGAATAATATGTGTGACGGTACCCCAGGAGAGTTCCAAATGTGTGTGGGTAGAATATATATCCCACGGGGGTAAAATTGAAAAAAGTTGAAAAAATTTTTTTTTTTCGACTTAGTCATTTTTCCGGCGTTTATCAGACTTTCAGATAGGGGAAATGTCAGTGAGCGTTCCGATTTCAGTTCTAGAGCGATTCGCCTGATGAGTCCTTCATATTTAGTCGTTTTCAGCCAATTTTCTGAATTTTTGAAAATTTCACTTTTTTGTGAAAATATCCACTAAATGAGGGAATAATATGTGTGACGGTACCCCAGGAGAGTTCCAAATGTGTGTGGGTAGAATATATATCCCACGGGGGTAAAATTGAAAAAAGTTTAAAAAAAATTTTTTTGGACTTAGTCATTTTTCCGACGTTTATCAGACTTTCAGATAGGGGAAATGTTACTGAGCGTTCCGATTCCAGTTCCAGAGCGATTCGCCCGATGAGTCCTTCATATTTAGTCGTTTTCAGCCAATTTTCTGAATTTTTGAAAATTTCACTTTCTTGTGAAAATATCCACTAAATGAGGGAATAATATGTGTGAGGGTACCCCAGGAGAGTTCCAAATGTGTGTGGGTAGAATATATATCCCACGGGGGTAAAATTGAAAAAAGTTGAAAAAAATTTTTTTTTAGACTTAGCCATTTTTCCGGCGTTTATCAGACTTTCAGATAGGGGAAATGTCAGTGAGCGTTCCGATTTCAGTTCCAGAGTGATTTGCCCGATGAGTCCTTCATATTTATTTGTTTTCAGCCAATTTTCAGAATTTTTGAAAATTTCACTTTTTTGTGAAAATATCCACTAAATGAGGGAATAATATGTGTGACGGTACCCCAGGAGAGTTCCAAATGTGTGTGGGTAGAATACATATCCCACGGGGGTAAAATTGAAAAAAGTTGAAAAAAAATTTTTTTGGACTTAGTCATTTTTCCGGCGTTTATCAGACTTTCAGATAGGGGAAATGTTAGTGAGCGTTCCGATTTCAGTTCCAGAGCGATTCGCCCGATGAGTCCTTCATATTTAGTCGTTTTCAGCCAATTTTCAGAATTTTTGAAAATTTCACTTTTTTGTGAAAATATCCACTAAATGTGGGAATAATATGTGTGACGGTACCCCAGGAGAGTTCCAAATGTGTGTGGGTAGAATATATATCCCACGGGGGTAAAATTGAAAAAAGTTTAAAAAAAATTTTTTTGGACTTAGTCATTTTTCCGGCGTTTATCAGACTTTCAGATAGGGGAAATGTCAGTGAGCGTTCCGATTTCAGTTCCAGAGCGATTCGCCCGATGAGTCCTTCATATTTAGTCGTTTTCAGCCAATTTTCTGAATTTTTGAAAATTTCACTTTTTTGTGAAAATATCCATTAAATGAGGGAATAATATGTGTGAGGGTACCCCAGTAGAGTTCCAAATGTGTGTGAGTAGAATATATATCCCACGGGGGTAAAATTGAAAAAAGATGAAAAATTTTTTTTTTTTGGACTTAGTCATTTTTTCAGCGTTTATCAGACTTTCAGATAGGGGAAATGACAGTGAGCGTTCCGATTTCAGTTCCAGAGCGATTCGCCCAATGAATCCTTCATATTTAGTCATTTTTAGCCAATTTTCAGAATTTTTGAAAATTTCAATTTTTTGTGAAAATATCCACTAAATGAGGGAATAATATGTGTGAGGGTACCCCAGGAGAGTTCCAAGTGTGTGTGGGTAGAATATATATCCCACGGGGGTAAAATTGAAAAAAGTTTAAAAAAAATTTTTTTTGGACTTAGTCATTTTTCCTGCGTTAATCAGACTTTCAATTAGGGCAAATGTCAGTGAGCGTTCCGATTTTATTTCCAGAGCGATTCGCCCGATGAGTCCTTCATATTTAGTCGTTTTCAGCCAATTTTCTGAATTTTTGAAAATTTCACTTTTTTGTGAAAATATCCACTAAATGAGGGAATAATATGTGTGAGGGTACCCCAGGAGAGTTCCAAATGTGTGTGGGTAGAATATATATCCCACGGGGGTAAAATTGAAAAAAGTTGAAAAAAAATTTTTTTTAGACTTAGTCATTTTTCCGGCGTTTATCAGACTTTCAGATAGGGGAAATGTCAGTGAGCGTTCCGATTTCAGTTCCAGAGCGATTCACCTGATGAGTCCTTCATATTTAGTCGTTTTCAGCCAATTTTCTGAATTTTTGAAAATTTCACTTTTTTGTGAAAATATCCACTGAATGAGGGAATAATATGTGTACCCCAGGAGTGTTCCAAATGTGTGTGGGTAGAATATATATCTCACGGGGGTAAAATTGCAAAAAGTTGAAAAAAATTTTTTTTGGACTTAGTCATTTTTCCGGCGTTAATCAGACTTTCAATTAGGGCAAATGTCAGTGAGCGTTCCGATTTCAGTTCCAGAGCGATTCGCCCGATGAGTCCTTCATATTTAGTCGTTTTCAGACAAGTTTCTGAATACTTGAAAATTTCACTTTTTTGTGAAAATATCCACTAAATGTGGGAATAATATGTGTGAGGGTACCCCAGGAGAGTTCCAAATGTGTGTGGGTAGAATATATATCCCACGGGGGTAAAATTGAAAAAAGTTTAAAAAAAATTTTTTTTAGACTTAGTCATTTTTCCGGCGTTTATCAGACTTTCAACTAGGGCAAATGTCAGTGAGCGTTCCGATTTCAGTTCATGAGCGATTCACCCGATGAGTCCTTCATATTTAGGCGTTTTCAGCCAATTTTCTGAATTTTTGAAAATTTCACTTTTTTGTGAAAATATCCACTAAATGAGGGAATAATATGTGTGAGGGTACCCCAGGAGAGTTCCAAATGTGTGTGGGTAGAATATATATCCCACGGGGGTAAAATTGAAAAAAGTTTAAAAAATTTTTTTTTAGATTTAGCCATTTTTCCGGCTTTTATCAGACTTTCAGATAGGGGAAATGTCAGTGAGCGTTCCGATTTCAGTTCCAGAGCGATTCGCCTGATGAGTCCTTCATATTTAGTCGTTTTCAGCCAATTTTCTGAATTTTTGAAAATTTCACTTTTTTGTGAAAATATCCACTAAATGAGGGAATAATATGTGTGACGGTACCCCAGGAGTGTTCCAAATGTGTGTGGGTAGAATATATATCTCACGGGGGTAAAATTGAAAAAAGTTTAAAAAAAATTTTTTTTAGACTTAGTCATTTTTCCAGCGTTTATCAGACTTTCCGATAGGGGAAATGTCAGTGAGCGTTCCAATTTCAGTTCCAGAGCGATTCGCCCGATGAGTCCTTCATATTTAGTCATTTTCAGCCAATTTTCTGAATTTTTGAAAATTTCACTTTTTTGTGAAAATATCCACTAAATAAGGGAATAATATGTGTGAGGGTACCCCAGGAGAGTTCCAAATGTGTGTGGGTAGAATATATATCCAAAGGTGGTAAAATTGAAAAAAGTTGAAAAAAATTTTTTTTTTCGACTCAGTCATTTTTCCGGCGTTTATCAGACTTTCAGATAGGGGAAATGTCAGTGAGCGTTCCGATTTCAGTTCCAGAGCGATTCGCCCGATGAGTCCTTCCTATTTAGTCGTTTTCAGCCAATTTTCTGAATTTTTGAAAATTTCACTTTTTTGTGAAAATATCCGCTAAATGAGGGAATACTATGTGTGAGGGTACTCCAGGAGAGTTCCAAATGTGTGTGGGTAGAAGATATATCCAAAGGTGGTAAAATTGAAAAAAGTTGAAAAAATTTTTTTTTTTCGACTCAGTCATTTTTCCGGCGTTTATCAGACTTTCAGATAGGGGAAATGTCAGTGAGCGTTCCGATTTCAGTTCCAGAGCGATTCGCCCGATGAGTCCTTCTTATTTAGTCGTTTTCAGCCAATTTTCTGAATTTTTGAAAATTTCACTTTTTTGTGAAAATATCCACTAAATGAGGGAATACTATGTGTGAGGGTACCCCAGGAGAGTTCCAAATGTGTGTGGGTAGAAGATATATCCAAAGGTGGTAAAATTGAAAAAAGTTGAAAAAATTTTTTTTTTTCGACTTAGTCATTTTTCCGGCGTTTATCAGACTTTCAGATAGGGGAAATGTCAGTGAGCGTTCCGATTTCAGTTCCAGAGCGATTCGCCTGATGAGTCCTTCATATTTAGTCGTTTTCAGCCAATTTTCTGAATTTTTGAAAATTTCACTTTTTTGTGAAAATATCCACTAAATGAGGGAATAATATGTGTGACGGTACCCCAGGAGTGTTCCAAATGTGTGTGGGTAGAATATATATCTCACGGGGGTAAAATTGAAAAAAGTTTAAAAAAATTTTTTTTTAGACTTAGTCATTTTTCCAGCGTTTATCAGACTTTCCGATAGGGGAAATGTCAGTGAGCGTTCCAATTTCAGTTCCAGAGCGATTCGCCCGATGAGTCCTTCATATTTAGTCATTTTCAGCCAATTTTCAGAATTTTTGAAAATTTCACTTTTTTGTGAAAATATCCACTAAATAAGGGAATAATAAGTGTGAGGGTACCCCAGGAGAGTTCCAAATGTGTGTGGGTAGAATATATATCCCACGGGGGTAAAATTGAAAAAAGGTGAAAAAATTTTTTTTTGGACTTAGTCATTTTTCCGGCGTTTATCAGACTTTCAGATAGGGCAAATGTCAGTGAGCGTTCCGATTTCAGTTCCAGAGCGATTCGCCCGATGAGTCCTTCATATTTAGTCGTTTTCAGACAAGTTTCTGAATACTTGAAAATTTCACTTTTTTGTGAAAATATCCACTAAATGTGGGAATAATATGTGTGAGGGTACCCCAGGAGAGTTCCAAATGTGTATGGGTAGAATATATATCCCACGGGGGTAAAATTGAAAAAAGTTTAAAAAAAATTTTTTTTAGGCTTAGTCATTTTTCCGGCGTTTATCAGACTTTCAACTAGGGCAAATGTCAGTGAGCGTTCCGATTTCAGTTCATGAGCGATTCACCCGATGAGTCCTTCATATTTAGGCGTTTTCAGCCAATTTTCTGAATTTTTGAAAATTTCACTTTTTTGTGAAAATATCCACTAAATGAGGGAATAATATGTGTGAGGGTACCCCAGGAGAGTTCCAAATGTGTGTGGGTAGAATATATATCCCACGGGGGTAAAATTGAAAAAAGTTTAAAAAACATTTTTTTTAGACTTAGCCATTTTTCCGGCGTTTATCAGACTTTCAGATAGGGGAAATGTCAGTGAGCGTTCCTATTTCAGTTCCAGAGCGATTCGCCCGATGAGTCCTTCATATTTAGTCGTTTTCAGCCAATTTTCAGAATTTTTGAAAATTTCACTTTTTTGTGAAAATATCCACTAAATGAGGGAATAATATGTGTGAGGGTACCCCAGGAGAGTTCCAAATGTGTGTGGGTAGAATATATATCCCACGGGGGTAAAATTGAAAAAAGTTTAAAAAATTTTTTTTTAGATTTAGCCATTTTTCCGGCTTTTATCAGACTTTCAGATAGGGGAAATGTCAGTGAGCGTTCCGATTTCAGTTCCAGAGCGATTCGCCTGATGAGTCCTTCATATTTAGTCGTTTTCAGCCAATTTTCTGAATTTTTGAAAATTTCACTTTTTTGTGAAAATATCCACTAAATGAGGGAATAATATGTGTGACGGTACCCCAGGAGTGTTCCAAATGTGTGTGGGTAGAATATATATCTCACGGGGGTAAAATTGAAAAAAGTTTAAAAAAAATTTTTTTTAGACTTAGTCATTTTTCCAGCGTTTATCAGACTTTCCGATAGGGGAAATGTCAGTGAGCGTTCCAATTTCAGTTCCAGAGCGATTCGCCCGATGAGTCCTTCATATTTAGTCATTTTCAGCCAATTTTCTGAATTTTTGAAAATTTCACTTTTTTGTGAAAATATCCACTAAATAAGGGAATAAAATGTGTGAGGGTACCCCAGGAGAGTTCCAAATGTGTGTGGGTAGAATATATATCCCACGGGGGTAAAATTGAAAAGAGGTGAAAACATTTTTTTTTGGACTGTCATTTTTCCGGCGTTTATCAGACTTTCAGATAGGGGAAATGTCAGTGAGCGTTCCAATTTCAGTTCCAGAGCGATTCGCCCGATGAGTCCTTCATATTTAGTCGTTTTCAGCAAATTTTCAGAATTTTTGAAAATGTCACTTTTTTTGTGAAAATATCCACTAAATGAGGGAATAAAATGTGTGAGGGTACCCCAGGAGAGTTCCAAATGTGTGTGGGTAGAAGATATATCCAAAGGTGGTAAAATTGAAAAAAGTTTAAAAAATTTTTTTTTTTCGACTTAGTCATTTTTCCGGCGTTTATCAGACTTTCAGATAGGGGAAATGCCAGTGAGCGTTCCGATTTCAGTTCCAGAGTGATTCGCCCGATGAGTCCTTCTTATTTAGTCGTTTTCAGCCAATTTTCTGAATTTTTGAAAATTTCACTTTTTTGTGAAAATATCCACTAAATGAGGGAATACTATGTGTGAGGGTACCCCAGGAGAGTTCCAAATGTGTGTGGGTAGAAGATATATCCAAAGGTGGTAAAATTGAAAAAAGTTGAAAAAAATTTTTTTTTTCGACTTAGTCATTTTTCCGGCGTTTATCAGACTTTCAGATAGGGGAAATGTCAGTGAGCGTTCCGATTTCAGTTCCAGAGCGATTCGCCTGATGAGTCCTTCATATTTAGTCGTTTTCAGCCAATTTTCTGAATTTTTGAAAATTTCACTTTTTTGTGAAAATATCCACTAAATGAGGGAATAATATGTGTGACGGTACCCCAGGAGTGTTCCAAATGTGTGTGGGTAGAATATATATCTCACGGGGGTAAAATTGAAAAAAGTTTAAAAAAATTTTTTTTTAGACTTAGTCATTTTTCCAGCGTTTATCAGACTTTCCGATAGGGGAAATGTCAGTGAGCGTTCCAATTTCAGTTCCAGAGCGATTCGCCCGATGAGTCCTTCATATTTAGTCGTTTTCAGCCAATTTTCTGAATTTTTGAAAATTTCACTTTTTTGTGAAAATATCCACTAAATAAGGGAATAATATGTGTGAGGGTACCCCAGGAGAGTTCCAAATGTGTGTGGGTAGAATATATATCCAAAGGTGGTAAAATTGAAAAAAGTTGAAAAAAATTTTTTTTTTCGACTCAGTCATTTTTCCGGCGTTTATCAGACTTTCAGATAGGGGAAATGTCAGTGAGCGTTCCGATTTCAGTTCCAGAGCGATTCGCCCGATGAGTCCTTCCTATTTAGTCGTTTTCAGCCAATTTTCTGAATTTTTGAAAATTTCACTTTTTTGTGAAAATATCCGCTAAATGAGGGAATACTATGTGTGAGGGTACTCCAGGAGAGTTCCAAATGTGTGTGGGTAGAAGATATATCCAAAGGTGGTAAAATTGAAAAAAGTTGAAAAAATTTTTTTTTTTCGACTCAGTCATTTTTCCGGCGTTTATCAGACTTTCAGATAGGGGAAATGTCAGTGAGCGTTCCGATTTCAGTTCCAGAGCGATTCGCCCGATGAGTCCTTCTTATTTAGTCGTTTTCAGCCAATTTTCTGAATTTTTGAAAATTTCACTTTTTTGTGAAAATATCCACTAAATGAGGGAATACTATGTGTGAGGGTACCCCAGGAGAGTTCCAAATGTGTGTGGGTAGAAGATATATCCAAAGGTGGTAAAATTGAAAAAAGTTGAAAAAAATTTTTTTTTTCGACTTAGTCATTTTTCCGGCGTTTATCAGACTTTCAGATAGGGGAAATGTCAGTGAGCGTTCCGATTTCAGTTCCAGAGCGATTCGCCTGATGAGTCCTTCATATTTAGTCGTTTTCAGCCAATTTTCTGAATTTTTGAAAATTTCACTTTTTTGTGAAAATATCCACTAAATGAGGGAATAATATGTGTGACGGTACCCCAGGAGTGTTCCAAATGTGTGTGGGTAGAATATATATCTCACGGGGGTAAAATTGAAAAAAGTTTAAAAAAATTTTTTTTTAGACTTAGTCATTTTTCCAGCGTTTATCAGACTTTCCGATAGGGGAAATGTCAGTGAGCGTTCCAATTTCAGTTCCAGAGCGATTCGCCCGATGAGTCCTTCATATTTAGTCATTTTCAGCCAATTTTCAGAATTTTTGAAAATTTCACTTTTTTGTGAAAATATCCACTAAATAAGGGAATAATAAGTGTGAGGGTACCCCAGGAGAGTTCCAAATGTGTGTGGGTAGAATATATATCCCACGGGGGTAAAATTGTAAAAAGGTGAAAAAATTTTTTTTTGGACTTAGTCATTTTTCCGGCGTTTATCAGACTTTCAGATAGGGGAAATGTCAGTGAGCGTTCCGATTTCAGTTCCAGAGCGATTCGCCCGATGAGTCCTTCATATTTAGTCGTTTTCAGCAAATTTTCAGATTTTTTGAAAATTTCACTTTTTTGTGAAAATATCCACTAAATGAGGGAATAAAATGTGTGAGGGTACCCCAGGAGAGTTCCAAATGTGTGTGGGTAGAAGATATATCCAAAGGTGGTAAAATTGAAAAAAGTTGAAA
Organism: Phyllobates terribilis; assembly: GCF_046119375.1. Taxonomy (NCBI): domain Eukaryota; kingdom Metazoa; phylum Chordata; class Amphibia; order Anura; family Dendrobatidae; genus Phyllobates; species Phyllobates terribilis. Next base: position 5,073,902 of record NW_027362838.1, on the reverse strand, counting down.
AAATTTTTTTTTTTCGACTCAGTCATTTTTCCGGCGTTTATCAGACTTTCAGATAGGGGAAATGTCAGTGAGCATTCCGATTTCAGTTCCAGAGCGATTCGCCCGATGAGTCCTTCTTATTTAGTCGTTTTCAGCCAATTTTCTGAATTTTTGAAAATTTCACTTTTTTGTGAAAATATCCACTAAATGAGGGAATACTATGTGTGAGGGTACCCCAGGAGAGTTCCAAATGTGTGTGGGTAGAAGATATATCCAAAGGTGGTAAAATTGAAAAAAGTTGAAAAAAATTTTTTTTTTCGACTTAGTCATTTTTCCGGCGTTTATCAGACTTTCAGATAGGGGAAATGTCAGTGAGCGTTCCGATTTCAGTTCCAGAGCGATTCACCTGATGAGTCCTTCATATTTAGTCGTTTTCAGCCAATTTTCTGAATTTTTGAAAATTTCACTTTTTTGTGAAAATATCCACTGAATGAGGGAATAATATGTGTACCCCAGGAGTGTTCCAAATGTGTGTGGGTAGAATATATATCTCACGGGGGTAAAATTGCAAAAAGTTGAAAAAAATTTTTTTTGGACTTAGTCATTTTTCCGGCGTTAATCAGACTTTCAATTAGGGCAAATGTCAGTGAGCGTTCCGATTTCAGTTCCAGAGCGATTCGCCCGATGAGTCCTTCATATTTAGTCGTTTTCAGCCAATTTTCTGAATTTTTGAAAATTTCACTTTTTTGTGAAAATATCCACTAAATGAGGGAATAATATGTGTGACGGTACCCCAGGAGTGTTCCAAATGTGTGTGGGTAGAATATATATCTCACGGGGGTAAAATTGAAAAAAGTTTAAAAAAATTTTTTTTTAGACTTAGTCATTTTTCCAGCGTTTATCAGACTTTCCGATAGGGGAAATGTCAGTGAGCGTTCCAATTTCAGTTCCAGAGCGATTCGCCCGATGAGTCCTTCATATTTAGTCATTTTCAGCCAATTTTCAGAATTTTTGAAAATTTCACTTTTTTGTGAAAATATCCACTAAATAAGGGAATAATAAGTGTGAGGGTACCCCAGGAGAGTTCCAAATGTGTGTGGGTAGAATATATATCCCACGGGGGTAAAATTGTAAAAAGGTGAAAAAATTTTTTTTTAGACTTAGTCATTTTTCCAGCGTTTATCAGACTTTCCGATAGGGGAAATGTCAGTGAGCGTTCCAATTTCAGTTCCAGAGCGATTCGCCCGATGAGTCCTTCATATTTAGTCGTTTTCAGCCAATTTTCTGAATTTTTGAAAATTTCACTTTTTTGTGAAAATATCCACTAAATAAGGGAATAATATGTGTACCCCAGGAGAGTTCCAAATGTGTGTGGGTAGAATATATATCCCACGGGGGTAAAATTGAAAAAAGTTTAAAAAAAATTTTTTTTAGACTTAGTCATTTTTCCGGCGTTTATCAGACTTTCAATTAGGGCAAATGTCAGTGAGCATTCCGATTTCAGTTCCTGAGCGATTCGCCCGATGAGTCCTTCATATTTAGTCGTTTTCAGCCAATTTTCTGAATTTTTGAAAATTTCACTTTTTTGTGAAAATATCCACTAAATGAGGGAATAATATGTGTGAGGGTACCCCAGGAGAGTTCCAAATGTGTGTGGGTAGAATATATATCCCACGAGGGTAAAATTGAAAAAAGTTTAAAAATTTTTTTTTTAGATTTAGCCATTTTTCCAGCTTTTATCAGACTTTCAGATAGGGGAAATGTCAGTGAGCGTTCCAATTTCAGTTCCAGAGCGATTCGCCCGATGAGTCCTTCTTATTTAGTCGTTTTCAGCCAATTTTCTGAATTTTTGAAAATTTCACTTTTTTGTGAAAATATCCACTAAATGAGGGAATAATATGTGTGAGGGTACCCCAGGAGTGTTCCAAATGTGTGTGGGTAGAATATATATCTCACGGGGGTAAAATTGAAAAAAGTTTAAAAAAATTTTTTTTAGACTTAGTCATTTTTCCAGCGTTTATCAGACTTTCCGATAGGGGAAATGTCAGTGAGCGTTCCAATTTCAGTTCCAGAGCGATTCGCCCGATGAGTCCTTCATATTTAGTCGTTTTCAGCCAATTTTCTGAATTTTTGAAAATTTCACTTTTTTGTGAAAATATCCACTAAATAAGGGAATAATATGTGTACCCCAGGAGAGTTCCAAATGTGTGTGGGTAGAATATATATCCCACGGGGGTAAAATTGAAAAAAGTTTAAAAAAAATTTTTTTTAGACTTAGTCATTTTTCCGGCGTTTATCAGACTTTCAATTAGGGCAAATGTCAGTGAGCATTCCGATTTCAGTTCCTGAGCGATTCGCCCGATGAGTCCTTCATATTTAGTCGTTTTCAGCCAATTTTCTGAATTTTTGAAAATTTCACTTTTTTGTGAAAATATCCACTAAATAAGGGAATAATATGTGTGAGGGTACCCCAGGAGAGTTCCAAATGTGTGTGGGTAGAATATATATCCCACGAGGGTAAAATTGAAAAAAGTTTAAAAATTTTTTTTTTAGATTTAGCCATTTTTCCAGCTTTTATCAGACTTTCAGATAGGGGAAATGTCAGTGAGCGTTCCGATTTCAGTTCCAGAGCGATTCGCCTGATGAGTCCTTCATATTTAGTCGTTTTCAGCCAATTTTCTGAATTTTTGAAAATTTCACTTTTTTGTGAAAATATCCACTAAATGAGGGAATAATATGTGTGACGGTACCCCAGGAGTGTTCCAAATGTGTGTGGGTAGAATATATATCTCACGGGGGTAAAATTGAAAAAAGTTTAAAAAAAATTTTTTTTAGACTTAGTCATTTTTCCAGCGTTTATCAGACTTTCCGATAGGGGAAATGTCAGTGAGCGTTCCAATTTCAGTTCCAGAGCGATTCGCCCGATGAGTCCTTCATATTTAGTCATTTTCAGCCAATTTTCTGAATTTTTGAAAATTTCACTTTTTTGTGAAAATATCCACTAAATAAGGGAATAAAATGTGTGAGGGTACCCCAGGAGAGTTCCAAATGTGTGTGGGTAGAATATATATCCCACGGGGGTAAAATTGAAAAGAGGTGAAAACATTTTTTTTTGGACTGTCATTTTTCCGGCGTTTATCAGACTTTCAGATAGGGGAAATGTCAGTGAGCGTTCCAATTTCAGTTCCAGAGCGATTCGCCCGATGAGTCCTTCATATTTAGTCGTTTTCAGCAAATTTTCAGAATTTTTGAAAATGTCACTTTTTTTGTGAAAATATCCACTAAATGAGGGAATAAAATGTGTGAGGGTACCCCAGGAGAGTTCCAAATGTGTGTGGGTAGAAGATATATCCAAAGGTGGTAAAATTGAAAAAAGTTTAAAAAATTTTTTTTTTTCGACTTAGTCATTTTTCCGGCGTTTATCAGACTTTCAGATAGGGGAAATGCCAGTGAGCGTTCCGATTTCAGTTCCAGAGTGATTCGCCCGATGAGTCCTTCTTATTTAGTCGTTTTCAGCCAATTTTCTGAATTTTTGAAAATTTCACTTTTTTGTGAAAATATCCACTAAATAAGGGAATAATATGTGTGAGGGTACCCCAGGAGAGTTCCAAATGTGTGTGGGTAGAATATATATCCAAAGGTGGTAAAATTGAAAAAAGTTGAAAAAATTTTTTTTTTTCGACTCAGTCATTTTTCCGGCGTTTATCAGTCTTTCAGATAGGGGAAATGTCAGTGAGCGTTCCGATTTCAGTTCCAGAGCGATTCGCCCGATGAGTCCTTCCTATTTAGTCGTTTTCAGCCAATTTTCTGAATTTTTGAAAATTTCACTTTTTTGTGAAAATATCCGCTAAATGAGGGAATACTATGTGTGAGGGTACTCCAGGAGAGTTCCAAATGTGTGTGGGTAGAAGATATATCCAAAGGTGGTAAAATTGAAAAAAGTTTAAAAATTTTTTTTTTAGATTTAGCCATTTTTCCAGCTTTTATCAGACTTTCAGATAGGGGAAATGTCAGTGAGCGTTCCAATTTCAGTTCCAGAGCGATTCGCCCGATGAGTCCTTCTTATTTAGTCGTTTTCAGCCAATTTTCTGAATTTTTGAAAATTTCACTTTTTTGTGAAAATATCCACTAAATGAGGGAATAATATGTGTGAGGGTACCCCAGGAGAGTTCCAAATGTGTGTGGGTAGAATATAAATCCCACGGGGGTAAAATTGAAAAAAGTTTAAAAATTTTTTTTTTAGATTTAGCCATTTTTCCGGCTTTTATCAGACTTTCAGATAGGGGAAATGTCAGTGAGCGTTCCAATTTCAGTTCCAGAGCGATTCGCCCGATGAGTCCTTCTTATTTAGTCGTTTTCAGCCAATCTTCTGAATTTTTGAAAATTTCACTTTTTTGTGAAAATATCCACTAAATGAGGGAATACTATGTGTGAGGGTACCCCAGGAGAGTTCCAAATGTGTGTGGGTAGAATATAAATCCCACGGGGGTAAAATTGAAAAAAGGTGAAAAAAATTTTTTTTGGACTAAGTCATTTTTCTGGCGTTTATCAGACTTTCAGATAGGGGAAATGTCAGTGAGCGTTCCGATTTCAGTTCCAGAGCGGTTCGCCCGATGAGTCCTTCATATTTAGTCGTTTTCAGCCAATTTTCAGAATTTTTGAAAATTTCACTTTTTTGTGAAAATATCCACTAAATGAGGGAATAATATGTGTGAGGGTACCCCAGGAGAGCTCCAAATGTGTGTGGGTAGAATATATATCCCACGGGGGTAAAATTGAAAAAAGTTGAAAAAAAATTTTTTTTAGACTTAGTCATTTTTCCGCCGTTTATCAGACTTTCAGATAGGGAAAATGTCAGTGAGCGTTCCGATTTCAGTTCCAGAGCGATTCGCCCGATGAGTCCTTCATATTTAGTCGTTTTCAGCCAATTTTCTGAATTTTTGAAAATTTCACTTTTTTGTGAAAATATCCACTAAATGAGGGAATAATATGTGTGACGGTACCCCAGGAGTGTTCCAAATGTGTGTGGGTAGAATATATATCTCACGGGGGTAAAATTGAAAAAAGTTTAAAAAAATTTTTTTTTAGACTTAGTCATTTTTGCAGCGTTTATCAGACTTTCCGATAGGGGAAATGTCAGTGAGCGTTCCAATTTCAGTTCCAGAGCGATTCGCCCGATGAGTCCTTCATATTTAGTCATTTTCAGCCAATTTTCAGAATTTTTGAAAATTTCACTTTTTTGTGAAAATATCCACTAAATAAGGGAATAATATGTGTGAGGGTACCCCAGGAGAGTTCCAAATGTGTGTGGGTAGAATATATATCCCACGGGGGTAAAATTGAAAAAAGGTGAAAAAATTTTTTTTGGACTTAGTCATTTTTCCGGCGTTTATCAGACTTTCAGATAGGGTAAATGTCAGTGAGCGTTCCGATTTCAGTTCCAGAGCGATTTGCCCGATGAGTCCTTCATATTTAGTCGTTTTCAGCCAATTTTCTGAATTTTTGAAAATTTCACTTTTTTGTGAAAATATCCACTAAATGAGGGAATAATATGTGTGACGGTACCCTAGGAGTGTTCCAAATGTGTGTGGGTAGAATATATATCTCACGGGGGTAAAATTGTAAAAAGTTTAAAATAAATTTTTTTTAGACTTAGTCATTTTTCCAGCGTTTATCAGACTTTCCGATAGGGGAAATGTCAGTGAGCGTTCCAATTTCAGTTCCAGAGCGATTCGCCCGATGAGTCCTTCATATTTAGTCGTTTTCAGCCAATTTTCAGAATTTTTGAAAATTTCACTTTTTTGTGAAAATATCCACTAAATGAGGGAATAATATGTGTGAGGGTACCCCAGGAGAGTTCCAAATGTGTGTGGGTAGAATATATATCCCACGGGGATAAAATTGAAAAAAGTTAAAAAAAATTTTTTTAGACTTAGTCATTTTTCCGGCGTTTATCAGACTTTCAGATAGGGGAAATGTCAGTGAGCATTCCAATTTCAGTTCCAGAGCGATTTGCCCGATGAGTCTTTCATATTTAGCCGTTTTCAGCCAATTTTCAGAATTTTTGAAAATGTCACTTTTTTGTGAAAATATCCACTAAATGAGGGAATAATATGTGTGAGGGTACCCCAGGAGAGTTCCAAATGTGTGTGGGTAGAAGATATATCCAAAGGTGGTAAAATTGAAAAAAGTTGAAAAAAAATTTTTTTTAGACTTAGTCATTTTTCCGGCGTTTATCAGACTTTCAGATAGGGGAAATGTCAGTGAGCGTTCCGATTTCAGTTCCAGAGCGATTCGCCCGATGAGTCCTTCATATTTAGTCGTTTTCAGCCAATTTTCAGAATTTTTGAAAATTTCATTTTTTTGTGAAAATATCCACTAAATGAGGGAATAATATGTGTGAGGGTACCCCAGGAAAGTTTCAAATGTGTGTGGGTAGAATATATATCCCACGGGGGTAAAATTGAAAAAATTTAAAAAAAATTTTTTTTAGATTTAGTCATTTTTCCGGCGTTTATCAGACTTTCAGATAGGGGAAATGTCAGTGAGCGTTCCGATTTAAGTTCCAGAGCGATTCGCCCGATGAGTCCTTCATATTTAGTCGTTTTCAGCCAATTTTCAGAATTTTTGAAAATTTCATTTTTTTGTGAAAATATCCACTAAATGAGGGAATAATATGTGTGAGGGTACCCCAGGAAAGTTCCAAATGTGTGGGTAGAATATATATCCCACCGGGGTAAAATCGAAAAAAGTTTAAAAAAAATTTTTTTTAGACTTAGTCATTTTTCCGGCGTTTATCAGACTTTCAGATAGGGGAAATGTCAGTGAGCGTTCCAATTTCAGTTCCAGAGCGATTCGCCCGATGAGTCCTTCATATTTAGTTGTTTTCAGCCAATTTTCTGAATTTTTGAAAATTTCACTTTTTTGTGAAAATATCCACTAAATGAGGGAATAATATGTGTACCCCAGGAGAGTTCCAAATGTGTGTGGGTAGAATATATATCCCACGGGGGTAAAATTGAAAAAAGTTTAAAAAATTTTTTTTTTGGACTTAGTAATTTTTCCGGCGTTAATCAGACTTTCAATTAGGGCAAATGTCAGCGAGCGTTCCGATTTCAGTTCCAGAGCGATTCGCCCGATGAGTCCTTCATATTTAGTCGTTTTCAGCCAATTTTCTGAATATTTGAAAATTTCACTTTTTTGTGAAAATATCCACTAAATGAGGGAATAATATGTTTGAGGGTACCCCAGGAGAGTTCCAAATGTGTGTGGGTAGAATATATATCCCACGGGGGTAAAATTGAAAAAAGTTTTTAAAAATTTTTTTTTAGACTTAGTCATTTTTCCGGCGTTTATCAGACTTTCCGATAGGGGAAATGTCAGTGAGCGTTCCAATTTCAGTTCCAGAGCGATTCGCCCGATGAGTCCTTCATATTTAGTCGTTTTCAGCCAATTTTCTGAATTTTTGAAAATTTCACTTTTTTGTGAAAATATCCACTAAATGAGGGAATAATATGTGTGAGGGTACCCCAGGAGAGTTCCAAATGTGTGTGGGTAGAATATATATCCCACGGGGGTAAAATTGAAAAAAGGTGAAAAAATTTTTTTTTAGACTTAGTCATTTTTCCGGCGTTTATCAGACTTTCCGATAGGGGAAATGTCAGTGAGCGTTCCAATTTCAGTTCCAGAGCGATTCGCCCGATGAGTCCTTCATATTTAGTCGTTTTCAGCCAATTTTCTGAATTTTTGAAAATTTCACTTTTTTGGGAAAATATCCACTAAATGAGGGAATAATATGTTTGAGGGTACCCCAGGAGAGTTCTAAATGTGTGTGGGTAGAATATATATCCCACGGGGGTAAAATTGAAAAAAGTTTTAAAAAATTTTTTTTTAGACTTAGTCATTTTTCCGGCGTTTATCAGACTTTCCGATAGGGGAAATGTCAGTGAGCGTTCCAATTTCAGTTCCAGAGCTATTCGCCCGATGAGTCCTTCATATTTAGTCGTTTTCAGCCAATTTTCTGAATTTTTGAAAATTTCACTTTTTTGGGAAAATATCCACTAAATAAAGGAATAATATGTGTGAGGGTACCCCAGGAGAGTTCCAAATGTGTGTGGGTAGAATATATATCCCACGGGGGTAAAATTGAAAAAAGGTGAAAAAAATTTTTTTTTTCGACTTAGTCATTTTTCCGCCGTTTATCAGACTTTCAGATAGGGGAAATGTCAGTGAGCGTTCCGATTTCAGTTCCAGAGCGATTCGCCTGATGAGTCCTTCATATTTAGTCGTTTTCAGCCAATTTTCTGAATGTTTGAAATTTTCACTTTTTTGTGAAAATATCCACTAAATGAGGTAATAATATGTGTGACGGTACCCCAGGAGTGTTCCAAATGTGTGTGGGTAGAATATATATCCCACGGGGGTAAAATTGAAAAAAGGTGAAAAAATTTTTTTTTAGACTTAGTCATTTTTCCGGCGTTTATCAGACTTTCCGATAGGGGAAATGTCAGTGAGCGTTCCAATTTCAGTTCCAGAGCGATTCGCCCGATGAGTCCTTCATATTTAGTCGTTTTCAGCCAATTTTCTGAATTTTTGAAAATTTCACTTTTTTGGGAAAGTATCCACTAAATAAAGGAATAATATGTGTGAGGGTACCCCAGGAGCGTTCCAAATGTGTGTGGGTAGAATATATATCCCACGGGGGTAAAATTGAAAATAGGTGAAAAAATTTTTTTTTGGACTTAGTCATTTTTCCGGCGTTTATCAGACTTTCAGATAGGGGAAATGTCAGTGAGCGTTCCGATTTCAGTTCCAGAGCGATTCGCCCTATGAGTCCTTCATATTTAGTCATTTTCAGCCAATTTTCAGAATTTTTGAAAATTTCACTTTTTTGTGAAAATATCCACTAAATGAGGGAATAAAATGTGTGAGGGTACCCCAGGAGAGTTCCAAATGTGTGTGGGTAGAAGATATATCCAAAGGTGGTAAAATTGAAAAAAGTTGAAAAAAATTTTTTTTTTCGACTTAGTCATTTTTCCGGCGTTTATCAGACTTTCAGATAGGGGAAATGTCAGTGAGCGTTCCGATTTCAGTTCCAGAGCGATTCGCCTGATGAGTCCTTCATATTTAGTCGTTTTCAGCCAATTTTCTGAATTTTTGAAAATTTCACTTTTTTGTGAAAATATCCACTAAATGAGGGAATAATATGTTTGAGGGTACCCCAGGAGAGTTCTAAATGTGTGTGGGTAGAATATATATCCCACGGGGGTAAAATTGAAAAAAGGTGAAAAAAATTTTTTTTTTCGACTTAGTCATTTTTCCGCCGTTTATCAGACTTTCAGATAGGGGAAATGTCAGTGAGCGTTCCGATTTCAGTTCCAGAGCGATTCGCCTGATGAGTCCTTCATATTTAGTCGTTTTCAGCCAATTTTCTGAATGTTTGAAATTTTCACTTTTTTGTGAAAATATCCACTAAATGAGGGAATAATATGTGTGACGGTACCCCAGGAGTGTTCCAAATGTGTGTGGGTAGAATATATATCTCACGGGGGTAAAATTGAACAAAGTTTAAAATAAATTTTTTTTAGACTTAGTCATTTTTCCAGCGTTTATCAGACTTTCCGATAGGGGAAATGTCAGTGAGCGTTCCAATTTCAGTTCCAGAGCGATTCGCCCGATGAGTCCTTCATATTTAGTCGTTTTCAGCCAATTTTCTGAATTTTTGAAAATTTCACTTTTTTGTGAAAATATCCACTAAATGAGGGAATAATATGTGTGAGGGTACCCCAGGAGAGTTCCAAATGTGTGTGGGTAGAATATATATCCCACGGGGGTAAAATTGAAAATAGGTGAAAAAATTTTTTTTTGGACTTAGTCATTTTTCCGGCGTTTATCAGACTTTCAGATAGGGGAAATGTCAGTGAGCGTTCTGATTTCAGTGCCAGAGCGATTCGCCCGATGAGTCCTTCATATTTAGTCGTTTTCAGCCAATTTTCAGAATTTTTGAAAATTTCACTTTTTTGTGAAAATATCCACTAAATGAGGGAATAATATGTGTGAGGGTACCCCAGGAGAGTTCCAAATGTGTGTGGGTAGAATATATATCCCACGGGGATAAAATTGAAAAAAGTTAAAAAAAATTTTTTTAGACTTAGTCATTTTTCGGGCGTTTATCAGACTTTCAGATAGGGGAAATGTCAGTGAGCATTCCAATTTCAGTTCCAGAGCGATTCGCCCGATGAGTCCTTCATATTTAGTTGTTTTCAGCCAATTTTCTGAATTTTTGAAAATTTCACTTTTTTGTGAAAATATCCACTAAATGAGGGAATAATATGTGTACCCCAGGAGAGTTCCAAATGTGTGTGGGTAGAATATATATCCCACGGGGGTAAAATTGAAAAAAGTTTAAAAAATTTTTTTTTTGGACTTAGTAATTTTTCCGGCGTTAATCAGACTTTCAATTAGGGCAAATGTCAGTGAGCGTTCCGATTTCAGTTCCAGAGCGATTCGCCCGATGCGCCCTTCATATTTAGTCGTTTTCAGTCAATTTTCTGAATATTTGAAAATTTCACTTTTTTGTGAAAATATCCACTAAATGAGGGAATAATATGTTTGAGGGTACCCCAGGAGAGTTCCAAATGTGTGTGGGTAGAATATATATCCCACGGGGGTAAAATTGAAAAAAGTTTAAAAAAAAATTTTTTTAGACTTAGTCATTTTTCCGGCGTTTATCAGACTTTCCGATAGGGGAAATGTCAGTGAGCGTTCCAATTTCAGTTCCAGAGCGATTCGCCCGATGAGTCCTTCATATTTAGTCGTTTTCAGCCAATTTTCAGAATTTTTGAAAATTTCACTTTTTTGTGAAAATATCCACTAAATGAGGGAATAAAATGTGTGAGGGTACCCCAGGAGAGTTCCAAATGTGTGTGGGTAGAAGATATATCCAAAGGTGGTAAAATTGAAAAAAGTTGAAAAAAATTTTATTTTCCAACTTAGTCATTTTTCCGGTGTTTATCAGACTTTCAGATAGGGGAAATGTCAGTGAGCGTTCCGATTTCAGTTCCAGAGCGATTCGCCCGATGAGTCCTTCATATTTAGTCGTTTTCAGCCAATTTTCAGAATTTTTGAAAATTTCACTTTTTTGTGAAAATATCCACTAAATGAGGGAATAATATGTGTGAGGGTACCCCAGGAGAGTTCCAAATGTGTGTGGGTAGAATATATATCCCACGGGGGTAAAATTGAAAAAAGTTTAAAAATTTTTTTTTTAGATTTAGCCATTTTTCTGGCTTTTATCAGACTTTCAGATAGGGGAAATGTCAGTGAACGTTCCAATTTCAGTTCCAGAGCGATTCGCCCGATGAGTCCTTCATATTTAGTGGTTTTCAGCCAATTTTCTGAATTTTTGAAAATTTCACTTTTTTGTGAAAATATCCACTAAATGAGGGAATACTATGTGTGAGGGTACCCCAGGAGAGTTTCAAATGTGTGTGGGTAGAAGATATATCCAAAGGTGGTAAAATTGAAAAAAGTTTAAAAAAATTTTTTTTAGATTTAGTCATTTTTCCGGCGTTTATCAGACTGTCAGATAGGTGAAATGTCAGTGAGCGTTCCGATTTCAGTTCCAGAGCGATTCGCCCGATGAGTCCTTCATATTTAGTCGTTTTCAGCCAATTTTCAGAATTTTTGAAAATTTCATTTTTTTGTGAAAATATCCACTAAATGAGGGAATAATATGTGTGAGGGTACCCCAGGAGAGTTCCAAATGTGTGGGTAGAATATATATCCCACCGGGGTAAAATTGAAAAAAGTTTAAAAAAAATTTTTTTTAGACTTAGTCATTTTTCCGGCGTTTATCAGGCTTTCAGCTAGGGGAAATGTCAGTGAGCGTTCCAATTTCAGTTCCAGAGCGATTCGCCTGATGAGTCCTTCATATTTAGTCGTTTTCAGCCAATTTTCTGAATTTTTGAAAATTTCACTTTTTTGTGAAAATATCCACTAAATGAGGAAATAATATGTGTGAGGGTACACCAGGAGAGTTGCAAATGTGTGTGGGTAGAATATATATCCCACGGGGGTAAAATTGAAAAAAGGAGAAAAAAAATTTTTTTTCAGCGTTTATCAAACTTTCAGATAGGGGAAATGTCAGTGAGCGTTCCAATTTCAGTTCCAGAGCAATTCGCCCGATGAGTCCTTCATATTTAGTCGTTTTCAGCCAATTTTCAGAATTTTGAAAATTTCACTTTTTTGTGAAAATATCCACTAAATGAGGGAATAATATGTGTGAGGGTACCCCAGGAGAGTTCCAAATGTGTGTGGGTAGAATATATATCCCACGGGGGTAAAATTGAAAAAAGGTGAAATAATTTTTTTTTAGACTTAGTCATTTTTCCGGCGTTTATCAGACTTTCCGATAGGGGAAATGTCAGTGAGCGTTCCAATTTCAGTTCCAGAGCGATTCGCCCGATGAGTCCTTCATATTTAGTCGTTTTCAGCCAATTTTCTGAATTTTTGAAAATTTCACTTTTTTGGGAAAATATCCACTAAATAAAGGAATAATATGTGTGAGGGTACCCCAGGAGAGTTCCAAATGTGTGTGGGTAGAATATATATCCCACCGGGGTAAAATTGAAAAAAGGTTAAAACATTTTTTTTTGGACTTAGTCATTTTTCCGGCGTTTATCAGACTTTCAGATAGGGGAAATGTCAGTGAGCGTTCCGATTTCAGTTCCAGAGCGATTCGCCCGATGAGTCCTTCATATTTAGTCATTTTCAGCCAATTTTCAGAATTTTTGAAAATTTCACTTTTTTGTGAAAATATCCACTAAATGAGGGAATAAAATGTGTGAGGGTACCCCAGGAGAGTTCCAAATGTGTGTGGGTAGAAGATATATCCAAAGGTGGTAAAATTGAAAAAAGTTGAAAAAAATTTTTTTTTTCGACTTAGTCATTTTTCCGTCGTTTATCAGACTTTCAGATAGGGGAAATGTCAGTGAGCGTTCCGATTTCAGTTCCAGAGCGATTCGCCTGATGAGTCCTTCATATTTAGTCGTTTTCAGCCAATTTTCTGAATTTTTGAAAATTTCACTTTTTTGTGAAAATATCCACTAAATGAGGGAATAATATGTTTGAGGGTACCCCAGGAGAGTTCTAAATGTGTGTGGGTAGAATATATATCCCACGGGGGTAAAATTGAAAAAAGTTTTAAAAAATTTTTTTTTAGACTTAGTCATTTTTCCGGCGTTTATCAGACTTTCCGATAGGGGAAATATCAGTGAGCGTTCCAATTTCAGTTCCAGAGCTATTCGCCCGATGAGTCCTTCATATTTAGTCGTTTTCAGCCAATTTTCTGAATTTTTGAAAATTTCACTTTTTTGGGAAAATATCCACTAAATAAAGGAATAATATGTGTGAGGGTACCCCAGGAGAGTTCCAAATGTGTGTGGGTAGAATATATATCCCACGGGGGTAAAATTGAAAAAAGGTGAAAAAAATTTTTTTTTTCGACTTAGTCATTTTTCCGCCGTTTATCAGACTTTCAGATAGGGGAAATGTCAGTGAGCGTTCTGATTTCAGTGCCAGAGCGATTCGCCTGATGAGTCCTTCATATTTAGTCGTTTTCAGCCAATTTTCTGAATGTTTGAAATTTTCACTTTTTTGTGAAAATATCCACTAAATGAGGGAATAATATGTGTGAGGGTACCCCAGGAGAGTTCCAAATGTGTGTGGGTAGAATATATATCCCACGGGGATAAAATTGAAAAAAGTTAAAAAAATTTTTTTTAGACTTAGTCATTTTTCGGGCGTTTATCAGACTTTCAGATAGGGGAAATGTCAGTGAGCATTCCAATTTCAGTTCCAGAGCGATTCGCCCGATGAGTCCTTCATATTTAGTTGTTTTCAGCCAATTTTCTGAATTTTTGAAAATTTCACTTTTTTGTGAAAATATCCACTAAATGAGGGAATAATATGTGTACCCCAGGAGAGTTCCAAATGTGTGTGGGTAGAATATATATCCCACGGGGGTAAAATTGAAAAAAGTTTAAAAAATTTTTTTTTTGGACTTAGTAATTTTTCCGGCGTTAATCAGACTTTCAATTAGGGCAAATGTCAGTGAGCGTTCCGATTTCAGTTCCAGAGCGATTCGCCCGATGCGTCCTTCATATTTAGTCGTTTTCAGTCAATTTTCTGAATATTTGAAAATTTCACTTTTTGTGAAAATATCCACTAAATGAGGGAATAATATGTTTGAGGGTACCCCAGGAGAGTTCCAAATGTGTGTGGGTAGAATATATATCCCACGGGGGTAAAATTGAAAAAAGTTTAAAAAAAAATTTTTTTAGACTTAGTCATTTTTCCGGCGTTTATCAGACTTTCCGATAGGGGAAATGTCAGTGAGCGTTCCAATTTCAGTTCCAGAGCGATTCGCCCGATGAGTCCTTCATATTTAGTCGTTTTCAGCCAATTTTCAGAATTTTTGAAAATTTCACTTTTTTGTGAAAATATCCACTAAATGAGGGAATAAAATGTGTGAGGGTACCCCAGGAGAGTTCCAAATGTGTGTGGGTAGAAGATATATCCAAAGGTGGTAAAATTGAAAAAAGTTGAAAAAAATTTTATTTTCCAACTTAGTCATTTTTCCGGTGTTTATCAGACTTTCAGATAGGGGAAATGTCAGTGAGCGTTCCGATTTCAGTTCCAGAGCGATTCGCCCGATGAGTCCTTCTTATTTAGTCGTTTTCAGCCAATTTTCTGAATTTTTGAAAATTTCACTTTTTTGTGAAAATATCCACTAAATGAGGGAATAATATGTGTGAGGGTACCCCAGGAGAGTTCCAAATGTGTGTGGGTAGAATATATATCCCACGGGGGTAAAATTGAAAAAAGTTTAAAAATTTTTTTTTTTGATTTAGCCATTTTTCTGGCTTTTATCAGACTTTCAGATAGGGGAAATGTCAGTGAACGTTCCAATTTCAGTTCCAGAGCGATTCGCCCGATGAGTCCTTCATATTTAGTGGTTTTCAGCCAATTTTCTGAATTTTTGAAAATTTCACTTTTTTGTGAAAATATCCACTAAATGAGGGAATACTATGTGTGAGGGTACCCCAGGAGAGTTTCAAATGTGTGTGGGTAGAAGATATATCCAAAGGTGGTAAAATTGAAAAAAGTTTAAAAAAATTTTTTTTAGATTTAGTCATTTTTCCGGCGTTTATCAGACTGTCAGATAGGTGAAATGTCAGTGAGCGTTCCGATTTCAGTTCCAGAGTGATTCGCCTGATGAGTCCTTCATATTTAGTCGTTTTCAGCCAATTTTCAGAATTTTTGAAAATTTCATTTTTTTGTGAAAATATCCACTAAATGAGGGAATAATATGTGTGAGGGTACCCCAGGAGAGTTCCAAATGTGTGGGTAGAATATATATCCCACCGGGGTAAAATTGAAAAAAGTTTAAAAAAAATTTTTTTTAGACTTAGTCATTTTTCCGGCGTTTATCAGACTTTCAGCTAGGGGAAATGTCAGTGAGCGTTCCAATTTCAGTTCCAGAGCGATTCGCCTGATGAGTCCTTCATATTTAGTCGTTTTCAGCCAATTTTCTGAATTTTTGAAAATTTCACTTTTTTGTGAAAACATCCACTAAATGAGGAAATAATATGTGTGAGGGTACACCAGGAGAGTTGCAAATGTGTGTGGGTAGAATATATATCCCACGGGGGTAAAATTGAAAAAAGGAGAAAAAAAATTTTTTTTCAGCGTTTATCAAACTTTCAGATAGGGGAAATGTCAGTGAGCGTTCCAATTTCAGTTCCAGAGCAATTCGCCTGATGAGTCCTTCATATTTAGTCGTTTTCAGCCAATTTTCAGAATTTTGAAAATTTCACTTTTTTGTGAAAATATCCACTAAATGAGGGAATACTATGTGTGAGGGTACCCCAGGAGAGTTTCAAATGTGTGTGGGTAGAAGATATATCCAAAGGTGGTAAAATTGAAAAAAGTTTAAAAAAATTTTTTTTAGATTTAGTCATTTTTCCGGCGTTTATCAGACTGTCAGATAGGTGAAATGTCAGTGAGCGTTCCGATTTCAGTTCCAGAGTGATTCGCCTGATGAGTCCTTCATATTTAGTCGTTTTCAGCCAATTTTCAGAATTTTTGAAAATTTCATTTTTTTGTGAAAATATCCACTAAATGAGGGAATAATATGTGTGAGGGTACCCCAGGAGAGTTCCAAATGTGTGGGTAGAATATATATCCCACCGGGGTAAAATTGAAAAAAGTTTAAAAAAAATTTTTTTTAGACTTAGTCATTTTTCCGGCGTTTATCAGACTTTCAGTTAGGGGAAATGTCAGTGAGCGTTCCAATTTCAGTTCCAGAGCGATTCGCCTGATGAGTCCTTCATATTTAGTCGTTTTCAGCCAATTTTCTGAATTTTTGAAAATTTCACTTTTTTGTGAAAACATCCACTAAATGAGGAAATAATATGTGTGAGGGTACACCAGGAGAGTTGCAAATGTGTGTGGGTAGAATATATATCCCACGGGGGTAAAATTGAAAAAAGGAGAAAAAAAATTTTTTTTCAGCGTTTATCAAACTTTCAGATAGGGGAAATGTCAGTGAGCGTTCCAATTTCAGTTCCAGAGCAATTCGCCTGATGAGTCCTTCATATTTAGTCGTTTTCAGCCAATTTTCAGAATTTTGAAAATTTCACTTTTTTGTGAAAATATCCACTAAATGAGGGAATAATATGTGTGAGGGTACCCCAGGAGAGTTCCAAATGTGTGTGGGTAGAATATATATCCCACAGGGGTAAAATTGAAAAAAGTTGAAAAAAATTTTTTTTGGACTTAGTCATTTTTCCGGCGTTTATCAGACTTTCAGATAGTGGAAATGTCAGTGAGTGTTCCGATTTCAGTTCCAGAGCGATTCGCCCAATGAGTCCTTCATATTTAGTCGTTTTCAGCCAATTTTCTGAACTTTTGAAAATTTCACTTTTTTGTGAAAATATCCACTAAATAAGGGAATAATATGTGTGAAGGTACCCCAGGAGAGTTCCAAATGTGTGTGGGTAGAATATATATCCCACGGGGGTAAAATTGAAAAAAGTTGAAAAAAAATTTTTTTTGGACTTAGTCATTTTTCCGGCGTTAATCAGACTTTCAATTAGGGCAAATGTCAGTGAGCGTTCCGATTTCACTTCCAGAGCGATTCGCCCGATGAGTCCTTCTTATTTAGTCATTTTCAGCCAATTTTCTGAATTTTTGAAAATTTCACTTTTTTGTGAAAATATCCACTAAATGAGTGAATACTATGTGTTAGGGTACCCCAGGAGAGTTCCAAATGTGTGTGGGTAGAATATATATCCCACGGGGGTAAAATTGAAAAAAGGAGAAAAATTTTTTTTTTGGACTTAGTCATTTTTTCAGCGTTTATCAGACTTTCAGATAGGGGAAATGTCAGTGAGCATTCCAATTTCAGTTCCAGAGCAATTCGCCCGATGAGTCCTTCATATTTAGTCGTTTTCAGCCAATTTTCAGAATTTTTGAAAATTTCACTTTTTTGTGAAAATATCCACTAAATGAGGGAATAATATGTGTGAGGGCACCACAGGAGAGTTCCAAATGTGTGTGGGTAGAATATATATCCCACGGGGGTAAAATTGAAAAAAGTTTAAAAAAATTTTTTTTTTTCGACTTAGTCATTTTTCCAGCGTTTATCAGACTTTCAGATAGGGGAAATGTCAGTGAGCGTTCCGATTTCAGTTCCAGAGCGATTCGCCTGATGCGTCCTTCATATTTAGTCGTTTTCAGCCAATTTTCTGAATATTTGAAAATTTCACTTTTTTGTGAAAATATCCACTAATTGAGGGAATAAAATGTGTGAGGGTACCACAGGAGAGTTCCAAATGTGTGTGGGTAGAAGATATATCCAAAGGTGGTAAAATTGAAAAAAGTTGAAAAATTTTTTTTTTTCGACTTAGTCATTTTTCCAGCGTTTATCAGACTTTCAGATAGGGGAAATGTCAGTGAGCGTTCCGATTTCAGTTCCAGAGCGATTTGCCTGATGAGTCCTTCATATTTAGTCGTTTTCAGCCAATTTTCTGAATTTTTGAAAATTTCACTTTTTTGTGAAAATATCCACTAAATGAGGGAATAATATGTGTGACGGTACCCCAGGAGTGTTCCAAATGTGTGTGGGTAGAATATATATCCCACGGGGGTAAAATTGAAAAAAGTTGAAAAAAATTTTTTTTGGACTTAGTCATTTTTCCGGCGTTTATCAGACTTTCAGATAGGGGAAATGTCAGTGAGCGTTCCAATTTCAGTTCCAGAGCGATTCGCCCGATGAGTCCTTCATATTTAGTCGTTTTCAGCCAATTTTCTGAATTTTTGAAAATTTCACTTTTTTGTGAAAATATCCATTAAATGAGGAAATAATATGTGTGAGGGTACCCCAGGAGAGTTCCAAATGTGTGTGGGTAGAATATATATCCCACGGGGGTAAAATTGAAAAAATGAGAAAATTTTTTTTTTTAGACTTAGTCATTTTTTCAGCGTTTATCAGACTTTCAGATAGAGGAAATGTCAGTGAGCGTTCCAATTTCACTTCCAGAGCGATTCGCCCGATGAGTCCTTCATATTTAGTCGTTTTCAGCCAATTTTCTGAATTTTTGAAAATTTCACTTTTTTGTGAAAATATCCACTAAATAAGGGAATAATATGTGTGAGGGTACCCCAAGAGAGTTCCAAATGTGTGTGGGTAGAATATATATCCCACGGGGGTAAAATTGAAAAAAGGTGAAAAAATTTTTTTTTGGACTTAGTCATTTTTCCGGCGTTTATCAGACTTTCAGATAGGGGAAATGTCAGTGAGCGTTCCGATTTCAGTTCCAGAGCGATTCGCCCGATGAGTCCTTCATATTTAGTCGTTTTCAGCCAATTTTCAGAATTTTTGAAAATTTCACTTTTTTGTGAAAATATCCACTAAATGAGGGAATACTATGTGTGAGGGTACCCCAGGAGAGTTCCAAATGTGTGTGGGTAGAATATATATCCCACGGGGGTAAAATTTAAAAAAGTTTAAAAAAAATTTTTTTTAGACTTAGTCATTTTTTCGGCGTTTATCAGACTTTCAGATAGAGGAAATGTCAGTGAGCATTCCAATTTCAGTTCCAGAGCGATTCGCCGATTGAGTCCTTCATAATTAGTCGTTTTCAGCCAATTTTCAGAATTTTGAAAATTTCACTTTTTTGTGAAAATATCCACTAAATGAGGGAATAATATGTGTGAGGGTACCCCAGGAGAGTTCCAAATGTGTGTGGGTAGAATCTATATCCCACGGGGGTAAAATTGAAAAAAGGTGAAAAAAATTTTTTTTTGGACTTAGTCATTTTTCCGGCGTTTATCAGACTTTCAGATAGGGGAAATGTCAGTGAGCGTTCCGATTTCAGTTCCAGAGCGATTCGCCCGATGAATCCTTCATATTTAGTCGTTTTCAGCCAATTTTCAGAATTTTTGAAAATTTCACTTTTTTTGTGAAAATATCCACTAAATGAGGGAATAAAATGTGTGAGGGTACCCCAGGAGAGTTCCAAATGTGTGTGGGTAGAAGATATATCCAAAGGTGGTAAAATTGAAAAAAGTTGAAAAAAATTTTTTTTTTCGACTTAGTCATTTTTCCGGCGTTTATCAGACTTTCAGATAGGGGACATGTCAGTGAGCGTTCCGATTTCAGTTCCAGAGCGATTCGCCCGATGAGTCCTTCATATTTAGTCGTTTTCAGCCAATTTTCAGAATTTTTGAAAATTTCAATTTTTTGTGAAAATATCCACTAAATGAGGGAATAATGTGTGTGAGGGTACCCCAGGAGAGTTCCAAATGTGTGTGGGTAGAATATATATCCCACGGGGGTAAAATTGAAAAAAGTTTAAAATTTTTTTTTTTAGATTTAGCCATTTTTCCGGCTTTTATCAGACTTTCAGATAGGGGAAATGTCAGTGAGCGTTCCAATTTCAGTTCCAGAGCGATTCTCCCGATGAGTCCTTCTTATTTAGTCGTTTTCAGCCAATTTTCTGAATTTTTGAAAATTTCACTTTTTTGTGAAAATATCCACTAAATGAGGGAATACTATGTGTGAGGGTACCCCAGGAGAGTTCCAAATGTGTGTGGGTAGAATATATATCCCACGGGGGTAAAATTTAAAAAAGTTTTAAAAAAATTTTTTTTAGACTTAGTCATTTTTCCGGCGTTTATCAGACTTTCAGATAGGGGAAATGTCAGTGAGCGTTCCAATTTCAGTTCCAGAGCGATTCGCCGATTGAGTCCTTCATATTTAGTCGTTTTCAGCCAATTTTCAGAATTTTTGAAAATTTCACTTTTTTGTGAAAATATCCACTAAATGAGGGAATAATATGTGTGAGGGTACCCCAGGAGAGTTCCAAATGTGTGTGGGTAGAATCTATATCCCACGGGGGTAAAATTGAAAAAAGTAAAAAAAAATTTTTTTTAGACTTAGTCATTTTTCCGGCGTTTATCAGACTTTCAGATAGGGGAAATGTCAGTGAGCGTTCCAATTTCAGTTCCAGAGCCATTCGCCCGATGAGTCCTTCATATTTAGTCGTTTTCAGCCAATTTTCTGAATTTTTGAAAATTTCACTTTTTTGTGAAAATATCCACTAAATAAGGGAATAATATGTGTGAGGGTACCCCAAGAGAGTTCCAAATGTGTGTGGGTAGAATATATATCCCACGGGGGTAAAATTGAAAAAAGTTGAAAAAAAATTTTTTTTACACTTAGTCATTTTTCCGGCGTTTATCAGACTTTCAGATAGGGGAGATGTCAGTGAGCGTTCCGATTTCAGTTCCAGAGCGATTCGCCTGATGAGTCCTTCATATTTAGTCGTTTTCAGCCAATTTTCTGAATTTTTGAAAATTTCACTTTTTTGTGAAAATATCCACTAAATGAGGGAATAATATGTGTGACGGTACCCCAGGAGTGTTCCAAATGTGTGTGGGTAGAATATATATCTCACGGGGGTAAAATTGAAAAAAGTTTAAAAAAAATTTTTTTTAGACTTAGTCATTTTTCCAGCGTTTATCAGACTTTCCGATAGGGGAAATGTCAGTGAGCGTTCCAATTTCAGTTCCAGAGCGATTCGCCCGATGAGTCCTTCATATTTAGTCGTTTTCAGCCAATTTTCAGAATTTTTGAAAATTTCACTTTTTTGTGAAAATATCCACTAAATGAGGGAATAAAATGTGTGAAGGTACCCCAGGAGAGTTCCAAATGTGTGTGGGTAGAATATATATCCCACGGGGGTAAAATTTAAAAAAGTTTTAAAAAAATTTTTTTTAGACTTAGTCATTTTTTTGGCGTTTATCAGACTTTCAGATAGGGGAAATGTTAGTGAGCGTTCCAATTTCAGTTCCAGAGCGATTCGCCCGATGAGTCCTTCATATTTAGTCGTTTTCAGCCAATTTTCAGAATTTTTGAAAATTTCAATTTTTTGTGAAAATATCCACTAAATGAGGGAATAATGTGTGTGAGGGTACCCCAGGAGAGTTCCAAATGTGTGTGGGTAGAATATATATCCCACGGGGGTAAAATTGAAAAAAGTTTAAAATTTTTTTTTCTAGATTTAGCCATTTTTCCGGCTTTTATCAGACTTTCAGATAGGGGAAATGTCAGTGAGCGTTCCAATTTCAGTTCCAGAGCGATTCTCCCGATGAGTCCTTCTTATTTAGACGTTTTCAGCCAATTTTCTGAATTTTTGAAAATTTCACTTTTTTGTGAAAATATCCACTAAATGAGGGAATACTATGTGTGAGGGTACCCCAGGAGAGTTCCAAATGTGTGTGGGTAGAATATATATCCCACGGGGGTAAAATTTAAAAAAGTTTTAAAAAAATTTTTTTTAGACTTAGTCATTTTTCCGGCGTTTATCAGACTTTCAGATAGGGGAAATGTCAGTGAGCGTTCCAATTTCAGTTCCAGAGCGATTCGCCGATTGAGTCCTTCATATTTAGTCGTTTTCAGCCAATTTTCAGAATTTTTGAAAATTTCACTTTTTTGTGAAAATATCCACTAAATGAGGGAATAATATGTGTGAGGGTACCCCAGGAGAGTTCCAAATGTGTGTGGGTAGAATCTATATCCCACGGGGGTAAAATTGAAAAAAGTAAAAAAAAATTTTTTTTAGACTTAGTCATTTTTCCGGCGTTTATCAGACTTTCAGATAGGGGAAATGTCAGTGAGCGTTCCAATTTCAGTTCCAGAGCCATTCGCCCGATGAGTCCTTCATATTTAGTCGTTTTCATCCAATTTTCTGAATTTTTGAAAATTTCACTTTTTTGTGAAAATATCCACTAAATAAGGGAATAATATGTGTGAGGGTACCCCAAGAGAGTTCCAAATGTGTGTGGGTAGAATATATATCCCACGGGGGTAAAATTGAAAAAAGTTGAAAAAAAATTTTTTTTACACTTAGTCATTTTTCCGGCGTTTATCAGACTTTCAGATAGGGGAGATGTCAGTGAGCGTTCCGATTTCAGTTCCAGAGCGATTCGCCGATTGGGTCCTTCATATTTAGTCGTTTTCAGCCAATTTTCAGAATTTTTGAAAATTTCACTTTTTTGTGAAAATATCCACTAAATGAGGGAATAATATGTGTGAGGGTACCCCAGGAGAGTTCCAAATGTGTGTGGGTAGAATCTATATCCCACGGGGGTAAAATTGAAAAAAGTTAAAAAAAAATTTTTTTTAGACTTAGTCATTTTTCCAGCGTTTATCAGACTTTCAGATAGGGGAAATGTCAGTGAGCGTTCCAATTTCAGTTCCAGAGCGATTCGCCCGATGAGTTCTTCATATTTAGTCGTTTTCAGCCAATTTTCTGAATTTTTGAAAATTTCACTTTTTTGTAAAAATATCTACTAAATGAGGAAATAATATGTGTGAGGGTACCCCAGGAGAGTTCCAAATGTGTGTGGGTAGAATCTATATCCCACGGGGGTAAAATTGAAAAAAGTTAAAAAAAATTTTTTTTTAGACTTAGTCATTTTTCCGGTGTTTATCAGACTTTCAGATAGGGGAAATGTCAGTGAGCGTTCCAATTTCAGTTCCAGAGCGATTCGCCCGATGAGTCCTTCATATTTAGTCGTTTTCAGCCAATTTTCTGAATTTTTGAAAATTTCACTTTTTTGTGAAAATATCCACTAAATAAGGGAATAATATGTGTGAGGGTACCCCAAGAGAGTTCCAAATGTGTGTGGGTAGAATATATATCCCACGGGGGTAAAATTGAAAAAAGTTGAAAAAAAATTTTTTTTACACTTAGTCATTTTTCCGGCGTTTATCAGACTTTCAGATAGGGGAAATGTCAGTGAGCGTTCCGATTTCAGTTCCAGAGCGATTCGCCGATTGAGTCCTTCATATTTAGTCGTTTTCAGCCAATTTTCAGAATTTTTGAAAATTTCACTTTTTTGTGAAAATATCCACTAAATGAGGGAATAATATGTGTGAGGGTACCCCAGGAGAGTTCCAAATGTGTGTGGGTAGAATCTATATCCCACGGGGGTAAAATTGAAAAAAGTAAAAAAAAAATTTATTTTAGACTTAGTCATTTTTCCAGCGTTTATCAGACTTTCAGATAGGGGAAATGTCAGTGAGCGTTCCAATTTCAGTTCCAGAGCGATTCGCCCGATGAGTCCTTCATATTTAGTCGTTTTCAGCCAATTTTCAGAATTTTTGAAAATTTCAATTTTTTGTGAAAATATCCACTAAATGAGGGAATAATATGTGTGAGGGTACCCCAGGAGAGTTCCAAATGTGTGTGGGTAGAATATATATCCCACGGGGGTAAAATTGAAAAAAGTTTAAAATTTTTTTTTTTAGATTTAGCCATTTTTCCGGCTTTTATCAGACTTTCAGATACAGGAAATGTCAGTGAGCGTTCCAATTTCATTTCCAGAGCGATTCTCCCGATGAGTCCTTCTTATTTAGTCGTTTTCAGCCAATTTTCTGAATTTTTGAAAATTTCACTTTTTTGTGAAAATATCTACTAAATGAGGAAATAATATGTGAGAGGGTACCCCAGGAGAGTTCCAAATGTGTGTGGGTAGAATCTATATCCCACGGGGGTAAAATTGAAAAAAGTAAAAAAAAAAATTTTTTTAGACTTAGTCATTTTTCCGGCGTTTATCAGACTTTCAGATAGGGGAAATGTCAGTGAGCGTTCCAATTTCAGTTTCAGAGCGATTCGCCCGATGAGTCCTTCATATTTAGTCGTTTTCAGCCAATTTTCTGAATTTTTGAAAATTTCACTTTTTTGTGAAAATATCCACTAAATAAGGGAATAATATGTGTGAGGGTACCCCAAGAGAGTTCCAAAGGTGTGTGGGTAGAATATATATCCCACGGGGGTAAAATTGAAAAAAGTTGAAAAAAAATTTTTTTTACACTTAGTCATTTTTCCGGCGTTTATCAGACTTTCAGATAGGGGAAATGTCAGTGAGCGTTCCGATTTCAGTTCCAGAGCGATTCGCCGATTGAGTCCTTCATATTTAGTCGTTTTCAGCCAATTTTCAGAATTTTTGAAAATTTCACTTTTTTGTGAAAATATCCACTAAATGAGGGAATAATATGTGTGAGGGTACCCCAGGAGAGTTCCAAATGTGTGTGGGTAGAATCTATATCCCACGGGGGTAAAATTGAAAAAAGTTAAAAAAAAATTTTTTTAGACTTAGTCATTTTTCCAGCGTTTATCAGACTTTCAGATAGGGGAAATGTCAGTGAGCGTTCCAATTTCAGTTCCAGAGCGATTCGCCCGATGAATCCTTCATATTTAGTCGTTTTCAGCCAATTTTCTGAATTTTTGAAAATTTCACTTTTTTGTAAAAATATCTACTAAATGAGGAAATAATATGTGTGAGGGTACCCCAGGAGAGTTCCAAATGTGTGTGGGTAGAATCTATATCCCACGGGGGTAAAATTGAAAAAAGTAAAAAAAAAATTTTTTTTAGACTTAGTCATTTTTCCGGCGTTTATCAGACTTTCAGATAGGGGAAATGTCAGTGAGCGTTCCAATTTCAGTTCCAGAGCGATTCGCCCGATGAGTTCTTCATATTTAGTCGTTTTCAGCCAATTTTCTGAATTTTTGAAAATTTCACTTTTTTGTGAAAATATCCACTAAATGAGGAAATAATATGTGTGAGGGTACCCCAGGAGAGTTCCAAATGTGTGTGGGTAGAATATATATCCCACGGGGGTAAAATTGAAAAAAGGTGAAAAAAAATTTTTTTTAGACTTAGTCATTTTTCCGGCGTTTATCAGACTTTCAGATAGGGGAAATGTCAGTGAGCGTTCCAATTTCAGTTCCAGAGCGATTCGCCCGATGAGTCCTTCATATTTAGTCGTTTTCAGCCAATTTTCAGAATTTTTGAAAATTTCAATTTTTTGTGAAAATATCCACTAAATGAGGGAATAATATGTGTGAGGGTACCCCAGGAGAGTTCCAAATGTGTGTGGGTAGAATATATATCCCACGGGGGTAAAATTAAAAAAAGTTTAAAAAATTTTTTTTTAGATTTAGTAATTTTTCCGGCTTTTATCAGACTTTCAGATAGGGGAAATGTCAGTGAGCGTTCCAATTTCAGTTCCAGAGCGATTCGCCCGATGAGTCCTTCATATTTAGTCGTTTTCAGCCAATTTTCTGAATTTTTGAAAATTTCACTTTTTTGTGAAAATATCCACTAAATAAGGGAATAATATGTGTGAGGGTACCCCAAGAGAGTTCCAAATGTGTGTGGGTAGAATATATATCCCAAGGGGGTAAAATTGAAAAAAGTTGAAAAAAATTTTTTTTTACACTTAGTCATTTTTCCGGCGTTTATCAGACTTTCAGATAGGGGAAATGTCAGTGAGCGTTCCGATTTCAGTTCCAGAGCGATTCGCCGATTGAGTCCTTCATATTTAGTCGTTTTCAGCCAATTTTCAGAATTTTTGAAAATTTCACTTTTTTGTGAAAATATCCACTAAATGAGGGAATAATATGTGTGAGGGTACCCCAGGAGAGTTCCAAATGTGTGTGGGTAGAATATATATCCCACGGGGGTAAAATTGAAAAAAGTAAAAAAAAAATTTTTTTTAGACTTAGTCATTTTTCCGGCGTTTATCAGACTTTCAGATAGGGGAAATGTCAGTGAGCTTTCCAATTTCAGTTCCAGAGCGATTCGCCCGATGAGTCCTTCATATTTAGTCGTTTTCAGCCAATTTTCTGAATTTTTGAAAATTTCACTTTTTTGTGAAAATATCCACTAAATAAGGGAATAATATGTGTGAGGGTACCCCAAGAGAGTTCCAAATGTGTGTGGGTAGAATATATATCCCACGAGGGTAAAATTGAAAAAAGTTGAAAAAAAATTTTTTTTACACTTAGTCATTTTTCCGGCGTTTATCAGACTTTCAGATAGGGGAAATGTCAGTGAGCGTTCCGATTTCAGTTCCAGAGCGATTCGCCGATTGAGTCCTTCATATTTAGTCGTTTTCAGCCAATTTTCAGAATATTTGAAAATTTCACTTTTTTGTGAAAATATCCACTAAATGAGGGAATAATATGTGTGAGGGTACCCCAGGAGAGTTCCAAATGTGTGTGGGTAGAATCTATATCCCACGGGGGTAAAATTGAAAAAAGTTAAAAAAAAATTTTTTTTAGACTTAGTCATTTTTCCAGCGTTTATCAGACTTTCAGATAGGGGAAATGTCAGTGAGCGTTCCGATTTCAGTTCCAGAGCGATTCGCTCGATGAGTCCTTCATATTTAGTCGTTTTCAGCCAATTTTCAGAATTTTTGAAAATTTCACTTTTTTGTGAAAATATCCACTAAATGAGGGAATACTATGTGTGAGGGTACCCCAGGAGAGTTCCAAATGTGTGTGGGTAGAATATATATCCCACGGGGGTAAAATTGAAAAAAGTTTAAAAAAATTTTTTTTTAGACTTAGTCATTTTTCCGGCGTTTATCAGACTTTCAGATAGGGGAAATGTCAGTGAGCGTTACAATTTCAGTTCCAGAGCGATTCGCCTATTGAGTCCTTCATATTTAGTCGTTTTCAGCCAATTTTCAGAATTTTTGAAAATTTCACTTTTTTGTGAAAATATCCACTAAATGAGGGAATAATATGTGTGAGGGTACCCCAGGAGAGTTCCAAATGTGTGTGGGTAGAATCTATATCCCACGGGGGTAAAATTGAAAAAAGTTAAAAAAAATTTTTTTTTAGACTTAGTCATTTTTCTGGCGTTTATCAGACTTTCAGATAGGGGAAATGTCAGTGAGCGTTCCGATTTCAGTTCCAGAGCGATTCGCCCGATGAGTCCTTCATATTTAGTCGTTTTCAGCCAATTTTCAGAATTTTTGAAAATTTCACTTTTTTGTGAAAATATCCACTAAATGAGGGAATAATATGTGTGACGGTACCCCAGGAGTGTTCCAAATGTGTGTGGGTAGAATATATATCTCACGGGGGTAAAATTTAAAAAAGTTTAAAAAAAATTTTTTTTAGACTTAGTCATTTTTCCAGCGTTTATCAGACTTTCCGATAGGGGAAATGTCAGTGAGCGTTCCAATTTCAGTTCCAGAGCGATTCGCCCGATGAGTCCTTCATATTTAGTCGTTTTCAGCCAATTTTCTGAATTTTTGAAAATTTCACTTTTTTGTGAAAATATCCACTAAATAAGGGAATAATATGTGTGAGGGTACCCCAAGAGAGTTCCAAATGTGTGTGGGTAGAATATATATCTCACGGGGGTAAAATTGAAAAAAGGTGAAAAAATTTTTTTTTGGACTTAGTCATTTTTCTGGCGTTTATCAGACTTTCAGATAGGGGAAATGTCAGTGAGCGTTTCGATTTCAGTTCCAGAGCGATTCGCCCGATGAGTCCTTCATATTTAGTCGTTTTCAGCCAATTTTCAGAATTTTTGAAAATTTCACTTTTTTGTGAAAATATCCACTAAATGAGGGAATAAAATGTGTGAGGGTACCCCAGGAGAGTTCCAAATGTGTGTGGGTAGAATATATATCCCACGGGGGTAAAATTGAAAAAAGTTGAAAAAAAATTTTTTTTAGACTTAGTCATTTTTCCGGCGTTTATCAGACTTTCAGATAGGGGAAATGTCAGTGAGCGTTCCGATTTCAGTTCCAGAGCGATTCGCCGATTGAGTCCTTCATATTTAGTCGTTTTCAGCCAGTTTTCAGAATTTTTGAAAATTTCACTTTTTTGTGAAAATATCCACTAAATGAGGGAATAATATGTGTGAGGGTACCCCAGGAGAGTTCCAATTGGGTGTGGGTAGAATCTATATCCCACGGGGGTAAAATTGAAAAAAGTTAAAAAAAAATTTTTTTTAGACTTAGTCATTTTTCCAGCGTTTATCAGACTTTCAGATAGGGGAAATGTCAGTGAGCGTTCCGATTTCAGTTCCAGAGCGATTCGCCCGATGAGTCCTTCATATTTAGTCGTTTTCAGCCAATTTTCAGAATTTTTGAAAATTTCAATTTTTTGTGAAAATATCCACTAAATGAGGGAATAATATGTGTGAGGGTACCCCAGGAGAGTTCCAAATGTGTGTGGGTAGAATATATATCCCACGGGGGTAAAATTGAAAAAAGGAGAAAAAATTTTTTTTTGGACTTAGTCATTTTTTCAGCGTTTATCAGACTTTCAGATAGGGGAAATGTCAGTGAGCGTTCCAATTTCAGTTCCAGAGCAATTCGCCCGATGAGTCCTTCATATTTAGTCGCTTTCAGCCAATTTTCAGAATTTTGAAAATTTCACTTTTTTGTGAAAATATCCACTAAATGAGGGAATAATATGTGTGAGGGTACCCCAGGAGAGTTCCAAATGTGTGTGGGTAGAATATATATCCCACAGGGGTAAAATTGAAAAAAGGAGAAAAAATTTTTTTTTGGACTTAGTCATTTTTTCAGCGTTTATCAGACTTTCAGATAGGGGAAATGTCAGTGAGCGTTCCAATTTCAGTTCCAGAGCGATTCGCCCAATGAGTCCTTCATATTTAGTCGTTTTCAGCCAATTTTCTGAATTTTTGAAAATTTCACTTTTTTGTGAAAATATCCACTAAATGAGGGAATAATATGTGTGAAGGTACCCCAGGAGAGTTCCAAATGTGTGTGGGTAGAATATATATCCCACGGGGGTAAAATTGAAAAAAGTTGAAAAAAAATTTTTTTTAGACTTAGTCATTTTTCAGGCGTTTATCAGACTTTCAGATAGGGGAAATGTCAGTGAGCGTTCCGATTTCAGTTCCAGAGCGATTCGCCCGATGAGTCCTTCATATTTAGTCGTTTTCAGCCAATTTTCTGAATATTTCAAAATTTCACTTTTTTCTGAAAATATCCACTAAATGAGGGAATAATATGTGTGAGGGTACCCCAGGAGAGTTCCAAATGTGTGTGGGAAGAATATATATCCCATGGGGGTAAAATTGAAAAAAGTTTAAAAAAAATTTTTTTTAGACTTAGTCATTTTTCCGGCGTTTATCAGACTTTCAGATAGGGGAAATGTCAGTGAGCGTTCCAATTTCAGTTCCAGAGCGATTCGCCCGATGAGTCCTTCATATTTAGTCGTTTTCAGCCAATTTTCTGAATTTTTGAAAATGTCACTTTTTTGTGAAAATATCCACTAAATGAGGAAATAATATGTGTGAGGGTACCCCAGGAGAGTTCCAAATGTGTGTGGGTAGAATATATATCCCACGGGGGTAAAATTGAAAAAAGTTTTAAAAAAATTTTTTTTAGACTTAGTCATTTTAACGGCGTTTATCAGACTTTCAGATAGGGGAAATGTCATTGAGCATTCCAATTTCAGTTCCAGAGCGATTCGCCCAATGAGTCCTTCATATTTAGTTGTTTTCAGCCAATTTTCAGAATTTTTGAAAATTTCACTTTTTTGTGAAAATATCCACTAAATGAGGGAATAATATGTGTGACGGTACCCCAGGAGTGTTCCAAATGTGTGTGGGTAGAATATATATCTCACGGGGGTAAAATTGAAAAAAGTTTAAAAAAAATTTTTTTTAGACTTAGTCATTTTTCCAGCGTTTATCAGACTTTCCGATAGGGGAAATGTCAGTGAGCGTTCCAATTTCAGTTCCAGAGCGATTCGCCTGATGAGTCCTTCATATTTAGTCGTTTCTGCCAATTTTCAGAATTTTTGAAAATTTCACTTTTTTGTGAAAATATCCACTAAATGAGGGAATAAAATGTGTGAGGGTACCCCAGGAGAGTTCCAAATGTGTGTGGGTAGAATATATATCCCACGGGGGTAAAATTGAAAAAAGTTGAAAAAAAATTTTTTTTAGACTTAGTCATTTTTCCGGCGTTTATCAGACTTTCAGATAGGGGAAATGTCAGTGAGCGTTCCGATTTCAGTTCGAGAGCGATTCGCCGATTGAGTCCTTCATATTTAGTCGTTTTCAGCCAGTTTTCAGAATTTTTGAAAATTTCACTTTTTTGTGAAAATATCCACTAAATGAGGGAATAATATGTGTGAGGGTACCCCAGGAGAGTTCCAAATGTGTGTGGGTAGAATCTATATCCCACGGGGGTAAAATTGAAAAAAGTTAAAAAAAAATTTTTTTTAGACTTAGTCATTTTTCCAGCGTTTATCAGACTTTCAGATAGGGGAAATGTCAGTGAGCGTTCCGATTTCAGTTCCAGAGCGATTCGCCCAATGAGTCCTTCATATTTAGTCGTTTTCAGCCAATTTTCAGAATTTTTGAAAATTTCAATTTTTTGTGAAAATATCCACTAAATGAGGGAATACTATGTGTGAGGGTACCCCAGGAGAGTTCCAAATGTGTGTGGGTAGAATATATATCCCACGGGGGTAAAATTTAAAAAAGTTTTAAAAAAATTTTTTTTAGACTTAGTCATTTTTCCGGCGTTTATCAGACTTTCAGATAGGGGAAATGTCATTGAGCATTCCAATTTCAGTTCCAGAGCGATTTGCCCGATGAGTCCTTCATATTTAGTTGTTTTCAGCCAATTTTCTGAATTTTTGAAAATTTCACTTTTTTGTGAAAATATCCACTAAATGAGGGAATAATATGTGTGAGGGTACCCCAGGAGAGTTCCAAATGTGTGTGGGTAGAATCTATATCCCACGGGGGTAAAATTGAAAAAAGTAAAAAAAAATTTTTTTTTAGACTTAGTCATTTTTACGGCGTTTATCAGACTTTCAGATAGGGGAAATGTCAGTGAGCGTTCCGATTTCAGTTCCAGAGCGATTCTCCCGATGAGTCCTTCATATTTAGTCGTTTTCAGCCAATTTTCAGAATTTGTGAAAATTTCACTTTTTTGTGAAAATATCCACTAAATGAGGGAATAAAATGTGTGAGGGTACCCCAGGAGAGTTCCAAATGTGTGTGGGTAGAAGATATATCCAAAGGTGGTAAAATTGAAAAAAGTTGAAAAAAATTTTTTTTTTCGACTTAGTCATTTTTCCGGCGTTTATCAGACTTTCAGATAGGGGAAATGTCAGTGAGCGTTCCGATTTCAGTTCCAGAGCGATTCGCCTGATGAGTCCTTCATATTTAGTCGTTTTCAGCCAATTTTCTGAATTTTTGAAAATTTCACTTTTTTGTGAAAATATCCACTAAATGAGGGAATAATATGTGTGACGGTACCCCAGGAGTGTTCCAAATGTGTGTGGGTAGAATATATATCTCACGGGGGTAAAATTGAAAAAAGTTTAAAAAAAAATTTTTTTAGACTTAGTCATTTTTCCAGCGTTTATCAGACTTTCCGATAGGGGAAATGTCAGTGAGCGTTCCAATTTCAGTTCCAGAGCGATTCGCCCGATGAGTCCTTCATATTTAGTCGTTTTCAGCCAATTTTCTGAATTTTTGAAAATTTCACTTTTTTGTGAAAAAATCCACTAAATAAGGGAATAATATGTGTGAGGGTACCCCAAGAGAGTTCCAAATGTGTGTGGGTAGAATATATATCCCACGGGGGTAAAATTGAAAAAAGTTGAAAAAAAATTTTTTTTAGACTTAGTCATTTTTCCGGCGTTTATCAGACTTTCAGATAGCGGAAATGTCAGTGAGCGTTCCGATTTCAGTTCCAGAGCGATTCGCCGATTGAGTCCTTCATATTTAGTCGTTTTCAGCCAATTTTCAGAATTTTTGAAAATTTCATTTTGTGAAAATATCCACTAAATGAGGGAATAATATGTGTGAGGGTACCCCAGGAGAGTTCCAAATGTGTGTGGGTAGAATCTATATCCCACGGGGGTAAAATTGAAAAAAGTTAAAAAAAAATTTTTTTTAGACTTAGTCATTTTTCCGGCGTTTATCAGACTTTCAGATAGGGGAAATGTCAGTGAGCGTTCCAATTTCAGTTCCAGAGCGATTCGCCCGATGAGTCCTTCATATTTAGTCGTTTTCAGCCAATTTTCTGAATTTTTGAAAATTTCACTTTTTTGTGAAAATATCCCCTAAATGAGGAAATAATATGTGTGAGGGTACCCCAGGAGAGTTCCAAATGTGTGTGGGTAGAATATATATCCCACGGGGGTAAAATTGAAAAAAGGAGAAAAAATTTTTTTTTGGACTTAGTCTTTTTTTCAGCGTTTATCAGACTTTCAGATAGGGGAAATGTCAGTGAGCGTTCCAATTTCAGTTCCAGAGCGATTCGCCCAATGAGTCCTTCATATTTAGTCGTTTTCAGCCAATTTTCTGAATTTTTGAAAATTTCACTTTTTTGTGAAAATATCCACTAAATGAGGGAATAATATGTGTGAAGGTACCCCAGGAGAGTTCCAAATGTGTGTGGGTAGAATATATATCCCACGGGGGTAAAATTGAAAAAAGGAGAAAAAATTTTTTTTTGGACTTAGTAATTTTTTCAGCGTTTATCAGACTTTCAGATAGGGGAAATGTCAGTGAGCGTTCCGATTTCAGTTCCAGAGCGATTCGCCCGATGAGTCCTTCATATTTAGTCGTTTTCAGCCAATTTTCTGAATATTTGAAAATTTCACTTTTTTGTGAAAATATCCACTAAATGAGGGAATACTATGTGTGAGGGTACCCCAGGAGAGTTCCAAATGTGTGTGGGTAGAAGATATATCCAAAGGTGGTAAAATTGAAAAAAGTTGAAAAAAATTTTTTTTTTCGACTTAGTCATTTTTCCGGCGTTTATCAGACTTTCAGATAGGGGAAATGTCAGTGAGCGTTCCGATTTCAGTTCCAGAGCGATTCGCCTGATGAGTCCTTCATATTTAGTCGTTTTCAGCCAATTTTCTGAATTTTTGAAAATTTCACTTTTTTGTGAAAATATCCACTAAATGAGGGAATAATATGTGTGACGGTACCCCAGGAGTGTTCCAAATGTGTGTGGGTAGAATATATATCTCACGGGGGTAAAATTGAAAAAAGTTTAAAAAAAAATTTTTTTAGACTTAGTCATTTTTCCAGCGTTTATCAGACTTTCCGATAGGGGAAATGTCAGTGAGCGTTCCAATTTCAGTTCCAGAGCGATTCGCCCGATGAGTCCTTCATATTTAGTCGTTTTCAGCCAATTTTCTGAATTTTTGAAAATTTC
Source organism: Phyllobates terribilis (assembly GCF_046119375.1). NCBI lineage: Eukaryota > Metazoa > Chordata > Amphibia > Anura > Dendrobatidae > Phyllobates > Phyllobates terribilis. The sequence continues at coordinate 5,040,319 of NW_027362838.1, read as the reverse complement.
ACTTTTTTGTGAAAATATCCACTAAATAAGGGAATAATATGTGTGAGGGTACCCCAAGAGAGTTCCAAATGTGTGTGGGTAGAATATATATCCCACGGGGGTAAAATTGAAAAAAGTTGAAAAAAAATTTTTTTTAGACTTAGTCATTTTTCCGGTGTTTATCAGACTTTCAGATAGCGGAAATGTCAGTGAGCGTTCCAATTTCAGTTCCAGAGCGATTCGCCCGATGAGTCCTTCATATTTAGTCGTTTTCAGCCAATTTTCTGAATTTTTGAAAATTTCACTTTTTTGTGAAAATATCCACTAAATGAGGAAATAATATGTGTGAGGGTACCCCAGGAGAGTTCCAAATGTGTTTGGGTAGAATATATATCCCACGGGGGTAAAATTGAAAAAAGGAGAAAAAAATTTTTTTTGGACTTAGTCATTTTTTCAGCGTTTATCAGACTTTCAGATAGGGGAAATGTCAGTGAGCGTTCCAATTTCAGTTCCAGAGCGATTCGCCCAATGAGTCCTTCATATTTAGTCGTTTTCAGCCAATTTTCTGAATTTTTGAAAATTTCACTTTTTTGTGAAAATATCCACTAAATGAGGGAATAATATGTGTGAAGGTACCCCAGGAGAGTTCCAAATGTGTGTGGGTAGAATATATATCCCACGGGGGTAAAATTGAAAAAAGTTGAAAAAAATTTTTTTTTAGACTTAGTCATTTTTCAGGCGTTTATCAGACTTTCAGATAGGGGAAATGTCAGTGAGCGTTCCGATTTCAGTTCCAGAGCGATTCGCCCGATGAGTCCTTCATATTTAGTAGTTTTCAGCCAATTTTCTGAATATTTGAAAATTTCACTTTTTTGTGAAAATATCCACTAAATGAGGGAATAATATGTGTGAGGGTACCCCAGGAGAGTTCCAAATGTGTGTGGGTAGAATATATATCCCATGGGGGTAAAATTGAAAAAAGTTGAAAAAAAATTTTTTTGGACTTAGTCATTTTTCCGGCGTTTATCAGACTTTCGGATAGGGGAAATGTCAGTGAGAGTTCCGATTTCAGTTCCAGAGCGACTCGCCCAATGAGTCCTTCATATTTAGTCGTTTTCAGCCAGTTTTCAGAATTTTTGAAAATTTCACTTTTTTGTGAAAATATCCACTACATGAGGGAATAATATGTGTGAGGGTACCCCAGGAGAGTTCCAAATGTGTGTGGGTAGAATCTATATCCCACGGGGGTAAAATTGAAAAAAGTTAAAAAAAAATTTTTTTTAGACTTAGTCATTTTTCCAGCGTTTATCAGACTTTCAGATAGGGGAAATGTCAGTGAGCGTTCCGATTTCAGTTCCAGAGCGATTCGCCCGATGAGTCCTTCATATTTAGTCGTTTTCAGCCAATTTTCAGAATTTTTGAAAATTTCAATTTTTTGTGAAAATATCCACTAAATGAGGGAATACTATGTGTGAGGGTACCCCAGGAGAGTTCCAAATGTGTGTGGGTAGAATATATATCCCACGGGGGTAAAATTTAAAAAAGTTTTAAAAAAATTTTTTTTAGACTTAGTCATTTTTCCGGCGTTTATCAGACTTTCAGATAGGGGAAATGTCAGTGAGCGTTCCGATTTCAGTTCCAGAGCGATTCGCCTGATGAGTCCTTCATATTTAGTCGTTTTCAGCCAATTTTCTGAATTTTTGAAAATTTCACTTTTTTGTGAAAATATCCACTAAATGAGGGAATAATATGTGTGACGGTACCCCAGGAGTGTTCCAAATGTGTGTGGGTAGAATATATATCTCACGGGGGTAAAATTGAAAAAAGTTTAAAAAAAATTTTTTTTAGACTTAGTCATTTTTCCAGCGTTTATCAGACTTTCCGATAGGGGAAATGTCAGTGAGCGTTAAAATTTCAGTTCCAGAGCGATTCGCCCGATGAGTCCTTCATATTTAGTCGTTTTCAGCCAATTTTCTGAATTTTTGAAAATTTCACTTTTTTGTGAAAATATCCACTAAATAAGGGAATAATATGTGTGAGGGTACCCCAAGAGAGTTCCAAATGTGTGTGGGTAGAATATATATCCCACGGGGGTAAAATTGAAAAAAGTTGAAAAAAAATTTTTTTTAGACTTAGTCATTTTTCCGGCATTTATCAGACTTTCAGATAGCGGAAATGTCAGTGAGCGTTCCGATTTCAGTTCCAGAGCGATTCGCCGATTGAGTCCTTCATATTTAGTCGTTTTCAGCCAATTTTCAGAATTTTTGAAAATTTCATTTTGTGAAAATATCCACTAAATGAGGGAATAATATGTGTGAGGGTACCCCAGGAGAGTTCCAAATGTGTGTGGGTAGAATCTATATCCCACGGGGGTAAAATTGAAAAAAGTTAAAAAAAAATTTTTTTTAGACTTAGTCATTTTTCCGGCGTTTATCAGACTTTCAGATAGGGGAAATGTCAGTGAGCGTTCCGATTTCAGTTCCAGAGCGATTCGCCCAATGAGTCCTTCATATTTAGTCGCTTTCAGCCAATTTTTAGAATTTTCAAAATTTCACTTTTTTTGTGAAAATATCCACTAAATGAGGGAATAATATGTGTGAGGGTACCCCAGGAGAGTTCCAAATGTGTGTGGGTAGAATATATATCCCACGGGGGTAAAATTGAAAAAAGGAGAAAAAATTTTTTTTTGGACTTAGTCATTTTTTCAGCGTTTATCAGACTTTCAGATAGGGGAAATGTCAGTGAGCGTTCCAATTTCAGTTCCAGAGCGATTCGCCCAATGAGTCCTTCATATTTAGTCGTTTTCAGCCAATTTTCTGAATTTTTGAAAATTTCACTTTTTTGTGAAAATATCCACTAAATGAGGGAATAATATGTGTGAAGGTACCCCAGGAGAGTTCCAAATGTGTGTGGGTAGAATATATATCCCACGGGGGTAAAATTGAAAAAAGCTAAAAAAAATTTTTTTTTAGACTCAGTCATTTTTCCGGCGTTAATCAGACTTTCAATTAGGGCAAATGTCAGTGAGCATTCCGATTTCACTTCCAGAGCGATTCGCCCGATGAGTCCTTCATATTTAGTCGTTTTCAGCCAATTTTCTGAATATTTGAAAATTTCACTTTTTTGTGAAAATATCCACTAAATGATGGAATAATATGTGTGAGGGAACCCCAAGAGAGTTCCAAATGTGTGTGGGTAGAATATATATCCCACGGGGGTAAAATTGAAAAAAGTTTTAAAAAATTTTTTTTTAGACTTAGTCATTTTTTCAGTGTTTATCAGACTTTCAGATAGGGGAAATGTCAGTGAGCGTTCCGATTTCAGTTCCAGAGCGATTCGCCCAATGAGTCCTTCATATTTAGTCGTTTTCAGCCAATTTTCTGAATTTTTGAAAATTTCACTTTTTTGTGAAAATATCCACTAAGTGAGGGAATAATATGTGTGAAGGTACTCCAGGAGAGTTCCAAATGTGTGTGGGTAGAATATATATCCCACGGGGGTAAAATTGAAAAAAGCTGAAAAAAATTTTTTTTTAGACTTAGTCATTTTTCCGGCGTTTATCAGACTTTCAGATAGGGGAAATGTCAGTGAGCGTTCCAATTTCAGTTCCAGAGCGATTCGCCCGATGAGTCCTTCATATTTAGTCGTTTTCAGCCAATTTTCTGAATTTTTGAAAATGTCACTTTTTTGTGAAAATATCCACTAAATGAGGAAATAATATGTGTGAGGGTACCCCAGGAGAGTTCCAAATGTGTGTCGGTAGAATATATATCCCACGGGGGTAAAATTGAAAAAAGGAGAAAAAAATTTTTTTTGGACTTAGTCATTTTTTCAGCGTTTATCAGACTTTCAGATAGGGGAAATGTCAGTGAGCGTTCCAATTTCAGTTCCAGAGCGATTCGCCCAATGAATCCTGCATATTTAGTCGTTTTCAGCCAATTTTCTGAATTTTTGAAAATTTCACTTTTTTCTGAAAATATCCACTAAATGAGGGAATAATATGTGTGAAGGTACCCCAGGAGAGTTCCAAATGTGTGTGGGTAGAATATATATCCCACGGGGGTAAAATTGAAAAAAGTTGAAAAAAAATTTTTTTTAGACTTAGTCATTTTTCAGGCATTTATCAGACTTTCAGATAGGGAAAATGTCAGTGAGCGTTCCGATTTCAGTTCCAGAGCGATTCGCCCGATGAGTCCTTCATATTTAGTCGTTTTCAGCCAATTTTCTGAATATTTGAAAATTTCACTTTTTTGTGAAAATATCCACTAAATGAGGGAATAATATGTGTGAGGGTACCCCAGGAGAGTTCCAAATGTGTGTGGGTAGAATATATATCCCATGGGGGTAAAATTGAAAAAAGTTTAAAAAAAATTTTTTTTAGACTTAGTCATTTTTCCGGCGTTTATCAGACTTTCAGATAGGGGAAATGTCAGTGAGCATTCCAATTTCAGTTCCAGAGCGATTCGCCCGATGAGTCCTTCATATTTAGTCGTTTTCAGCCAATTTTCTGAATTTTTGAAAATTTCACTTTTTTGTGAAAATATCCACTAAATGAGGAAATAATATGTGTGAGGGTACCCCAGGAGAGTTCCAAATGTGTGTGGGTAGAATATATAACCCATGGGGGTAAAATTGAAAAAAGGAGAAAAAATTTTTTTTTGGACTTAGTCATTTTTTCAGCGTTTATCAGACTTTCAGATAGGGGAAATGTCAGTGAGCGTTCCAATTTCAGTTCCAGAGCAATTCGCCCGATGACTCCTTCATATTTAGTCGTTTTCAGCCAATTTTCAGAATTTTGAAAATTTCACTTTTTTGTGAAAATATCCACTAAATGAGGGAATAATATGTGTGAGGGTACCCCAGGAGAGTTCCAAATGTGTTTGGGTTGAATATATATCCCACAGGGGTAAAATTGAAAAAAGTTGAAAAAAAATTTTTTTGGACTTAGTCATTTTTCCGGCGTTTATCAGACTTTCGGATAGGGGAAATGTCAGTGAGAGTTCCAATTTCAGTTCCAGAGCGACTCGCCCAATGAGTCCTTCATATTTAGTCGTTTTCAGCCAATTTTCTGAACTTTTGAAAATTTCACTTTTTTGTGAAAATATCCACTAAATGAGGGAATAATATGTGTGAAGGTACCCCAGGAGAGTTCCAAATGTGTGTGGGTAGAATATATATCCCACGGGGGTAAAATTGAAAAAAGCTAAAAAAAAATTTTTTTTAGACTTAGTCATTTTTCCGGCGTTAATCAGACTTTCAATTAGGGCAAATGTCAGTGAGCGTTCCAATTTCAGTTCCAGAGCGATTCGCCCGATGAGTCCTTCATATTTAGTCGTTTTCAGCCAATTTTCTGAATTTTTGAAAATTTCACTTTTTTGTGAAAATATCCACTAAATGAGGGAATAATATGTGTGAGGGTACCCCAGGAGAGTTCCAAATGTGTGTGGGTAGAATATATATCCCACGGGGGTAAAATTGAAAAAAGTTTAAAAAAAATTTTTTTTAGGCTTAGTCATTTTTCCGGCGTTTATCAGACTTTCAGATAGGGGAAATGTCAGTGAGCGTTCCAATTTCAGTTCCAGAGCGATTCGCCCGATGAGTCCTTCATATTTAGTCGTTTTCAGCCAATTTTCTGAATTTTTGAAAATTTCACTTTTTTGTGAAAATATCCACTAAATGAGGGAATAATATGTGTGAGGGTACCCCAGGAGAGTTCCAAATGTGTGTGGGTAGAATATATATCCCACGGGGGTAAAATTGAAAAAAGTTAAAAAAAAAAATTTTTTAGACTTAGTCATTTTTCTAGCGTTTATCAGACTTTCAGATAGGGGAAATGTCAGTGAGCGTTCCAATTTCAGTTCCAGAGCGATTCGCCCGATGAGTCCTTCATATATAGTCGTTTTCAGCCAATTTTCTGAATATTTGAAAATTTCACTTTTTTTGTGAAAATATCCACTAAATGAGGGAATAATATGTGTGAGGGTACGCCAGGAGAGTTCCAAATGTGTGTGGGTAGAATATATATCCCACGGGGGTAAAATTGAAAAAAGTTTAAAAAAAATTTTTTTTTGACTTAGTCATTTTTTCAGCGTTTATCACACTTTCAGATAGGGGAAATGTCATTGAGCGTTCCAATTTCAGTTCCAGAGCAATTCGCCCGATGAGTCCTTCATATTCATTCGTTTTCAGCCAATTTTCAGAATTTTGAAAATTTCACTTTTTTGTGAAAATATCCACTAAATGAGGGACTAATATGTGTGAGGGTACCCCAGGAGAGTTCCAAATGTGTGTGGGTAGAATATATATCCCACGGGGGTAAAATTGAAAAAAGTTTAAAAAAAATTTTTTTTTGACTTAGTCATTTTTTCAGCGTTTATCACACTTTCAGATAGGGGAAATGTCATTGAGCGTTCCAATTTCAGTTCCAGAGCAATTCGCCCGATGAGTCCTTCATATTCATTCGTTTTCAGCCAATTTTCAGAATTTTGAAAATTTCACTTTTTTGTGAAAATATCCACTAAATGAGGGAATAATATGTGTGAGGGTACCCCAGGAGAGTTCCAAATGTGTGTGGGTAGAATATATATCCCATGGGGGTAAAATTGAAAAAAGGAGAAAAAATTTTTTTTTGGACTTAGTCATTTTTTCAGCGTTTATCAGACTTTCAGATAGGGGAAATGTCAGTGAGCGTTCCAATTTCAGTTCCAGAGCAATTCGCCCGATGACTCCTTCATATTTAGTCGTTTTCAGCCAATTTTCTGAACTTTTGAAAATTTCACTTTTTTGTGAAAATATCCACTAAATGAGGGAATAATATGTGTGAAGGTACCCCAGGAGAGTTCCAAATGTGTGTGGGTAGAATATATATCCCACGGGGGTAAAATTGAAAAAAGCTAAAAAAAAATTTTTTTTAGACTTAGTCGTTTTTCCGGCGTTAATCAGACTTTCAATTAGGGCAAATGTCAGTGAGCGTTCCGATTTCACTTCCAGAGCGATTCGCCCGATGAGTCCTTCATATTTAGTCGTTTTCAGCCAATTTTCTGAATATTTGAAAATTTCACTTTTTTGTGAAAATATCCACTAAATGAGGGAATAATATGTGTGAGGGAACCCCAAGAGAGTTCCAAATCTGTGTGGGTAGAATATATATCCCACGGGGGTAAAATTGAAAAAAGTTTTAAAAAATTTTTTTTTAGACTTAGTCATTTTTTCAGTGTTTATCAGACTTTCAGATAGGGGAAATGTCAGTGAGTGTTCCGATTTCAGTTCCAGAGCGATTCGCCTGATGAGTCCTTCATATTTAGTCGTTTTCAGCCAATTTTCTGAATTTTTGAAAATTTCACTTTTTTGTGAAAATATCCACTAAATGAGGGAATAATATGTGTGACGGTACGCCAGGAGTGTTCCAAATGTGTGTGGGTAGAATATATATCCCACGGGGGTAAAATTGAAAAAAGTTGAAAAAAATTTTTTTTGGACTTAGTCATTTTTCCGGCGTTTATCAGACTTTCAGATAGGGGAAATGTCAGTGAGCGTTCCGATTTCAGTTCCAGAGCGATTCGCCCGATGAGTCCTTCATATTTAGTCGTTTTCAGACAATTTTCAGAATTTTTGAAAATTTCACTTTTTTGTGAAAATATCCACTAAATGAGGGAATAATATGTGTGAGGGTACCCCAGGAGAGTTCCAAATGTGTGTGGGTAGAATATATATCCCACGGGGGTAAAATTGAAAAAAGGAGAAAAATTTTTTTTTTGGACTTAGTCATTTTTTCAGCGTTTATCAGACTTTCAGATAGGGGAAATGTCAGTGAGCGTTCCAATTTCAGTTCCAGAGCAATTCGCCCGATGAGTCCTTCATATTTAGTCGTTTTCAGCCAATTTTCAGAATTTTGAAAATTTCACTTTTTTGTGAAAATATCAACTAAATGAGGGAATAATATGTGTGAGGGTACCCCAGGAGAGTTCCAAATGTGTGTGGGTAGAATATATATCCCACGGGGGTAAAATTGAAAAAAGGAGAAAAATTTTTTTTTTGGACTTAGTCATTTTTTCAGCGTTTATCAGACTTTCAGATAGGGGAAATGTCAGTGAGCGTTCCAATTTCAGTTCCAGAGCAATTCGCCCGATGAGTCCTTCATATTTAGTCGTTTTCAGCCAATTTTCAGAATTTTGAAAATTTCACTTTTTTGTGAAAATATCAACTAAATGAGGGAATAATATGTGTGAGGGTACCCCAGGAGAGTTCCAAATGTGTGTGGGTAGAATATATATCCCACAGGGGTAAAATTGAAAAAAGTTTAAAAAAAATTTTTTTGGACTTAGTCATTTTCACGGCGTTTATCAGACTTTCAGATAGGGGAAATGTCAGTGAGCGTTCCGATTTCAGTTCCAGAGCGATTCACCCAATGAGTCCTTCATATTTAGTCGTTTTCAGCCAATTTTCAGAATTTTTGAAAATTTCACTTTTTTGTGAAAATATCCACTAAATGAGGGAATAATATGTGTGAGGGTACCCCAGGAGAGTTCCAAATGTGAGTGGGTAGAATATATATCCCACGGGGGTAAAATTGAAAAAAGTTTAAAAAAAATTTTTTTTAGACTTAGTCATTTTTCCGGCGTTTATCAGACTTTCAGATAGGGGAAATGTCAGTGAGCGTTCCAATTTCAGTTCCAGAGCGATTCGCCTGATGAGTCCTTCATATTTAGTCGTTTTCAGCCAATTTTCAGAATTTTTGAAAATTTCACTTTTTTGTGAAAATATCCACTAAATGAGGGAATAATATGTGTGACGGTACGCCAGGAGTGTTCCAAATGTGTGTGGGTAGAATATATATCCCACGGGGGTAAAATTGAAAAAAGTTGAAAAAAATTTTTTTTGGACTTAGTCATTTTTCCGGCGTTTATCAGACTTTCAGATAGGGGAAATGTCAGTGAGCGTTCCGATTTCAGTTCCAGAGCGATTCGCCCGATGAGTCCTTCATATTTAGTCGTTTTCAGACAATTTTCAGAATTTTTGAAAATTTCACTTTTTTGTGAAAATATCCACTAAATGAGGGAATAATATGTGTGAGGGTACCCCAGGAGAGTTCCAAATGTGTGTGGGTAGAATATATATCCCACGGGGGTAAAATTGAAAAAAGGAGAAAAATTTTTTTTTTGGACTTAGTCATTTTTTCAGCGTTTATCAGACTTTCAGATAGGGGAAATGTCAGTGAGCGTTCCAATTTCAGTTCCAGAGCAATTCGCCCGATGAGTCCTTCATATTTAGTCGTTTTCAGCCAATTTTCAGAATTTTGAAAATTTCACTTTTTTGTGAAAATATCAACTAAATGAGGGAATAATATGTGTGAGGGTACCCCAGGAGAGTTCCAAATGTGTGTGGGTAGAATATATATCCCACGGGGGTAAAATTGAAAAAAGGAGAAAAATTTTTTTTTTGGACTTAGTCATTTTTTCAGCGTTTATCAGACTTTCAGATAGGGGAAATGTCAGTGAGCGTTCCAATTTCAGTTCCAGAGCAATTCGCCCGATGAGTCCTTCATATTTAGTCGTTTTCAGCCAATTTTCAGAATTTTGAAAATTTCACTTTTTTGTGAAAATATCAACTAAATGAGGGAATAATATGTGTGAGGGTACCCCAGGAGAGTTCCAAATGTGTGTGGGTAGAATATATATCCCACAGGGGTAAAATTGAAAAAAGTTTAAAAAAAATTTTTTTGGACTTAGTCATTTTCACGGCGTTTATCAGACTTTCAGATAGGGGAAATGTCAGTGAGCGTTCCGATTTCAGTTCCAGAGCGATTCACCCAATGAGTCCTTCATATTTAGTCGTTTTCAGCCAATTTTCAGAATTTTTGAAAATTTCACTTTTTTGTGAAAATATCCACTAAATGAGGGAATAATATGTGTGAGGGTACCCCAGGAGAGTTCCAAATGTGAGTGGGTAGAATATATATCCCACGGGGGTAAAATTGAAAAAAGTTTTAAAAAAATTTTTTTTAGACTTAGTCATTTTTCCGGCGTTTATCAGACTTTCAGATAGGGGAAATGTCAGTGAGCGTTCCAATTTCAGTTCCAGAGCGATTCGCCCGATGAGTCCTTCATATTTAGTCGTTTTCAGCCAATTTTCAGAATTTTTGAAAATTTCACTTTTTTGTGAAAATATCCACTAAATGAGGGAATAATATGTGTGAGGGTACCCCAGGAGAGTTTCAAATGTGTGTGGGTAGAATATATATCCCACGGGGGTAAAATTGAAAAAAGTTGAAAAAAAATTTTTTTGGACTTAGTCATTTTTCCGGCGTTTATCAGACTTTCAGATAGGGGAAATGTCAGTGAGTGTTCCGATTTCAGTTCCAGAGCGATTCGCCCAATGAGTCCTTCATATTTAGTCGTTTTCAGCCAATTTTCTGAATTTTTGAAAATTTCACATTTTTGTGAAAATATCCACTAAATGAGGGAATAATATGTGTGAGGGTACCCCAGGAGAGTTCGAAATGTGTGTGGGCAGAATATATATCTCACGGGGGTAAAATTGAAAAAAGTTTAAAAAAAATTTTTTTTAGACTTAGTCATTTTTCCGGCGTTTATCAGACTTTCAGATAGGGGAAATGTCAGTGAGCGTTCCAATTTCAGTTCCAGAGCGATTCGCCTGATGAGTCCTTCATATTTAGTCGTTTTCAGCCAATTTTCTGAATTTTTGAAAATTTCACTTTTTTGTGAAAATATCCACTAAATGAGGGAATAATATGTGTGAGGGTACCCCAGGAGAATTCCAAATGTGTGTGGGTAGAATATATATCCCACGGGGGTAAAATTTAAAAAAGGAGAAAAATTTTTTTTTTGGACTTAGTCATTTTTCCGGCGTTTATCAGACTTTCAGATAGGGGAAATGTCAGTGAGTGTTCCGATTTCAGTTCCAGAGCGATTCGCCCAATGAGTCCTTCATATTTAGTCGTTTTCAGCCAATTTTCTGAATTTTTGAAAATTTCACTTTTTTGTGAAAATATCCACTAAATGAGGGAATAATATGTGTGAGGGTACCCCAGGAGAGTTCCAAATGTGTGTGGGTAGAATATATATCCCACGAGGGTAAAATTGATAAAAGTTTAAAAAAATTTTTTTTTGGACTTAGTCATTTTTCCGGCGTTAATCAGACTTTCAATTAGGGCAAATGTGAGTGAGCGTTCCGATTTCAGTTCCAGAGCGATTCGCCTGATGAGTCCTTCATATTTAGTCGTTTTCAGCCAATTTTCAGAATATTTGAAAATTTCACTTTTTTGTGAAAATATCCACTAAATGAGGGAATAATATGTGTGAGGGTACCCCAGGAGAGTTCCAAATGTGTGTGGGTAGAATATATATCCCACAGGGGTAAAATTGAAAAAAGTTTTAAAAAATTTTTTTTTGGACTTAGTCATTTTTCCGGCGTTAATCAGACTTTCAATTAGGGCAAATGTCAGTGAGCGTTCCGATTTCACTTCCAGAGCGATTCGCCCGATGAGTCCTTCATATTTAGTCGTTTTCAGCCAATTTTCTGAATATTTGAAAATTTCACTATTTTGTGAAAATATCCACTAAATGAGGGAATAATATGTGTGAGGGTACCTCAGGAGATTTCCAAATGTGTGTGGGTAGAATATATATCCCACGGGGGTAAAATTGAAATAAGTTTTAAAAAATTTTTTTTTAGACTTAGTAATTTTTCCGGCGTTTATCAGACTTTCAGATAGGGGAAATGTCAGTGAGCAATCCAATTTCAGTTCCAGAGCGATTCGCCCGATGTGTCCTTTATATTTAGTCGTTTTCAGCCAATTTTCAGAATATTTGAAAATTTCACTTTTTTGTGAAAATATCCACTAAATGAGGGAATAATATGTGTGAGGGTACCCCAGGAGAGTTCCAAATGTGTGTGGGTAGAATATATATCCCACGGGGGTAAAATTGAAAAAAGTTTAAAAAAAAATTTTTTTGGACTTAGTCATTTTTCCGGCGTTTATCAGACTTTCAATTAGGGCAAATGTCAGTGAGCGTTCCGATTTCAGTTCCAGAGCGATTCGCCCGTTGAGTCCTTCATATTTAGTCGTTTTCAGCCAATTTTCTGAATATTGGAAAATTTCACTTTTTTGTGAAAATATCCACTAAATGAGGGAATAATATGTGTGAGGGTACCCCAGGAGAGTTCCAAATGTGAGTGGGTAGAATATATATCCCACGGGGGTAAAATTGAAAAAAGTTGAAAAAAATTTTTTTTAGACTTAGTCATTTTTCCGGCGTTTATCAGACTTTCAGATAGGGGAAATGTCAGTGAGCGTTCCAATTTCAGTTCCAGAGCGATTCGCCTGATGAGTCCTTCATATTTAGTCGTTTTCAGCCAATTTTCTGAATTTTTGAAAATTTCACTTTTTTGTGAAAATATCCACTAAATGAGGGAATAATATGTGTGAGGGTACCCCAGGAGAATTCCAAATGTGTGTGGGTAGAATATATATCCCACGGGGGTAAAATTGAAAAAAGGAGAAAAATTTTTTTTTTGGACTTAGTCATTTTTTCAGCGTTTATCAGACTTTCAGATAGGGGAAATGTCAGTGAGCGTTCCAATTTCAGTTCCAGAGCAATTCGCCCGATGAGTCCTTCATATTTAGTCGTTTTCAGCCAATTTTCTGAATTTTTGAAAATTTCACTTTTTTGTGAAAATATCCACTAAATGAGGGAATAATATGTGTGAGGGTACCCCAGGAGAGTTCCAAATGTGTGTGGGTAGAATATATATCCCACGGGGGTAAAATTGAAAAAATTTTAAAAAAAAATTTTTTTGGACTTAGTCATTTTTCCGGCGTTTATCAGACTTTCAATTAGGGCAAATGTCAGTGAGCGTTCCGATTTCAGTTCCAGAGCGATTCGCCCGTTGAGTCCTTCATATTTAGTCGTTTTCAGCCAATTTTCTGAATATTGGAAAATTTCACTTTTTTGTGAAAATATCCACTAAATGAGGGAATAATATGTGTGAGGGTACCCCAGGAGAGTTCCAAATGTGAGTGGGTAGAATATATATCCCACGGGGGTAAAATTGAAAAAAGTTGAAAAAAATTTTTTTTAGACTTAGTCATTTTTCCGGCGTTTATCAGACTTTCAGATAGGGGAAATGTCAGTGAGCGTTCCAATTTCAGTTCCAGAGCGATTCGCCTGATGAGTCCTTCATATTTAGTCGTTTTCAGCCAATTTTCTGAATTTTTGAAAATTTCACTTTTTTGTGAAAATATCCACTAAATGAGGGAATAATATGTGTGAGGGTACCCCAGGAGAATTCCAAATGTGTGTGGGTAGAATATATATCCCACGGGGGTAAAATTGAAAAAAGGAGAAAAATTTTTTTTTTGGACTTAGTCATTTTTTCAGCGTTTATCAGACTTTCAGATAGGGGAAATGTCAGTGAGCGTTCCAATTTCAGTTCCAGAGCAATTCGCCCGATGAGTCCTTCATATTTAGTCGTTTTCAGCCAATTTTCTGAATTTTTGAAAATTTCACTTTTTTGTGAAAATATCCACTAAATGAGGGAATAATATGTGTGAGGGTACCCCAGGAGAGTTCCAAATGTGTGTGGGTAGAATATATATCCCACGGGGGTAAAATTGAAAAAATTTAAAAAAAAAATTTTTTTGGACTTAGTCATTTTTCCGGCGTTTATCAGACTTTCAATTAGGGCAAATGTCAGTGAGCGTTCCGATTTCAGTTCCAGAGCGATTCGCCCGTTGAGTCCTTCATATTTAGTCGTTTTCAGCCAATTTTCTGAATATTGGAAAATTTCACTTTTTTGTGAAAATATCCACTAAATGAGGGAATAATATGTGTGAGGGTACCCCAGGAGAGTTCCAAATGTGAGTGGGTAGAATATATATCCCACGGGGGTAAAATTGAAAAAAGTTGAAAAAAATTTTTTTTAGACTTAGTCATTTTTCCGGCGTTTATCAGACTTTCAGATAGGGGAAATGTCAGTGAGTGTTCCAATTTCAGTTCCAGAGCGATTCGCCCGATGAGTCCTTCATATTTAGTCGTTTTCAGTCAATTTTCTGAATTTTTGAAAATTTCACTTTTTTGTGAAAATATCCACTAAATGAGGGAATAATATGTGTGAAGGTACCCCAGGAGAGTTCCAAATGTGTGTGGGTAGAATATATATCCCACGGGGGTAAAATTGAAAAAAGTTGAAAAAAATTTTTTTTTTGACTTAGTCATTTTTCCGGCCTTTATCAGACTTTCAGATAGGGGAAATGTCAGTGAGCGTTCCGATTTCAGTTCCAGAGCGATTCGCCCGATGAGTCCTTCATATTTAGTCGTTTTCAGCCAATTTTCAGAATTTTTGAAAATTTCACTTTTTTGTGAAAATATCCACTAAATGAGGGAATAATATGTGTGAGGGTACCCCAGGAGAGTTCCAAATGTGTGTGGGTAGAATATATATCCCACGGGGGTAAAATTGAAAAAAGTTTAAAAAAAAATTTTTTTAGGCTTAGTCATTTTTCCGGCGTTTATCAGACTTTCAGATAGGGGAAATGTCAGTGAGCGTTCCAATTTCAGTTCCAGAGTGATTCGCCCGATGAGTCCTTCATATTTAGTCGTTTTCAGCCAATTTTCTGAATTTTTGAAAATTTCACTTTTTTGTGAAAATATCCACTAAATGAGGGAATAATATGTGTGAGGGTACCCCAGGAGAGTTCCAAATGTGAGTGGGTAGAATATATATCCCACGGGGGTAAAATTGAAAAAAGTTAAAAAAAAATTTTTTTTGGACTTAGTCATTTTTCCGGCGTTAATCAGACTTTCAATTAGGGCGAATGACAGTGAGCGTTCCGATTTCAGTTCCAGAGCGATTCGGCCGATGAGTCCTTCATATTTAGTCGTTTTCAGCCAATTTTCAGAATTTTTGAAAATTTCACTTTTTTGTGAAAATATCCACTAAATGAGGGAATAATATGTGTGAAGGTACCCCAGGAGAGTTCCAAATGTGTGTGGGTAGAATATATATCCCACGGGGGTAAAATTGAAAAAAGTTTTAAAAAAATTTTTTTTGGACTTAGTCATTTTTCCGGCGTTTATCAGACTTTCAATTAGGGCAAATGTCAGTGAGCGTTCCGATTTCAGTTCCAGAGCGATTCGCCCGATGGGTCCTTCATATTTAGTCGTTTTCAGCCAATTTTCTGAATATTTGAAAATTTCACTTTTTTGTGAAAATATCCACTAAATGAGGGAATAATATGTGTGAGGGTACCCCAGGAGAGTTCCAAATGTGTGTGGGTAGAATATATATCCCACGGGGGTAAAATTGAAAAAAGGTGAAAAATTTTTTTTTTGGACTTAGTCATTTTTTCGGCGTTTATCAGACTTTCAGATAGGGGAAATGTCAGTGAGCGTTCCAATTTCAGTTCCAGAGCAATTCGCCCGATGAGTCCTTCATATTTAGTAGTTTTCAGCCAATTTTCTGAATTTTTGAAAATTTCACTTTTTTGTGAAAATATCCACTAAATGAGGGAATAATATGTGTGAAGGTACCCCAGGAGAGTTCCAAATGTGTGTGGGTAGAATATATATCCCACGGGGGTAAAATTGAAAAAAGTTGAAAAAAAATTTTTTTTAGACTTAGTCATTTTTCCGGCCTTTATCAGACTTTCAGATAGGGGAAATGTCAGTGAGCGTTCCGATTTCAGTTCCAGAGCGATTCGCCCGATGAGTCCTTCATATTTAGTCGTTTTCAGCCAATTTTCTGAATATTGGAAAATTTCACTTTTTTGTGAAAATATCCACTAAATGAGGGAATAATATGTGTGAGGGTACCCCAGGAGAGTACCAAATGTGAGTGGGTAGAATATATATCCCACGGGGGTAAAATTGAAAAAAGTTGAAAAAAATTTTTTTTAGACTTAGTCATTTTTCCGGCGTTTATCAGACTTTCAGATAGGGGAAATGTCAGTGAGTGTTCCAATTTCAGTTCCAGAGCGATTCGCCCGATAAGTCCTTCATATTTAGTCGTTTTCAGTCAATTTTCTGAATTTTTGAAAATTTCACTTTTTTGTGAAAATATCCACTAAATGAGGGAATAATATGTGTGAAGGGACCCCAGGAGAGTTCCAAATGTGTGTGGGTAGAATATATATCCCACGGGGGTAAAATTGAAAAAAGTTTAAAAAAAATTTTTTTTAGGCTTAGTCATTTTTCCGGCGTTTATCAGACTTTCAGATAGGGGAAATGTCAGTGAGCGTTCCAATTTCAGTTCCAGAGCGCTTCGCCCGATGAGTCCTTCATATTTAGTCGTTTTCAGCCAATTTTCTGAATTTTTTAAAATTTCACTTTTTTGTGAAAATATCCACTAAATGAGGGAATAATATGTGTGAGGGTACCCCAGGAGAGTTCCAAATGTGTGTGGGTAGAATTTATATCCCACGGGGGTAAAATTGAAAACAGGAGAAAAATTTTTTTTTTGGACTTAGTCATTTTTTCAGCGTTTATCAGACTTTCAGATAGGGGAAATGTCAGTGAGTGTTCCAATTTCAGTTCCAGAGCAATTCGCCCGATGAGTCCTTCATATTTAGTCGTTTTCAGCCAATTTTCAGAATTTTGAAAATTTCACTTTTTTGTGAAAATATCCACTAAATGAGGGAATAATATGTGTGAGGGTACCCCAGGAGAGTTCCAAATGTGTGTGGGTAGAATATATATCCCACAGGGGTAAAATTGAAAAAAGTTGAAAAAAAATTTTTTTGGACTTAGTCATTTTTCCGGCGTTTATCAGACTTTCAGATAGGGGAAATGTCAGTGAGCGTTCCAATTTCAGTTCCAGAGCGATTCGCCCGATGAGTCCTTCATGTTTAGTCGTTTTCAGCCAAATTTTCTGAATTTTTGAAATTTTCACTTTTTTGTGAAAATATCCACTAAATGAGGGAATAATATGTGTGAAGGTACCCCAGGAGAGTTCCAAATGTGTGTGGGTAGAATATATATCCCACAGGGGTAAAATTGAAAAAAGTTTTAAAAAATTTTTTTTTGGACTTAGTCATTTTTCCGGCGTTTATCAGACTTTCAATTAAGGCAAATGTCAGTGAGCGTTCCGATTTCAGTTAAAGAGCGATTCGCCCGATGAGTCCTTCATATTTAGTCGTTTTCAGTCAATTTTCTGAATATTTGAAAATTTCACTTTTTTGTGAAAATATCCACTAAATGAGGGAATAATATGTGTGAGAGTACCCCAGGAGAGTTCCAAATGTGTGTGGGTAGAATATATATCCCACGGGGGTAAAATTGAAAAAAGGTGAAAAATTTTTTTTTTGGACTTAGTCATTTTTTCGGCGTTTATCAGACTTTCAGATAGGGGAAATGTCAGTGAGCGTTCCAATTTCAGTTCCAGAGCAATTCGCCCGATGAGTCCTTCATATTTAGTAGTTTTCAGCCAATTTTCTGAATTTTTGAAAATTTCACTTTTTTGTGAAAATATCCACTAAATGAGGGAATAATATGTGTGAAGGTACCCCAGGAGAGTTCCAAATGTGTGTGGGTAGAAGATATATCCCACGGGGGTAAAATTGAAAAAAGTTGAAAAAAAATTTTTTTTAGACTTAGTCATTTTTCCGGCCTTTATCAGACTTTCAGATAGGGGAAACGTCAGTGAGCGTTCCGATTTCAGTTCCAGAGCTATTCGCCCGATGAGTCCTTCATATTTAGTCGTTTTCAGCCAATTTTCAGAATTTTTGAAAATTTCACTTTTTTGTGAAAATATCCACTAAATGAGGGAATAATATGTGTGAGGGTACCCCAGGAGAGTTCCAAATGTGTGTGGGTAGAATATATATCCCACGGGGGTAAAATTGAAAAAAGTTTTAAAAAAATTTTTTTGGGACTTAGTCATTTATCCGGCGTTTCAGACATTCAATTAGGGCAAATGTCAGTGAGCGTTCCGATTTCAGTTCCAGAGCGATTCGCCCGATGAGTCCTTCATATTTAGTCATTTTCAGCCCATTTTCTGAATGTTTGAAAATTTCACTTTTTTGTGAAAATATCCACTAAATGAGGGAATAATATGTGTGAGGGTACCCCAGGAGAGTTCCAAATGTGTGTGGGTAGAATATATATCCCACGGGGGTAAAATTGAAAAAAGTTTAAAAAAAAATTTTTTTGGACTTAGTCATTTTTCCGGCGTTTATCAGACTTTCAATTAGGGCAAATGTCAGTGAGCGTTCCGATTTCAGTTCCAGAGCGATTCGCCCGTTGAGTCCTTCATATTTAGTCGTTTTCAGCCAATTTTCTGAATATTGGAAAATTTCACTTTTTTGTGAAAATATCCACTAAATGAGGGAATAATATGTGTGAGGGTACCCCAGGAGAGTTCCAAATGTGAGTGGGTAGAATATATATCCCACGGGGGTAAAATTGAAAAAAGTTGAAAAAAAATTTTTTTGGACTTAGTCATTTTTCCGGCGTTTATCAGACTTTCAGATAGGGGAAATGTCAGTGAGCGTTCCAATTTCAGTTCCAGAGCGATTCGCCTGATGAGTCCTTCATATTTAGTCGTTTTCAGCCAATTTTCTGAATTTTTGAAAATTTCACTTTTTTGTGAAAATATCCACTAAATGAGGGAATAATATGTGTGAAGGTACCCCAGGAGAGTTCCAAATGTGTGTGGGTAGAATATATATCCCACAGGGGTAAAATTGAAAAAAGTTTTAAAAAATTTTTTTTTGGACTTAGTCATTTTTCCGGCGTTTATCAGACTTTCAATTAAGGCAAATGTCAGTGAGCGTTCCGATTTCAGTTAAAGAGCGATTCGCCCGATGAGTCCTTCATATTTAGTCGTTCTCAGTCAATTTTCTGAATATTTGAAAATTTCACTTTTTTGTGAAAATATCCACTAAATGAGGGAATAATATGTGTGAGAGTACCCCAGGAGAGTTCCAAATGTGTGTGGGTAGAATATATATCCCACGGGGGTAAAATTGAAAAAAGTTGAAAAAAAATTTTTTTTAGACTTAGTCATTTTTCCGTCCTTTATCAGACTTTCAGATAGGGGAAATGTCAGTGAGCGTTACAATTTCAGTTCCAGAGCTTTTCGCCCGATGTGCCCTTCATATTTAGTCGTTTTCAGCCAATTTTCTGAATTTTTGAAAATTTCACTTTTTTGTGAAAATATCCACTAAATGAGGGAATAATATGTGTGAGGGTACCCCAGGAGATTTCCAAATGTGTGTGGGTAGAATATATATCCCACGAGGGTAAAATTGAAAAAAGTTTAAAAAAATTTTTTTTTGGACTTAGTTATTTTTCCAGCGTTAATCAGACTTTCAATTAGGGCAAATGTCAGTGAGCGTTCCGATTTCAGTTCCAGAGCGATTCGCCTGATGAGTCCTTCATATTTAGTCGTTTTCAGCCAATTTTCAGAATTTTTGAAAATTTCCCTTTTTTGTGAAAATATCCACTAAATGAGGGAATAATATGTGTGAGGGTACCCCAGGAGAGTTCCAAATGTGAGTGGGTAGAATATATATCCCACGGGGGTAAAATTGAAAAAAGTTAAAAAAAAATTTTTTTTGGACTTAGTTATTTTTCCGGCGTTAATCAGACTTTCAATTAGGGCGAATGACAGTGAGCGTTCCGATTTCACTTCCAGAGCGAGTCGTCCGATGAGTCCTTCATATTTAGCCGTTTTCAGCCAATTTTCAGAATTTTTGAAAATTTCACTTTTTTGTGAAAATATCCACTAAATGAGGGAATAATATGTATGAGGGCACGCAAGGAGAGTTCCAAATGTGTGTGGGTAGAATATATATCCCACGGGGGTAAAATTGAAAAAAGGAGAAAAATTTTTTTTTTGGACTTAGTCATTTTTTCAGCGTTTATCAGACTTTCAGATAGGGGAAATGTCAGTGAGCGTTCCAATTTCAGTTCCAGAGCAATTCGCCCGATGAGTCCTTCATATTTAGTCATTTTCAGCCAATTTTCAGAATTTTGAAAATTTCACTTTTTTGTGAAAATATCCACTAAATGAGGGAATAATATGTGTGAGGGTACCCCAGGAGAGTTCCAAATGTGTGTGGGCAGAATATATATCCCACGGGGGTAAAATTGAAAAAAGTTAAAAAAAAATTTTTTTTAGACTTAGTCATTTTTCCGGCGTTTATCAGACTTTCAGATAGGGGAAATGTCAGTGAGCGTTCCAATTTCAGTTCCAGAGCGATTCGCCTGATGAGTCCTTCATATTTAGTCGTTTTCAGCCAATTTTCAGAATTTTTGAAAATTTCACTTTTTTGTGAAAATATCCACTAAATGAGGGAATAATATGTGTGAGGGTACCCCAGGAGAGTTCCAAATGTGTGTGGGTAGAATATATATCCCACGGGGGTAAAATTGAAAAAAGTTTTAAAAAAATTTTTTTGGGACTTAGTCATTTTTCCGGCGTTTCAGACATTCAATTAGGGCAAATGTCAGTGAGCGTTCCGATTTCAGTTCCAGAGCGATTCGCCCGATGAGTCCTTCATATTTAGTCATTTTCAGCCCATTTTCTGAATGTTTGAAAATTTCACTTTTTTGTGAAAATATCCACTAAATGAGGGAATAATATGTGTGAGGGTACCCCAGGAGAGTTCCAAATGTGTGTGGGTAGAATATATATCCCACGGGGGTAAAATTGAAAAAAGTTTAAAAAAAAATTTTTTTGGACTTAGTCATTTTTCCGGCGTTTATCAGACTTTCAATTAGGGCAAATGTCAGTGAGCGTTCCGATTTCAGTTCCAGAGCGATTCGCCCGTTGAGTCCTTCATATTTAGTCGTTTTCAGCCAATTTTCTGAATATTGGAAAATTTCACTTTTTTGTGAAAATATCCACTAAATGAGGGAATAATATGTGTGAGGGTACCCCAGGAGAGTTCCAAATGTGAGTGGGTAGAATATATATCCCACGGGGGTAAAATTGAAAAAAGTTGAAAAAAATTTTTTTTAGACTTAGTCATTTTTCCGGCGTTTATCAGACTTTCAGATAGGGGAAATGTCAGTGAGTGTTCCAATTTCAGTTCCAGAGCGATTCGCCCGATGAGTCCTTCATATTTAGTCGTTTTCAGTCAATTTTCTGAATTTTTGAAAATTTCACTTTTTTGTGAAAATATCCACTAAATGAGGGAATAATATGTGTGAAGGTACCCCAGGAGAGTTCCAAATGTGTGTGGGTAGAATATATATCCCACGGGGGTAAAATTGAAAAAAGTTGAAAAAAAATTTTTTTTAGACTTAGTCATTTTTCCGTCCTTTATCAGACTTTCAGATAGGGGAAATGTCAGTGAGCGTTACAATTTCAGTTCCAGAGCGATTCGCCCGATGTGCCCTTCATATTTAGTCGTTTTCAGCCAATTTTCTGAATTTTTGAAAATTTCACTTTTTTGTGAAAATATCCACTAAATGAGGGAATAATATGTGTGAGGGTACCCCAGGAGATTTCCAAATGTGTGTGGGTAGAATATATATCCCACGAGGGTAAAATTGAAAAAAGTTTAAAAAATTTTTTTTTTGGACTTAGTTATTTTTCCAGCGTTAATCAGACTTTCAATTAGGGCAAATGTCAGTGAGCGTTCCGATTTCAGTTCCAGAGCGATTCGCCCGATGAGTCCTTCATATTTAGTCGTTTTCAGCCAATTTTCAGAATTTTTGAAAATTTCCCTTTTTTGTGAAAATATCCACTAAATGAGGGAATAATATGTGTGAGGGTACCCCAGGAGAGTTCCAAATGTGAGTGGGTAGAATATATATCCCACGGGGGTAAAATTGAAAAAAGTTAAAAAAAAATTTTTTTTGGACTTAGTTATTTTTCCGGCGTTAATCAGACTTTCAATTAGGGCGAATGACAGTGAGCGTTCCGATTTCACTTCCAGAGCGAGTCGTCCGATGAGTCCTTCATATTTAGCCGTTTTCAGCCAATTTTCTGAATTTTTGAAAATTTCACTTTTTTGTGAAAATATCCACTAAATGAGGGAATAATATGTGTGAAGGTACCCCAGGAGAGTTCCAAATGTGTGTGGGTAGAATATATATCCCACGGGGGTAAAATTGAAAAAGTTGAAAAAAATTTTTTTTTAGACTTAGTCATTTTTCCGGCGTTTATCAGACTTTCAGATAGGGGAAATGTCAGTGAGCGTTCCGATTTCAGTTCCAGAGCGATTCGGCCGATGAGTCCTTCATATTTAGTCGTTTTCAGCCAATTTTCAGAATTTTTGAAAATTTCACTTTTTTGTGAAAATATCCACTAAATGAGGGAATAATATGTATGAGGGCACGCAAGGAGAGTTCCAAATGTGTGTGGGTAGAATATATATCCCACGGGGGTATAATTGAAAAAAGGAGAAAAATTTTTTTTTTGGACTTAGTCATTTTTTCAGCGTTTATCAGACTTTCAGATAGGGGAAATGTCAGTGAGCGTTCCAATTTCAGTTCCAGAGCAATTCGCCCGATGAGTCCTTCATATTTAGTCATTTTCAGCCAATTTTCAGAATTTTGAAAATTTCACTTTTTTGTGAAAATATCCACTAAATGAGGGAATAATATGTGTGAGGGTACCCCAGGAGAGTTACAAATGTGTGTGGGCAGAATATATATCCCACGGGGGTAAAATTGAAAAGAGTTAAAAAAAAATTTTTTTTAGACTTAGTCATTTTTCCGGCGTTTATCAGACTTTCAGATAGGGGAAATGTCAGTGAGCGTTCCAATTTCAGTTCCAGAGCGATTCGCCTGATGAGTCCTTCATATTTAGTCGTTTTCAGCCAATTTTCTGAATTTTTGAAAATTTCACTTTTTTGTGAAAATATCCACTAAATGAGGGAATAATATGTGTGAGGGTACCCCAGGAGAGTTCCAAATGTGTGTGGGTAGAATATATATCCCACGGGGGTAAAATTGAAAAAAGTTTTAAAAAAATTTTTTTTGGACTTAGTCATTTTTCCGGCGTTTATCAGACTTTCAATTAGGGCAAATGTCAGTGAGCGTTCCGATTTCAGTTCCAGAGCGATTCGCCCGATGAGTCCTTCATATTTAGTCGTTTTCAGCCAATTTTCTGAATATTTGAAAATTTCACTTTTTTGTGAAAATATCCACTAAATGAGGGAATAATATGTGTGAGGGTACCCCAGGAGAGTTCCAAATGTGTGTGGGTAGAATATATATCCCACGGGGGTAAAATTGAAAAAAGGTGAAAAATTTTTTTTTTGGACTTAGTCATTTTTTCGGCGTTTATCAGACTTTCAGATAGGGGAAATGTCAGTGAGCGTTCCAATTTCAGTTCCAGAGCAATTTGCCCGATGAGTCCTTCATATTTAGTCGTTTTCAGCCAATTTTCTGAATTTTTGAAAATTTCACTTTTTTGTGAAAATATCCACTAAATGAGGGAATAATATGTGTGAAGGTACCCCAGGAGAGTTCCAAGTGTGTGTGGGTAGAATATATATCCCACGGGGGTAAAATTGAAAAAAGTTGAAAAAAAATTTTTTTTAGACTTAGTCATTTTTCCGGCCTTTATCAGACTTTCAGATAGGGGAAATGTCAGTGAGCGTTCCGATTTCAGTTCCAGAGTGATTCGCGCGATGAGTCCTTCATATTTAGTCGTTTTCAGCCAATTTTCAGAATTTTTGAAAATTTCACTTTTTTGTGAAAATATCCACTAAATGAGGGAATAATATGTGTGAGGGTACCCCAGGAGAGTTCCAAATGTGTGTGGGTAGAATATATATCCCACGGGGGTAAAATTGAAAAAAGTTTAAAAAAAATTTTTTTTGGACTTAGTCATTTTTCCGGCGTTAATCAGACTTTCAATTAGGGCGAATGACAGTGAGCGTTCCGATTTCACTTCCAGAGCAAGTCGTCCGATGAGTCCTTCATATTTAGCCGTTTTCAGCCAATTTTCTGAATTTTTGAAAATTTCACTTTTTTGTGAAAATATCCACTAAATGAGGGAATAATATGTATGAGGGCACGCAAGGAGAGTTCCAAATGTGTGTGGGTAGAATATATATCCCACGGGGGTAAAATTGAAAAAAGGAGAAAAATTTTTTTTTTGGACTTAGTCATTTTTTCAGCGTTTATCAGACTTTCAGATAGGGGAAATGTCAGTGAGCGTTCCGATTTCAGTTCCAGAGTGATTCGCCCGATGAGTCCTTCATATTTAGTCGTTTTCAGCCAATTTTCAGAATTTTTGAAAATTTCACTTTTTTGTGAAAATATCCACTAAATGAGGGAATAATATGTGTGAGGGTACCCCAGGAGAGTTCCAAATGTGTGTGGGTAGAATATATATCCCACGGGGGTAAATTTGAAAAAAGTTTTAAAAAAATTTTTTTTGGACTTAGTCATTTTTCCGGCGTTTCAGACTTTCAATTAGGGCAAATGTCAGTGAGCGTTCCGATTTCAGTTCCAGAGTGATTCGCCCGATGAGTCCTTCATATTTAGTCGTTTTCAGCCAATTTTCAGAATTTTTGAAAATTTCACTTTTTTGTGAAAATATCCACTAAATGAGGGAATAATATGTGTGAGGGTACCCCAGGAGAGTTCCAAATGTGTGTGGGTAGAATATATATCCCACGGGGGTAAAATTGAAAAAAGTTTAAAAAAAAATTTTTTTGGACTTAGTCATTTTTCCGGCGTTTATCAGACTTTCAATTAGGGCAAATGTCAGTGAGCGTTCCGATTTCAGTTCCAGAGCGATTCGCCCGTTGAGTCCTTCATATTTAGTCGTTTTCAGCCAATTTTCTGAATATTTGAAAATTTCACTTTTTTGTGAAAATATCCACTAAATGAGGGAATAATATGTGTGAGGGTACCCCAGGAGAGTTCCAAATGTGTGTGGGTAGAATATATATCCCACGGGGGTAAAATTGAAAAAAGGTGAAAAATTTTTTTTTTGGACTTAGTCATTTTTTCGGCGTTTATCAGACTTTCAGATAGGGGAAATGTCAGTGAGCGTTCCAATTTCAGTACCAGAGCAATTCGCCCGATGAGTCCTTCATATTTAGTAGTTTTCAGCCAATTTTCTGAATTTTTGAAAATTTCACTTTTTTGTGAAAATATCCACTAAATGAGGGAATAATATGTGTGAAGGTACCCCAGGAGAGTTCCAAATGTGTGTGGGTAGAATATATATCCCACGGGGGTAAAATTGAAAAAAGTTGAAAAAAAATTTTTTTTAGACTTAGTCATTTTTCCGGCCTTTATCAGACTTTCAGATAGGGGAAATGTCAGTGAGCGTTCCGATTTCAGTTCCAGAGCGATTCGCCCGATGAGTCCTTCATATTTAGTCGTTTTCAGCCAATTTTCTGAATTTTTGAAAATGTCACTTTTTTGTGAAAATATCCACTAAATGAGGGAATAATATCTGTGAGGGTACCCCAGGAGAGTTCCAAATGTGTGTGGGTAGAATATATATCCCACGGGGGTAAAATTGAAAAAAAGTGAAAAATTTTTTTTTTGGACTTAGTCATTTTTTCGGCGTTTATCAGACTTTCAGATAGGGGAAATGTCAGTGAGCGTTCCAATTTCAGTTCCAGAGCAATTCGCCCGATGAGTCCTTCATATTTAGTAGTTTTCAGCCAATTTTCTGAATTTTTGAAAATTTCACTTTTTTGTGAAAATATCCACTAAATGAGGGAATAATATGTGTGAAGGTACCCCAGGAGAGTTCCAAATGTGTGTGGGTAGAATATATATCCCACGGGGGTAAAATTGAAAAAAGTTGAAAAAAAATTTTTTTTAGACTTAGTCATTTTTCCGGCCTTTATCAGACTTTCAGATAGGGGAAATGTCAGTGAGCGTTCCGATTTCAGTTCCAGAGCGATTCGCCCGATGAGTCCTTCATATTTAGTCGTTTTCAGCCAATTTTCTGAATTTTTGAAAATTTCACTTTTTTGTGAAAATATCCACTAAATGAGGGAATAATATGTGTGAGGGTACCCCAGGAGAGTTCCAAATGTGTGTGGGTAGAATATATATCCCACGGGGGTAAAATTGAAAAAAGGTGAAAAATTTTTTTTTTGGACTTAGTCATTTTTTTGGCGTTTATCAGACTTTCAGATAGGGGAAATGTCAGTGAGCGTTCCAATTTCAGTTCCAGAGCAATTTGCCCGATGAGTCCTTCATATTTAGTAGTTTTCAGCCAATTTTCTGAATTTTTGAAAATTTCACTTTTTTGTGAAAATATCCACTAAATGAGGGAATAATATGTGTGAGGGTACCCCAGGAGAGTTCCAAATGTGTGTGGGTAGAATATATATCCCACGGGGGTAAAATTGAAAAAAGTTTTAAAAAAATTTTTTTTGGACTTAGTCATTTTTCCGGTGTTTCAGACTTTCAATTAGGGCAAATGTCAGTGAGCGTTCCGATTTCAGTTCCAGAGCGATTCGCCCGATGAGTCCTTCATATTTAGTCGTTTTCAGCCCATTTTCTGAATGTTTGAAAATTTCACTTTTTTGTGAAAATATCCACTAAATGAGGGAATAATATGTGTGAGGGTACCCCAGGAGAGTTCCAAATGTGTGTGGGTAGAATATATATCCCACGGGGGTAAAATTGAAAAAAGTTTAAAAAAAAATTTTTTTGGACTTAGTCATTTTTCCGGCGTTTATCAGACTTTCAATTAGGGCAAATGTCAGTGAGCGTTCCGATTTCAGTTCCAGAGCGATTCGCCCGTTGAGTCCTTCATATTTAGTCGTTTTCAGCCAATTTTCTGAATATTGGAAAATTTCACTTTTTTGTGAAAATATCCACTAAATGAGGGAATAATATGTGTGAGGGTACCCCAGGAGAGTTCCAAATGTGAGTGGGTAGAATATATATCCCACGGGGGTAAAATTGAAAAAAGTTGAAAAAAATTATTTTTAGACTTAGTCATTTTTCTGGCGTTTATCAGACTTTCAGATAGGGGAAATGTCAGTGAGTGTTCCAATTTCAGTTCCAGAGCGATTCGCCCGATGAGTCCTTCATATTTAGTCGTTTTCAGTCAATTTTCTGAATTTTTGAAAATTTCACTTTTTTGTGAAAATATCCACTAAATGAGGGAATAATATGTGTGAAGGTACCCCAGGAGAGTTCCAAATGTGTGTGGGTAGAATATATATCCCACGGGGGTAAAATTGAAAAAAGTTGAAAAAATATTTTTTTTAGACTTAGTCATTTTTCCGGCCTTTATCAGACTTTCAGATAGGGGAAATGTCAGTGAGCGTTACAATTTCAGTTCCAGAGCGATTCGCCCGATGTGCCCTTCATATTTAGTCGTTTTCAGCCAATTTTCTGAATTTTTGAAAATTTCACTTTTTTGTGAAAATATCCACTAAATGAGGGAATAATATGTGTGAGGGTACCCCAGGAGATTTCCAAATGTGTGTGGGTAGAATATATATCCCACGAGGGTAAAATTGAAAAAAGTTTTAAAAAATTTTTTTTTGGACTTAGTTATTTTTCCAGCGTTAATCAGACTTTCAATTAGGGCAAATGTCAGTGAGCGTTCCGATTTCAGTTCCAGAGCGATTCGCCCGATGAGTCCTTCATATTTAGTCGTTTTCAGCCAATTTTCTGAATTTTTTAAAATTTCACTTTTTTGTGAAAATATCCACTAAATGAGGGAATAATATGTGTGAAGGTACCCCAGGAGAGTTCCAAATGTGTGTGGGTAGAATATATATCCCACGGGGGTAAAATTGAAAAAAGTTTTAAAAAAATTTTTTTTCAACTTAGTCATTTTTCCGGCGTTTATCAGACTTTCAATTAGGGCAAATGTCAGTGAGCGTTCCGATTTCAGTTCCAGAGCGATTCGCCCGATGAGTCCTTCATATTTAGTCGTTTTCAGCCAATTTTCTGAATATTTGAAAATTTCACTTTTTTGTGAAAATATCCACTAAATGAGGGAATAATATGTGTGAGGGTACCCCAGGAGAGTTCCAAATGTGTGTGGGTAGAATATATATCCCACGGGGGTAAAATTGAAAAAAGGTGAAAAATTTTTTTTTTGGACTTAGTCATTTTTTCGGCGTTTATCAGACTTTCAGATAGGGGAAATGTCAGTGAGCGTTCCAATTTCAGTTCCAGAGCAATTCGCCCGATGAGTCCTTCATATTTAGTAGTTTTCAGCCAATTTTCTGAATTTTTGAAAATTTCACTTTTTTGTGAAAATATCCACTAAATGAGGGAATAATATGTGTGAAGGTACCCCAGGAGAGTTCCAAATGTGTGTGGGTAGAATATATATCCCACGGGGGTAAAATTGAAAAAAGTTGAAAAAAAATTTTTTTTAGACTTAGTCATTTTTCCGGCCTTTATCAGACTTTCAGATAGGGGAAATGTCAGTGAGCGTTCCGATTTCAGTTCCAGAGCGATTCGCCCGATGAGTCCTTCATATTTAGTCGTTTTCAGCCAATTTTCTGAATTTTTGAAAATTTCACTTTTTTGTGAAAATATCCACTAAATGAGGGAATAATATGTGTGAGGGTACCCCAGGAGAGTTCCAAATGTGTGTGGGTAGAATATATATCCCACGGGGGTAAAATTGAAAAAAGGTGAAAAATTTTTTTTTTGGACTTAGTCATTTTTTTGGCGTTTATCAGACTTTCAGATAGGGGAAATGTCAGTGAGCGTTCCAATTTCAGTTCCAGAGCAATTTGCCCGATGAGTCCTTCATATTTAGTAGTTTTCAGCCAATTTTCTGAATTTTTGAAAATTTCACTTTTTTGTGAAAATATCCACTAAATGAGGGAATAATATGTGTGAGGGTACCCCAGGAGAGTTCCAAATGTGTGTGGGTAGAATATATATCCCACGGGGGTAAAATTGAAAAAAGTTTTAAAAAAATTTTTTTTGGACTTAGTCATTTTTCCGGCGTTTCAGACTTTCAATTAGGGCAAATGTCAGTGAGCGTTCCGATTTCAGTTCCAGAGCGATTCGCCCGATGAGTCCTTCATATTTAGTCGTTTTCAGCCCATTTTCTGAATGTTTGAAAATTTCACTTTTTTGTGAAAATATCCACTAAATGAGGGAATAATATGTGTGAGGGTACCCCAGGAGAGTTCCAAATGTGTGTGGGTAGAATATATATCCCACGGGGGTAAAATTGAAAAAAGTTTAAAAAAAAATTTTTTTGGACTTAGTCATTTTTCCGGCGTTTATCAGACTTTCAATTAGGGCAAATGTCAGTGAGCGTTCCGATTTCAGTTCCAGAGCGATTCGCCCGTTGAGTCCTTCATATTTAGTCGTTTTCAGCCAATTTTCTGAATATTGGAAAATTTCACTTTTTTGTGAAAATATCCACTAAATGAGGGAATAATATGTGTGAGGGTACCCCAGGAGAGTTCCAAATGTGAGTGGGTAGAATATATATCCCACGGGGGTAAAATTGAAAAAAGTTGAAAAAAATTATTTTTAGACTTAGTCATTTTTCCGGCGTTTATCAGACTTTCAGATAGGGGAAATGTCAGTGAGTGTTCCAATTTCAGTTCCAGAGCGATTCGCCCGATGAGTCCTTCATATTTAGTCGTTTTCAGTCAATTTTCTGAATTTTTGAAAATTTCACTTTTTTGTGAAAATATCCACTAAATGAGGGAATAATATGTGTGAAGGTACCCCAGGAGAGTTCCAAATGTGTGTGGGTAGAATATATATCCCACGGGGGTAAAATTGAAAAAAGTTGAAAAAATATTTTTTTTAGACTTAGTCATTTTTCCGGCCTTTATCAGACTTTCAGATAGGGGAAATGTCAGTGAGCGATACAATTTCAGTTCCAGAGCGATTCGCCCGATGTGCCCTTCATATTTAGTCGTTTTCAGCCAATTTTCTGAATCTTTGAAAATTTCACTTTTTTGTGAAAATATCCACTAAATGAGGGAATAATATGTGTGAGGGTACCCCAGGAGATTTCCAAATGTGTGTGGGTAGAATATATATCCCACGAGGGTAAAATTGAAAAAAGTTTTAAAAAATTTTTTTTTGGACTTAGTTATTTTTCCAGCGTTAATCAGACTTTCAATTAGGGCAAATGTCAGTGAGCGTTCCGATTTCAGTTCCAGAGCGATTCGCCCGATGAGTCCTTCATATTTATTCGTTTTCAGCCAATTTTCTGAATTTTTTAAAATTTCACTTTTTTGTGAAAATATCCACTAAATGAGGGAATAATATGTGTGAAGGTACCCCAGGAGAGTTCCAAATGTGTGTGGGTAGAATATATATCCCACGGGGGTAAAATTGAAAAAAGTTTTAAAAAAATTTTTTTTCAACTTAGTCATTTTTCCGGCGTTTATCAGACTTTCAATTAGGGCAAATGTCAGTGAGCGTTCCGATTTCAGTTCCAGAGCGATTCGCCCGATGAGTCCTTCATATTTAGTCGTTTTCAGCCAATTTTCTGAATATTTGAAAATTTCACTTTTTTGTGAAAATATCCACTAAATGAGGGAATAATATGTGTGAGGGTACCCCAGGAGAGTTCCAAATGTGTGTGGGTAGAATATATATCCCACGGGGGTAAAATTGAAAAAAGGTGAAAAATTTTTTTTTTGGACTTAGTCATTTTTTCGGCGTTTATCAGACTTTCAGATAGGGGAAATGTCAGTGAGCGTTCCAATTTCAGTTCCAGAGCGATTCGCCCGATGAGTCCTTCATATTTAGTCGTTTTCAGCCAATTTTCAGAATTTTTGAAAATTTCCCTTTTTTGTGAAAATATCCACTAAATGAGGGAATAATATGTGTGAGGGTACCCCAGGAGAGTTCCAAATGTGAGTGGGTAGAATATATATCCCACGGGGGTAAAATTGAAAAAAGTTAAAAAAAAATTTTTTTTGGACTTAGTCATTTTTCCGGCGTTAATCAGACTTTCAATTAGGGCGAATGACAGTGAGCGTTCCGATTTCACTTCCAGAGCGAGTCGTCCGATGAGTCCTTCATATTTAGCCGTTTTCAGCCAATTTTCTGAATTTTTGAAAACTTCACTTTTTTGTGAAAATATCCACTAAATGAGGGAATAATATGTGTGAAGGTACCCCAGGAGAGTTCCAAATGTGTGTGGGTAGAATATATATCCCACGGGGGTAAAATTGAAAAAGTTGAAAAAAATTTTTTTTTAGACTTAGTCATTTTTCCGGCGTTTATCAGACTTTCAGATAGGGGAAATGTCAGTGAGCGTTCCGATTTCAGTTCCAGAGCGATTCGGCCAATGAGTCCTTCATATTTAGTCGTTTTCAGCCAATTTTCAGAATTTTTGAAAATTTCACTTTTTTGTGAAAATATCCACTAAATGAGGGAATAATATGTATGAGGGCACGCAAGGAGAGTTCCAAATGTGTGTGGGTAGAATATATATCCCACGGGGGTAAAATTGAAAAAAGGAGAAAAATTTTTTTTTTGGACTTAGTCATTTTTTCAGCGTTTATCAGACTTTCAGATAGGGGAAATGTCAGTGAGCGTTCCAATTTCAGTTCCAGAGCAATTCGCCCGATGAGTCCTTCATATTTAGTCATTTTCAGCCAATTTTCAGAATTTTGAAAATTTCACTTTTTTGTGAAAATATCCACTAAATGAGGGAATAATATGTGTGAGGGTACCCCAGGAGAGTTCCAAATGTGTGTGGGCAGAATATATATCCCACGGGGGTAAAATTGAAAAAAGTTAAAAAAATATTTTTTTTAGACTTAGTCATTTTTCCGGCGTTTATCAGACTTTCAGATAGGGGAAATGTCAGTGAGCGTTCCAATTTCAGTTCCAGAGCGATTCGCCTGATGAGTCCTTCATATTTAGTCGTTTTCAGCCAATTTTCTGAATTTTTGAAAATTTCACTTTTTTGTGAAAATATCCACTAAATGAGGGAATAATATGTGTGAGGGTACCCTAGGAGAGTTCTAAATGTGTGTGGGCAGAATATATATCCCACGGGGGTAAAATTGAAAAAAGTTTAAAAACAATTTTTTTTAGACTTAGTCATTTTTCCGGCGTTTATCAGACTTTCAGATAGGGGAAATGTCAGTGAGCATTCCAATTTAAGTTCCAGAGCGATTCGCCCGATGAGTCCTTCATATTTAGTCGTTTTCAGCCAATTTTCTGAATATTTGAAAATTTCACTTTTTTGTGAAAATATCCACTAAATGAGGGAATAATATGTGTGAGGGTACCCCAGGAGAGTTCCAAATGTGTGTGGGTAGAATATATATCCCACGGGGGTAAAATTGAAAAAAGGTGAAAAATTTTTTTTTTGGACTTAGTCATTTTTTCGGCGTTTATCAGACTTTCAGATAGGGGAAATGTCAGTGAGCGTTCCAATTTCAGTTCCAGAGCAATTCGCCCGATGAGTCCTTCATATTTAGTAGTTTTCAGCCAATTTTCTGAATTTTTGAAAATTTCACTTTTTTGTGAAAATATCCACTAAATGAGGGAATAATATGTGTGAAGGTACCCCAGGAGAGTTCCAAATGTGTGTGGGTAGAATATATATCCCACGGGGGTAAAATTGAAAAAAGTTGAAAAAAAATTTTTTTTAGACTTAGTCATTTTTCCGGCCTTTATCAGACTTTCAGATAGGGGAAATGTCAGTGAGCGTTCCGATTTCAGTTCCAGAGTGATTCGCCCGATGAGTCCTTCATATTTAGTCGTTTTCAGCCAATTTTCAGAATTTTTGAAAATTTCACTTTTTTGTGAAAATATCCACTAAATGAGGGAATAATATGTGTGAGGGTACCCCAGGAGAGTTCCAAATGTGTGTGGGTAGAATATATATCCCACGGGGGTAAAATTGAAAAAAGTTTTAAAAAAATTTTTTTTGGACTTAGTCATTTTTCCGGCGTTAATCAGACTTTCAATTAGGGCGAATGACAGTGAGCGTTCCGATTTCACTTCCAGAGCGAGTCGTCCGATGAGTCCTTCATATTTAGCCGTTTTCAGCCAATTTTCTGAATTTTTGAAAATTTCACTTTTTTGTGAAAATATCCACTAAATGAGGGAATAATATGTGTGAAGGTACCCCAGGAGAGTTCCAACTGTGTGTGGGTAGAATATATATCCCACGGGGGTAAAATTGAAAAAGTTGAAAAAAATTTTTTTTTAGACTTAGTCATTTTTCCGGCGTTTATCAGACTTTCAGATAGGGGAAATGTCAGTGAGCGTTCCGATTTCAGTTCCAGAGCGATTCGGCCGATGAGTCCTTCATATTTAGTCGTTTTCAGCCAATTTTCAGAATTTTTGAAAATTTCACTTTTTTGTGAAAATATCCACTAAATGAGGGAATAATATGTATGAGGGCACGCAAGGAAAGTTCCAAATGTGTGTGGGTAGAATATATATCCCACGGGGGTAAAATTGAAAAAAGGAGAAAAATTTTTTTTTTGGACTTAGTCATTTTTTCAGCGTTTATCAGACTTTCAGATAGGGGAAATGTCAGTGAGCATTCCAATTTCAGTTCCAGAGCAATTCGCCCGATGAGTCCTTCATATTTAGTCATTTTCAGCCAATTTTCAGAATTTTGAAAATTTCACTTTTTTGTGAAAA
This sequence comes from Phyllobates terribilis, assembly GCF_046119375.1. Classification (NCBI taxonomy): domain Eukaryota; kingdom Metazoa; phylum Chordata; class Amphibia; order Anura; family Dendrobatidae; genus Phyllobates; species Phyllobates terribilis. The sequence goes on along the minus strand of NW_027362838.1, from coordinate 5,006,816 downwards.
TATCCACTAAATGAGGGAATAATATGTGTGAGGGTACCCCAGGAGAGTTCCAAATGTGTGTGGGCAGAATATATATCCCACGGGGGTAAAATTGAAAAAAGTTAAAAAAAAATTTTTTTTAGACTTAGTCATTTTTCCGGCGTTTATCAGACTTTCAGATAGGGGAAATGTCAGTGAGCGTTCCAATTTCAGTTCCAGAGCGATTCGCCTGATGAGTCCTTCATATTTAGTCGTTTTCAGCCAATTTTCTGAATTTTTGAAAATTTCACTTTTTTGTGAAAATATCCACTAAATGAGGGAATAATATGTGTGAGGGTACCCTAGGAGAGTTCTAAATGTGTGTGGGCAGAATATATATCCCACGGGGGTAAAATTGAAAAAAGTTTAAAAAAAATTTTTTTTAGACTTAGTCATTTTTCCGGCGTTTATCAGACTTTCAGATAGGGGAAATGTCAGTGAGCATTCCAATTTAAGTTCCAGAGCGATTCGCCCGATGAGTCCTTCATGTTTAGTCGTTTTCAGCCAATTTTCTGAATTTTTGAAAATTTCACTTTTTTGTGAAAATATCCACTAAATGAGGGAATAATATGTGTGAAGGTACCCCAGGAGAGTTCCAAATGTGTGTGGGTAGAATATATATCCCACGGGGGTAAAATTGAAAAAAGTTTTAAAAAAATTTTTTTTGGACTTAGTCATTTTTCCGGCGTTTATCAGACTTTCAATTAGGGCAAATGTCAGTGAGCGTTCCGATTTCAGTTCCAGAGCGATTCGCCCGATGAGTCCTTCATATTTAGTCGTTTTCAGCCAATTTTCTGAATATTTGAAAATTTCACTTTTTTGTGAAAATATCCACTAAATGAGGGAATAATATGTGTGAGGGTACCCCAGGAGAGTTCCAAATGTGTGTGGGTAGAATATATATCCCACGGGGGTAAAATTGAAAAAAGGTGAAAAATTTTTTTTTTGGACTTAGTCATTTTTTCGGCGTTTATCAGACTTTCAGATAGGGGAAATGTCAGTGAGCGTTCCAATTTCAGTTCCAGAGCGAGTCGTCCGATGAGTCCTTCATATTTAGCCGTTTTCAGCCAATTTTCTGAATTTTTGAAAATTTCACTTTTTTGTGAAAATATCCACTAAATGAGGGAATAATATGTGTGAAGGTACCCCAGGAGAGTTCCAACTGTGTGTGGGTAGAATATATATCCCACGGGGGTAAAATTGAAAAAAGTTTAAAAAAATTTTTTTTGGACTTAGTCATTTTTCCGGCGTTAATCAGACTTTCAATTAGGGCGAATGACAGTGAGCGTTCCGATTTCACTTCCAGAGCGAGTCGTCCGATGAGTCCTTCATATTTAGCCGTTTTCAGCCAATTTTCTGAATTTTTGAAAATTTCACTTTTTTGTGAAAATATCCACTAAATGAGGGAATAATATGTGTGAAGGTACCCCAGGAGAGTTCCAACTGTGTGTGGGTAGAATATATATCCCACGGGGGTAAAATTGAAAAAGTTGAAAAAATTTTTTTTTTAGACTTAGTCATTTTTCCGGCGTTTATCAGACTTTCAGATAGGGGAAATGTCAGTGAGCGTTCCGATTTCAGTTCCAGAGCGATTCGGCCGATGAGTCCTTCATATTTAGTCGTTTTCAGCCAATTTTCAGAATTTTTGAAAATTTCACTTTTTTGTGAAAATATCCACTAAATGAGGGAATAATATGTATGAGGGCACGCAAGGAAAGTTCCAAATGTGTGTGGGTAGAATATATATCCCACGGGGGTAAAATTGAAAAAAGGAGAAAAATTTTTTTTTTGGACTTAGTCATTTTTTCAGCGTTTATCAGACTTTCAGATAGGGGAAATGTCAGTGAGCATTCCAATTTCAGTTCCAGAGCAATTCGCCCGATGAGTCCTTCATATTTAGTCATTTTCAGCCAATTTTCAGAATTTTGAAAATTTCACTTTTTTGTGAAAATATCCACTAAATGAGGGAATAATATGTGTGAGGGTACCCCAGGAGAGTTCCAAATGTGTGTGGGCAGAATATATATCCCACGGGGGTAAAATTGAAAAAAGTTAAAAAAAAATTTTTTTTAGACTTAGTCATTTTTCCGGCGTTTATCAGACTTTCAGATAGGGGAAATGTCAGTGAGCGTTCCAATTTCAGTTCCAGAGCGATTCGCCTGATGAGTCCTTCATATTTAGTCGTTTTCAGCCAATTTTCTGAATTTTTGAAAATTTCACTTTTTTGTGAAAATATCCACTAAATGAGGGAATAATATGTGTGAGGGTACCCTAGGAGAGTTCCAAATGTGTGTGGGCAGAATATATATCCCACGGGGGTAAAATTGAAAAAAGTTTAAAAAAAATTTTTTTTAGACTTAGTCATTTTTCCGGCGTTTATCAGACTTTCAGATAGGGGAAATGTCAGTGAGCATTCCAATTTAAGTTCCAGAGCGATTCGCCCGATGAGTCCTTCATGTTTAGTCGTTTTCAGCCAATTTTCTGAATTTTTGAAAATTTCACTTTTTTGTGAAAATATCCACTAAATGAGGGAATAATATGTGTGAAGGTACCCCAGGAGAGTTCCAAATGTGTGTGGGTAGAATATATATCCCACGGGGGTAAAATTGAAAAAAGTTGAAAAAAAATTTTTTTTAGACTTAGTCATTTTTCCGGCCTTTATCAGACTTTCAGATAGGGGAAATGTCAGTGAGCGTTCCGATTTCAGTTCCAGAGTGATTCGCCCGATGAGTCCTTCATATTTAGTCGTTTTCAGCCAATTTTCAGAATTTTTGAAAATTTCACTTTTTTGTGAAAATATCCACTAAATGAGGGAATAATATGTGTGAGGGTACCCCAGGAGAGTTCCAAATGTGTGTGGGTAGAATATATATCCCACGGGGGTAAAATTGAAAAAAGTTTTAAAAAAATTTTTTTTGGACTTAGTCATTTTTCCGGCGTTTCAGACTTTCAATTAGGGCAAATGTCAGTGAGCGTTCCGATTTCAGTTCCAGAGTGATTCGCCCGATGAGTCCTTCATATTTAGTCGTTTTCAGCCAATTTTCAGAATTTTTGAAAATTTCACTTTTTTGTGAAAATATCCACTAAATGAGGGAATAATATGTGTGAGGGTACCCCAGGAGAGTTCCAAATGTGTGTGGGTAGAATATATATCCCACGGGGGTAAAATTGAAAAAAGTTTAAAAAAAAATTTTTTTGGACTTAGTCATTTTTCCGGCGTTTATCAGACTTTCAATTAGGGCAAATGTCAGTGAGCGTTCCGATTTCAGTTCCAGAGCGATTCGCCCGTTGAGTCCTTCATATTTAGTCGTTTTCAGCCAATTTTCTGAATATTTGAAAATTTCACTTTTTTGTGAAAATATCCACTAAATGAGCGAATAATATGTGTGAGGGTACCCCAGGAGAGTTCCAAATGTGTGTGGGTAGAATATATATCCCACGGGGGTAAAATTGAAAAAAGGTGAAAAATTTTTTTTTTGGACTTAGTCATTTTTTCGGCGTTTATCAGACTTTCAGATAGGGGAAATGTCAGTGAGCGTTCCAATTTCAGTTCCAGAGCAATTCGCCCGATGAGTCCTTCATATTTAGTAGTTTTCAGGCAATTTTCTGAATTTTTGAAAATTTCACTTTTTTGTGAAAATATCCACTAAATGAGGGAATAATATGTGTGAAGGTACCCCAGGAGAGTTCCAAATGTGTGTGGGTAGAATATATATCCCACGGGGGTAAAATTGAAATAAGTTGAAAAAAATTTTTTTTAGACTTAGTCATTTTTCCGGCGTTTATCAGACTTTCAATTAGGGCAAATGTCAGTGAGCGTTCCGATTTCAGTTCCAGAGCGATTCGCCCGATGAGTCCTTCATATTTAGTCGTTTTCAGCCAATTTTCTGAATATTTGAAAATTTCACTTTTTTGTGAAAATATCCACTAAATGAGGGAATAATATGTGTGAGGGTACCCCAGGAGAGTTCCAAATGTGTGTGGGTAGAATATATATCCCACGGGGGTAAAATTGAAAAAAGGTGAAAAATTTTTTTTTTGGACTTAGTCATTTTTTCGGCGTTTATCAGACTTTCAGATAGGGGAAATGTCAGTGAGCGTTCCAATTTCAGTTCCAGAGCAATTCGCCCGATGAGTCCTTCATATTTAGTAGTTTTCAGCCAATTTTCTGAATTTTTGAAAATTTCACTTTTTTGTGAAAATATCCACTAAATGAGGGAATAATATGTGTGAAGGTACCCCAGGAGAGTTCCAAATGTGTGTGGGTAGAATATATATCCCACGGGGGTAAAATTGAAAAAAGTTGAAAAAAAATTTTTTTTAGACTTAGTCATTTTTCGGCCTTTATCAGACTTTCAGATAGGGGAAATGTCAGTGAGCGTTCCGATTTCAGTTCCAGAGTGATTCGCCCGATGAGTCCTTCATATTTAGTCGTTTTCAGCCAATTTTCAGAATTTTTGAAAATTTCACTTTTTTGTGAAAATATCCACTAAATGAGGGAATAATATGTGTGAGGGTACCCCAGGAGAGTTCCAAATGTGTGTGGGTAGAATATATATCCCACGGGGGTAAAATTGAAAAAAGTTTTAAAAAATTTTTTTTTGGACTTAGTCATTTTTCCGGCGTTAATCAGACTTTCAATTAGGGCGAATGACAGTGAGCGTTCCGATTTCACTTCCAGAGCGAGTCGTCCGATGAGTCCTTCATATTTAGCCGTTTTCAGCCAATTTTCTGAATTTTTGAAAATTTCACTTTTTTGTGAAAATATCCACTAAATGAGGGAATAATATGTGTGAAGGTACCCCAGGAGAGTTCCAAATGTGTGTGGGTAGAATATATATCCCACGGGGGTAAAATTGAAAAAAGTTGAAAAAAAATTTTTTTTAGACTTAGTCATTTTTCGGCCTTTATCAGACTTTCAGATAGGGGAAATGTCAGTGAGCGTTCCGATTTCAGTTCCAGAGTGATTCGCCCGATGAGTCCTTCATATTTAGTCGTTTTCAGCCAATTTTCAGAATTTTTGAAAATTTCACTTTTTTGTGAAAATATCCACTAAATGAGGGAATAATATGTGTGAGGGTACCCCAGGAGAGTTCCAAATGTGTGTGGGTAGAATATATATCCCACGGGGGTAAAATTGAAAAAAGTTTTAAAAAATTTTTTTTTGGACTTAGTCATTTTTCCGGCGTTAATCAGACTTTCAATTAGGGCGAATGACAGTGAGCGTTCCGATTTCACTTCCAGAGCGAGTCGTCCGATGAGTCCTTCATATTTAGCCGTTTTCAGCCAATTTTCTGAATTTTTGAAAATTTCACTTTTTTGTGAAAATATCCACTAAATGAGGGAATAATATGTGTGAAGGTACCCCAGGAGAGTTCCAAATGTGTGTGGGTAGAATATATATCCCACGGGGGTAAAATTGAAAAAGTTGAAAAAAATTTTTTTTTAGACTTAGTCATTTTTCCGGCGTTTATCAGACTTTCAGATAGGGGAAATGTCAGTGAGCGTTCCGATTTCAGTTCCAGAGCGATTCGGCCGATGAGTCCTTCATATTTAGTCGTTTTCAGCCAATTTTCAGAATTTTTGAAAATTTCACTTTTTTGTGAAAATATCCACTAAATGAGGGAATAATATGTATGAGGGCACGCAAGGAGAGTTCCAAATGTGTGTGGGTAGAATATATATCCCACGGGGGTAAAATTGAAAAAAGGAGAAAAATTTTTTTTTTGGACTTAGTCATTTTTTCAGCGTTTATCAGACTTTCAGATAGGGGAAATGTCAGTGAGCGTTCCAATTTCAGTTCCAGAGCAATTCGCCCGATGAGTCCTTCATATTTAGTCATTTTCAGCCAATTTTCAGAATTTTGAAAATTTCACTTTTTTGTGAAAATATCCACTAAATGAGGGAATAATATTTGTGAGGGTACCCCAGGAGAGTTCCAAATGTGTGTGGGCAGAATATATATCCCACGGGGGTAAAATTGAAAAAAGTTAAAAAAAAATTTTTTTTAGACTTAGTCATTTTTCCGGCGTTTATCAGACTTTCAGATAGGGGAAATGTCAGTGAGCGTTCCAATTTCAGTTCCAGAGCGATTCGCCTGATGAGTCCTTCATATTTAGTCGTTTTCAGCCAATTTTCTGAATTTTTGAAAATTTCACTTTTTTGTGAAAATATCCACTAAATGAGGGAATAATATGTGTGAGGGTACCCTAGGAGAGTTCCAAATGTGTGTGGGCAGAATATATATCCCACGGGGGTAAAATTAAAAAAAGTTTAAAAAAAATTTTTTTTAGACTTAGTCATTTTTCCGGCGTTTATCAGACTTTCAGATAGGGGAAATGTCAGTGAGCATTCCAATTTAAGTTCCAGAGCGATTCGCCCGATGAGTCCTTCATGTTTAGTCGTTTTCAGCCAATTTTCTGAATTTTTGAAAATTTCACTTTTTTGTGAAAATATCCACTAAATGAGGGAATAATATGTGTGAAGGTACCCCAGGAGAGTTCCAAATGTGTGTGGGTAGAATATATATCCCACGGGGGTAAAATTGAAAAAAGTTTTAAAAAAATTTTTTTTGGACTTAGTCATTTTTCCGGCGTTTATCAGACTTTCAATTAGGGCAAATGTCAGTGAGCGTTCCGATTTCAGTTCCAGAGCGATTCGCCCGTTGAGTCCTTCATATTTAGTCGTTTTCAGCCAATTTTCTGAATATTTGAAAATTTCACTTTTTTGTGAAAATATCCACTAAATGAGGGAATAATATGTGTGAGGGTACCCCAGGAGAGTTCCAAATGTGTGTGGGTAGAATATATATCCCACGGGGGTAAAATTGAAAAAAGGTGAAAAATTTTTTTTTTGGACTTAGTCATTTTTTCGGCGTTTATCAGACTTTCAGATAGGGGAAATGTCAGTGAGCGTTCCAATTTCAGTTCCAGAGCAATTCGCCCGATGAGTCCTTCATATTTAGTAGTTTTCAGCCAATTTTCTGAATTTTTGAAAATTTCACTTTTTTGTGAAAATATCCACTAAATGAGGGAATAATATGTGTGAAGGTACCCCAGGAGAGTTCCAAATGTGTGTGGGTAGAATATATATCCCACGGGGGTAAAATTGAAAAAAGTTGAAAAAAAATTTTTTTTAGACTTAGTCATTTTTCCGGCCTTTATCAGACTTTCAGATAGGGGAAATGTCAGTGAGCGTTCCGATTTCAGTTCCAGAGCGATTCGCCCGATGAGTCCTTCATATTTAGTCGTTTTCAGCCAATTTTCTGAATTTTTGAAAATTTCACTTTTTTGTGAAAATATCCACTAAATGAGGGAATAATATGTGTGAGGGTACCCCAGGAGAGTTCCAAATGTGTGTGGGTAGAATATATATCCCACGGGGGTAAAATTGAATAAAGGTGAAAAATTTTTTTTTTGGACTTAGTCATTTTTTTGGCGTTTATCAGACTTTCAGATAGGGGAAATGTCAGTGAGCGTTCCAATTTCAGTTCCAGAGCAATTCGCCCGATGAGTCCTTCATATTTAGTAGTTTTCAGCCAATTTTCTGAATTTTTGAAAATTTCACTTTTTTGTGAAAATATCCACTAAATGAGGGAATAATATGTGTGAAGGTACCCCAGGAGAGTTCCAAATGTGTGTGGGTAGAATATATATCCCACGGGGGTAAAATTGAAAAAAGTTAAAAAAAAATTTTTTTTAGACTTAGTCATTTTTCCGGCCTTTATCAGACTTTCAGATAGGGGAAATGTCAGTGAGCGTTCCGATTTCAGTTCCAGAGCGATTCGCCCGATGAGTCCTTCATATTTAGTCGTTTTCAGCCAATTTTCTGAATTTTTGAAAATTTCACTTTTTTGTGAAAATATCCACTAAATGAGGGAATAATATGTGTGAGGGTACCCCAGGAGAGTTCCAAATGTGTGTGGGTAGAATATATATCCCACGGGGGTAAAATTGAAAAAAGGTGAAGAATTTTTTTTTTGGACTTAGTCATTTTTTTGCCGTTTATCAGACTTTCAGATAGGGGAAATGTCAGTGAGCGTTCCAATTTCAGTTCCAGAGCAATTCGCCCGATGAGTCCTTCATATTTAGTAGTTTTCAGCCAATTTTCTGAATTTTTGAAAATTTCACTTTTTTGTGAAAATATCCACTAAATGAGGGAATAATATGTGCGAAGGTACCCCAGGAGAGTTCCAAATGTGTGTGGGTAGAATATATATCCCACGGGGGTAAAATTGAAAAAAGTTGAAAAAAAATTTTTTTTAGACTTAGTCATTTTTCCGGCCTTTATCAGACTTTCAGATAGGGGAAATGTCAGTGAGCGTTCCGATTTCAGTTCCAGAGCGATTCGCCCGATGAGTCCTTCATATTTAGTCGTTTTCAGCCAATTTTCAGAATTTTTGAAAATTTCACTTTTTTGTGAAAATATCCACTAAATGAGGGAATAATATGTGTGAGGGTACCCCAGGAGAGTTCCAAATGTGTGTGGGTAGAATATATATCCCACGGGGGTAAAATTGAAAAAAGTTTAAAAAAAATATTTTTTAGACTTAGTAATTTTTCCGGCGTTTATCAGACTTTCAGATAGGGGAAATGTCAGTGAGCAATCCAATTTCAGTTCCAGAGCGATTCGCCCGTTGAGTCCTTCATATTTAGTCGTTTTCAGCCAATTTTCTGAATTTTTGAAAATTTCACTTTTTTGTGAAAATATCCACTAAATGAGGGAATAATATGTGTGAGGGTACCCCAGGAGAGTTCCAAATGTGTGTGGGTAGAATATATATCCCACGGGGGTAAAATTGAAAAAAGTTTTAAAAAAATTTTTTTTGGACTTAGTCATTTTTCCGGCGTTTCAGACTTTCAATTAGGGCAAATGTCAGTGAGCGTTCCGATTTCAGTTCCAGAGCGATTCGCCCGATGAGTCCTTCATATTTAGTCGTTTTCAGCCCATTTTCTGAATGTTTGAAAATTTCACTTTTTTGTGAAAATATCCACTAAATGAGGGAATAATATGTGTGAGGGTACCCCAGGAGAGTTCCAAATGTGTGTGGGTAGAATATATATCCCACGGGGGTAAAATTGAAAAAAGTTGAAAAAAAATTTTTTTTAGACTTAGTCATTTTTCCGGCCTTTATCAGACTTTCAGATAGGGGAAATGTCAGTGAGCGTTCCGATTTCAGTTCCAGAGTGATTCGCCCGATGAGTCCTTCATATTTAGTCGTTTTCAGCCAATTTTCAGAATTTTTGAAAATTTCACTTTTTTGTGAAAATATCCACTAAATGAGGGAATAATATGTGTGAGGGTACCCCAGGAGAGTTCCAAATGTGTGTGGGTAGAATATATATCCCACGGGGGTAAAATTGAAAAAAGTTTTAAAAAAATTTTTTTTGGACTTAGTCATTTTTCCGGCGTTAATCAGACTTTCAATTAGGGCGAATGACAGTGAGCGTTCCGATTTCACTTCCAGAGCGAGTCGTCCGATGAGTCCTTCATATTTAGCCGTTTTCAGCCAATTTTCTGAATTTTTGAAAATTTCACTTTTTTGTGAAAATATCCACTAAATGAGGGAATAATATGTGTGAAGGTACCCCAGGAGAGTTCCAAGTGTGTGTGGGTAGAATATATATCCCACGGGGGTAAAATTGAAAAAGTTGAAAAAAATTTTTTTTTAGACTTAGTCATTTTTCCGGCGTTTATCAGACTTTCAGATAGGGGAAATGTCAGTGAGCGTTCCGATTTCAGTTCCAGAGCGATTCGGCCGATGAGTCCTTCATATTTAGTCGTTTTCAGCCAATTTTCAGAATTTTTGAAAATTTCACTTTTTTGTGAAAATATCCACTAAATGAGGGAATAATATGTATGAGGGCACGCAAGGAGAGTTCCAAATGTGTGTGGGTAGAATATATATCCCACGGGGGTAAAATTGAAAAAAGGAGAAAAATTTTTTTTTTGGACTTAGTCATTTTTTCAGCGTTTATCAGACTTTCAGATAGGGGAAATGTCAGTGAGCGTTCCAATTTCAGTTCCAGAGCAATTCGCCCGATGAGTCCTTCATATTTAGTCATTTTCAGCCAATTTTCAGAATTTTGAAAATTTCACTTTTTTGTGAAAATATCCACTAAATGAGGGAATAATATTTGTGAGGGTACCCCAGGAGAGTTCCAAATGTGTGTGGGCAGAATATATATCCCACGGGGGTAAAATTGAAAAAAGTTAAAAAAAAATTTTTTTTAGACTTAGTCATTTTTCCGGCGTTTATCAGACTTTCAGATAGGGGAAATGTCAGTGAGCGTTCCAATTTCAGTTCCAGAGCGATTCGCCTGATGAGTCCTTCATATTTAGTCGTTTTCAGCCAATTTTCTGAATTTTTGAAAATTTCACTTTTTTGTGAAAATATCCACTAAATGAGGGAATAATATGTGTGAGGGTACCCTAGGAGAGTTCCAAATGTGTGTGGGCAGAATATATATCCCACGGGGGTAAAATTAAAAAAAGTTTAAAAAAAATTTTTTTTAGACTTAGTCATTTTTCCGGCGTTTATCAGACTTTCAGATAGGGGAAATGTCAGTGAGCATTCCAATTTAAGTTCCAGAGCGATTCGCCCGATGAGTCCTTCATGTTTAGTCGTTTTCAGCCAATTTTCTGAATTTTTGAAAATTTCACTTTTTTGTGAAAATATCCACTAAATGAGGGAATAATATGTGTGAAGGTACCCCAGGAGAGTTCCAAATGTGTGTGGGTAGAATATATATCCCACGGGGGTAAAATTGAAAAAAGTTTTAAAAAAATTTTTTTGGGACTTAGTCATTTTTCCGGCGTTTATCAGACTTTCAATTAGGGCAAATGTCAGTGAGCGTTCCGATTTCAGTTCCAGAGCGATTCGCCCGATGAGTCCTTCATATTTAGTCGTTTTCAGCCAATTTTCTGAATATTTGAAAATTTCACTTTTTTGTGAAAATATCCACTAAATGAGGGAATAATATGTGTGAGGGTACCCCAGGAGAGTTCCAAATGTGTGTGGGTAGAATATATATCCCACGGGGGTAAAATTGAAAAAAGGTGAAAAATTTTTTTTTTGGACTTAGTCATTTTTTCGGCGTTTATCAGACTTTCAGATAGGGGAAATGTCAGTGAGCGTTCCAATTTCAGTTCCAGAGCAATTCGCCCGATGAGTCCTTCATATTTAGTAGTTTTCAGCCAATTTTCTGAATTTTTGAAAATTTCACTTTTTTGTGAAAATATCCACTAAATGAGGGAATAATATGTGTGAAGGTACCCCAGGAGAGTTCCAAATGTGTGTGGGTAGAATACATATCCCACGGGGGTAAAATTGAAAAAAGTTGAAAAAAAATTTTTTTTAGACTTAGTCATTTTTCCGGCCTTTATCAGACTTTCAGATAGGGGAAATGTCAGTGAGCGTTCCGATTTCAGTTCCAGAGTGATTCGCCCGATGAGTCCTTCATATTTAGTCGTTTTCAGCCAATTTTCAGAATTTTTGAAAATTTCACTTTTTTGTGAAAATATCCACTAAATGAGGGAATAATATGTGTGAGGGTACCCCAGGAGAGTTCCAAATGTGTGTGGGTAGAATATATATCCCACGGGGGTAAAATTGAAAAAAGTTTTAAAAAAATTTTTTTTGGACTTAGTCATTTTTCCGGCGTTTCAGACTTTCAATTAGGGCAAATGTCAGTGAGCGTTCCGATTTCAGTTCCAGAGTGATTCGCCCGATGAGTCCTTCATATTTAGTCGTTTTCAGCCAATTTTCAGAATTTTTGAAAATTTCACTTTTTTGTGAAAATATCCACTAAATGAGGGAATAATATGTGTGAGGGTACCCCAGGAGAGTTCCAAATGTGTGTGGGTAGAATATATATCCCACGGGGGTAAAATTGAAAAAAGTTTAAAAAAAAATTTTTTTGGACTTAGTCATTTTTCCGGCGTTTATCAGACTTTCAATTAGGGCAAATGTCAGTGAGCGTTCCGATTTCAGTTCTAGAGCGATTCGCCCGTTGAGTCCTTCATATTTAGTCGTTTTCAGCCAATTTTCTGAATATTTGAAAATTTCACTTTTTTGTGAAAATATCCACTAAATGAGGGAATAATATGTGTGAGGGTACCCCAGGAGAGTTCCAAATGTGTGTGGGTAGAATATATATCCCACGGGGGTAAAATTGAAAAAAGGTGAAAAATTTTTTTTTTGGACTTAGTCATTTTTTTGGCGTTTATCAGACTTTCAGATAGGGGAAATGTCAGTGAGCGTTCCAATTTCAGTTCCAGAGCAATTCGCCCGATGAGTCCTTCATATTTAGTAGTTTTCAGCCAATTTTCTGAATTTTTGAAAATTTCACTTTTTTGTGAAAATATCCACTAAATGAGGGAATAATATGTGTGAAGGTACCCCAGGAGAGTTCCAAATGTGTGTGGGTAGAATATATATCCCACGGGGGTAAAATTGAAAAAAGTTGAAAAAAAATTTTTTTTAGACTTAGTCATTTTTCCGGCCTTTATCAGACTTTCAGATAGGGGAAATGTCAGTGAGCGTTCCGATTTCAGTTCCAGAGCGATTCGCCCGATGAGTCCTTCATATTTAGTCGTTTTCAGCCAATTTTCTGAATTTTTGAAAATTTCACTTTTTTGTGAAAATATCCACTAAATGAGGGAATAATATGTGTGAGGGTACCCCAGGAGAGTTCCAAATGTGAGTGGGTAGAATATATATCCCACGGGGGTAAAATTGAAAAAAGTTGAAAAAAATTTTTTTTAGACTTAGTCATTTTTCCTGCGTTTATCAGACTTTCAGATAGGGGAAATGTCAGTGAGTGTTCCAATTTCAGTTCCAGAGCGATTCGCCCGATGAGTCCTTCATATTTAGTCGTTTTCAGTCAATTTTCTGAATTTTCGAAAATTTCACTTTTTTGTGAAAATATCCACTAAATGAGGGAATAATATGTGTGAAGGTACCCCAGGAGAGTTCCAAATGTGTGTGGGTAGAATATATATCCCACGGGGGTAAAATTGAAAAAAGTTTAAAAAAAATTTTTTTTAGACTTAGTAATTTTTCCGGCGTTTATCAGACTTTCAGATAGGGGAAATGTCAGTGAGCAATCCAATTTCAGTTCCAGAGCGATTCGCCCGTTGAGTCCTTCATATTTAGTCGTTTTCAGCCAATTTTCTGAATTTTTGAAAATTTCACTTTTTTGTGAAAATATCCACTAAATGAGGGAATAATATGTGTGAGGGTACCCCAGGAGAGTTCCAAATGTGTGTGGGTAGAATATATATCCCACGGGGGTAAAATTGAAAAAAGTTTTAAAAAAATTTTTTTTGGACTTAGTCATTTTTCCGGAGTTTCAGACTTTCAATTAGGGCAAATGTCAGTGAGCGTTCCGATTTCAGTTCCAGAGCGATTCGCCCGATGAGTCCTTCATATTTAGTCGTTTTTAGCCCATTTTCTGAATGTTTGAAAATTTCACTTTTTTGTGAAAATATCCACTAAATGAGGGAATAATATGTGTGAGGGTACCCCAGGAGAGTTCCAAATGTGTGTGGGTAGAATATATATACCACGGGGGTAAAATTGAAAAAAGTTTAAAAAAAAATTTTTTTGGACTTAGTCATTTTTCCGGCGTTTATCAGACTTTCAATTAGGGCAAATGTCAGTGAGCGTTCCGATTTCAGTTCCAGAGCGATTCGCCCGTTGAGTCCTTCATATTTAGTCGTTTTCAGCCAATTTTCTGAATATTGGAAAATTTCACTTTTTTGTGAAAATATCCACTAAATGAGGGAATAATATGTGTGAGGGTACCCCAGGAGAGTTCCAAATGTGAGTGGGTAGAATATATATCCCACGGGGGTAAAATTGAAAAAAGTTGAAAAAAATTTTTTTTAGACTTAGTCATTTTTCCGGCGTTTATCAGACTTTCAGATAGGGGAAATGTCAGTGAGTGTTCCAATTTCAGTTCCAGAGCGATTCGCCCGATGAGTCCTTCATATTTAGTCGTTTTCAGTCAATTTTCTGAATTTTTGAAAATTTCACTTTTTTGTGAAAATATCCACTAAATGAGGGAATAATATGTGTGAAGGTACCCCAGGAGAGTTCCAAATGTGTGTGGGTAGAATATATATCCCACGGGGGTAAAATTGAAAAAAGTTTAAAAAAAAATTTTTTTTAGGCTTAGTCATTTTTCCGGCGTTTATCAGACTTTCAGATAGGGGAAATGTCAGTGAGCGTTCCAATTTCAGTTCCAGAGCGATTCGCCCGATTTGCCCTTCATATTTAGTCGTTTTCAGCCAATTTTCTGAATTTTTGAAAATTTCACTTTTTTGTGAAAATATCCACTAAATGAGGGAATAATATGTGTGAGGGTACCCCAGGAGATTTCCAAATGTGTGTGGGTAGAATATATATCCCACGAGGGTAAAATTGAAAAAAGTTTAAAAAAATTTTTTTTTGGACTTAGTTATTTTTCCAGCGTTAATCAGACTTTCAATTAGGGCAAATGTCAGTGAGCGTTCCGATTTCAGTTCCAGAGCGATTCGCCCGATGAGTCCTTCATATTTAGTCGTTTTCAGCCAATTTTCTGAATTTTTTAAAATTTCACTTTTTTGTGAAAATATCCACTAAATGAGGGAATAATATGTGTGAGGGTACCCCAGGAGAGTTCCAAATGTGTGTGGGTAGAATATATATCCCACGGGGGTAAAATTGAAAACAGGAGAAAAATTTTTTTTTTGGACTTAGTCATTTTTTCAGCGTTTATCAGACTTTCAGATAGGGGAAATGTCAGTGAGTGTTCCAATTTCAGTCTCAGAGCAATTCGCCCGATGAGTCCTTCATATTTAGTCGTTTTCAGCCAATTTTCAGAATTTTGAAAATTTCACTTTTTTGTGAAAATCTCCACTAAATGAGGGAATAATATGTGTGAGGGTACCACAGGAGAGTTCCAAATGTGTGTGGGTAGAATATATATCCCACAGGGGTAAAATTGAAAAAAGTTGAAAAAAAATTATTTTGGACTTAGTCATTTTTCCGGCGTTTATCAGACTTTCAGATAGGGGAAATGTCAGTGAGTGTTCCAATTTCAGTTCCAGAGCGATTCGCCTGATGAGTCCTTCATATTTAGTCGTTTTGAGCCAATTTTCTGAATTTTTGAAAATTTCACTTTTTTGTGAAAATATCCACTAAATGAGGGAATAATATGTGTGAGGGTACCCCAGGAGAATTCCAAATGTGTGTGGGTAGAAGATATATCCCACGGGGGTAAAATTGAAAAAAGGTGAAAAATTTTTTTTTTTGGACTTAGTCATTTTTTCAGCGTTTTTCGGACTTTCAGATAGGGGAAATGTCAGTGAGAGTTCCGATTTCAGTTCCAGAGCTATTCGCCCGATGAGTCCTTCATATTTAGACGTTTTCAGCCAATTTCAGAATTTTTGAAAATTTCACTTTTTTGTGAAAATATCCACTAAATGAGGGAATAATATGTGTGAGGGTACCCCAGGAGAGTTCCAAATGTGTGTGGGTAGAATATATATCCCACGGGGGTAAAATTGAAAAAAGTTGAAAAAATTTTTTTTTTTAGACTTAGTCATTTTTCCAGAGTTTATCAGACTTTCAGAAAGCAGAAATGTCAGTGAGCGTTCCGATTTCAGTTCCAGAGCGATTCGCCCGATGAGTCCTTCATATTTAGTCGTTTTCAGCCAATTTTCAGAATTTTTGAAAATTTCACTTTTTTGTGAAAATATCCACTAAATGAGGGAATAATATGTGTGAGGGTAACCCAGGAGAGTTCCAAATGTGTGTGGGTAGAATATATATCCAACGGGGGTAAAATTGAAAAAAGGTGAAAAATTTTTTTTTTTGGACTTAGTCATTTTTTCAGCGTTTATCAGACTTTCAGATAGGGGAAATGTCAGTGAGCGTTCCGATTTCAGTTCCAGAGCGATTCGCCCGATGAGTCCTTCATATTTAGTTGTTTTCAGCCAATTTTCTGAATTTTTGAAAATTTCACTTTTTTGTGAAAATATCCACTAAATGAGGGAATAATATGTGTGAGGGTACCCCAAGAGAATTCCAAATGTGTGTGGGTAGAAGATATATCCCACGGGGGTAAAATTGAAAAAAGTTTTAAAAAAATTTTTTTTGGACTTAGTAATTTTTCCGGCGTTTATCAGACTTTCAGTTAGGGGAAATGTCAGTGAGCGTTCCGATTTCAGTTCCAGAGCGATGTGCCCGATGAGTCGTTCATATTTAGTCATTTTCAGCCAATTTTCAGAATTTTTGAAAATTTCACTTTTTTGTGAAAATATCCACTAAATGAGGGAATAATATGTGTGAGGGTACCCCAGGAGAGTTCCAAATGTGTGTGGGTAGAATATATATCCCACTTGTGTAAAGTTGAAAAAAGTTGCTAAAAAATTTTTTTTGGACTTAGTCATTTTTCCAGCGTTTATCAGACTTTCAGTTAGGGGAAATGTCAGTGAGCATTCCGATTTCAGTTCCAGAGCGATTTGCCCGATGAGTGCTTCATATTTAGTCGTTTTCAGCCAATTTTCAGAATTTTTGAAAATTTCACTTTTTTGTGAAAATAACCACTAAATGAGGGAATAATATGTGTGAGGGTACCCCAGGAGAGTTCCAAATGTGTGTGGGTAGAAAATATATCCCACGGGGGTAAAATTGAAAAAAATTTTTTTTTAGACTTAGTCATTAGTGTTGAGCGATACTTTCCGATATCGGGAAATATCGGATTGGATCAGACTGATACCGGAAACCAATGCAAGTCAATGGGACAGAAATATCGGAATGAAAATAAACCCTTTCTTTCCTTGTAGGTTAATTCTACATGAAGGAAAACAACTAAGAATAATGTAGAATGTATTGGGGGAGGTGGGGGAGACAATAAAGGCATAGAGGTTTAGCCCAATCAAATGGAGTAGCAGGAATTAATATTTTTTTTAAGACGTTCTGAGTTACGGAAATATTGACTATGTTAAGTATTTTTATATTTTGTCAGATATTTATGTTTCACTACTTCCATGCTCTTCACCTTCTTTTTTACTTCTCCCACACTTTCTCCTTCATCATCCTCAGCATCTTTTTCATCCTCTTCTTCTTCACCTTCTTCATCTTCTTCTTCTTCACCTTCTTCGTATTATTCTTTTTTTTTACATTCTTCATATTCTACTTCTTCATCTTCTTCATATTCTTCTTCTTCATCATATTCTTATTTGTGACAGGCATTCCTGTAGTTGTTATCTATAAAAGGTTGGACATTACACCTTTCGTTCTGCCCGTCACAAAAGATTTACAACAGGATTTGTCCGCGTTCAGTTTGGCCTGCAGCAGCAGGTCTTTTCCAGGGGCACCACGAGGAGGAACGGACTCACCCCTATACACTGCTTAGTCATCTTCTGCTTATAATTTAGATATTATCTTTTGCTCTGATTTTTAGTCTTATGCTTAATGTTCTTCCGCTTTTTGTTCTGCAGCTTCTTGTATTTCTGCTTCTTGGTTTTCTGTCTCTTGTTCTTCTGTATCTTGGTGCTTGTCTTCTCTTCTTTGTCCTCTTGGTCAACTTCTTCAGGGTCATCTTCTTGGTCTTCTTCGGGGTGGTCTTCAGGGTCGTCGTCTTCGGGGGTCCTCGTCTTCGGGGTCCTCGTCTTCTTCGGGTTGGTCTTCTGGGTCCTCGTCTTCGGGGTCCTCATCTTCTTCGGGGTGGTCTTCAGGGTCCTCGTCTTCTTCGGGGTGGTCTTCAGGGTCCTCCTCTTCTTTGGGGTGGTCTTCAGGGTCCTCATCTTCTTCGGGGTGGTCTTCAGGGTCCTCATCTTCAGGGTCGTTGTCTTCGGGGTCCTCGTCTTCTTAGGGTTGGTCTTCAGGGTCCTCGTCTTCAGGTTCCTCGTCAGGGAGATCCAGAGTGATTACCAAGAACCATTTCAAAAAGCTTGAACTTGGAAATGTAGCAGAAGGTACAAGAAAACTGAGGAACTACCGAGAACCAGCTGACGGTACTGGAACCCGGATCGGTAGCAGAAGGTACAAGAGCCAATGGAACTGCCGAAGACCAGCTGACGGTACTGGAACTCGGTTACTAAGCAGGAGGTACCTGTGCCAGAAAGCACTACCAAGGACCAGCAGACGTTGGTGGAACTTGGATACCGAGAAGGAGGCACCTAATCCAAAGGCACTGCCGAGAACCAGCTGACGGTACTGGAACCCGGATGGGTAGCAGAAGGTAGCCATGTAAAAAAAAGTTCAAGGCCGCGAGCCGGCCGCAGTTACCAAAACCCACAGTCCTACAGGGGGTGCTTGTCCTATTGGCACTATGGAACCAGCCATCATTGCCTGATCCCGCAGCCCACATAGGAGTCACCTAAACTGCAGGCACCATAGAGTCGGCTAACCCGACCGCAACATGACAGGACAACGCATTGGAGGCAAAGTGACGTTGACATTACCCGGAATCAGCTGGCGTGCTGGAACCAGGCTGGTCAGGAGGGAGTACCCGTGCCAAAGTCACTGCCGAGAACCAGCTGACGGTACTGGAACCCGGATGGGTAGTAGAAGGTACAAGAGCAAATGGAACTACCGTGGACCAGCTGACGGTACTGGAACCCGGAAGGGTAGCAGAAGGTACAGGAGCCAATGGAACTGCCGAAGACCAGCTGACGGTACTGGAACTCGGTTACTAAGCAGGAGGTACCTGTGCCAGAAAGCACCACCAAGGACCAGCAGACGTTGGTGGAACTTGGATACCGAGAAGGAGGCAACTAATCCAAAGGCACTGCCGAGAACCAGCTGACGGTACTGGAACCCGAATGGGTAGCAGAAGGTACCCATGTAAAAAAAAGTTCAAGGCCGCGAGCCGGCCGCAGTTACCAAAACCCACAGTCCTACAGGGGGTGCTTGTCCTATAGGCACTATGGAACCAGCCTTCATTGCCAGATCCCGCAGCCCACATAGGAGTCACCTAAACTGCAGGCACCATAGAGTCGGCTAACCCGACCGCAACACGACAGGACAACGCATTGGAGGCAAAGTGACATTGACACTACCCGGAAACAGCTGGCGTGCTGGACTCAGGCTGGGCAGGAGGGAGTACCCGTGCCAAAGTCACTGCCGAGAACCAGCTGACGGTACTGGAATCCGGATGGGTAGTAGAAGGTACAAGAGCAAATGGAACTACCGAGGACCAGCTGACGGAACTGGAACCAGGATGGGTAGCAGAAGGTACAAGAGCCAATGGAACTGCCGAAGACCAGCTGACGGTACTGGAACTCGGTTACTAAGCAGGAGGTACCTGTGCCAGAAAGCACTACCAAGGACCAGCAGACGTTGGTAGAACTTGGATACCGAGAAGGAGGCACCTAATCCAAAGGCATTGCCGAGAACCAGCTGACGGTACTGGAACCCGGATGGGTAGCAGAAGGTACCCATGTAAAAAAAAGTTCAAGGCCGCGAGCCGGCCGCAGTTACCAAAACCCACAGTCCTACAGGGGGTGCTTGTCCTATAGGCACTATGGAACCAGCCTTCATTGCCAGATCCCGCAGCCCACATAGGAGTCACCTAAACTGCAGGCACCATAGAGTCGGCTAACCCGACCGCAACACGACAGGACAACGCATTGGAGGCAAAGTGACGTTGACACTACCCGGAAACAGCTGGCGTGCTGGAACCAGGCTGGGCAGGAGGGAGTACCCGTGCCAAAGACACTGCCGAGAACCAGCTGACGGTACTGGAACCCAGATGGGTAGTAGAAGGTTCAAGAGCAAATGGAACTACCGAGAACCAGCTGGCGGTGCTGGAACCCATGGTAAAAACTAAAAACAGAGTGGAGCCAGAGTTGTAATTGGAGCAAGTTTTAAATCAGTAGTACAGTGGATGTGGACAAAGCAGGAGAATTTGCCGGACACACAGCAGGGGAACAGCTGACGTTACTGAACCCCAATAACACTGGAGCAAGCGTTGACTGTGCAGGCGGCACTTCTGAGCAGCAACTAGCGGTATTGGAGCCCAGGGTAAATACTAAAAACAGAGGAGCCAGAGGTGTATTTGGAGGAGGTTTTAAATCAGTAGTACAGTGGATGTGGACAAAGCAGGAGAAATTGCCGTCCGCACAGCAGGGGAACAGCTGACGTTACCGAACCCCAATAACACGACAGCAAGTGTTGACTGTGCAGACGGCACTTCCAAGCGCCAACTGGCGGTGTTGGAGCTCAGGGATAATACTGAAAACAGAGGAGCCAGAGGTGTAATTGGAGCAACTTTAAAATCTGTAGTAGTGAGAATGTGGACAGAGCAGGAGAAATTGCCGTCCGCACAGCAGGGGAACAGCTGACGTTACTGAACCCCAATAACATGGCAGCAAGTGTTGACTGTGCAGATGGCACTTCCGAGCGCCAACTGGCGGTGTTGGAGCTCAGGGATAATACTGAAAACAGAGGAGCCAGAGGTGTAATTGGAGCAACTTTAAAATCTGTAGTAGTGAGAATGTGGACAGAGCAGGAGAAATTGCCGTCCGCACAGCAGGGGAACAGCTGACGTTACCGAACCCCAATAACATGGCAGCAAGTGTTGACTGTGCAGACGGCACTTCCGAGCGCCAACTGGCGGTGTTGGAGCTCAGGGATAATACTGAAAACAGAGGAGCCAGAGGTGTATTTGGAGTAGGTTTTAAATCAGTAGTACAGTGGATGTGGACAGAGCAGGAGAAATTGCCGTCCGCACAGCAGGGGAACAGCTGACGTTACTGAACCCCAATAACACGGCAGCAAGTGTTGACTGTGCAGACGGCACTTCCGAGCGCCAACTGGCGGTGTTGGAGCTCAGGGATAATACTGAAAACAGAGGAGCCAGAGGTGTATTTGGAGGAGGTTTTAAATCAGTAGTACAGTGGATGTGGACAGAGCAGGAGAAATTGCCGTCCGCACAGCAGGGGAACAGCTGATGTTACTGAACCCCAATAACACGGCAGCAAGTGTTGACTGTGCAGACGGCACTTCCGAGCGCCAACTGGCGGTGTTGGAGCTCAGGGATAATACTGAAAACAGAGGAGCCAGAGGTGTAATTGGAGCAACTTTAAAATCTGTAGAAGTGAGAATGTGGACAGAGCAGTAGAAATTGCCGTCCGCACAGCAGGGGAACAGCTGACGTTACCGAACCCCAATAACATGGCAGCAAGTGTTGACTGTGCAGACAGCACTTCCGAGCGCCAACTGGCGGTGTTGGAGCTCAGGGATAATACTGAAAACAGAGGAGCCAGAGGTGTATTTGGAGTAGGTTTTAAATCAGTAGTACAGTGGATGTGGACAGAGCAGGAGAAATTGCCGTCCGCACAGCAGGGGAACAGCTGACGTTACCGAACCCCAATAACACGGCAGCAAGTGTTGACTGTGCAGACGGCACTTCCGAGCGCCAACTGGCAGTGTTGGAGCTCAGGGATAATACTGAAAACAGAGGAGCCAGAGGTGTAATTGGAGCAACTTTAAAATCTGTAGTAGTGAGAATGTGGACAGAGCAGGAGAAATTGCCGTCCGCACAGCAGGGGAACAGCTGACGTTACAGAACCCCAATAACATGGCAGCAAGTGTTGACTGTGCAGACGGCACTTCCGAGCGCCAACTGGCGATGTTGGAGCTCAGGGATAATACTGAAAACAGAGGAGCCAGAGGTGTATTTGGAGGAGGTTTTAAATCAGTAGTACAGTGGATGTGGACAGAGCAGGAGAAATAGCCGTCCGCACAGCAGGGGAACAGCTGACGTTACTGAACCCGAATAACATGGCAGCAAGTGTTGACTGTGCAGACGGCACTTCCGAGCGCCAACTGGCGGTGTTGGAGCTCAGGGATAATACTGAAAACAGAGGAGCCAGAGGAGTAATTGGAGCAACTTTAAAATCTGTAGTAGTGAGAATGAGGACAGAGCAGGAGAAATTGCCGTCCGCACAGCAGGGGAACAGCTGACGTTACTGAACCCCAATGACATGGCAGCAAGTGTTGACTGTGCAGACGGCACTTCCAAGCGCCAACTGGCGGTGTTGGAGCTCAGGGATAATACTGAAAACAGAGGAGCCAGAGGTGTAATTGGAGCAACTTTAAAATCTGTAGTAGTGAGAATGTGGACAGAGCAGGAGAAATTGCCGTCCGCACAGCTGGGGAACAGCTGACGTTACTGAACCCCAATGACACGGCAGCAAGTGTTGACTGTGCAGACGGCACTTCCGAGCGCCAACTGACGGTGTTGGAGGTCAGGGATTACAGTTCAGGTGGCAGAAACATGAACAGAACAGGAGACCTGGATATTTTTGCCAACAATTATTTATTCTGGAAGAGGACTGACAAATTCATGAGAGATCCAGGCCTTGTTCATTTTGAGAAAAGTAAGCCAGTCAACGTTATCAGAGGATAGTCACATGCGACGGTCTGTTAGTACACCACCTGCGGCACTAAAGACGCGTTCCGATAATACACTAGCAGCAGGGCAAGCTAGCACCTCCAATGCATACTGATTTAGCTCTGGCCATGTATCTAGCTTACAGACCCAAAACTTGAAGGGAGAAGAGCCGTCTGGGAGTACACTAAGAGGGCAAGACATGTAGTCTGTCACTATCTGACGGAAACGTTGCCTCCTGCTGACTGGAGCCGTCTGTGATGGTGTAGACATTTGTGGCGGCGGGGACACAAAACTTTGCCACATTTCGGCCATACTGGTCTTGCCTTGTGCTGAGGCGCTGCTTCTGCTCCATCTTTGTGCAGAGCTTCCTCCACTGCCTCGACGCACTGAGCTGCTTTGTAAAGCACTAGCACACTGCTCTCGGCTGGAATGGAGAACATAATGGAATGCACCAGTGCGTCTTGGTACTCCCGCATTTTACGCTCCCGGTTCAACAGTGTTATGAGACTTTGTAAGTTGTCCCGGTAGCGAGGATATAGGAGGGTGGACACCCAATAATCAGCCGTGTTGAGAATGTGGGCGATGCGGCGGTCGTTTCTCAGGCACTGCAGCATGAAATCAACCATGTGCTGCAGACTGCCAACTGGCCAAGAAACGCTGTCCCCTGCTTGAGGCGTGATCTCTGCCTGCTCTGCATCACCCCACCCTCGCTCTAGATACTGACTACTAGAGCATTGTGTACCTCCCTCCTCTGGACAGATGTCTTCCTCATCCATTGACTCCTCCTCATCCTCCTCACAAAGTGTCCCCTGCCTAGGCCTTTGCGAGGAACCACGTTGCACAGACTGTAGAGAAGCAGATGGCATTTGTGACTCCTCATCCTCCACCTCTTCCAAAACCTCGTCCCTTAGTGCTTGCAGTGTTTTTTCAAGCAGGCAGATAAGGGGGATAGTCATGCTGACTAGTGCATCATCTGCACTCGCCATCCGCGTGGAATAATCGAAGGCACGCAAAACGTGGCAAATGTGCTTCATAGAGGCCCACTCAGTGGTGGTGAAGTGTGAACGGCGCGCACTGCGACTTGTTTGGGCCTGCTGCAGCTGGTACTCCATTACTGCTGCCTGCTGCTCACACAACCTCTCCAACATATGTAACGTTGAATTCCACCTGGTGGGTAGGTCACATATGATGCGATGTTCCGGAAGACGTAATCGGCGCTGCAGAGCTGCAATGCGTGATCTTGCATTGCTGGAACGCCGCAAGTGAGCGCACACTATGCGGACCTTGTGAAGCAGTGCATCAAGATCCGGATAGTCCCTCAAAAAACTCTGCACGACCAAGTTGAGCACATGTGCCAGACATGGGATGTGAGTGAGGTTGCCTAGGCCCATAGCTGCCACCAGATTTCGGCCATTGTCACACACTACCATGCCTGGCTGGAGATTCGCTGGCACAAACCACACGTCGCTCTGCTGCTTGATGGCATTCCAGTGCTCCTGCGCTGTGTGGCTTCGATTCCCCAAAGAAATTAATTTTAATACGGCCTGTTGACGTTTGGCCACGGCTGTGCTCATATTGGTCACCATAACAGGTAACCGTTCACGGGTCGATGTGGAGGTAGACCGTGACGGCTCCTGCAGCGCTGATTCAGAGGAACTGGAGTATGAGGAGGAGTCAATGTGTACAGACTGGATTCCTGCAATCTTTGGAGTTGGCAGAACACATACAGCGCCACTCTCAAGATCTGTACCCGGCTCCACAACATTTACCCAATGGGCAGTGAGGGAAAGGTATCGTCCCTGTCCATGCTTACTGGTCCACGCATCGGTGGTCAGGTGGACCTTGCTACTGATGGCATTTTGTAGCGCATGTTTAATTTTTCCCTCCACATGATGTTGCAGGGCAGGGACGGCTTGCCTGCTGAAATACAATCGGCTGGGCACGTTGTATTGTGGGACTGCCAATGCCATAAAGTTACGGAATGTGTCAGTCTCCACCAGCCTGAATAATAGCATTTCAAGGGCCAGTAGTTTAGCTATGCCAGCATTCAGAGCCTGTGCTCGGCGGTGGTTTGCCGAGTATGGGCGCCTTTTCTCCCATGCCTGTGCTAACGATGGCTGTAGACTGGCCTGGGAGTGTGAGGATGACTGGGAATGTGGTGCTGTGGGTGGAATTACACTGTGTCTCTGTACAACAGTGCCAGAGATTCTTCCATGGCGATCCTGTGAGGAAGCCGAACCAGTTGTGTGTGAGCTGGAGGAAGAGGCTACAACACGAGCTGAAGAGGTGGTAGGTGGCGCTGTAGGTTGGCATAGGTCTTCAGTGTGTTTTTGTAACTCCACCACGTGCTTGGTCCGCACATGTTTCCACATATTTGTGGTATTGAGGTTGCTGACACTTTTCCCTTTTTTCACCTTCTGATTACACAGCTTGCATTTGACAAAGCAAATGTCATCTGCAACTGTGTCAAAAAAGGACCAGGCACTGCAAGTCTTGGGAGTGCCCGCTTTGGATTTTGGAAGAGCCATGCTCCTAATGGGTGCCGAAGTGGAGGCTACAGGCAACCAAGTCTGCCCCCTCCCTCTCTCTCCTTTTTGGGTAGTTCGGGGAATCTCTTCCTCAGAGCTGCTCCCACCACCTTCCTGTCCCTCACGCCATGATGGGTCAAGGACCTCATCATCTACACCACCCTCTTCAAACAACTGCTTCTCCTGGGTAGTCTCGACAGCACAGTACGCACCAGAAAGTGGCACCTGAGTCTCATCAGCAGATGCATACTGAGGTGTGCTGCTGACCATAGGCACTGGCCCACCCGCGTCTTCAGATTCAGAGAGACAAAACGGTTGCGCATCACTGCATACTACCTCTTCTTCAAATTCTCAAATTCTGCTTGGCTGGCCCCCTCTTTCCAAGCCAAGAGATTCAGAGAACAGAAGTAGAGATGGCTCCTGTCCAGGACTCTCTGACTGCCTGGGCAATGTGGCAGGTGGTGAAGAGACAGATGGGTGCTCTTCAGTGCTCAGGACCTGAGAGGATCTGGAACTAATTGAAGTCGATGCGTTAGCTGCCATCCATCCAACAACGACTTCAATTTGGTCCTCCCGCAGCAGTGGGGTACGGCTAGCTCCTACAAAGCTGCGCATAAAGGACTGTTCCCTGGTAAAACTGGGGGATGCTGAGTCACTGGTGCCCGCAGCAGGCACAGAATCCCCACGTCCTCTCCCTGCAGGCACAGAATCCTCACGTCCTCTCCCTGCAGAAACTCCACGCCCACGCCCACGCCCACGACCACATGCCTTACTCCCTGTCTTCTTCATCTTGGTAGACTGATAAAGATAGGCAGAAAAGTACTAAGGGCTTAATGTGCTTATTCCTGAACAGCTGCTAACAGGTATAAGAAACACTAATTTTATAAAGTGTGGACTAGATTTTAATATGAGCTAATGTGGCCTACACAACTGTAAAGTGGAGTGTTTGGTGAACTTCATTTAGGTTTTTTTGTCACAAAAAGACACTGGATGTGCCTAAAGATGTAATAACGATAGTATCACAAACTTTTTTTAGCTATTACAATGTAGGAAGGTAACCTACAATGCAATAGATGAGGCTGCAAAAAATAGGCTAATACTAATCTGACTGGGGCTGCAGGGCCCAATGCTGCAGAAAGGCTCCTCTAACTACACCTATATAGTGTGTTTGGAACCAATTTAGCTGAATATGGATGGAACCGCCACACTAATAGGAGAAATCAGGAAAAATTATGAATTGGCAAAAAAGGACAATGTATGAGGCAGTGACACACACTGAGTGCACTACAACCAGACGTGGTTGAAGCACACACTACTGGGTGAGCTGCACTCACACACCAGACCTTGCAGACAGCGGTGAACAGTACAGATGCAGCGCACTGTGCACTAGCGCTGCAAGACCAAAAAAATTTCTCTATCTACTCCTATATAGTGTGTTTGGAACCAAATTAGCTGAATACGGATGGAACCACCACACTAATAGGAGATATCAGGAAAAATTATGAATTTGCAAAAAAGGACAATGTATGAGGCAATGACACACACTGAGTGCACTACAACCAGATGTGGTTGAAGCACACACTACAGGGTGAGCTGCACTCACACACCAGACCTTGCAGACAGCGGTGAACAGTACAGATGCAGAGCACTGTGCACTAGCGCTGCAAGACCAAAAAAATTTCTCTATCTACTCCTATACAGTGTGCTTGGAACCAATTTAGCTGAATACGGATGGAACCACCACACTAATAGGAGATATCAGGAAAAATTATGAATTGGCAAAAAAGGACAATGTATGAGGCAGTGACACACACTGAGTGCACTATAACCAGACGTGGCTGAAGCACACACTACAGGGTGAGCTGCACTCACACACACAGACCTTGCAGAAAGAGGTGAACAGCACAGAGAACTGTGCACTAGCACTGCAAGGCACAGCGATTTATAAAGTAGCTTGGGTAAAGCAGAATAGACCAAATAGGTAGCTAAAACTGTCCCTCAGAACATCAGCATCCTATCCCTAACTGAATTCCCAGCAGAGTGAGCTCAAAATGGCGGCGGCGGCTTTTATAGTGCATCATGACATCATTTCAGCAGCCAATCACAGCCATGCCATTAGTTAAGATGCCTACATGCCTAACAGGATGTGCCCACACTTCTTAGGATCCTCATTGGCTGAATAAAATGAAAATGGCTCATTGCATTATGGGAACTTCCGATTCAGGTATACGATATTGCAAAAGTATCGGAATTAATAATCGGAATTCCGATACCGCGAATATCGGCCGATACCCGATATTTCAGTATCGGAATGCTCAACACTATTAGTCATTTTTCCGGCGTTTATCAGACTTTCAGATAGGTGAAATGTCAGTGAGAGTTCCGATTTCAGTTCCAGAGCGATTCGCCCGATGAGTCCTTCATATTTAGTCGTTTTCAGACAATTTTCAGAATTTTTGAAAATTTCTCTTTTTTGTGAAAATATCCAATAAATGAGGGAATAATATGTGTGAGGGTACCCCAGGAGAGTTCCAAATGTGTGTGGGTAGAATATATATCCCACGGGGGTAAAATTGAAAAAAGTAGAAATTTTTTTTTTTTTCGACTTAGTCATTTTTCCGGCATTTATCAGACTTTCAGATAGGTAAATGTCAGTGAGCGTTCCGATTTCAGTTCCAGAGCGATTCGCCCGATGAGTTCTTCATATTCAGTCGTTTTCAGCCAATTTTCAGAATTTTTGAAAATTTCACTTTTTTGTGAAAATATCCACTAACTGAGGGAATAATATGTGTGAGGGTACCCCAGGAGAGTTCCAAATGTGTGTGGGTAGAATATATATCCCACGGGGGTAAAATTGAAAAAAGTTGAAAAAAAATTTTTTTTGGACTTAGTCATTTTTCCGGCGTTTATCAGACTTTCAGATAGGGGAAATGTCAGTGAGCGTTCCGATTTCAGTTCCAGAGCGATTCGCCCGATGAGTCCTTCATATTCAGTCGTTTTCAGCCAATTTTCAGAATTTTTGAAAATTTCACTTTTTTGTGAAAATATCCACTAAATGAGGGAATAATATGTGTGAGGGTACCCCAGGAGAGTTCCAAATGTGTGTGGGTAGAATATATATCCCACGGGGGTAAAATTGAAAAAAGTTGAAAAATTTTTTTTTTTAGACTTAGTCATTTTTCCGGCGTTCATCAGACTTTCAGATAGGGGAAATGTCAGTGAGCATTCCGATTTAAGTTCCAGAGCGAATCGCCCGATGTGTCGTTCATATTTAGTCATTTTCAGCCAATTTTCTGAATTTTTGAAAATTTCACTTTTTTGTGAAAATATCCACTAAATGAGGGAATAATATGTGTGAGGGTACCCCAGGAGAGTTCCAAATGTGTGTGGGTAGAATATATATCCCACGGGGATAAAATTGAAAAAAGTTGAAAAAAATTTTTTTTTAGACAGTCATTTTTCCTGCGTTTATCAGACTTTCACTTAGGGGAAATGTCAGTGAGCGTTCCGATTTCAGTTCCAGAGCGATTCGCCCGATGAGTCCTTCATATTTAGTCGTTTTCAGCCAATTTTCCGAATTTTTGAAAATTTCACTTTTTTGTGAAAATATCCACTAAATGAGGGAATAATATGTGTGAGGGTACCCCAGGAGAGTTCCAAATGTGTGTGGGTAGAAGATATATACCACGGGGGGTAAAATTGAAAAAAGTTGATAAAAATTTTTTTTTGGACTTACTCATTTTTCCGGCGTTTTTCAGACTTTCAGTTAGGGGAAATGTCAGTGAGCGTTCCGATTTCAGTTCCAGAGCGATTCGCCCGATGAGTCGTTCATATTTAGTCATTTTCAGCCAATGTTCTTAATTTTTGAAAATTTCTCTTTTTTGTGAAAATATCCACTAAATGAGGGAATAATATGTGTGAGGGTACCCCAGGAGAGTTCCAAATGTGTGTGGGTAGAATATATATCCCACGGGGGTAAAATTGAAAAAAGTTGAAAAAATTTTTTTTTTAGACAGTCATTTTTCCGGCGTTTATCAGACTTTCAGATAGGGGAAATGTCATTGAGCGTTCTGATTTCAGATCCAGAGCGATTCGCCCGATGAGTCCTTCATATTTAGTCGTTTTCAGACAATTTTCAGAATTTTTGAAAATTTCTCTTTTTTGTGAAAATATCCACTAAATGAGGGAATAATATGTGTGAGTGTACCCCAGGAGAGTTCCAAATGTGTGTGGGTAGAATATATATCCCACGGGAGTAAAATTGAAAAAAGGTGAAAAAAAAATTTTTTTAGACAGTCATTTTTCCGGCGTTTATCAGACTTTCAGATAGGGGAAATGTCAGTGAGCGTTCCGATTTCAGTTCCAGAGCGATTCGCCCGATGAGTCCTTCATATTTAGTCATTTTCAGCCAATTTTCAGAATTTTTGAAAATTTCACTTTTTTTGTGAAAATATCCACTAAATGAGGGAACAATATGTGTGAGGGTACCCCAGGAGAGTTCCAAATGTGTGTGGGTAGAATATATATCCCACGGGGGATAAAATTGAAAAAAGTTGATAAAAAATTTTTTTTGGACCTAGTCATTTTTCCGGCGTTCATCAGACTTTCAGATAGGGGAAATGTCAGTGAGCATTACGATTTAATTTCCAGAGCGATTCGACGGATGTGTCCTTCATATTTAGTCATTTTGAGCCAATTTTCTGAATTTTTGAAAATTTCACTTTTTTGTGAAAATATCCACTAAATGAGGGAATAATATGTGTGAGGGTACCCCAGGAGAGTTCCAAATGTGTGTGGGTAGAATATATATCATACCGGGGAAAAATTGAAAAAAGTTGAAAAAAATTTTTTTTTAGACAGTCATTTTTCCAGCGTTTATCAGACTTTCAGATAGGGGAAATGTCAGTGAGCGTTCCGATTTCAGTTCCAGAGCGATTCGCCCGATGAGTCCTTCATATTTAGTCGTTTTCAGCCAATTTTCAGAATTTTTGAAAATTTAACTTTTTTGTGAAAATATCCACTAAATGAGGAAATAATATGTGTGAGGGTACACCAGGAGAGTTCCAAATGTGTGTGGGTAGAATATATATCCCACGGGGGTAAAATTGAAAAAAGTTGAAAAAACATTTGTTTTGGTCTTAGTCATTTTTTCAGCGTTTATCAGACTTTCAGATAAGGGAAATGTCAGTGAGTGTTCCGATTTCAGTTCCAGAGCGATTCGCCCGATGATTCCTTCATATTTAGTCATTTTCAGCCAATTTTCAGAATTTTTGAAAATTTCACTTTTTTGTGAAAATATCTACTAAATGAGGGAATAATATGTGTGAGGGTACCCCAGGAGAGTTTCAAATGTGTGTGGTTAGAATATATATCCCACGGGGGTAAAATTGAAAAAAGTTGAACAATTGTTTTTTTTCGACTTAGTCATTTTTCCGGCGTTTATCAGACTTTCAGATACAGTAAATGTCAGTGAGCGTTCTGATTTCAGTTCCAGAGCGATTCGCCCGATGAGTTGTTCATATTTACTCATTTTCAGCAAATTTTCAGAATTTTTGAAAATTTCACTTTTTTGTGAAAATATCCACTAAATGAGGGAATAATATGTGTGAGGGTACCCCAGGAGAGTTCCAAATGTGTGTGGGTAGAATATATATCTCACGGGGGTAAAATTGAAAAAAGTTGAAAACATTTTTTTTTTAGACTTAGTCATTTTTCCGGCGTTCATCAGACTTTCAGATAGGGGAAATGTCAGTGAGCATTACGATTTAATTTCCAGAGCGATTCGTCCGATGTGTCGTTCATATTTAGTCAATTTGAGCCAATTTTCTGAATTTTTGAAAATTTCACTTTTTTGTGAAAATATCCACTAAATGAGGGAATAATATGTGTGAGGGTACCCCAGGAGAGTTCCAAATGTGTGTGGGTAGAATATATATCATACCGGGGTAAAATAGAAAAAAGTTGAAAAAAATTTTTTTTTAGACAGTCATTTTTCCGGCGTTTATCAGACTTTCAGATAGGGGAAATGTCAGCGAGCGTTCCGATTTCAGTTCCAGAGCGATTCGCCCGATGAGTCCTTCATATTTATTCGTTTTTAGCCAATTTTCCGAATTTTTGAAAATTTCTCTTTTTTGTGAAAATATCCACTAAATGAGGGAATAATATGTGTGAGGGTACCCCAGGAGAGTTCCAAATGTGTGTGGGTAGAAGATATATCCCACGGGGGGTAAAATTGAAAAAAGTTGATAAAAAATGTTTTTTGGACCTAGTCATTTTTCCGGCGTTTATCAGACTTTCAGTTAGGGGAAATGTCAGTGAGCGTTCCGATTTCAGTTCCAGAGCGATTCGCCCGATGAGTCCTTCATATTTATTCGTTTTTAGCCAATTTTCCGAATTTTTGAAAATTTCTCTTTTTGTGAAAATATCCACTAAATGAGGGAATAATATGTGTGAGGGTACCCCAGCACAGCTCCAAATGTGTGTGGGTAGAAGATATATACCACGGGGGGTAAAATTGAAAAAACTTGATAAAAAATTTTTTTCTGGACTTAGTCATTTTTCCGGTGTTTATCAGACTTTCACTTAGGGCAAATGTCAGTGAGCGTTCCGATTTTAGTTCCAGAGCGATTCGCCCGATGAGTCCTTCATATTTAGTCGTTTTCAGCCAATTTTCAGAATTTTTGAAAATTTCACTTTTTTGTGAAAATATCCACTAAATGAGGGAATAATATGTGTGAGGGTACCCCAGGAGAGTTCCAAATGTGTGTGGGTAGAATATATATCCCACGGGGGTAAAATTGAAAAAAGGTAAAAAAAAAATTTTTTGGGATTTAGTCATTTTTTCAGCGTTTATCAGACAATCAGATAGGGGAAATGTCAGTGAGCGTTCCGATTTCAGTTCCAGAGCGATTCGCCCGATGAGTCCTTCATATTTAGTTGTTTTCAGCCAATTTTCAGAATTTTTGAAAATGTCACTTTTTTGTGAAAATATTCACTAAATGAGGGAATAATATGTGTGAGGGTACCCCAGGAGAGTTCCAAATGTGTGTGGGTAGAATATATATCCCACGGGGGTAAAATTGAAAAAAGTTGAAAAAAATTTTTTTTTCGACTTAGTCATTTTTCCGGCATTTATCAGACTTTCAGATAGGGGAAATGTCAGTGAGCGTTCCGATTTCAGTTCCAGAGCGATTCGCCCGATGAGTCCTTCATATTTAGTCGTTTTCAGCCAATTTTCCGAATTTTTGGAAATTTCTCTTTTTTGTGAAAATATCCACTAAATGAGGGAATAATATGTGTGAGGGTACCCCAGGACAGTTCCAAATGTGTGTGGGTAGAACATATATACCACGGGGGATAAAATTGAAAAAAGTTGATAAAAAAATTTTTTTGGACCTAGTCATTTTTCCGGCGTTTATCAGACTTTCAGTTAGGGGAAATGTCAGTGAGTGTTCCGATTTCAGTTCCAGAGCGATTCGCCTGATGAGTCCTTCATATTTAATCGTTTTCAGCCAATTTTCAGAATTTTTTAAAATTTCACTTTTTTGTGGAAATATCCACTAAATGAGGGAATAATATGTGTGAGGGTATCCCAGGAGAGTTCCAAATGTGTGTGGGTAGAATATATATCCCACGGGGGTAAAATTGAAAAAAGTTGAAAACATTTTTTTTTTGGACTTAGTCATTTTTCCGGCGTTTATAAGACTTTCAGATAGGAGAAATGTCAGTGAGTGTTCCGATTTCAGTTCCAGAGCGAGTCGCCCGATGAGTCCTTCATATTTAGTCGTTTTCAGCCAATTTTCAGAATGTTTGAAAATTTAACTTTTTTGTGAAAATATCCACTAAATGAGGGAATAATATGTGAGAGGGTACAACAGGAGAGTTCCAAATGTGTGTGGGTGGAATATATATCCCACGGGGGTAAAATTGAAAAAAGGTGAAAATTTTTTTTTTTTTTGACCTAGTCATTTTTTCAGCGTTTATCAGACTTTCAGATAGGGGAAATGTCAGTGAGCGTTCCAATTTCAGTTCCAGAGCGATTCGCCCGATGAGTCCTTCATATTTAGTCGTTTTCAGCCAATTTTCAGAATTTTTGAAAATTTCACTTTTTTGTGAAAATATCCACTAAATGAGGGAATAATATGTGTGAAGGTACCCCAGAAGAGATCCAAATGTGTGTGTGTAGAATACATATCCCACGGGGGTAAGATTGAAAAGAGTTGAAAAAAATTTTTTTTGTGGACTTGGTCATTTTTTCAGCCTTTATCAGACTTTCAGATAGGGGAAATGTCAGTGAGTGTTCCGATTTCAGTTCCAGAGCGATTCGCCTGATGAGTCCTTCATATTTAATCGTTTTCAGCCAATTTTCAGAATTTTTTAAAATTTCACTTTTTTGTGGAAATATCCACTAAATGAGGGAATAATATGTGTGAGGGTACCCCAGGAGAGTTCCAAATGTGTGTGGGTAGAATATATATACCACGGGGGTAAAATTGAAAAAAGTTGAAAACATTTTTTTTTTGGACTTAGTCATTTTTCCGGCGTTTATAAGACTTTCAGATAGGGGAAATGTCAGTGAGTGTTCCGATTTCAGTTCCAGAGCGAGTCGCCCGATGAGTCCTTCATATTTAGTCATTTTCAGCCAATTTTCAGAATTTTTGAAAATTTCACTTTTATCTACTAAATGAGGGAATAATATGTGTGAGGGTACCCCAGGAGAGTTTCAAATGTGTGTGGGTAGAATATATATCCCACGGGGGTAAAATTGAAAAAAGTTGAAAAAACATTTGTTTTGGACTTAGTCATTTTTCCGGCGTTTAACAGACTTTCAGATAGGGGAAATGTCAGTCAGTGTTCCGATTTCAGTTCCAGAGCGAGTCGCCCGATGAGTCCTTCATATTTAGTCGTTTTCAGCCAATTTTCACAATGTTTGAAAATTTAACTTTTTTGTGAAAATATCCACTAAATGAGGGAATAATATGTGAGAGGGTACAACAGGAGAGTTCCAAATGTGTGTGGGTGGAATATATATCCCACGGGGGTAAAATTGAAAAAAGGTGAAAATTTTTTTTTTTTTGACCTAGTCATTTTTTCAGCGTTTATCAGACTTTCAAATAGGGGAAATGTCAGTGAGCGTTCCGATTTCAGTTCCAGAGCGATTCGCCCGATCAGTCCTTCATATTTAGTCGTTTTCAGTAAATTTCCTGAATTTTTGAAAATTTCACTTTTTTGTGAAAATATCCACTAAATGAGGGAATAATATGTGTGAGGGTACCCCAGGAGAGTTCCAAATGTGTGTGGGTAGAATAAATATCCCACGGGGGTAAAATTGAAAAAAGTTAAAAAAAAATTTGTTTTGGACTTGGTCATTTTTTCAGCATTTATCAGACTTTCAGATAGGGGAAATGTCAGTGAGTGTTCCGATTTCAGTTCCAGAGCGAGTCGCCCGATGAGTCCTTCATATTTAGTCGTTTTCAGCCAATTTTCAGAATTTTTGAAAATGTCACTTTTTGTGAAAATATCCACTAAATGAGGGAATAATATGTGTGAAGGTACCCCAGAAGAGATCCAAATGTGTGTGTGTAGAATACATATCCCACGGGGGTAAGATTGAAAAGAGTTGAAAAAATTTTTTTTTGTGGACTTGGTCATTTTTTCAGCATTTATCAGACTTTCAGATAGGGGAAATGTCAGTGAGCGTTCCGATTTCAGTTCCAGAGTGATTCGCCCGATGAGTCCTTCATATTTAGTCGTTTTCAGCCAATTTTCAGAATTTTTGAAAATTTAACTTTTTTGTGAAAATATCCACTAAATGAGGGAATAATATGTGTGAGGGTACACCAGGAGAGTTCCAAATGTGTGTGGGTAGAATATATATCCCACGGGGGTAAAATTGAAAAAAGTTGAAAAAACATTTGTTTTGGACTTAGTCATTTTTTCAACGTTTATCAGACTTTCAGATAAGGGAAATGTCAGTGAGTGTTCCAATTTCAGTTCCAGAGCGATTCGCCCGATGAGTCCTTCATATTTAGTCATTTTCAGCCAATTTTCAGAATTTTTGAAAATTTCACTTTTTTGTGAAAATATCTACTAAATGAGGGAATAATATGTGTGAGGGTACCCCAGGAGAGTTTCAAATGTGTGTGGGTAGAATATATATCCCACGGGGTAAAATTGAAAAAAGTTGAAAAAACATTTGTTTTGGACTTAGTCATTTTTCTGGCATTTAACAAACTTTCAGATAGGGGAAATGTCAGTGAGTGTTCCGATTTCAGTTCCAGAGCGATTCGCCTGATGAGTCCTTCATATTTAATCGTTTTCAGCCAATTTTCAGAATTTTTTAAAATTTCACTTTTTTGTGGAAATATCCACTAAATGAGGGAATAATATGTGTGAGGGTACCCCAGGAGAGTTCCAAATGTGTGTGGGTAGAATATATATACCACGGGGGTAAAATTGAAAAAAGTTGAAAACATTTTTTTTTTGGACTTAGTCATTTTTCCGGCGTTTATAAGACTTTCAGATAGGGGAAATGTCAGTGAGTGTTCCGATTTCAGTTCCAGAGCGAGTCGCCCGATGAGTCCTTCATATTTAGTCATTTTCAGCCAATTTTCAGAATTTTTGAAAATTTCACTTTTATCTACTAAATGAGGGAATAATATGTGTGAGGGTACCCCAGGAGAGTTTCAAATGTGTGTGGGTAGAATAAATATCCCACGGGGGTAAAATTGAAAAAAGTTGAAAAAACATTTGTTTTGGACTTAGTCATTTTTCCGGCGTTTAACAGACTTTCAGATAGGGGAAATGTCAGTGAGTGTTCCGATTTCAGTTCCAGAGCGAGTCGCCCGATGAGTCCTTCATATTTAGTCGTTTTCAGCCAATTTTCACAATGTTTGAAAATTTAACTTTTTTGTGAAAATATCCACTAAATGAGGGAATAATATGTGAGAGGGTACAACAGGAGAGTTCCAAATGTGTGTGGGTGGAATATATATCCCACGGGGGTAAAATTGAAAAAAGGTGAAAATTTTTTTTTTTTTGACCTAGTCATTTTTTCAGCGTTTATCAGACTTTCAGATAGGGGAAATGTCAGTGAGCGTTCCGATTTCAGTTCCAGAGCGATTCGCCCGATCAGTCCTTCATATTTAGTCGTTTTCAGTCAATTTCCTGAATTTTTGAAAATTTCACTTTTTTGTGAAAATATCCACTAAATGAGGGAATAATATGTGTGAGGGTACCCCAGGAGAGTTCCAAATGTGTGTGGGTAGAATATATATCCCACGGGGGTAAAATTGAAAAAAGTTAAAAAAAAATTTGTTTTGGACTTGGTCATTTTTTCAGCATTTATCAGACTTTCAGATAGGGGAAATGTCAGTGAGTGTTCCGATTTCAGTTCCAGAGCGAGTCGCCCGATGAGTCCTTCATATTTAGTCGTTTTCAGCCAATTTTCAGAATTTTTGAAAATTTAATTTTTTTGTGAAAATATCCACTAAATGAGGGAATAATATGTGTGAAGGTACCCCAGAAGAGATCCAAATGTGTGTGTGTAGAATACATATCCCACGGGGGTAAGATTGAAAAGAGTTGAAAAAAATTTTTTTTGTGGACTTGGTCATTTTTTCAGCATTTATCAGACTTTCAGATAGGGGAAATGTCAGTGAGCGTTCCGATTTCAGTTCCAGAGCGATTCGCCCGATGAGTCCTTCATATTTAGTCATTTTCAGCCAATTTTCAGAATTTTTGAAAATTTCACTTTTTTGTGAAAATATCTACTAAATGAGGGAATAATATGTGTGAGGGTACCCCAGGAGAGTTTCAAATGTGTGTGGGTAGAATATATATCCCACGGGGGTAAAATTGAAAAAAGTTGAAAAAACATTTGTTTTGGACTTAGTCATTTTTCCGGCGTTTAACAGACTTTCAGATAGGGGAAATGTCAGTGAGTGTTCCGATTTCAGTTCCAGAGCGAGTCGCCCGATGAGTCCTTCATATTTAGTCGATTTCAGACAATTTTCAGAATTTTTGAAAATTTCACTTTTTTGTGAAAATATCAACTAAATGAGGGAATAATATGTGTGAGGGTACCCCAGGAGAGTTCCAAATGCGTGTGGGTAGAATATATATCCCACGGGGGTAAAATTGGAAAAAGTTGAAAAAACATTTGTTTTGGACTTAGTCATTTTTCTGGCATTTAACAAACTTTCAGATAGGGGAAATGTCAGTGAGTGTTCCGATTTCAGTTCCAGAGCGAGTCGCCCGATGAGTCCTTCATATTTAGTCGATTTCAGACAATTTTCAGAATTTTTGAAAATTTCACTTTTTTGTGAAAATATCAACTAAATGAGGGAATAATATGTGTGAGGGTACCCCAGGAGAGTTCCAAATGCGTGTGGGTAGAATATATATCCCACGGGGGTAAAATTGGAAAAAGTTGAAAAAACATTTGTTTTGGACTTAGTCATTTTTCTGGCATTTAACAAACTTTCAGATAGGGGAAATGTCAGTGAGTGTTCCGATTTCAGTTCCAGAGCGAGTCGCCCGATGAGTCCTTCATATTTAGTCATTTTCAGCCAATTTTCAGAAATTTTGAAAATTTCACTTTTTTGTGAAAATATCTACTAAATGAGGGAATAATATGTGTGAGGGTACCCCAGGAGAGTTTCAAATGTGTGTGGGTAGAATATATATCCCACGGGGGTAAAATTGAAAAAAGTTGAAAAAACATTTGTTTTGGACTTAGTCATTTTTCCGGCGTTTAACAGACTTTCAGATAGGGGAAATGTCAGTGAGTGTTCCGATTTCAGTTCCAGAGCGAGTCGCCCGATGAGTCCTTCATATTTAGTCGTTTTCAGCCAATTTTCAGAATGTTTGAAAATTTAACTTTTTTGTGAAAATATCCACTAAATGAGGGAATAATATGTGAGAGGGTACAACAGGAGAGTTCCAAATGTGTGTGGGTGGAATATATATCCCACGGGGGTAAAATTGAAAAAAGGTGACTTTTTTTTTTTTTGACCTAGTCATTTTTTCAGCGTTTATCAGACTTTCAGATAGGGGAAATGTCAGTGAGCGTTCCGATTTCAGTTCCAGAGCGAGTCACCCGATGAGTCCTTCATATTTAGTCGTTTTCAGACAATTTTCTGAATTTTTGAAAATTTCACTTTTTTGTGAAAATATCAACTAAATGAGGGAATAATATTTGTGAGGGTACCCCAGGAGAGTTCCAAATGTGTGTGGGTAGAATATATATCCCACGGGGGTAAAATTGAAAAAAGTTTAAAACAAATTTGTTTTGGACTTGGTCATTTTTTCAGCATGTATCAGACTTTCATATAGGGGAAATGTCAGTGAGCGTTCCGATTTCAGCTCCAGAGTGATTCGCCCGATGAGTCCTTCATATTTAGTCGTTTTCAGCCAATTTTCAGAATTTTTGAAAATGTAACTTTTTTGTGAAAATATCCACTAAATGAGGGAATAATATGTGTGAGGGTACACCAGGAGAGTTCCAAATGTGTGTGGGTAGAATATATATCCCACGGGGGTAAAATTGAAAAAAGTTGAAAAAACATTTGTTTTGGACTTAGTCATTTTTCTGGCGTTTATCAGACTTTCAGATAGGGGAAATGACAGTGAGTGTTCCGATTTCAGTTCTAGAGCGATTCACCCAATGATTCCTTCATATTTAGTCATTTTCAGCCAATTTTCAGAATTTTTGAAAATTTCACTTTTTTGTGAAAATATCTACTAAATGAGGGAATAATATGTGTGAGGGTAC
Organism: Phyllobates terribilis; assembly: GCF_046119375.1. Classification (NCBI taxonomy): domain Eukaryota; kingdom Metazoa; phylum Chordata; class Amphibia; order Anura; family Dendrobatidae; genus Phyllobates; species Phyllobates terribilis. Next base: position 4,968,105 of record NW_027362838.1, on the reverse strand, counting down.
ACCAGGAGAGTTCCAATTGTGTGTGGGTAGAATATATATCCCACGGGGGTAAAATTGAAAAAAGTTGAAAAAACATTTGTTTTGGACTTAGTCATGTTTCTGGCGTTTATCAGACTTTCAGATAGGGGAAATGTCAGTGAGTGTTCCGATTTCAGTTCCAGAGCGATTCACCCCATGAGTCCTTCATATTTAGTCATTTTCAGCCAATTTTCAGAATTTTTGAAAATTTCACTTTTTGTGAAAATATCTACTAAATGCGGGAATAATATGTGTGAGGGTACCCCAGGAGAGTTCCAAATGTGTGTGGGTAGAATATATATCCCACGGTGGTAAAATTGAAAAAAGTTGAAAAAACATTTGTTTTGGACTTAGTCATTTTTCCGGCGTTTAACAGACTTTCAGATAGGGGAAATGTCAGTGAGTGTTCCGATTTCAGTTCCAGAGCGAGTCGCCCGATGAGTCCTTCATATTTAGTCGATTTCAGACAATTTTCAGAATTTTTGAAAATTTCACTTTTTTGTGAAAATATCAACTAAAAGAGGGAATAATATGTGTGAGGGTACCCCAGGAGAGTTCCAAATGTGTGTGGGTAGAATATATAGCCCACGGGGGTAAAATTGAAAAAAGTTGAAAAAACATTTGTTTTGGACTTAGTCATTTTTCTGGCATTTAACAAACTTTCAGATAGGGGAAATGTCAGTGAGTGTTCCGATTTCAGTTCCAGAGCGAGTCGCCCGATGAGTCCTTCATATTTAGTCGTTTCAGCCAATTTTCAGACTTTTTGAAAATTTCACTTATTTGTGAAAATATCAACTAAATGAGGGAATAATATGTGTGAGGGTACCCCAGGAGAGTTCCAAATGTGTGTCGGTAGAATACATATCCCACGGGGGTAAAATTGAAAAAAGTTGAAAAAACATTTGTTTTCGACTTAGTCATTTTTTCAGCGTTCATCAGACTTTCAGATAAGGAAAATGTCATTGAGCGTTCCGATTTCAGCTCCAGAGTGATTTGCCCGATGAGTCCTTCATATTTAGTTGTTTTCAGCCATTTTTCAGAATTTTTGAAAATGTAACTTTTTTGTGAAAATATCCACTAAATGAGGGAATAATATGTGTGAGGGTACACCAGAAGAGTTCCAAATGTGTGTGGGTAGAATATATATCCCACGGGGGTAAAATTGAAAAAAGTTGAAAAAACATTTGTTTTGGACTTAGTCATTTTTCTGGCGTTTATCAGACTTTCAGATAGGGGAAATGTCAGTGAGTGTTCCGATTTCAGTTCCAGAGCGATTCACACGATGAGTCCTTCATATTTAGTCATTTTCAGCCAATTTTCAGAATTTTTGAAAATTTCACCTTTTTGTGAAAATATCTACTAAATGAGGGAATAATATGTGTGAGGGTACCCCAGGAGAGTTCCAAATGTGTGTGGGTAAACAATATATCCCGCGGGGGTAAAATTGAAAAAAGTTGAAAACATCTTTTTTTTGGACTTAGTCATTTTTCCGGCGTTTATAAGACTTTCAGATAGGGGAAATGTCAGTGAGTGTTCCGATTTCAGATCCATAGCGAGTCGCCCGATGAGTCCTTCATATTTAGTCGTTTTCAGACAATTTTCAGAATTTTTGAAAATTTCACTTTTTTGTGAAAATATCAACTAAATGAGGGAATAATATTTGTGAGGGTACCCCAGGAGAGTTCCAAATGTGTGTGGGTAGAATATATATCCCACGGGGGTAAAATTGAAAAAAGTTTAAAAAAAATTTGTTTTGGACTTATTAATTTTTTCAGCATTTATCAGCCTTTCAGATAGGGGAAATGTCAGTGAGCATTCCGATTTCAGTTCCAGAGTGATTCGCCCGATGAGTCCTTCATATTTAGTCGTTTTCAGCCAATTTTCAGAATTTTTGAAAATGTCACTTTTTTGTGAAAATATCCACTAAATGAGGGAATAATATGTGTGAGGGTACCCCAGGAGAGATCCAAATGTGTTTGGGTAGAATATATATCCCACGGGGGTAAGATTGAAAAAAGTTGAAAAAAATTTTTTGTGGACTTGGTCATTTTTTCAGCATTTATCAGACTTTCAGATAGGTGAAATGTCAGTGAGCGTTCCGATTTCAGTTCCAGAGTGATTCGCCCGATGAGTCCTTCATATTTCATCGTTTTCAGCCAATTTTCAGAATTTTTGAAAATGTAACTTTTTTGTGAAAATATTCACTAAATGAGGGAATAATATGTGTGAGGGTACACCAGGAGAGTTCCAAATGTGTGTGGGTAGAATATATATCCCACGGGGGTAAAATTGAAAAAAGTTGAAAAAAAATTTGTTTTGGACTTGGTCATTTTTTCTGCATTTATCAGACTTTCAGATAGGGGAAATGTCAGTGAGCGTTCCGATTTCAGTTTCAGAGCGATTCGCCCGATGAGTTCTTCATATTTAGTCATTTTCAGCCAATTTTCAGAATTTTTGAAAATTTCACTTTTTTGTGAAAATATCTACTAAATGAGGGAATAATATGTGTGAGGGTACCCCAGGAGAGTTTCAAATGTGTGTGGGTAGAATATATATCCCACGGGGGTAAAATTGAAAAAAGTTGAAAAAACATTTGTTTTGGACTTAGTCATTTTTCCGTCGTTTAACAGACTTTCAGATAGGGGAAATGTCAGTGAGTGTTCCGATTTCAGTTCCAGAGCGAGTCGCCCGATGAGTCCTTCATATTTAGTCGATTTCAGACAATTTTCAGAATTTTTGAAAATTTCACTTTTTTGTGAAAATATCCACTAAATGAGGGAATAATATGTGTGAGGGTACCCCAGGAGAGTTCCAAATGTGTGTGGGTAAAAATATATCCCACGGGGGTAAAATTGAAAAAAGTTGAAAACATTTTTTTTTTGGACTTAGTCATTTTTCCGGCGTTTATAAGACTTTCAGAGAGGGGAAATGTCAGTGAGTGTTCCGATTTCAGATCCAGAGCGAGTCTCCCGATGAGTCCTTCATATTTAGTCGTTTTCAGACAATTTTCAGAATTTTTGAAAATTTCACTTTTTTGTGAAAATATCAACTAAATGAGGGAATAATATTTGTGAGGGTACCCCACTAGAGTTCCAAATGTGTGTGGGTAGAATATATATCCCACGGGGGTAAAATTGAAAAAAGTTTAAAAAAAATTTGTTTTGGACTTGGTCATTTTTTCAGCATTTATCAGACTTTCAGATAGGGGAAATGTCAGTGAGCATTCCGATTTCAGTTCCAGAGTGATTCGCCCGATGAGTCCTTCATATTTAGTCGTTTTCAGCCAATTTTCAGAATTTTTGAAAATGTCACTTTTTTGTGAAAATATCCACTAAATGAGGGAATAATATGTGTGAGGGTACCCCAGGAGAGATCCAAATGTGTGTGGGTAGAATATGTATCCCACGGGGGTAAGATTGAAAAAAGTTGAAAAAAATTTTTTTGTGGACTTGGTCATTTTTTCAGCATTTATCAGACTTTCAGATAGGTGAAATGTCAGTGAGCATTCCGATTTCAGTTACAGAGTGATTCGCCCGATGAGTCCTTCATATTTAGTCGTTTTCAGCCAATTTTCAGAATTTTTGAAAATGTAACTTTTTTGTGAAAATATCCACTAAATGAGGGAATAATATGTGTGAGGGTACACCAGGAGAGTTTCAAATGTGTGTGGGTAGAATATATATCCCACGGGGGTAAAATTGAAAAAAGTTGAAAAAACATTTGTTTTGGACTTAGTCATTTTTCCGTCGTTTAACAGACTTTCAGATAGGAGAAATGTCAGTGAGTGTTCCGATTTCAGTTCCAGAGCGAGTCGCCCGATGTGTCCTTCATATTTAGTCATTTTCAGCCAATTTTCAGAATTTTTGAAAATTTCACTTTTTTGTGAAAATATCTACTAAATGAGGGAATAATATGTGTGAGGGTACCCCAGGAGAGTTCCAAATGTGTGTGGGTAGAATATATATCGCACGGGGGTAAAATTGAAAAAAGTTGAAAAAACATTTGTTTTGGACTTAGTCATTTTTCTGGCATTTATTAGACTTTCAGATAGGGGAAATGTCAGTGAGTGTTCCGATTTCAGTTCCAGAGCGAGTCGCCCGATGAGTCCTTCATATTTAGTCATTTTCAGCCAATTTTCAGAATTTTTGAAAATTTCACTTTTTTGTGAAAATATCCACTAACACTAGAACTACTGATGGAGTCATTTTGACTCCTTTCGTTTTTTATTTCTCTTCTGTGACTATATTTTACAGAATTCCGGCTTGAAACTCGGTGACTTTTCCTCAAATATGATGTGAAAAAAGATTTTGTGAAAATAAATAATTTTTTTGAAAAATTTGCGCGTTTTTTTCAAAATTTACCAAGAACTACTGAAGGGAGTCATTTTGACTCCCTACTATATTTTGAGGTCATTTTGTCACTAAATGTTGCTATAAAGTTTTGTGCATAATTTTTTCACTCTGTCTTATTTACCCTGATGTTCATATAGATGTAGTTCAATTTACATGTCAACTTTTCACATTTTCCTTGTGTTTTACCTGCTTGTATTACTGTGTAATGCTGAACAAAATAGCTTGTTTACTCTAGGTTCTTATCTTATGCTAATGAAGGGTGGTGTTTTTCTAAGGTCCTAGCAGGAGACAGTATTCTGGATAGTAACTTTACTTTCAGTTCAGCTGAAGAGACAAAGAGAACAGATGCAGACATACGAGCTCTGAAGACTCATACAGGTATGAATTGTTATGAAATAGTTTAGCTGTCTGTCAACTGATTCAGCCCACCTACTTTTGAAGGTGGCAGAACAGTTATTATTTCTTTTAGTTTTCATTTCATTTCTATTTTTCAGCAGGGAACTATATAGAATTATGGAATTTGTGAGGAATATGGAGAGAAGACGTTTGATAAAGCCTCAGGATATTCTGGCTACTTTGCAATCCATACCGGAGGATGAATCGGAATCCGAATTGCAGGAACATGTATTTGATTCTGACAGTGATGAAGATTTCATTCCTCAGAACATATCAAGTGAATCTGAAGACTCAGAAGGAACAAATCCAGAAGGTAAGTAGTTATGTGTATTTATTTGTTCTTCCACACACTGAGTTAGGGCCTGTGCACACTAGCAGAATTCTGGCTGAATAGCCATCTGGATATTCTTGCCGCAATACAGGCTGTACCTGCCCGCTCATGCCTGAAGCTCCGCTCCGAACCCCGGGCTGGAGCCGCTGTCAGGGACAGAGCGGCGCTTGCTTACGTGCGAGCACGGCTCCGTCCCAGACAGCGGCTCCAGCCCGGGGTTTGGAGCGGAGCTTCAGGTGTGAAGCTCCGCTCTGTACCTGAGCGGGCAGGTACGGGCCGGATTGTGGTGAGAATATCCGGTCGGATATTCTGCCGCAAATCCAGCCAGTGTGCACGGACCCTTACAAAACAAAAATTCTAAATATTCATCAACTTTTTTTCAGATATTCCAAGCACGTCAACTGGGGATCGGGCTCATGCAGTTATGTTGCCTCCTGACCATCCTCCTGGTCGTGGACAGAAAAAATCAGCAAAACGTCCCAGAAATGAAAGAACAACAGATAACGATGGCGGTGAAGGTAATGCAACAACAAACATCAGAGAAGGCGAATCTGAAGGAATACTAGTTTCAGCGGATGGTATTCAATGGACACCTGTTGAAATTGGAGAACACTTGCCTGGTAGGCGTGACAGCCAAAATATTCTTCGAGAAGCACCTGGCCCTACAGGATACGCCAGAAGAAATATCATTATCGATAGTCCTTTGAGCGCATGGCGTTTATTTTTTGATTCATATATATTGACACATATAAAGAACTGTACGCTTGCAGAAGCATGCAGGAACAATAATTTACAGTTTACTCTATCTGATGAGGAGCTAGATGCATTCATTGCGATATTCTATGCTCGTGGAATATCTGGCACGAACCGTCACTCGATTAGCAGTATTTGGTGTAATGACTGGGGAATACCGTTTTGCAAAGCGACAATGTCTAGGGACCGCTTTGTTGAAATTATGAGGTTTCTCAGATTTGATGATAAATCTACTCGATCGGAGAGACTGCAAACGGACAAGTTTGCTCTATTTTCTACTGTGTGGGACAGGTTTATTGAAAATTGTATTGCGTGTTACAAACCTGGCCCATACATAACGGTGGATGAGCAACTTTTCCCAAGCAAAACTAGGTGTCCATTCACGCAGTACATGCCTTCCAAACCAGATAAATATGGCCACAAATATTGGCTAGCTGTTGATAAGAGGTGCAAATATCTGGCAAATGGCTTCCCTTATCTAGGCAAAGATGACACACGCCGTGCTGAGGACCGTTTAGCTGACCATGTGGTAATGAAGTTATTGGACCCGTTTTTGAAAAAAGGTCGCAATGTTACAACCGATAATTATTTTACTTCAGTAAAATTAGCTAAACAGCTAAAAAGCAAAGGAACAACCATCGTGGGAACACTGAACAAGATAAGGCGAGAAGTGCCTAAAGAAATAAAATTCATGAAAGAGGAATTGTACAACACTAAAGTGTTTAGAAATGAAGACAATTTTACACTTACAGTATATCAAGGAAAGCCCAACAAAAATGTTGTCATTTTGAGTTCCGTCCATCCAGATGTTGCTGTTGCGTCTGATTCCGCTAAAAAAACTCCAGAAACGGTAAAGTTTTACAATGAAACAAAATATGGAGTAGATGTAGTAGATCAGATGGCACGAAAATATACCACACGAACATGCACAAGGAGATGGCCTGTTCATGCATTTGAAAATGCCTTAGACTTTGCGGGTATAAATGCATGGATAATATTCAAGGAGATTACCCACCAAAAAATGTCAAGCAAGGCATTTTTGCAAACGCTTGTGAGAGAGTTGAGTGGTCCTTATGTCACAGATAGGGAAAAGGGTTCCACGTCCCAAGTTTCTACATGCTCAGAAGTGATGGTTCAAACAAAATTTTGCCAGATCAAAGAAAAGTGCAAGAAAAATAGATCTGTCGGAAATTGTAAGACTTGTGGTAAGTCTTTGTGTGGGCAATGTACTGCCATAAATCAAAGGCAATGCCTAAAATGCGAAACACCAAATGTTTAGAAGGTGAATTCTGCGCCATATTTTCATTTTTATACTCCTCCACCTACATTTTCTCTGCTTTTTGTTCTTCAGTTGTTGTTTATATGTGTGCACTTGAATAAAAAAAAATGTTTGAAAAACGTCTATTATAATTATTGTTATTTTCTGTAGAAAAATAAGAAAAGCAGAAAAAAAACAATCAAAAGCATTACTGTTGGATCTCACAATAATAATACATTACAAAAAATATAATTATTAATAAATAACCACAAATGAAACTCTAAAAATAAACGAAAACAAGCAAGGAGTCAAAATGACTCCTTTCAGTAGTTCTAGGCGGGGTCAAGAGTCCAGTAGTCCTAGTGCTAAATGAGGGAATAATATGTGTGAGGGTACCCCAGGAGAGATCCAAATGTGTGTGGGTAGAATATATATCCCACGGGGGTAAGATTGAAAAAAGTTGAAAAAAATTTTTTTGTGGACTTGGTCATTTTTTCAGCATTTATCAGACTTTCAGATAGGGGAAATGTCAGTGAGCGTTCCGATTTCAGTTCCAGAGTGATTCGCCCGATGAGTCCTTCATATTTAGTCATTTTCAGCCAATTTTCAGAATTTTTGAAAATTTCACTTTTTTGTGAAAATATCTACTTAATGAGGGAATAATATGTGTGAGGGTACCCCAGGAGAGTTCCAAATGTGTGTGGGTAGAAAATATATCCCACGGGGGTAAAATTGAAAAAAGTTGAAAACATTTTTTTTTTTGGACTTAGTCATTTTTCCGGCGTTTATCAGACTTTCAGATAGGGGAAATGTCAGTGAGCGTTCCGATTTCAGTTCCAGAGTGATTCGCCCGATGAGTCCTTCATATTTAGTCGTTTTCAGCCAATTTTCAGAATTTTTGAAAATATAACTTTTTTGTGAAAATATCCACTAAATGAGGGAATAATATGTGTGAGGGTACACCAGGAGAGTTCCAAATGTGTGTCGGTAGAATACATATCCCACAGGGGTAAAATTGAAAAAAGTTGAAAAAACATTTGTTTTGGACTTAGTCATTTTTTCAGCGTTTATCAGACTTTCAGATAAGGGAAATGTCAGTGAGCGTTCCGATTTCAGTTCCAGAGTGATTCGCCCGATGAGTCTTTCATATTTAGTCGTTTTCAGCCAATTTTCAGAATTTTTGAAAATGTAACTTTTTTGTGAAAATATCCACTAAATGAGGGAATAATATGTGTGAGGGTACGCCAGGAGAGTTCCAAATGTGTGTCGGTAGAATACATATCCCACGGGGGTAAAATTGAAAAAAGTTGAAAAAACATTTGTTTTGGACTTAGTCATTTTTCCGGCATTTAACAGACTTTCAGATAGGGGAAATGTCAGTGAGTGTTCCTATTTCAGTTCCAGAGCGATTCGCCCGATGAGTCCTTCATATTTAGTCATTTTCAGCCAATTTTCAGAATTTTTGAAAATTTCACTTTTTTGTGAAAATATCTACTAAATGAGGGAATAATATGTGTGAGGGTACCCCAGGAAAGTTCCAAATGTGTGTGGGTAGAATTTATATCCCACGGGGGTAAAATTGAAAAAAGTTGAAAAAAAATTTGTTTTGGACTTAGTCATTTTTTCAGCATTTATCAGACTTTTAGATAGGGGAAATGTCAGTGAGCATTCCGATTTCAGTTCCAGAGTGATTCGCCCAATGAGTCCTTCATATTTAGTCGTTTTCAGCCAATTTTCTGAATTTTTGAAAACTTAACTTTTTTGTGAAAATATCCACTAAATGAGGGAATAATATGTGTGAGGGTACCTCAGAAGTGTTCCAAATGTGTGTAGGTAGATGGAACGTTTTTGGGAGGTGGAACCTCTGAGCAACTATACAAGGGGGCGGTCCTTGTAAGGAAGCGGGTGACTCCCAGGGAAGACGGGCAGGTAGTCACGGCAAGTGACAGGGACAGTCTGTGGGTAGAAGGGCAGGTAGTCACGGCAAGTGACAGGGACAGTCTCTGGGTAGAAGGGCAGCAGGCAGGTGGCTGGTGAGCGCTACCAGGTGAGCGGGCGAGAGTCTTTGGACAGGCAGGTGGTCACGGCAAGTGACGGCAGAGCTTCCAGGTAGGCTAGCAGGCAGGTAGCAGATGAGCGCTCCCAGGTGAGCTGGCAGGCTGGTCCATAGACAGACTGACACGTGTCGGAAGGCAGACCGTCGGACCGCAGGCTTGCAAGCAGGTAAACGGATATCAGGCGGGTATCAAGCAGGAATCTGGCAGGTGACAGGCAGGAAACAGGCAGGAATCTGGCAGGTGACAGGCAGGTAACTGGTAACGGGACCTGAGGGCTGAAGCAGAGTGAAGGCTTTGCAACAACATTGCTCGGGCACCTCCATTTTGGAGGAGGTGCCTTAAATATGGGAGATCCTCCGGCAATTGGCCGGGGACTCCTTAAGACGGCGCGCACGGTGCCTTTAACAGAGGGGAGCGCGCGCAAACGTCCAAAGCACACTACCGGGGAAGGAGCGCGTGCCGGAAGCAGCGGGGAGAGAAGCGCTGGAGGACGCCGCACCAGGAGCGGGGAGGTGAGAGGGACGGCGTCTCTGCCTAGTACGGAGCAGAGACGCCGATGCTACAGTAGAATATATATCGCACGTGGGTAAAATTGAAAAAAGTTGAAAAAAAATTTTTTTTCTACTTATTCATTTTTACGGCGTTTATTACACTTTCAGATAGGGGAAATGTCAGTAAGCATTCCGATTTCAGTTCCAGAGCGATTCGCCCGATGAGTCCTTCATATTTAGTCCTTTTCAGCCAATTTTCAGAATTTTGGAAAATTTCACTTTTTTGTGAAAATATCCACTAAATGAGGGAATAATATGTGTGAGGGTACCCCAGGAGAGATCCAAATGTGTGTGGGTAGAATATATATCCCAAGGGGGAAAAATTTAAAAAAGGTGAACATTTTTTTTTTTCGACCTAGTCATTTTTTCAGCGTTTATCAGACTTTCAGATAGGGGAAATGTCAGTGAGCGTTCCGATTTCAGTTCCAGAGCTATTCGCCAGATGAGTCCTTCATATTTAGTTGTTTTCAGCCAATTTTCAGAATTTTTGAAAATTTCACTTTTTTGTGAAAATATCCACTAGATGAGGGAATAATATGTGTGAGGGTACCCCAGGAGATTTCCAAATGTGTGTGGGTACAATATATATCCCACGGGGGTAAAATTGAAAAAAGTTGAAAAAAAAATTGTTTTGGACTTTGTCATCTTTTCAGCATTTATCAGACTTTCAGAAAGGGGAAATGTCAGTGAGTGTTCCGATTTCAGTTCCAGAGCGAGTCGCCCGATGAGTCCTTCATATTTAGTCATTTTCAGACAATTTTTTGAAATTTTGAAAATTTCACTTTTTTGTGAAAATATCAACTAAATGAGGGAATAATATGTGTGAGGGTACCCCAGGAGAGTTCCAAATGTGTGTGGGTAGAATATATATCCCACCTGGGTAAAATTGAAAAAAGTTGAAAAAAATTTTTTTTTTGACTTAGTCATTTTTCCGGCGTTTATCAGACTTTCATATAGGGGAAATGTCAGTTAGTGTTCCGATTTCAGTTCCAGAGCTATTCGCCCGATGAGTCCTTCATATTTAGTCGTTTTCAGACAATTTTCTGAATTTTTGAAAATTTCACTTTTTTGTGAAAATACCACTAAATGAAGGAATAATATGTGTGAGGGTACCCCAGGAGAGTTCCAAATGTGTGTGGGTAGAATATATATCCCACGGGGGTAAAATTGAAAAAAATTTTTTTTGGACTTAGTAATTTTTCCGGCGTTTATCAGACTTTTAGAGAGGGGAAATGTCAGTGAGCATTCCGATTTCAGTTCCAGAGTGATTTGCCCGATGAGTCCTTCATATTTAGTCATTTTCAGACAATTTTCAGAATTTTTGAAAATTTCACTTTTTTGTGAAAATATCCACTAAATGAGGGAATAATATGTGTGAGGGTACCCCAGGAGAGTTCCAAATGTGTGTGGGTAGAATATATATCCCATGGGGGTAAAATTGAAAAAAGTTGAAAAAAATTTTTTTTGGGACTTAGTCATTTTTCCAGAGTTTATCAGACTTTCAGTTCAGGGAAATGTCAGTAAGTGTTTGGATTTCAGTTCCAGAGCGATTCGCCCGATGAGTCCTTCATATTTAGTCGTTTTCAGCCAATTTTCAGAATTTTTGAAAATTTCACTTTTTTGTGAAAATATCCACTAAATGAGGGAACAATATGTGTGAGGGTACCCCAGGAGAGTTCCAAATGTGTGTGGGTAGAATATATATCCCACGGGGGTAAAATTGAAAAAAGTTGAAAAAAATTTTTTTTTTGCACTTACTCATATTTACAGCGTTTATCAGAATTTCAGATAAGGGAAATGTCAGTGAGCATTCCGATTTCAGTTCCAGAGCGATACGCCCAATGAGTTTTTCATATTTAGTCGTTTTCAGCCAATTTTCTGAATTTTTGAAAATTTCACTTTTTTGTGAAAATATCAACTAAATGAGGGAATAATATGTGTGAGGGTACCCCAGGAGAGTTCCAAATGTGTGTGGGTAGAATATATATCCCACCTGGGTTAAATTGAAAAAAGTTGAAAAAAATTTTTTTTTTGTACTTAGTCATTTTTCTGGCATTTATCAGACTTTCAGATAGGGGAAATGTCAGTGAGTGTTCCGATTTCAGTTCCAGAGCGAGTCGCCCGATGAGTCCTTCATATTTAGTCGTTTTCAGCCAATTTTCAGAATTTTTGAAAATTTCACTTTTTTGTGAAAATATCAACTAAATGAGGGAATAATATGTGTGAGGGTACCCCAGGAGAGTTCCAAATGTGTGTGGGTACAATATATATCCCACGGGGGTAAAATTGAAAAAAGTTGAAAAAAAAATTGTTTTGGACTTAGTCAACTTTTCAGCATTTATCAGACTTTCAGAAAGGGGAAATGTCAGTGAGCGTTCCGATTTCAGTTCCAGAGTGATTTGCCCGATGTGTCCTTCATATTTAGTCGTTTTCAGCCAATTTTCTGAATTTTTGAAAATTTCACTTTTTTGTGAAAATATCCACTAAATGAGGGAATAATATGTGTGAGGGTACCCCAGGAGAGATCCCAATGTGTGTGGGTAGAATATGTATCCCACGGGGGTAAAATTGAAAAAAGTTGAAAAAAATTTTTTTTTGGACTTAGTCATTATTCCGGCGTTTATCAGACTTTCAGATGGGGGAAATGTCAGTGAGTGTTCCTATTTCAGTTCCAGAGCGAGTCACCCGATGAGTCCTTCATATTTAGTCATTTTCAGACAATTTTTTGAATTTTTGAAAATTTCACTTTTTTGTGAAAATATCAACTAAATGAGGGAATAATATGTGTGAGGGTAACCCAGGAGAGTTCCAAATGTGTGTGGGTAGAATATATATCCCACCTGGGTAAAATTGAAAAAAGTTGAAAAAAAAAATTTTTTTTGAATTAGTCATTTTTCCGGCGTTTATCAGACTTTCAGATAGGGGAAATGTCAGTTATTGTTCCGATTTCAGTTCCAGAGCTATTGGCCCGATGAGTCCTTCATATTTAGTCGTTTTCAGACAATTTTCTGAATTTTTGAAAATTTCACTTTTTTGTGAAAATACCACTAAATGAGGGAATAATATGTGTGAGGGTACCCCAGGAGAGTTCCAAATGTGTGTGGGTAGAATATGTATCCCATGGGGGTAAAATTGAAAAAACTTTAAAAAATTTTTTTGGGGACTTAGTCATTTTTCCGGCATTTATCAGATTTTCAGATAAGGGAAATTTCACTAAGTGTTCCGATTTCAGTTCCGGAGTGATTCGCCCAATGAGTCCTTCATATTTAGTCGTTTTCAGCCAATTTTCAGAATTTTTGAAAATTTCACTTTTTTGTGAAAATATCCACTAATTGAGGGAATAATATGTGTGAGGGTACCCCAGGAGAGATCCAAATGTGTGTGGGTAGAATATATATCCCACGGGGGTAAAACTGAAAAAAGTTAAAAAAAAATTTTTTTTTGGACTTAGTCATTTTTATGGCGTTTATCAGACTTTCAGATAGGGGAAATGTCAGTGAGTGTTCCGATTTCAGTTCCAGAGCGATTCGCCTGATGAGTCCTTCATATTTAGTCATTTTCAGCCAATTTTCTGAATATTTGAAAATTTCACTTTTTTGTGAAAATATCCACTAAATGAGGGAATAATATGTGTTAGGGTACCCCAGGAGAGTTCCAAATGTGTGTGGGTAGAATATGTATCCCACGGGGGTAAAATTGAAAAAAGTTGAAAAAAATTTTTTTTTTGCACTTACTCATATTTACAGCGTTTATCAGAATTTCAGATAAGGGAAATGTCAGTGAGCATTCCGATTTCAGTTCCAGAGCGATACGCCCAATGAGTTTTTCATATTTAGTCGTTTTCAGCCAATTTTCTGAATTTTTGAAAATTTCACTTTTTTGTGAAAATATCAACTAAATGAGGGAATAATATGTGTGAGGGTACCCCAGGAGAGTTCCAAATGTGTGTGGGTAGAATATATATCCCACCTGGGTTAAATTGAAAAAAGTTGAAAAAAATTTTTTTTTTGTACTTAGTCATTTTTCTGGCATTTATCAGACTTTCAGATAGGGGAAATGTCAGTGAGTGTTCCGATTTCAGTTCCAGAGCGAGTCGCCCGATGAGTCCTTCATATTTAGTCGTTTTCAGCCAATTTTCAGAATTTTTGAAAATTTCACTTTTTTGTGAAAATATCAACTAAATGAGGGAATAATATGTGTGAGGGTACCCCAGGAGAGTTCCAAATGTGTGTGGGTACAATATATATCCCACGGGGGTAAAATTGAAAAAAGTTGAAAAAAAAATTGTTTTGGACTTAGTCAACTTTTCAGCATTTATCAGACTTTCAGAAAGGGGAAATGTCAGTGAGCGTTCCGATTTCAGTTCCAGAGTGAATTGCCCGATGTGTCCTTCATATTTAGTCGTTTTCAGCCAATTTTCTGAATTTTTGAAAATTTCACTTTTTTGTGAAAATATCCACTAAATGAGGGAATAATATGTGTGAGGGTACCCCAGGAGAGATCCCAATGTGTGTGGGTAGAATATGTATCCCACGGGGGTAAAATTGAAAAAAGTTGAAAAAAATTTTTTTTTGGACTTAGTCATTATTCCGGCGTTTATCAGACTTTCAGATGGGGGAAATGTCAGTGAGTGTTCCTATTTCAGTTCCAGAGCGAGTCACCCGATGAGTCCTTCATATTTAGTCATTTTCAGACAATTTTTTGAATTTTTGAAAATTTCACTTTTTTGTGAAAATATCAACTAAATGAGGGAATAATATGTGTGAGGGTAACCCAGGAGAGTTCCAAATGTGTGTGGGTAGAATATATATCCCACCTGGGTAAAATTGAAAAAAGTTGAAAAAAAAAATTTTTTTTGAATTAGTCATTTTTCCGGCGTTTATCAGACTTTCAGATAGGGGAAATGTCAGTTATTGTTCCGATTTCAGTTCCAGAGCTATTGGCCCGATGAGTCCTTCATATTTAGTCGTTTTCAGACAATTTTCTGAATTTTTGAAAATTTCACTTTTTTGTGAAAATACCACTAAATGAGGGAATAATATGTGTGAGGGTACCCCAGGAGAGTTCCAAATGTGTGTGGGTAGAATATGTATCCCATGGGGGTAAAATTGAAAAAACTTTAAAAAATTTTTTTGGGGACTTAGTCATTTTTCCGGCATTTATCAGATTTTCAGATAAGGGAAATTTCACTAAGTGTTCCGATTTCAGTTCCGGAGTGATTCGCCCAATGAGTCCTTCATATTTAGTCGTTTTCAGCCAATTTTCAGAATTTTTGAAAATTTCACTTTTTTGTGAAAATATCCACTAATTGAGGGAATAATATGTGTGAGGGTACCCCAGGAGAGATCCAAATGTGTGTGGGTAGAATATATATCCCACGGGGGTAAAACTGAAAAAAGTTAAAAAAAAATTTTTTTTTGGACTTACTCATATTTACAGCGTTTATCAGAATTTCAGATAAGGGAAATGTCAGTGAGCATTCCGATTTCAGTTCCAGAGCGATACGCCCAATGAGTTTTTCATATTTAGTCGTTTTCAGCCAATTTTCTGAATTTTTGAAAATTTCACTTTTTTGTGAAAATATCAACTAAATGAGGGAATAATATGTGTGAGGGTACCCCAGGAGAGTTCCAAATGTGTGTGGGTAGAATATATATCCCACCTGGGTTAAATTGAAAAAAGTTGAAAAAAATTTTTTTTTTGTACTTAGTCATTTTTCTGGCATTTATCAGACTTTCAGATAGGGGAAATGTCAGTGAGTGTTCCGATTTCAGTTCCAGAGCGAGTCGCCCGATGAGTCCTTCATATTTAGTCGTTTTCAGCCAATTTTCAGAATTTTTGAAAATTTCACTTTTTTGTGAAAATATCAACTAAATGAGGGAATAATATGTGTGAGGGTACCCCAGGAGAGTTCCAAATGTGTGTGGGTACAATATATATCCCACGGGGGTAAAATTGAAAAAAGTTGAAAAAAAAATTGTTTTGGACTTAGTCAACTTTTCATGCATTTATCAGACTTTCAGAAAGGGGAAATGTCAGTGAGCGTTCCGATTTCAGTTCCAGAGTGATTTGCCCGATGTGTCCTTCATATTTAGTCGTTTTCAGCCAATTTTCTGAATTTTTGAAAATTTCACTTTTTTGTGAAAATATCCACTAAATGAGGGAATAATATGTGTGAGGGTACCCCAGGAGAGATCCCAATGTGTGTGGGTAGAATATGTATCCCACGGGGGTAAAATTGAAAAAAGTTGAAAAAAATTTTTTTTTGGACTTAGTCATTATTCCGGCGTTTATCAGACTTTCAGATGGGGGAAATGTCAGTGAGTGTTCCTATTTCAGTTCCAGAGCGAGTCACCCGATGAGTCCTTCATATTTAGTCATTTTCAGACAATTTTTTGAATTTTTGAAAATTTCACTTTTTTGTGAAAATATCAACTAAATGAGGGAATAATATGTGTGAGGGTAACCCAGGAGAGTTCCAAATGTGTGTGGGTAGAATATATATCCCACCTGGGTAAAATTGAAAAAAGTTGAAAAAAAAAATTTTTTTTGAATTAGTCATTTTTCCGGCGTTTATCAGACTTTCAGATAGGGGAAATGTCAGTTATTGTTCCGATTTCAGTTCCAGAGCTATTGGCCCGATGAGTCCTTCATATTTAGTCGTTTTCAGACAATTTTCTGAATTTTTGAAAATTTCACTTTTTTGTGAAAATACCACTAAATGAGGGAATAATATGTGTGAGGGTACCCCAGGAGAGTTCCAAATGTGTGTGGGTAGAATATGTATCCCATGGGGGTAAAATTGAAAAAACTTTAAAAAATTTTTTTGGGGACTTAGTCATTTTTCCGGCATTTATCAGATTTTCAGATAAGGGAAATTTCACTAAGTGTTCCGATTTCAGTTCCGGAGTGATTCGCCCAATGAGTCCTTCATATTTAGTCGTTTTCAGCCAATTTTCAGAATTTTTGAAAATTTCACTTTTTTGTGAAAATATCCACTAATTGAGGGAATAATATGTGTGAGGGTACCCCAGGAGAGATCCAAATGTGTGTGGGTAGAATATATATCCCACGGGGGTAAAACTGAAAAAAGTTAAAAAAAAATTTTTTTTTGGACTTACTCATATTTACAGCGTTTATCAGAATTTCAGATAAGGGAAATGTCAGTGAGCATTCCGATTTCAGTTCCAGAGCGATACGCCCAATGAGTTTTTCATATTTAGTCGTTTTCAGCCAATTTTCTGAATTTTTGAAAATTTCACTTTTTTGTGAAAATATCAACTAAATGAGGGAATAATATGTGTGAGGGTACCCCAGGAGAGTTCCAAATGTGTGTGGGTAGAATATATATCCCACCTGGGTTAAATTGAAAAAAGTTGAAAAAAATTTTTTTTTTGTACTTAGTCATTTTTCTGGCATTTATCAGACTTTCAGATAGGGGAAATGTCAGTGAGTGTTCCGATTTCAGTTCCAGAGCGAGTCGCCCGATGAGTCCTTCATATTTAGTCGTTTTCAGCCAATTTTCAGAATTTTTGAAAATTTCACTTTTTTGTGAAAATATCAACTAAATGAGGGAATAATATGTGTGAGGGTACCCCAGGAGAGTTCCAAATGTGTGTGGGTACAATATATATCCCACGGGGGTAAAATTGAAAAAAGTTGAAAAAAAAATTGTTTTGGACTTAGTCAACTTTTCAGCATTTATCAGACTTTCAGAAAGGGGAAATGTCAGTGAGCGTTCCGATTTCAGTTCCAGAGTGATTTGCCCGATGTGTCCTTCATATTTAGTCGTTTTCAGCCAATTTTCTGAATTTTTGAAAATTTCACTTTTTTGTGAAAATATCCACTAAATGAGGGAATAATATGTGTGAGGGTACCCCAGGAGAGATCCCAATGTGTGTGGGTAGAATATGTATCCCACGGGGGTAAAATTGAAAAAAGTTGAAAAAAATTTTTTTTTGGACTTAGTCATTATTCCGGCGTTTATCAGACTTTCAGATGGGGGAAATGTCAGTGAGTGTTCCTATTTCAGTTCCAGAGCGAGTCACCCGATGAGTCCTTCATATTTAGTCATTTTCAGACAATTTTTTGAATTTTTGAAAATTTCACTTTTTTGTGAAAATATCAACTAAATGAGGGAATAATATGTGTGAGGGTAACCCAGGAGAGTTCCAAATGTGTGTGGGTAGAATATATATCCCACCTGGGTAAAATTGAAAAAAGTTGAAAAAAAAAAATTTTTTTTGAATTAGTCATTTTTCCGGCGTTTATCAGACTTTCAGATAGGGGAAATGTCAGTTATTGTTCCGATTTCAGTTCCAGAGCTATTGGCCCGATGAGTCCTTCATATTTAGTCGTTTTCAGACAATTTTCTGAATTTTTGAAAATTTCACTTTTTTGTGAAAATACCACTAAATGAGGGAATAATATGTGTGAGGGTACCCCAGGAGAGTTCCAAATGTGTGTGGGTAGAATATGTATCCCATGGGGGTAAAATTGAAAAAACTTTAAAAAATTTTTTTGGGGACTTAGTCATTTTTCCGGCATTTATCAGATTTTCAGATAAGGGAAATTTCACTAAGTGTTCCGATTTCAGTTCCGGAGTGATTCGCCCAATGAGTCCTTCATATTTAGTCGTTTTCAGCCAATTTTCAGAATTTTTGAAAATTTCACTTTTTTGTGAAAATATCCACTAATTGAGGGAATAATATGTGTGAGGGTACCCCAGGAGAGATCCAAATGTGTGTGGGTAGAATATATATCCCACGGGGGTAAAACTGAAAAAAGTTAAAAAAAAATTTTTTTTTGGACTTAGTCATTTTTATGGCGTTTATCAGACTTTCAGATAGGGGAAATGTCAGTGAGTGTTCCGATTTCAGTTCCAGAGCGATTCGCCTGATGAGTCCTTCATATTTAGTCATTTTCAGCCAATTTTCTGAATATTTGAAAATTTCACTTTTTTGTGAAAATATCCACTAAATGAGGGAATAATATGTGTTAGGGTACCCCAGGAGAGTTCCAAATGTGTGTGGGTAGAATATGTATCCCACGGGGGTAAAATTGAAAAAAGTTGAAAAAAAATTTTTTTTAGACTTAGTCATTTTTCCGGCGTTTATCAGACTTTCAGATAGGGGAAATGTCAGTGAGCGTTCCGATTTCAGTACCAGAGCGATTCGCCCGATGAGTCCTTCATATTTAGTCGCTTTCAGCCAATTTTCAGAATTTTTAAAAATTTCACTTTTTTGTGAAAATATCCACTAAATGAGGGAATAATATGTGTGAGGGTACCCCAGGAGCGTTCCAAATGTGTGTCGGTAGAATACATATCCCACGGGGGTAAAATTGAAAAAAGTTCAAAAAAAAATTTTTTGGGACTTAGTCATTTTTATGGCGTTTATCAGACTTTCAGATAGGGGAAATGTCAGTGAGTGTTCCGATTTCAGTTCCAGAGCGATTCGCCCGATGAGTCCTTCATATTTAGTCATTTTCAGACAATTTTTTGAAATTTTGAAAATTTCACTTTTTTGTGAAAATATCAACTAAATGAGGGAATAATATGTGTGAGGGTACCCCAGGAGAGTTCCAAATGTGTGTGGGTAGAATATATATCCCACCTGGGTAAAATTGAAAAAAGTTGAAAAAAATTTTTTTTTTGACTTAGTCATTTTTCCGGCGTTTATCAGACTTTCATATAGGGGAAATGTCAGTTAGTGTTCCGATTTCAGTTCCAGAGCTATTCGCCCGATGAGTCCTTCATATTTAGTCGTTTTCAGACAATTTTCTGAATTTTTGAAAATTTCACTTTTTTGTGAAAATACCACTAAATGAAGGAATAATATGTGTGAGGGTACCCCAGGAGACTTCCAAATGTGTGTGGGTAGAATATATATCCCACGGGGGTAAAATTGAAAAAAGTTGAAAAAAATTTTTTTTTTGCACTTACTCATATTTACAGCGTTTATCAGAATTTCAGATAAGGGAAATGTCAGTGAGCGTTCCGATTTCAGTTCCAGAGCGATACGCCCAATGAGTTTTTCATATTTAGTCGTTTTCAGCCAATTTTCTGAATTTTTGAAAATTTCACTTTTTTGTGAAAATATCAACTAAATGAGGGAATAATATGTGTGAGGGTACCCCAGGAGAGTTCCAAATGTGTGTGGGTAGAATATATATCCCACCTGGGTTAAATTGAAAAAAGTTGAAAAAAATTTTTTTTTTGTACTTAGTCATTTTTCTGGCATTTATCAGACTTTCAGATAGGGGAAATGTCAGTGAGTGTTCCGATTTCAGTTCCAGAGCGAGTCGCCCGATGAGTCCTTCATATTTAGTCGTTTTCAGCCAATTTTCAGAATTTTTGAAAATTTCACTTTTTTGTGAAAATATCAACTAAATGAGGGAATAATATGTGTGAGGGTACCCCAGGAGAGTTCCAAATGTGTGTGGGTACAATATATATCCCACGGGGGTAAAATTGAAAAAAGTTGAAAAAAAAATTGTTTTGGACTTAGTCAACTTTTCAGCATTTATCAGACTTTCAGAAAGGGGAAATGTCAGTGAGCGTTCCGATTTCAGTTCCAGAGTGATTTGCCCGATGTGTCCTTCATATTTAGTCGTTTTCAGCCAATTTTCTGAATTTTTGAAAATTTCACTTTTTTGTGAAAATATCCACTAAATGAGGGAATTATTTGTGTGAGGGTACCCCAGGAGAGATCCCAATGTGTGTGGGTAGAATATGTATCCCACGGGGGTAAAATTGAAAAAAGTTGAAAAAATTTTTTTTTTGGACTTAGTCATTATTCCGGCGTTTAGCAGACTTTCAGATGGGGGAAATGTCAGTGAGTGTTCCTATTTCAGTTCCAGAGCGAGTCACCCGATGAGTCCTTCATATTTAGTCATTTTCAGACAATTTTTTGAATTTTTGAAAATTTCACTTTTTTGTGAAAATATCAACTAAATGAGGGAATAATATGTGTGAGGGTAACCCAGGAGAGTTCCAAATGTGTGTGGGTAGAATATATATCCCACCTGGGTAAAATTGAAAAAAGTTGAAAAAAAATATTTTTTTTGACTTAGTCATTTTTCCGACATTTATCAGACTTTCAGATAGGGGAAATGTCAGTTATTGTTCCGATTTCAGTTCCAGAGCTATTGGCCCGATGAGTCCTTCATATTTAGTCGTTTTCAGACAATTTTCTGAATTTTTGAAAATTTCACTTTTTTGTGAAAATATCCACTAATTGAGGGAATAATATGTGTGAGGGTACCCCAGGAGAGATCCAAATGTGTGTGGGTAGAATATATATCCCACGGGGGTAAAATTGAAAAAAGTTAAAAAAAAATTTTTTTTTGGACTTAGTCATTTTTATGGCATTTATCAGACTTTCTGATAGGGGAAATGTCAGTGAGTGTTCCGATTTCAGTTCCAGAGCGATTCGCCTGATGAGTCCTTCATATTTAGTCATTTTCAGCCAATTTTCTGAATATTTGAAAATTTCACTTTTTTGTGAAAATATCCACTAAATGAGGGAATAATATGTGTGAGGGTACCCCAGGAGAGTTCCAAATGTGTGTGGGTAGAATATATATCCCACGGGGGTAAAATTGAAAAAAGTTGAAAAAAAAATTTTTTTAGACTTAGTCATTTTTCCGGCGTTTATCAGACTTTCAGATAGGGGAAATGTCAGTGAGCGTTCCGATTTCAGTACCAGAGCGATTCGCCCGATGAGTCCTTCATATTTAGTCGCTTTCAGCCAATTTTCAGAATTTTTAAAAATTTCACTTTTTTGTGAAAATATCCACTAAATGAGGGAATAATATGTGTGAGGGTACCCCAGGAGCGTTCCAAATGTGTGTCGGTAGAATACATATCCCACGGGGGTAAAATTGAAAAAAGTTCAAAAAAAAATTTTTTGGGACTTAGTCATTTTTATGGCGTTTATCAGACTTTCAGATAGGGGAAATGTCAGTGAGTGTTCCGATTTCAGTTCCAGAGCGATTCGCCCGATGAGTCCTTCATATTTAGTCGCTTTCAGCCAATTTTCAGAATTTTTAAAAATTTCACTTTTTTGTGAAAATATCCACTAAATGAGGGAATAATATGTGTGAGGGTACCCCAGGAGCGTTCCAAATGTGTGTCGGTAGAATACATATCCCACGGGGGTAAAATTGAAAAAAGTTCAAAAAAAAATTTTTTGGGACTTAGTCATTTTTATGGCGTTTATCAGACTTTCAGATAGGGGAAATGTCAGTGAGTGTTCCGATTTCAGTTCCAGAGCGATTCGCCCGATGAGTCCTTCATATTTAGTCGTTTTCAGACAATTTTCTGAATTTTTGAAAATTTCACTTTTTTGTGAAAATACCACTAAATGAAGGAATAATATGTGTGAGGGTACCCCAGGAGAGTTCCAAATGTGTGTGGGTAGAATATATATCCCATGGGGGTAAAATTGAAAAAAGTTGAAAAAAATTTTTTTTGGGACTTAGTCATTTTTCCAGAGTTTATCAGACTTTCAGTTCAGGGAAATGTCAGTAAGTGTTTGGATTTCAGTTCCAGAGCGATTCGCCCGATGAGTCCTTCATATTTAGTCATTTTCAGCCAATTTTCAGAATTTTTGAAAATTTCACTTTTTTGTGAAAATATCCACTAAATGAGGGAACAATATGTGTGAGGGTACCCCAGGAGAGTTCCAAATGTGTGTGGGTAGAATATATATCCCACGGGGGTAAAATTGAAAAAAGTTGAAAAAAATTTTTTTTTTGCACTTACTCATATTTACAGCGTTTATCAGAATTTCAGATAAGGGAAATGTCAGTGAGCGTTCCGATTTCAGTTCCAGAGCGATACGCCCAATGAGTTTTTCATATTTAGTCGTTTTCAGCCAATTTTCTGAATTTTTGAAAATTTCACTTTTTTGTGAAAATATCAACTAAATGAGGGAATAATATGTGTGAGGGTACCCCAGGAGAGTTCCAAATGTGTGTGGGTAGAATATATATCCCACCTGGGTTAAATTGAAAAAAGTTGAAAAAAATTTTTTTTTTGTACTTAGTCATTTTTCTGGCATTTATCAGACTTTCAGATAGGGGAAATGTCAGTGAGTGTTCCGATTTCAGTTCCAGAGCGAGTCGCCCGATGAGTACTTCATATTTAGTCGTTTTCAGCCAATTTTCAGAATTTTTGAAAATTTCACTTTTTTGTGAAAATATCAACTAAATGAGGGAATAATATGTGTGAGGGTACCCCAGGAGAGTTCCAAATGTGTGTGGGTACAATATATATCCCACGGGGGTAAAATTGAAAAAAGTTGAAAAAAAAATTGTTTTGGACTTAGTCAACTTTTCAGCATTTATCAGACTTTCAGAAAGGGGAAATGTCAGTGAGCGTTCCGATTTCAGTTCCAGAGTGATTTGCCCGATGTGTCCTTCATATTTAGTCGTTTTCAGCCAATTTTCTGAATTTTTGAAAATTTCACTTTTTTGTGAAAATATCCACTAAATGAGGGAATAATATGTGTGAGGGTACCCAGGAGAGATCCCAATGTGTGTGGGTAGAATATGTATCCAACGGGGGTAAAATTGAAAAAAGTTGAAAAAAATTTTTTTTTGGACTTAGTCATTATTCCGGCGTTTATCAGACTTTCAGATGGGGGAAATGTCAGTGAGTGTTCCTATTTCAGTTCCAGAGCGAGTCACCCGATGAGTCCTTCATATTTAGTCATTTTCAGACAATTTTTTGAATTTTTGAAAATTTCACTTTTTGTGAAAATATCAACTAAATGAGGGAATAATATGTGTGAGGGTAACCCAGGAGAGTTCCAAATGTGTGTGGGTAGAATATATATCCCACCTGGGTAAAATTGAAAAAAGTTGAAAAAAAATATTTTTTTTGACTTAGTCATTTTTCCGGCGTTTATCAGACTTTCAGATAGGGGAAATGTCAGTTATTGTTCCGATTTCAGTTCCAGAGCTATTGGCCCGATGAGTCCTTCATATTTAGTCGTTTTCAGACAATTTTCTGAATTTTTGAAAATTTCACTTTTTTGTGAAAATACCACTAAATGAGGGAATAATATGTGTGAGGGTACCCCAGGAGAGTTCCAAATGTGTGTGGGTAGAATATGTATCCCATGGGGGTAAAATTGAAAAAACTTTAAAAAAATTTTTTGGGGACTTAGTCATTTTTCCGGCATTTATCAGATTTTCAGATAAGGGAAATTTCACTAAGTGTTCCGATTTCAGTTCCGGAGTGATTCGCAAAATGAGTCCTTCATATTTAGTCATTTTCAGCCAATTTTCTGAATATTTGAAAATTTCACTTTTTTGTGAAAATATCCACTAAATGAGGGAATAATATGTGTGAGGGTACCCCAGGAGAGTTCCAAATGTGTGTGGGTAGAATATATATCCCACAGGGGTAAAATTGAAAAAAGTTGAAAAAAAATTTTTTTTAGACTTAGTCATTTTTCCGGCGTTTATCAGACTTTCAGATAGGGGAAATGTCAGTGAGCGTTCCGATTTCAGTACCAGAGCGATTCGCCCGATGAGTCCTTCATATTTAGTCGCTTTCAGCCAATTTTCAGAATTTTTAAAAATTTCACTTTTTTGTGAAAATATCCACTAAATGAGGGAATAATATGTGTGAGGGTACCCCAGGAGCGTTCCAAATGTGTGTCGGTAGAATACATATCCCACGGGGGTAAAATTGAAAAAAGTTCAAAAAAAAATTTTTTGGGACTTAGTCATTTTTATGGCGTTTATCAGACTTTCAGATAGGGGAAATGTCAGTGAGTGTTCCGATTTCAGTTCCAGAGCGATTCGCCCGATGAGTCCTTCATATTTAGTCGTTTTCAGCCAATTTTCTGAATATTTGAAAATTTCACTTTTTTGTGAAAATATCCACTAAATGAGGGAATAATATGTTTGAGGGTACCCCAGGAGAGTTCCACATGTGTGTGGGTAGAATATATATCCCACGGGGGTAAAATTGAAAAAAGGTGAAAAATTTTTTTGTTTGGACTTAGTCATTTTTTCAGCGTTTATCAGACTTTCAGATAGGGTAAATGTCAGTGAGCGTTCCGATTTCAGCACCAGAGCGATTCGCCCGATGAGTCCTTCATATTTAGTCGCTTTCAGCCAATATTCAGAATTTTTGAAAATTTCACTTTTTTGTGAAAATATCCACTAAATGAGGGAATAATATGTGTGAGGGTACCCCAAGAGAGTTCAAAATGTGTGTGGGTAGAATATATATCCCACGGGGGTAAAATTGAAAAAAGTTGAAAAATAATTTTTTTTAGACTTAGTCATTTTTCCGGCGTTTATCAGACTTTCAGATAGGGGAAATGTCAGTGAGCGTTCCGATTTCAGTTCCAGAGCGATTCGACCGATGAGTCCTTCATATTTACTCGTTTTCAGGAAATTTTCTGAATATTTGAAAATTTCACTTTTTTGTGAAAATATCCACTAAATGAGGGAATAATATGTGTGAGGGTACCCCAGGAGAGTTCCAAATGTGTGTGGGTAGAATATATATCCCACGGGGGTAAAATTGAAAAAAGGTGAAAAAATTTTTTGTTTGGACCTAGTCATTTTTTCAGCGTTTATCAGACTTTCAGATAGGGGAAATGTCAGTGAGCGTTCCGATTTCAGTACCAGAGCGATTCACCCGATGAGTCCTTCATATTTAGTCGCTTTCAGCCAATTTTCAGAATTTTTGAAAATGTCACTTTTTTGTGAAAATATCCACTAAATGAGGGAATAATATGTGTGAGGGTACCCCAAGAGAGTTCCAAATGTGTGTCGGTAGAATACATATCCCACGGGGGTAAAATTGAAAAAAGCTCCAAAAAAATTTTTTTTGGGACTTAGTCATTTTTATGGCGTTTATCAGACTTTCAGATAGGGGAAATGTCAGTGAGTGTTCCGATTTCAGTTCCAGAGCGATTCGCCCGATGAGTCCTTCATGTTTAGTCGTTTTCAGCCAATTTTCTGAATATTTGAAAATTTCACTTTTTTGTGAAAATATCCACTAAATGAGGGAATAATATGTGTGAGGGTACCCCAGGAGAGTTCCAAATGTGTGTGGGTAGAATATATATCCCACGGGGGTAAAATTGAAAAAAGGTGAAAAAATTTTTTGTTTGGACTTAGTCATTTTTTCAGCGTTTATCAGACTTTCAGATAGGGGAAATGTCAGTGAGCGTTCCGATTTCAGTACCAGAGCAATTCGCCCGATGAGTCCTTCATATTTATTCGTTTTCAGCCAATTTTCTGAATATTTGAAAATTTCACTTTTTTGTGAAAATATCCACTAAATGAGGGAATAATATGTGTGAGGGTACCCCAGGAGAGTTCCAAATGTGTGTGGGTAGTATATATATCCCACGGGGGTAAAATTTAAAAAAGTTGAAAAAAAATTTTTTTTAGACTTAGTCATTTTTCCGGCGTTTATCAAACTTTCAGATAGGGGAAATGTCAGTGAGCATTCCGATTTCAGTTCCAGAGCGATTCGCCCGATGAGTCCTTCATATTTACTCGTTTTCAGCCAATTTTCTGAATATTTGAAAATTTCACTTTTTTGTGAAAATATCCACTAAATGGGGGAATAATATGTGTGAGGGTACCCCAGGAGAGTTCCAAATGTGTGTGGGTAGAATATATATCCCACTGGGGTAAAATTGAAAAAAGGTGAAAAATTTTTTTGTTTTGACTTAGTCATTTTTTCAGCGTTTATCAGACTTTCAGATAGGGGAAATGTCAGTGAGCGTTCCGATTTCAGTACCAGAGCAATTCGCCCGATGAGTCCTTCATATTTAGTCGCTTTGAGCAAATTTTCAGAATTTTTGAAAATTTCACTTTTTTGTGAAAATATCCACTAAATGAGGGAATAATATGTGTGAGGGTACCCCAGGAGAGTTCCAAATGTGTGTGGGTAGAATATATATCCCACGGGGGTAAAATTGAAAAAAGCTCCCAAAAAATTTTTTTTGGGACTTAGTCATTTTTATGGCGTTTATCAGACTTTCAGATAGGGGAAATGTCAGTGAGTGTTCCGATTTCAGTTCCAGAGCGATTCGCCCGATGAGTCCTTCATATTTAGTCGTTTTCAGCCAATTTTCTGAATATTTGAAAATTTCACTTTTTTGTGAAAATATCCACTAAATGAGGGAATAATATGTGTGAGGGTACCCCAGGAGAGTTCCAAATGTGTGTGGGTAGAATATATATCCCACGGGGGTAAAATTTAAAAAAGTTGAAAAAAAATTTTTTTTAGACTTAGTCATTTTTCCGGCGTTTATCAGACTTTCAGATAGGGGAAATCTCAGTGAGCGTTCCGATTTCAGTACCAGAGCGATTCGCCCGATGAGTCCTTCATATTTAGTCGCTTTCAGCCAATTTTCAGAATTTTTAAAAATTTCACTTTTTTGTGAAAATATCCACTAAATGAGGGAATAATATGTGTGAGGGTACCCCAGGAGAGTTCCAAATGTGTGTCGGTAGAATACATATCCCACGGGGGTAAAATTGAAAAAAGTTAAAAAAAAATTTTTTTGGGACTTAGTCATTTTTATGGCGTTTAACAGACTTTCAGATAGGGGAAATGTCAGTGAGTGTTCCGATTTCAGTTCCAGAGCGATTCGCCCGATGAGTCCTTCATATTTACTCGTTTTCAGCCAATTTTCTGAATATTTGAAAATTTCAATTTTTTGTGAAAATATCCACTAAATGAGGGAATAATATGTGTGAGGGTACCCCAGGAGAGTTCCACATGTGTGTGGGTAGAATATATATCCCACGGGGGTAAAATTGAAAAAAGGTGAAAAATTTTTTTGTTTGGACTTAGTCATTTTTTCAGCGTTGATCAGACTTTCAGATAGGGTAAATGTCAGTGAGCGTTCCGATTTCAGTACCAGAGCGATTCGCCCGATGAGTCCTTCATATTTAGTCGCTTTCAGCCAATTTTCAGAATTTTTGAAAATTTCACTTTTTTGTGAAAATATCCACTAAATGAGGGAATAATATGTGTGAGGGTACCCCAGGAGAGTTCTAAATGTGTGTCGGTAGAATATATATCCCACGGGGGTAAAATTGAAAAAAGTTCAAAAAAAAATTTATTTTGGACTTAGTCATTTCTATGGCGTTTATCAGACTTTCAGATAGGGGAAATGTCAGTGAGTGTTCCGATTTCAGTTCCAGAGCGATTCGCCCGATGAGTCCTTCATATTTAGTCGTTTTCAGCCAATTTTCTGAATATTTGAAAATTTCACTTTTTTGTGAAAATATCCACTAAATGAGGGAATAATATGTGTGAGGGTACCCCAGGAGAGTTCCAAATGTGTGTGGGTAGAATATATATCCCACGGGGGTAAAATTGAAAAAAGTTGAAAAAAAACTTTTTGGACTTAGTCATTTTTCCGGCGTTTATCAGACTTTCAGATAGGGGAAATGTCAGTGAGCGTTCCGATTTCAGTTCCAGAGCAATTCGCCCGATGAGTCCTTCATATTTACTCGTTTTCAGCCAATTTTCTGAATATTTGAAAATTTCAATTTTTTGTGAAAATATCCACTAAATGAGGGAATAATATGTGTGAGGGTACCCCAGGACAGTTCCACATCTGTGTGGGTAGAATATATATCCCACGGGGGTAAAATTGAAAAAAGGTGAAAAATTTTTTTGTTTGGACTTAGTCATTTTTTCAGCGTTGATCAGACTTTCAGATAGGGTAAATGTCAGTGAGCGTTCCGATTTCAGTTCCAGAGCGATTCGCCCGATGAGTCCTTCATATTTAGTCGCTTTCAGCCAATTTTCAGAATTTTTGAAAATTTCACTTTTTTGTGAAAATATCCACTAAATGAGGGAATAATATGTGTGAGGGTACCCCAGGAGAGTTCTAAATGTGTGTCGGTAGAATATATATCCCACGGGGGTAAAATTGAAAAAAGTTCAAAAAAAAATTTTTTTTGGACTTAGTCATTTTTATGGCGTTTATCAGACTTTCAGATAGGGGAAATGTCAGTGAGTGTTCCGATTTCAGTTCCAGAGCGATTCGCCTGATGAGTCCTTCATATTTAGTCGTTTTCAGCCAATTTTCTGAATATTTGAAAATTTCACTTTTTTGTGAAAATATCCACTAAATGAGGGAATAATATGTGTGAGGGTACCCCAGGAGAGTTCCAAATGTGTGTGGGTAGAATATATATCCCACGGGGGTAAAATTGAAAAAAGTTGAAAAAAAACTTTTTGGACTTAGTCATTTTTCCGGCGTTTATCAGACTTTCAGATAGGGGAAATGTCAGTGAGCGTTCCGATTTCAGTTCCAGAGCAATTCGCCCGATGAGTCCTTCATATTTACTCGTTTTCAGCCAATTTTCTGAATATTTGAAAATTTCAATTTTTTGTGAAAATATCCACTAAATGAGGGAATAATATGTGTGAGGGTACCCCAGGACAGTTCCACATCTGTGTGGGTAGAATATATATCCCACGGGGGTAAAATTGAAAAAAGTTGAAAAAAAATTTTTTTTAGACTTAGTCATTTTTCCGGCGTTTATCAGACTTTCAGATAGGGGAAATGTCAGTGGGTGTTCCGATTTCAGTTCCAGAGCGATTCGCCCGATGAGTCCTTCATATTTAGTCGTTTTCAGCCAATTTTCTGAATATTTGAAAATTTCACTTTTTTGTGAAAATATCCACTAAATGAGGGAATAATATGTGTGATGGTACCCCAGGAGAGTTCCAAATGTGTGTGGGTAGAATATATATCCCACGGGGGTAAAATTGAAAAAAGGTGAAAAATTTTTTTGTTTGGACTTAAAGTTATTTTTTCAGCGTTTATCAGACTTTCAGATAGGGGAAATGTCAGTGAGCATTCCGATTTCAGTTCCAGAGCGATTCGCCCGATGACTCCTTCATATTTAGTCGTTTTCAGCCAATTTTCAGAATTTTTGAAAATTTCACTTTTTTGTGAAAATATCCACTAAATGAGGGAATAATATGTGTGAGGATACCCCAGGAGAGTTCCAAATGTGTGTCGGTAGAATATATATCCCACGGGGGTAAAATTGAAAAAAGGTCAAAAAAATATTTTTTTTGGTCTTAGTCATTTTTACGGCGTTTATCAGACTTTCAATTAGGTCAAATGTCAGTGAGCGTTCCGATTTCAGTTCCAGAGCGATTCGCCCGATGAGTCCTTCATATTTAGTCGTTTTCAGCCAATTTTCTGAATATTTGAAAGTTTCACTTTTTTTGTGAAAATATCCACTAAATGAGGGAATAATATGTGTGAGGGTACCCCAGGAGAGTTCCAAATGTGTGTGGGTAGAATATATATCCCACGGGGGTAAAATTAAAAAAAGGTGAAAAATTTTTTTGTTTGGACTTAGTCATTTTTTCAGCGTTTATCAGACTTTCAGATAGGGGAAATGTCAGTGAGCGTTCCGATTTCAGTACCAGAGCAATTCGCCCGATGAGTCCTTCATATTTAGTCGCTTTCAGCCAATTTTCAGAATTTTTGAAAATTTCACTTTTTTGTGAAAATATCCACTAAATTAGGGAATAATATGTGTGGGGGTACCCCAGGAGAGTTCCAAATGTGTGTGGGTAGAATATATATCCCACGGGGGTAAAATTGAAAAAAGGTGAAAATTTTTTTTGTTTGGACTTAGTCATTTTTTTCAGCGTTTATCAGACTTTCAGATAGGGGAAATGTCAGTGAGTGTTCCGATTTCAGTTCCAGAGCGATTCGCCCGATGAGTCCTTCATATTTAGTCGTTTTCAGCCAATTTTCTGAATATTTGAAAATTTCACTTTTTTGTGAAAATATCCACTAAATGAGGGAATAATATGTGTGAGGGTACCCCAGGAGAGTTCCAAATGTGTGTGGGTAGAATATATATCCCACGGGGGTAAAATTGAAAAAAGTTGAAAAAAATTTTTTTTGGACTTAGTCATTTTTACGGCGTTTATCAGACTTTCAATTGGGTCAAATGTCAGTGAGCGTTCCGATTTCAGTTCCAGAGTGATTCGCCCGATGAGTCCTTCATATTTAGTCGTTTTCAGCCAATTTTCTGAATATTTGAAAGTTTCACTTTTTTCTGAAAATATCCACTAAATGAGGGAATAATATGTGTGAGGGTACCCCAGGAGAGTTCCAAATGTGTGTGGGTAGAATATATATCCCACGGGGGTAAAATTGAAAAAAGGTGAAAAATTTTTTTGTTTGGACTTAGTCATTTTTTTCAGCGTTTATCAGACTTTCAGATAGGGGAAATGTCAGTGAGTGTTCCGATTTCAGTTCCAGAGCGATTCGCCCGATGAGTCCTTCATATTTAGTCGTTTTCAGCCAATTTTCTGAATATTTGAAAATTTCACTTTTTTGTGAAAATATCCACTAAATGAGGGAATAATATGTGTGAGGGTACCCCAGGAGAGTTCTAAATGTGTGTCGGTAGAATATATATCCCACGGGGGTAAAATTGAAAAAAGTTCAAAAAAAAATTTTTTTTGGACTTAGTCATTTTTATGGCGTTTATCAGACTTTCAGATAGGGGAAATGTCAGTGAGTGTTCCTATTTCAGTTCCAGAGCGATTCGCCCGATGAGTCCTTCATATTTAGTCGTTTTCAGCCAATTTTCTGAATATTTGAAAATTTCACTTTTTTGTGAAAATATCCACTAAATGAGGGAATAATATGTGTGAGGGTACCCCAGGAGAGTTCCAAATGTGTGTGGGTAGAATATATATCCCACGGGGGTAAAATTGAAAAAAGGTGAAAAATTTTTTTGTTTGGACTTAGTCATTTTTTCAGCGTTTATCAGACTTTCAGATAGGGGAAATGTCAGTGAGCGTTCCGATTTCAGTTCCAGAGCAATTCGCCCGATGAGTCCTTCATATTTACTCGTTTTCAGCCAATTTTCTGAATATTTGAAAATTTCACTTTTTTATGAAAATATCCACTAAATGAGGGAATAATATGTGTGAGGGTACCCCAGGAGAGTTCCACATGTGTATGGGTAGAATATATATCCCACGGGGGTAAAATTGAAAAAAGGTGAAAAATTTTTTTGTTTGGACTTAGTCATTTTTTCAGCGTTTATCAGACTTTCAGATAGGGGAAATGTCAGTGAGCGTTCCGATTTCAGTACCAGAGCGATTTACCCGATGAGTCCTTCATATTTAGTCGTTTTCAGCCAATTTTCTGAATATTTGAAAATTTCACTTTTTTGTGAAAATATCCACTAAATGAGGGAATAATATGTGTGAGGGTACCCCAGGAGAGTTCCAAATGTGTGTGGGTATATCCCACGGGGGTAAAATTGAAAAAAGTTGAAAAAAAAATTTTTTTAGACTTAGTCATTTTTCCGGCGTTTATCAGACTTTCAGATAGGGGAAATGTCAGTGAGCGTTCCGATTTCAGTTCCAGAGCAATTCGCCCGATGAGTCCTTCATATTTACTCGTTTTCAGCCAATTTTCTGAATATTTGAAAATTTCAATTTTTTGTGAAAATATCCACTAAATGAGGGAATAATATGTGTGAGGGTACCCCAGGAGAGTTCCACATGTGTGTGGGTAGAATATATATCCCACGGGGGTAAAATTGAAAAAAGGTGAAAAATTTTTTTGTTTGGACTTAGTCATTTTTTCAGCGTTTATCAGACTTTCAGATAGGGTAAATGTCAGTGAGCGTTCCGATTTCAGTACCAGAGCGATTCGCCCGATGAGTCCTTCATATTTAGTCGCTTTCAGCCAATTTTCAGAATTTTTGAAAATTTCACTTTTTTGTGAAAATATCCACTAAATGAGGGAATAATATGTGTGAGGGTACCCCAGGAGAGTTCCAAATGTGTGTCGGTAGAATACATATCCCACGGGGGTAAAATTGAAAAAAGCTCAAAAAAAATTTTTTTTGGGACTTAGTCATTTTTATGGCGTTTATCAGACTTTCAGATAGGGGAAATGTCAGTGAGTGTTCCGATTTCAGTTCCAGAGCGATTCGCCCGATGAGTCCTTCATATTTAGTCGTTTTCAGCCAATTTTCTGAATATTTGAAAATTTCACTTTTTTGTGAAAATATCCACTAAATGAGGGAATAATATGTGTGAGGGTACCCCAGGAGAGTTCCAAATGTGTGTGGGTAGAATATATATCCCACGGGGGTAAAATTGAGAAAAGTTGAAAAAAAATTTTTTTTAGACTTAGTCATTTTTCCGGCGTTTATCAGACTTTCAGATAGGGGAAATGTCAGTGAGCGTTCCGATTTCAGTACCAGAGCAATTCGCCCGATGAGTCCTTCATATTTAGTCGCTTTCAGCCAATTTTCAGAATTTTTGAAAATTTCACTTTTTTGTGAAAATATCCACTAAATGAGGGAATAATATGTGTGAGGGTACCCCAGGAGAGTTCCAAATGTGTGTGGGTAGAATATATATCCCACGGGGGTAAAATTGAAAAAAGGTGAAAAATTTTTTTGTTTGGACTTATTCATTTTTTTCAGGGTTTATCAGACTTTCAGATAGGGGAAATGTCAGTGAGCATTCCGATTTCAGTACCAGAGCGATTCGCCCGATGAGTCCTTCATATTTAGTCGCTTTCAGCCAATTTTCAGAATTTTTGAAAATTTCACTTTTTTGTGAAAATATCCACTAAATGAGGGAATAATATGTGTGAGGGTACCCCAGGAGAGTTCCAAATGTGTGTGGGTAGAATATATATCCCACGGGGGTAAAATTGAAAAAAGGTGAAAAATTTTTTTGTTTGGACTTAGTCATTTTTTTCAGCGTTTATCAGACTTTCAGATAGGGGAAATGTCAGTCAGCGTTCCGATTTCAGTACCAGAGCGATTCGCCCGATGAGTCCTTCATATTTAGTCGCTTTCAGCCAATTTTCAGAATTTTTGAAAATTTCACTTTTTTGTGAAAATATCCACTAAATGAGGGAATAATATGTGTGAGGGTACCCCAGGAGAGTTCCAAATGTGTGTCGGTAGAATACATATCCCACGGGGGTAAAATTGAAAAAAGTTAAAAAAAAAAATTTTTTTGGACTTAGTCATTTTTATGGCGTTTATCAGACTTTCAGATAGGGGAAATGTCAGTGAGCGTTCCGATTTCAGTTCCAGAGCGATTCGCCCGATGAGTCCTTCATATTTAGTCATTTTCAGCCAATTTTCTGAATATTTGAAAATTTCACTTTTTTATGAAAATATCCACTAAATGAGGGAATAATATGTGTGAGGGTACCCCAGGAGAGTTCCAAATGTGTGTGGGTAGAATATATATCCCACAGGGGTAAAATTGAAAAAAGGTGAAAACATTTTTTTTTTGGACTATGTATTTTTTCCGGCGTTTATCACTTTCAGATAGGAGAAATGTCAGTGAGCATTCCGATTTCAGTTCCAGAGCGATTCGCCCGATGAGTCCTTCATATTTAGTCGTTTTCAGCCAATTTTCAGAATTTTTGAAAATTTCACTTTTTTGTGAAAATATCCACTAAATGAGGGAATAATATGTGTGAGGGTACCCCAGGAGAGTTCCAAATGTGTGTCGGTAGAATATATATCCCACGGGGGTAAAATTGAAAAAAGTTAAAAAAAAAAATTTTTTTGGACTTAGTCATTTTTATGGCGTTTATCAGACTTTCAGTTGGGGAAATGTCAGTGAGTGTTCCGATTTCAGTTCCAGAGCGATTCTCCCGATGAGTCCTTCATATTTAGTCGCTTTCAGCCAATTTTCAGAATTTTTGAAAATTTCACTTTTTTGTGAAAATATCCACTAAATGAGGGAATAATATGTGTGAGGGTACCCCAGGAGAGTTCCAAATGTGTGTGGGTAGAATATATATCCCACGGGGGTAAAATTGAAAAAAGTTGAAAAAAAATTTTTTTTAGACTTAGTCATTTTTCCGGCGTTTATCAGACTTTCAGATAGGGGAAATGTCAGTGATCGTTAAGATTTCAGTTCCAGAGCAATTCGCCCGATGAGTCCTTCATATTTAGTCGTTTTCAGCCAATTTTCTGATATATTTGAAAATTTCACTTTTTTGTGAAAATATCCACTAAATGAGGGAATAATATGTGTGAGGGTACCCCAGGAGAGTTCCAAATGTGTGTGGGTAGAATATATATCCCACGGGGGTAAAATTGAAAAAAGTTGAAAAAAAATATTTTTTAGACTTAGTCATTTTTCCGGCGTTTAACAGACTTTCAGATAGGGGAAATGTCAGTGAGCGTTCCGATTTCAGTTCCAGAGCGATTCGCCCGATGAGTCCTTCATATTTAGTCGTTTTCAGCCAATTTTCAGAATTTTTGAAAATTTCAC
Organism: Phyllobates terribilis; assembly: GCF_046119375.1. Taxonomy (NCBI): domain Eukaryota; kingdom Metazoa; phylum Chordata; class Amphibia; order Anura; family Dendrobatidae; genus Phyllobates; species Phyllobates terribilis. The sequence continues at coordinate 4,933,074 of NW_027362838.1, read as the reverse complement.
TTTTTTGTGAAAATATCCACTAAATGAGGGAATAATATGTGTGACGGTACCCCAGGAGAGTTCCAAATGTGTGTGGGTAGAATATATATCCCACGGGGGTAAAATTGAAAAAAGGTGAAAAATTTTTTTGTTTGGACTTAGTCATTTTTTTCAGCGTTTATCAGACTTTCAGATAGGGAAAATGTCAGTGAGCGTTCCGATTTCAGTTCCAGAGCAATTCGCCCGATGAGTCCTTCATATTTAGTCGTTTTCAGCCAATTTTCTGATATATTTGAAAATTTCACTTTTTTGTGAAAATATCCACTAAATGAGGGAATAATATGTGTGAGGGTACCCCAGGAGAGTTCCAAATGTGTGTGGGTAGAATATATATCCCACAGGGGTAAAATTGAGAAAAGGTGAAAACATTTTTTTTTTGGACTATGTATTTTTTCCGGCGTTTATCACTTTCAGATAGGAGAAATGTCAGTGAGCATTCCGATTTCAGTTCCAGAGCGATTCGCCCGATGAGTCCTTCATATTTAGTCGTTTTCAGCCAATTTTCACAATTTTTGAAAATTTCACTTTTTTGTGAAAATATCCACTAAATGAGGGAATAATATGTGTGAGGGTACCCCAGGAGAGTTCCAAATGTGTGTGGGTAGAATATATATCCCACGGGGGTAAAATTGAAAAAAGGTGAAAAAAAATATTTTTTGGACTTAGTCACTTTTATGGCGTTTATCAGACTTTCAGATAGGGGAAATGTCAGTGAGTGTTCCGATTTCAGTTCCAGAGCGATTCGCCCGATGAGTCCTTCATATTTAGTCGCTTTCAGCCAATTTTCAGAATTTTTGAAAATTTCACTTTTTTGTGAAAATATCCACTAAATGAGGGAATAATATGTGTGAGGGTACCCCAGGAGAGTTCCAAATGTGTGTGGGTAGAATATATATCCCACAGGGGTAAAATTGAAAAAAGGTGAAAAAATTTTTTTTTTGGACTATGTATTTTTTCCGGCGTTTATCACTTTCAGATAGGAGAAATGTCAGTGATCATTCCGATTTCAGTTCCAGAGCGATTCGCCCGATGAGTCCTTCATATTTAGTCGTTTTCAGCCAATTTTCAGAATTTTTGAGAATTTCACTTTTTTGTGAAAATATCCACTAAATGAGGGAATAATATGTGTGAGGGTACCCCAGGAGAGTTCCAAATGTGTGTGGGTAGAATATATATCCCACAGGGGTAAAATTGAAAAAAGGTGAAAAAATTTTTTTTTTGGACTATGTATTTTTTCCGGCGTTTATCACTTTCAGATAGGAGAAATGTCAGTGAGCATTCCGATTTCAGTTCCAGAGCGATTCGCCCGATGAGTCCTTCATATTTAGTCGTTTTCAGCCAATTTTCAGAATTTTTGAGAATTTCACTTTTTTGTGAAAATATCCACTAAATGAGGGAATAATATGTGTGAGGGTACCCCAGGAGAGTTCCAAATGTGTGTGGGTAGAATATATATCCCACGGGGGTAAAATTGAAAAAAGTTGAAAAAAAATTTTTTTTAGACTTAGTCATTTTTCCGGCGTTTATCAGACTTTCAGATAGGGGAAATGTCAGTGAGCGTTCCGATTTCAGTTCCAGAGCAATTCGCCCGATGAGTCCTTCATATTTAGTCATTTTCAGCCAATTTTCTGATATATTTGAAAATTTCACTTTTTTGTGAAAATATCCACTAAATGAGGGAATAATATGTGTGAGGGTACCCCAGGAGAGTTCCAAATGTGTGTGGGTATAATATATATCCCACGGGGGTAAAATTGAAAAAAGTTGAAAAAAAATATTTTTTGGGGACTTAGTCATTTTTCCGGCGTTTATCAGACTTTCAGATAGGGGAAATGTCAGTGAGCGTTCCGATTTCAGTTCCAGAGCGATTCGCCTGATGAGTCCTTCATATTTAGTCGTTTTCAGCCAATTTTCAGAATTTTTGAAAATTTCACTTTTTTGTGAAAATATCCACTAAATGAGGGAATAATATGTGTGAGGGTACCCCAGGAGAGTTCCAAATGTGTGTGGGTAGAATATATATCCCACAGGGGTAAAATTGAACAAAGGTGAAAAAATTTTTTTTTTGGACTTCATATTTTTTCCGGCGTTTATCAAACTTTCAGATAGGGGAAATGTCAGTGAGCATTCTGATTTCAGTTCCAGAGCGATTCGCCCGATGAGTCCTTCATATTTAGTCGTTTTCAGCCAATTTTCAGAATTTTTGAGAATTTCACTTTTTTGTGAAAATATCCACTAAATGAGGGAATAATATGTGTGAGGGTACCCCAGGAGAGTTCCAAATGTGTGTGGGTAGAATATATATCCCACGGGGGTAAAATTGAAAAAAGTTGAAAAAAAATTTTTTTTAGACTTAGTCATTTTTCTGGCGTTTAGCAGACTTTCAGATAGGGGAAATGTCAGTGAGCGTTCCGATTTCAGTTCCAGAGCGATTTGCCCGATGAGTCCTTCATATTTAGTCGTTTTCAGCCAATTTTCTGAATATTTGAAAATTTCACTTTTTTGTGAAAATATTCACTAAATGAGGGAATAATATGTGTGAGGGTACCCCAGGAGAGTTCCAAATGTGTGTGGGTAGAATATATATCCCACAGGGGTAAAATTGAAAAAAGGTGAAAAAATTTTTTTTTTGGACTTCATATTTTTTCCGGCGTTTATCAGACTTTCAGATAGGGGAAATGTCAGTGAGCATTCCGATTTCAGTTCCAGAGCGATTTGCCCGATGAGTCCTTCATATTTAGTCGTTTTCAGCCAATTTTCAGAATATTTGAAAATTTCACTTTTTTGTGAAAATAACCACTAAATGAGGGAATAATATGTGTGAGGGTACCCCAGGAGAGTTCCAAATGTGTGTGGGTAGAATATATATCCCACAGGGGTAAAATTGAAAAAAGCTGAAAAAATTTTTTTTTTGGACTTCATATTTTTTCCGCCGTTTATCAGACTTTCAGATAGGGGAAATGTCAGTGACCGTTCCGATTTCAGTTCCAGAGCAATTCGCCCGATGAGTCCTTCATATTTAGTCGTTTTCAGCCAATTTTTTGATATATTTGAAAATTTCACTTTTTTGTGAAAATATCCACTAAATGAGGGAATAATATGTGTGAGGGTACCCCAGGAGAGTTCCAAATGTGTGTGGGTAGAATATATATCCCACGGGGGTAAAATTGAAAAAAGTTGAAAAAAAATTTTTTTTAGACTTAGTCATTTTTCCGGCGTTTATCAGACTTTCAGATAGGGGAAATGTCAGTGAGCCTTCCGATTTCAGTGCCATAGCGATTCGACGATGAGTCCTTCATATTTAGTCGTTTTCAGACAATTTTCAGAATTTTTGAAAATTTCACTTTTTTGTGAAAATATCCACTAAATGAGGGAATAATTTGTGTGAGGGTACCCCAGGAGAGTTCCAAATGTGTGTGGTTAGAATATATATCCCACGGGGGTAAAATTGAAAAAAGGTGAAAAATTTTTTTTTTTGGACTTAGTCATTTTTTCAGCGTTTATCAGACTTTCAGATAGGGGAAATGTCAGTGAGCGTTCCGATTTCAGTACCAGAGCGATTCGCCCGATGAGTCCTTCATATTTAGTCGCTTTCAGCCAATTTTCAGAATTTTTGAAAATTTCACTTTTTTGTGAAAATATCCACTAAATGAGGGAATAATATGTGTAAGAGTACCCCAGGAGAGTTCCAAATGTGTGTGGGTAGAATATATATCCCACAGGGGAAAAATTGAAAAAAGTTGAAAAAATTTTTTTTTGGACTAAGTCATTTTTCCGACGTTTATCAGACTTTCAGATAGGGGAAATGTCAGTGAGCCTTCCGATTTCAGTGCCATAGCGATTCGACGATGAGTCCTTCATATTTAGTCGTTTTCAGACAATTTTCAGAATTTTTGAAAATTTCACTTTTTTGTGAAAATATCCACTAAATGAGGGAATAATATGTGTGAGGGTACCCCAGGAGAGTTCCAAATGTGTGTGGGTAGAATACATATCCCAAGGGGGTGAAATTGAAAAAAGGTGAAACATTTTTTTTTTTGGACTTAGTCATTTTTTCAGCGTTTATCAGACTTTCAGATAGGGGAAATGTCAGTGAGCGTTCCGATTTCAGTACCAGAGCCATTCGCCCGATGAGTCCTTCATATTTAGTCGTTTTCAGCAAATTTTCAGAATTTTTGAAAATTTCACTTTTTTGTGAAAATATCCACTAAATGAGGGAATAATATGTGTGAGGGTACCCCAGGAGAGTTCCAAATGTGTGTGGGTAGAATATATATCCCACGGGGGTAAAATTGAAAAAAGGTGAAAAAAATATTTTTTTTTAGAATTACTCATTTTTCCGGTGTTTATCAGACTTTCAGATAGGGGAAATGTCAGTGAGCGTTCCGATTTCAGTTCCAGAGCGATTCGCCCGATGAGTCCTTCATATTTAGTCGTTTTCAGCAAATTTTCAGAATTTTTGAAAATTTCACTTTTTTGTGAAAATATCCACTAAATGAGGGAATAATATGTGTGAGGGTACCCCAGGAGAGTTCCAAATGTGTGTGGGTAGAATATATATCCCAAGGGGGTGAAATTGAAAAAAGGTGAAAAAAATTTTTTTTTTCGACTTAGTCATTTTTTCAGCGTTTATCAGACTTTCAATTAGGGCAAATGTCAGTGACCGTTCCGATTTCAGTTCCAGAGCGATTCGCCCGATGAGTCCTTCATATTTAGTCGTTTTCAGCCAATTTTCAGAATTTTTGAAAATTTCACTTTTTTGTGAAAATATCCACTAAATGAGGGAATAATATGTGTGAGGGTACCCCAGGAGAGTTCCAAATGTGTGTGGGTAGAATATATATCCCACGGGGGTAAAATTGAAAAAAGTTTAAAAAAATTTTTTGTTGGACTTAGTCATTTTTCCGGCGTTTAGAAGACTTTCAGATAGGGGAAATGTCAGTGAGCGCTCCAATTTCAATTCCAGAGCGATTCGCCCGATGAGTCCTTCATATTTAGTCGTTTTCAGCCAATTTTCTGAATTTTTGAAAATTTCACTTTTTTTTGTGAAAATATCCACTAAATGAGGGAATAATATGTGTGAGGGTTCCCCAGGAGAGTTCCAAATGTGTGTGGGTAGAATATATATCCCACGGGGGTAAAATTAAAAAAGGTGAAAAAATTTTTTTTTTGGACTGTCATTTTTTCAGCGTTTATCAGACTTTCAGATAGGGGAAATGTCAGTGAGCGTTCCGATTTCAGTACCAGAGTGATTCACCCGATGATTCCTTCATATTTAGTCGTTTTCAGCCAATTTTCAGAATTTTTGAAAATTTCACTTTTTTGTGAAAATATCCAGTAAATGAGGGAATAATATGTGTGAGGGTACCCCAGGAGAGTTCCAAATGTGTGTGGGTAGAATATATATCCCACAGGGGTAAAATTGAAAAAAGTTGAAAAATTTTTTTTTTCAGAATTAGTAATTTTTCGGGCGTTCATCAGACTTTCAGATAGGGGAAATGTCAGTGAGCGTTCCGATTTCAGTTCCAGAGCGATTCGCCCGATGAGTCCTTCATATTTAGTCGTTTTCAGCAAATTTTCAGAATTTTTGAAAATTTCACTTTTTTGTGAAAATATCCACTAATTGAGGGAATAATATGTGTGAGGGTACCCCAGGAGAGTTCCAAATGTGTGTGGGTAGAATACATATCCCAAGGGGGTGAAATTGAAAAAAGGTGAAACATTTTTTTTTTTGGACTTAGTCATTTTTTCAGCGTTTATCAGACTTTCAGATAGGGGAAATGTCAGTGAGCGTTCCGATTTCAGTACCAGAGCGATTCGCCCGATGAGTCCTTCATATTTAGTCGTTTTCAGCAAATTTTCAGAATTTTTGAAAATTTCACTTTTTTGTGAAAATATCCACTAAATGAGGGAATAATATGTGTGAGGGTACCCCAGGAGAGTTCCAAATGTGTGTGGGTAGAATATATATCCCACGGGGGTAAAATTGAAAAAAGGTGAAAAAAATATTTTTTTTTAGAATTACTCATTTTTCCGGTGTTTATCAGACTTTCAGATAGGGGAAATGTCAGTGAGCGTTCCGATTTCAGTTCCAGAGCGATTCGCCCGATGAGTCCTTCATATTTAGTCGTTTTCAGCAAATTTTCAGAATTTTTGAAAATTTCACTTTTTTGTGAAAATATCCACTAAATGAGGGAATAATATGTGTGAGGGTACCCCAGGAGAGTTCCAAATGTGTGTGGGTAGAATATGTCCCACGGGGGTAAAATTGAAAAAAGTTGAAAATTTTTTTTTTTCAGACTTAGTCATTTTTCCGGCGTTTATCAGACTTTCAGATAGGGGAAATGTCAGTGAGCGTTCCGATTTCAGTTCCAGAGCGATTCGCCCGATGAGTCCTTCATATTTAGTCGTTTTCAGCCAATTTTCAGAATTTTTGAAAATTTCACTTTTTTGTGAAAATATCCACTAAATGAGGGAATAATATGTGTGAGGGTACCCCAGGAGAGTTCCAAATGTGTGTGGGTAGAATACATATTCCACGGGGGTAAAATTGAAAAAAGATGAAAAAATTTTTTTTTTTCAACTTAGTCATTTTTTCAGCGTTTATCAGACTTTCAGATAGGGGAAATGTCAGTGAGCGTTCCAATTTCAATACCAGAGCGATTCGCCCGATGAGTGCTTCATAGTCGTTTTCAGCCAATTTTCAGAATTTTTGAAAATTTCACTTTTTTGTGAAAATATCCACTAAATGAGGGAATAATATGTGTGAGGGTACCCCAGGAGAGTTCCAAATGTGTGTGGGTAGAATATATATCCCACGGGGGTAAAATTGAAAAAAGTTGAAAAAATTTTTTTGTTGGACTTAGTCATTTTTCCGGCGTTTAGAAGACTTTCAGATAGGGGAAATGTCAGTGAGCGTTCCGATTTCAGTTCCAGAGCGATTCGCCCGATGAGTCCTTCATATTTAGTCGTTTTCAGCAAATTTTCAGAATTTTTGAAAATTTCACTTTTTTGTGAAAATATCCACTAAATGAGGGAATAATATGTGTGAGGGTACCCCAGGAGAGTTCCAAATGTGTGTGGGTAGAATATGTCCCAAGGGGGTAAAATTGAAAAAAGTTGAAAAATTTTTTTTTTCAGAATTAGTAATTTTTCCGGCGTTTATCAGACTTTCAGATAGGGGAAATGTCAGTGAGCGTTCCGATTTCAGGTCCAGAGTGATTCGCCCGATGAGTCCTTCATATTTAATCGTTTTCAGCCAATTTTCAGAATTTTTGAAAATTTCACTTTTTTGTGAAAATATCCACTAAATGAGGGAATAATATGTGTGAGGGTATCCCAGGAGAGTTCCAAATGTGTGTGGGTAGAATATATATCCCACGGGGGTAAAATTGACAAAAGTTGAAAAAAAATTTTTTTTAGACTTAGTCATTTTTCCGGCGTTTATCAGACTTTCAGATAGGGGAAATATCAGTGAGCGTTCCGATTTCAGTTCCAGAGCGATTAGCCCGATGAGTCCTTCATATTTAGTCGTTTTCAGCCAATTTTCAGAATTTTTGAAAATTTCACTTTTTTGTGAAAATATCCACTAAATGAGGGAATAATATGTGTGAGGGTACCCCAGGAGAGGTCCAAATGTGTGTGGGTAGAATATATATCCCTCGGGGGTAAAATTGAAAAAAGGTGAAAAAAAATATTTTTTTTTAGAATTACTCATTTTTCCGGCGTTTATCAGACTTTCAGATAGGGGAAATGTCAGTGAGCGTTCCGATTTCAGTTCCAGAGCGATTCGCCCGATGAGTCCTTCATATTTATTCGTTTTCAGCAAATTTTCAGAATTTTTGAAAATTTCACTTTTTTGTGAAAATATCCACTAAATGAGGGAATAATATGTGTGAGGGTACCCCAGGAGAGTTCCAAATGTGTGTGGGTAGAATATATATCCCAAGGGGGTGAAACTGAAAAAAGGTGAAACATTTTTTTTTTTGGACTTAGTCATTTTTTCAGCGTTTATCAAACTTCCAGATAGGGGAAATGTCAGTGAGCGTTCCGATTTCAGTACCAGAGCGATTCGCCCGATGAGTCCTTCATATTTAGTCATTTTCAGCCAATTTTCAGAATTTTTGAAAATTTCACTTTTTTGTGAAAATATCCACTAAATGAGGGAATAATATGTGTGAGGGTACCCCAGGAGAGTTCCAAATGTGTGTGGGTAGAATATATATCCCACGGGGGTAAAATTGAAAAAAGTTAAAAAAAAATTTTTGTTGGAATTAGTCATTTTTCCGGCGTTTAGAAGACTTTCAGATAGGGGAAATGTCAGTGAACGTTCCAATTTCAATTCCAGAGCGATTCGCCCGATGAGTCCTTCATATTTAGTCGTTTTCAGCCAATTTTCTGAATTTTTGAAAATTTCAATTTTTTGTGAAAATATCCACTAAATGAGGGAATAATATGTGTGAGGGTACCCCAGGAGAGTTCCAAATGTGTGTGGGTAGAATATATATCCCACGGCGGTAAAATTGAACAAAGTTTAAAAAATTTTTTTGTTGGACTTAGTCATTTTTCCGGCGTTTATCAGACTTTCAATTAGGGCAAATGTCAGTGAGCATTCCGATTTCAGTACCAGAGTGATACGCCCGATGAGTCCTTCATATTTAATAGCTTTCAGCCAATTTTCCGAATTTTTGAAAATTTCACTTTTTTGTGAAAATATCCACTAAATGAGGGAATAATATGTGTGAGGGTACCCCAGGAGAGCTCCAAATGTGTGTGGGTAGAATATATATCCCTCGGGGGTAAAATTGAAAAAAGGTGAAAAAAAATATTTTTTTTTAGAATTATTCATTTTTCCGGCGTTTATCAGACTTTCAGATAGGGGAAATGTCAGTGAGCGTTCCGATTTCAGTTCCAGAGCGATTCGCCCGATGAGTCCTTCATATTTAGTCGTTTTCAGCAAATTTTCAGAATTTTTGAAAATTTCACTTTTTTGTGAAAATATCCACTAAATGAGGGAATAATATGTGTGAGGGTACCCAAGGAGTGTTCCAAATGTGTGTGGGTAGAATATGTCCCACGGGGGTAAAATTGAAAAAAGTGGAAAAAATTTTTTTTTTAGAATTAGTAATTTTTCCGGCGTTTATCAGACTTTCAGATAGGGGAAATGTCAGTGAGCGTTCCGATTTCAGTTCCAGAGCGATTCGCCCGATGAGTGCTTCATATTTAGTCGTTTTCAGCCAATTTTCAGAATTTTTGAAAATTTCACTTTTTTGTGAAAATATCCACTAAATGAGGGAATAATATGTGTGAGGGTACCCCAGGAGAGTTCAAAATGTGTGTGGGTAGAAGATATATCCCACGGGGGTAAAATTGAAAAAAGTTTAAAAAAAATTTTGTTGGACTTAGTCATTTTTCCGGCGTTTAGAAGACTTTCAGATAGGGGAAATGTCAGTGAGCATTCCAATTTCAATTTCAGAGCGATTCGCCCGATGAGTCCTTCATATTTAGTTGTTTTCAGCCAATTTTCTGAATTTTTGAAAATGTCACTTTTTTGTGAAAATATCCACTAAATGAGGGAATAATATGTGTGAGGGTACCCCAGGAGAGTTCCAAATGTGTGTGGGTAGAATATATATCCCAAGGGGGTGAAATTGAAAAAAGGTGAAACATTTTTTTTTTTGGACTTAGTCATTTTTTCAGCGTTTATCAGACTTCCAGATAGGGGAAATGTGAGTGAGCGTTCCGATTTCAGTACCAGAGCGATTCGCCCGATGAGTCCTTCATATTTAGTCGCTTTCAGCCAATTTTCAGAATTTTTGAAAATTTCACTTTTTTGTGAAAATGTCCACTAAAAGAGGGAATAATATGTGTGAGGGTACCCCAGGAGAGTTCCAAATGTGTGTGGGTAGAATATATATCCCACGGGGGTAAAATTGAAAAAAGGTGAAAAATTTTTTTTTTTTCGACTTAGTCATTTTTTCAGCGTTTATCAGACTTTCAGATAGGGGAAATGTCAGTGAGCGTTCCAATTTCAGTTCCAGAGCGATTCGCCCGATGAGTCCTTCATATTTAGTCATTTTCAGCCAATTTTCAGAATTTTTGAAAATTTCACTTTTTTTGTGAAAATATCCACTAAATGAGGGAATAATATGTGTGAGGGTACCCCAGGAGAGTTCCAAATGTGTGTGGGTAGAATATATATCCCACGGGGGTAAAATTGAAAAAAGGTGAAAAAATTTTTTGGACCTAGTCATTTTTCCGCCGTTTATCAGACTTTCAGATAGGGGAAATGTCAGTGAGCGTTCCGATTTCAGTTCCAGAGCGATTCGCCCGATGAGTCCTTCATATTTAGTCGTTTTCAGACAATTTTCAGAATTTTAAAAATTTCACTTTTTTGTGAAAATATCCACTAAATGAGGGAATAATATGTGTGAGGGTACCCCAGGAGAGTTCCAAATGTGTGTGGGTAGAATATATATCCCACGGGGGTAAAACTGAAAAAAGGTGAAAAAAATTTTTTTTGGACCTAGTCATTTTTCCGGCGTTTATCAGACTTTCAGATAGGGGAAATGTCAGTGAGCGTTCCGATTTCAGTTCCAGAGCGATTCGCCCGATGAGTCCTTCATATTTAGTCGTTTTCAGCCAATTTTCAGAATTTTGAAAATTTCACTTTTTTGTGAAAATATCCACTAAATGAGGGAATAATATGTGTGAGTGTACCCCAGGAGAGTTCCAAATGTGTGTGGGTAGAATATATATCCCACGGGGGTAAAATTTAAAAAAGTTGAAAAAAATTTTTTTTTTCGACTTAGTCATTTTTCTGGCATTTATCAGACTTTCAGATAGGGGAAATGTCAGTGAGCATTCCTATTTCAGTTGCAGAGCGATTTGCCCGATGAGTCCTTCATATTTAGTCATTTTCAGCCAATTTTCAGAATTTTTGAAAATTTCTCTTTTTGTGAAAATATCCACTAAATGAGGGAATAATATGTGTGAGGGTACCCCAGGAGAGTTCCAAATGTGTGTGGGTAGAATATATATCCCACAAGGGTAAAATTGAAAAAAGGTGAAAAAATTTTTTTTTGGACCTAGTCATTTTTCTGGCGTTTATCAGACTTTCAGATAGGGGAAATGTCAGTGAGCGTTCCGATTTCAGTTCCAGAGCGATTCACCCGATGAGTCCTTCATATTTAGACGTTTTCAGCCAATTTTCAGAATTTTGAAAATTTCACTTTTTTTGTGAAAATATCCACTAAATGAGGGAATAATATGTGTGAGGGTACCCCAGGAGAGTTCCAAATGTGTGTGGGTAGAATATATATCCCACGGGGGTAAAATTGAAAAAAGATGAACAAAATTTTTTTTTCTCGACTTAGTTATTTTTCCGGCGTTTATCAGACTTTCAGATAGGGGAAATGTCAGTGTGCGTTCCGATTTCAGTTCCAGAGCGATTCGCCCAATGAGTCCTTCATATTTAGTCATTTTCAGCCAATTTTCAGAATTTTTGAAAATTTCACTTTTTTGTGAAAATATCCACTAAATGAGGGAATAATATGTGTGAGGGTACCCCAGGAGAGTTCCAAATGTGTGTGGGTAGAATATATATCCCACGGGGGTAAAATTGAAAACAGTTTAAAAAAAATTTTTGTTGGACTTAGTCATTTTTCCGGCGTTTAGAAGACTTTCAGATAGGGGAAATGTCAGTGAGCATTCCAATTTCAATTTCAGAGCGATTCGCCCGATGAGTCTTTCATATTTAGTTGTTTTCAGCCAATTTTCTGAATTTTTGAAAATGTCACTTTTTGTGAAAATATCCACTAAATGAGGGAATAATATGTGTGAGGGTACCCCAGGAGAGTTCCAAATGTGTGTGGGTAGAATATATATCCCTCGGGGGTAAAATTGAAAAAAGGTGAAAAAAAATATTTTTTTTTAGAATTATTCATTTTTCCGGCGTTTATCAGACTTTCAGATAGGGGAAATGTCAGTGAGCGTTCCGATTTCAGTTCCAGAGTGATTCGCCCGATGAGTCCTTCATATTTAGTCGTTTTCAGCCAATTTTCAGAATTTTTGAAAATTTCACTTTTTTGTGAAAATATCCACTAAATGAGGGAATAATATGTGTGAGGGTACCCCAGGAAAGTTCCAAATGTGTGTGGGTAGAATATATATCCCAAGGGGGTGAAATTGAAAAAAGGTGAAACATTTTTTTTTTTGGACTTACTCATTTTTTCAGCGTTTATCAGACTTCCAGATAGGGGAAATGTGAGTGAGCGTTCCGATTTCAGTACCAGAGCGATTCGCCCGATGAGTCCTTCATATTTAGTCGCTTTCAGCCAATTTTCAGAATTTTGAAAATTTCACTTTTTTGTGACAATATCCTCTAAATGAGGGAATAATATGTGTGAGGGTACCCCAGGAGAGTTCCAAATGTGTGTGGGTAGAATAAATATCCCACGGGCGTAAAATTGAAAAAAGGTGAAAAAAATTTTTTTTGGACCTAGTCATTTTTCTGGCGTTTATCAGACTTTCAGATAGGGGAAATGTCAGTGAGCGTTCCGATTTCAGTTCCAGAGCGATTCGCCCAATGAGTCCTTCATATTTAGTCATTTTCAGCCAATTTTCAGAATTTTTGAAAATTTCACTTTTTTGTGAAAATATCCACTAAATGAGGGAATAACATGTGTGAAGGTACCCCAGGAGAGTTCCAAATGTGTGTGGGTAGAATATATATCCCACGGGGGTAAAATTGAAAAAAGTTGAAAAATTTTTTTTTTCAGAATTAGTAATTTTTCCGGCATTTATCAGACTTTCAGATAGGGGAAATGTCAGTGAGCGTTCCGATTTCAGTTCCAGAGCGATTCGCCCGATGAGTCCTTCATATTTAGTCATTTTCAGCCAATTTTCAGAATTTTGAAAATTTCACTTTTTTGTGAAAATATCCACTAAATGAGTGAATAATATGTGTGAGGGTACCCCAGGAGAGTTCCAAATGTGTGTGGGTAGAATATATATCCCATGGGGGTAAAATTGAAAAAAGGTGAGAAAATTTTTTTTTGGACCTAGTCATTTTTCCGGCGTTTATCAGACTTTCAAATAGGGGAAATGTCAGTGAGCGTTCCGATTTCAGTTCCAGAGCGATTTGCCCGATGATTCCTTCATATTTAGTCGTTTTCAGCCAATTTTCAGAATTTTGAAAATTTCATTTTTTCACTAAATGAGGGAATAATATGTATGAGGGTACCCCAGGAGAGTTCCAAATGTGTGTGGGTAGAATATATATCCCACGGGGGTAAAATTGAAAAAAGTTGACATTTTTTTTTTTTTTCGACTTAGTCATTTTTCCGGCGTTTATCAGACTTTCAGATAGGGGAAATGTCAGTGAGCATTCCTATTTCAGTTCCAGAGCGATTCGCCTGATGAGTCCTTCATATTTAGTCATTTTCAGCCAATTTTCAGAATTTTGAAAATTTCACTTTTTTGTGAAAATATCCACTAAATGAGGGAATAATATGTGTGAGGGTACCCCAGGAGAGTTCCAAATGTGTGTGGGTAGAATATATATCCCACGGGGGTAAAATTGAAAAAAGTTGAAAAAATTTTTTTTAGAATTAGTAATTTTTCCGGCGTTTATCAGACTTTCAGATAGGGGAAATGTCAGTGAGCGTTCCGATTTCAGTTCCAGAGCGATTCGCCCGATGAGTCCTTCATATTTAGACGTTTTCAGCCAATTTTCAGAATTTTGAAAATTTCACTTTTTTTGTGAAAATATCCACTAAATGAGGGAATAATATGTGTGAGGGTACCCCAGGAGAGTTCCAAATGTGTGTGGGTAGAATATATATCCCACGGGGGTAAAATTGAAAAAAGGTGAAAAATTTTTTTTTTGGACTTAGTCATTTTTCCGGCGTTTATCAGACTTTCAGATAGGGGAAATGTCAGTGAGCGTTCCGATTTCAGTTCCAGAGCGATTCGCCCGATGAGTCCTTCATATTTAGACGTTTTCAGCCAATTTTCAGAATTTTGAAAATTTCACTTTTTTTGTGAAAATATCCGCTAAATGAGGGAATAATATGTGTGAGGGTACCCCAGGAGAGTTCCAAATGTGTGTGGGTAGAATATATATCCCACGGGGGTAAAATTGAAAAAAGGTGAACAAAATTTTTTTTTTTCGACTTAGTCATTTTTCCGGCGTTTATCAGACTTTCAGATAGGGGAAATGTCAGTGAGCGTTCCTACTTCTGTTCCAGAGCGATTCGCCCGATGAGTCCTTCATATTTAGTCATTTTCAGCCAATTTTCGGAATTTTTGAAAATTTCACTTTTTTGTGAAAATATCCACTAAATGAGGGAATAATATGTGTGAGGGTACCCCAGGAGAGTTCCAAATGTGTGTGGGTAGAATATATATCCCACGGGGGTAAAATTGAAAAAAGTTGAAATTTTTTTTTTTTTTCGACTTAGTCATTTTTCCGGCGTTTATCAGACTTTCAGATAGGGGAAATGTCAGTGAGCATTCCTATTTCAGGTCCAGAGCGATTCGCCTGATGAGTCCTTCATATTTAGTCATTTTCAGCCAATTTTCAGAATTTTGAAAATTTCACTTTTTTGTGAAAATATCCACTAAATGAGGGAATAATATGTGTGAGGGTAGCCCAGGAGAGTTCCAAATGTGTGTGGGTAGAATATATATCCCATGGGGGTAAAATTGGAAAAAGGTGAAAATTTTTTTTTTTTGGACCTAGTCATTTTTCTGGCGTTTATCAGACTTTCAGATAGGGGAAATGCCAGTGAGCGTTCCGATTTCAGTTCCAGAGCGATTCGCCCGATGAGTCCTTCATATTTAGACGTTTTCAGCCAATTTTCAGAATTTTGAAAATTTCACTTTTTTGTGAAAATATCCGCTAAATGAGGGAATAATATGTGTGAGGGTACCCCAGGAGAGTTCCAAATGTGTGTGGGTAGAATATATATCCCACGGGGGTAAAATTGAAAAAAGGTGAACAAAATTTTTTTTTTTCGACTTAGTCATTTTTCCGGCGTTTATCAGACTTTCAGATAGGGGAAATGTCAGTGAGCATTCCTACTTCTGTTCCAGAGCGATTCGCCCGATGAGTCCTTCATATTTAGTCATTTTCAGCCAATTTTCAGAATTTTTGAAAATTTCACTTTTTTGTGAAAATATCCACTAAATGAGGGAATAATATGTGTGAGGGTACCCCAGGAGAGTTCCAAATGTGTGTGGGTAGAATATATATCCCACGGGGGTAAAATTGAAAAAAGTTGAAATTTTTTTTTTTTTTCGACTTAGTCATTTTTCCAGCGTTTATCAGACTTTCAGATAGGGGAAATGTCAGTGAGCATTCCTATTTCAGTTCCAGAGCGATTCGCCTGATGAGTCCTTCATATTTTGTCATTTTCAGCCAATTTTCAGAATTTTGAAAATTTCACTTTTTTGTGAAAATATCCACTAAATGAGGGAATAATATGTGTGAGGGTAGCCCAGGAGAGTTCCAAATGTTTGTGGGTAGAATATATATCCCATGGGGGTAAAATTGGAAAAAGGTGAAAATTTTTTTTTTTTGGACTTAGTCATTTTTTCATCGTTTATCAGACTTTCAGATAGGGGAAATGTCAGTGAGCATTCCGATTTCAGTTCCAGAGTGATTCGCCCGATGAGTTCTTCATATTTAGTCGTTTTCAGCCAATTTTCAGGATTTTGAAAATTTCACTTTTTTGTGAAAATATCCACTAAATGAGGGAATAATATGTGTGAGGGTACCCCAGGAGAGTTCCAAATGTGTGTGGGTAGAATATATATCCCACGGGGGTAAAATTGAAAAAAGTTGAAAAAAATTTTTTTAGAATTAGTAATTTTTCCGGCGTTTATCAGACTTTCAGATAGGGGAAATATCAGTGAGCGTTCCGATTTCAGTTCCAGAGCGATTCGCCGATGATTCCTTCATATTTAGTCGTTTTCAGCCAATTTTCAGAATTTTTGAAAATTTCACTTTTTTGTGAAAATATCCACTAAATGAGGGAATAATATGTGTGAGGGTACCCCAGGAGAGTTCCATATGTGTGTGGGTAGAATATATATCCCACGAAGGTAAAATTGAAAAAAATTTTAAAAAAATTTTAGTTGGACTTAGTCATTTTTCCGGCGTTTAGAATACTTTCAGATAGGGGAAATGTCAGTGAGCGTTCCAATTTCAATTCCAGAGTGAATCGCCCGATGAGTCCTTCATATTTAGTCGTTTTCTGCCAATTTTCTGAATTTTTGAAAATTTCACTTTTTTGTGAAAATATCCACTAAATGAGGGAATAATATGTGTGAGGGTACCCCAGGAGAGTTCCAAATGTGTGTGGGTAGAATATATATCCCACGGGGGTAAAATTGAAAAAAGGTGAAAAATTTTATTTTTTGGACTTAGTCATTTTTTCAGCGTTTATCAGACTTTCAGATAGGGGAAATGTCAGTGAGCGTTCCGATTTCAGTTCCAGAGCGATTCGCCCGATGAAACCTTCATATTTAGTCGTTTTCAGCCAATTTTCCGAATTTTGAAAATTTCACTTTTTTGTGAAAATATCCACTAAATGAGGGAATAATATGTGTGAGGGTACCCCAGGAGAGTTCCAAATGTGTGTGGGTAGAATATATATCCCACGGGGGTAAAATTGAAAAAAGTTGAAAAAAAAATTTTTGGACTTAGTCATTTTTCCTGCGTTTATCAGACTTTCAGAGATGGGAAATGTCAGTGAGCATTCCGATTTCAGTTCCAGAGCGATTCGCCCGATGAGTCCTTCATATTTAGTCGTTTTCAGCTAATTTTCAGAATTTTGAAAATTTCACTTTTTCACTAAATGAGGGAATAATATGTATGAGGGTACCCCAGGAGAGTTCCAAATGTGTGTGGGTAGAATATATATCCCACGGGGGTAAAATTGAAAAAAGGTGAAAAAATTTTTTTTTGGACCTAGTCATTTTTCCGGCGTTTACAGACTTTCAGATAGGGGAAATGTCAGTGAGTGTTCCAATTTCAGTTCCAGAGCGATTCGCCCGATGAGTCCTTCATATTTAGTCGTTTTCTGCCAATTTTCAGAATTTTTGAAAATTTCACTTTTTTGTGAAAATATCCACTAAATGAGGGAATAATATGTGTGAGGGTACCCCAGGAGAGTTCCAAATGTGTGTGGGTAGAATATATATCCCACGGGGGTAAAATTGAAAAAAGGTGAAAAATTTTATTTTTTGGACTTAGTCATTTTTTCAGTGTTTATCAGACTTTCAGATAAGGGAAATGTCAGTGAGTGTTCCGATTTCAGTTCCAGAGCGATTCGCCCGATGAAACCTTCATATTTAGTCATTTTCAGCCAATTTTCCGAATTTTGAAAATTTCACTTTTTTGTGAAAATATCCACTAAATGAGGGAATAATATGTGTGAGGGTACCCCAGGAGAGTTCCAAATGTGTGTGGGTAGAATGTATATCCCACGGGTGTAAAATTGAAAAAAGGTGAACAAAATTTTTTTTTTTCGACTTAGTCATTTTCCGGCGTTTATCAGACTTTCAGATAGGGGAAATGTCAGTGAGCGTTCCTATTTCAGTTCCAGAGCGATTCGCCCGATGAGTCCTTCATATTTAGTCATTTTCAGCCAATTTTCAGAATTTTTGAAAATTTCACTTTTTTGTGAAAATATCCACTAAATGAGGGAATAATATGTGTGAGGGTACCCTAGGAGAGTTCCAAATGTGTGTGGGTAGAATATATATCCCACGGGGTAAAATTGAAAAAAGTTGAAAAAAATTTTTTTTTAGAATTAGTAATTTTTCCGGCGTTTATCAGACTTTCAGATAGAGGAAATGTCAGTGAGCCTTCCGATTTCAGTTCCAGAGCGATTCGCCCAATGAGTCCCTCATATTTAGTCATTTTCAGCCAATTTTCAGAATTTTTGAAAATTTCACTTTTTTGTGAAAATATCCACTAAATGAGGGAATAATATGTGTGAGGGTACCCCAGGAGAGTTCCAAATGTGTGTGGGTAGAATATATATCCCACGGGTGTAAAATTGAAAAAAGGTGAACAAAATTTTTTTTTTTCGACTTAGTCATTTTTCCGGCGTTTATCAGACTTTCAGATAGGGGAAATGTCAGTGAGCGTTCCGATTTCAGTTCCAGAGCGATTCGCCCGATGAGTCATTCATATTTAGTCGTTTTCAGCCAATTTTCAGAATTTTGAAAATTTCACTTTTTCACTAAATGAGGGAATAATATGTATGAGGGTACCCCAGGAGAGTTCCAAATGTGTGTGGGTAGAATATATATCCCACGGGGGTAAAATTGAAAAAAGGTGAACAAAATTTTTTTTTTTCGACTTAGTCATTTTTCCGGCGTTTATCAGACTTTCAGATAGGGGAAATGTCAGTGAGCGTTCCTACTTCTGTTCCAGAGCGATTCGCCCGATGAGTCCTTCATATTTAGTCATTTTCAGCCAATTTTCGGAATTTTTGAAAATTTCACTTTTTTGTGAAAATATCCACTAAATGAGGGAATAATATGTGTGAGGGTACCCCAGGAGAGTTCCAAATGTGTGTGGGTAGAATATATATCCCACGGGGGTAAAATTGAAAAAAGTTGAAATTTTTTTTTTTTTTCGACTTAGTCATTTTTCCGGCGTTTATCAGACTTTCAGATAGGGGAAATGTCAGTGAGCATTCCTATTTCAGGTCCAGAGCGATTCGCCTGATGAGTCCTTCATATTTAGTCATTTTCAGCCAATTTTCAGAATTTTG
Source organism: Phyllobates terribilis (assembly GCF_046119375.1). Lineage (NCBI taxonomy): Eukaryota > Metazoa > Chordata > Amphibia > Anura > Dendrobatidae > Phyllobates > Phyllobates terribilis. Next base: position 4,914,244 of record NW_027362838.1, on the reverse strand, counting down.
AAAATTTCACTTTTTTGTGAAAATATCCACTAAATGAGGGAATAATATGTGTGAGGGTAGCCCAGGAGAGTTCCAAATGTGTGTGGGTAGAATATATATCCCATGGGGGTAAAATTGGAAAAAGGTGAAAATTTTTTTTTTTTGGACCTAGTCATTTTTCTGGCGTTTATCAAACTTTCAGATAGGGGAAATGCCAGTGAGCGTTCCGATTTCAGTTCCAGAGCGATTCGCCCGATGAGTCCTTCATATTTAGACGTTTTCAGCCAATTTTCAGAATTTTGAAAATTTCACTTTTTTGTGAAAATATCCGCTAAATGAGGGAATAATATGTGTGAGGGTACCCCAGGAGAGTTCCAAATGTGTGTGGGTAGAATATATATCCCACGGGGGTAAAATTGAAAAAAGGTGAACAAAATTTTTTTTTTTCGACTTAGTCATTTTTCCGGCGTTTATCAGACTTTCAGATAGGGGAAATGTCAGTGAGCATTCCTACTTCTGTTCCAGAGCGATTCGCCCGATGAGTCCTTCATATTTAGTCATTTTCAGCCAATTTTCAGAATTTTTGAAAATTTCACTTTTTTGTGAAAATATCCACTAAATGAGGGAATAATATGTGTGAGGGTACCCCAGGAGAGTTCCAAATGTGTGTGGGTAGAATATATATCCCACGGGGGTAAAATTGAAAAAAGTTGAAATTTTTTTTTTTTTTCGACTTATTCATTTTTCCAGCGTTTATCAGACTTTCAGATAGGGGAAATGTCAGTGAGCATTCCGATTTCAGTTCCAGAGTGATTCGCCCGATGAGTTCTTCATATTTAGTCGTTTTCAGCCAATTTTCAGGATTTTGAAAATTTCACTTTTTTGTGAAAATATCCACTAAATGAGGGAATAATATGTGTGAGGGTACCCCAGGAGAGTTCCAAATGTGTGTGGGTAGAATATATATCCCACGGGGGTAAAATTGAAAAAAGTTGAAAAAAATTTTTTTAGAATTAGTAATTTTTCCGGCGTTTATCAGACTTTCAGATAGGGGAAATATCAGTGAGCGTTCCGATTTCAGTTCCAGAGCGATTCGCCGATGATTCCTTCATATTTAGTCGTTTTCAGCCAATTTTCAGAATTTTTGAAAATTTCACTTTTTTGTGAAAATATCCACTAAATGAGGGAATAATATGTGTGAGGGTACCCCAGGAGAGTTCCATATGTGTGTGGGTAGAATATATATCCCACGAAGGTAAAATTGAAAAAAATTTTAAAAAAATTTTAGTTGGACTTAGTCATTTTTCCGGCGTTTAGAATACTTTCAGATAGGGGAAATGTCAGTGAGCGTTCCAATTTCAATTCCAGAGTGAATCGCCCGATGAGTCCTTCATATTTAGTCGTTTTCTGCCAATTTTCTGAATTTTTGAAAATTTCACTTTTTTGTGAAAATATCCACTAAATGAGGGAATAATATGTGTGAGGGTACCCCAGGAGAGTTCCAAATGTGTGTGGGTAGAATATATATCCCACGGGGGTAAAATTGAAAAAAGGTGAAAAATTTTATTTTTTGGACTTAGTCATTTTTTCAGCGTTTATCAGACTTTCAGATAGGGGAAATGTCAGTGAGCGTTCCGATTTCAGTTCCAGAGCGATTCGCCCGATGAAACCTTCATATTTAGTCGTTTTCAGCCAATTTTCCGAATTTTGAAAATTTCACTTTTTTGTGAAAATATCCACTAAATGAGGGAATAATATGTGTGAGGGTACCCCAGGAGAGTTCCAAATGTGTGTGGGTAGAATATATATCCCACGGGGGTAAAATTGAAAAAAGTTGAAAAAAAAATTTTTGGACTTAGTCATTTTTCCTGCGTTTATCAGACTTTCAGAGATGGGAAATGTCAGTGAGCATTCCGATTTCAGTTCCAGAGCGATTCGCCCGATGAGTCCTTCATATTTAGTCGTTTTCAGCTAATTTTCAGAATTTTGAAAATTTCACTTTTTCACTAAATGAGGGAATAATATGTATGAGGGTACCCCAGGAGAGTTCCAAATGTGTGTGGGTAGAATATATATCCCACGGGGGTAAAATTGAAAAAAGGTGAAAAAATTTTTTTTTGGACCTAGTCATTTTTCCGGCGTTTACAGACTTTCAGATAGGGGAAATGTCAGTGAGTGTTCCAATTTCAGTTCCAGAGCGATTCGCCCGATGAGTCCTTCATATTTAGTCGTTTTCTGCCAATTTTCAGAATTTTTGAAAATTTCACTTTTTTGTGAAAATATCCACTAAATGAGGGAATAATATGTGTGAGGGTACCCCAGGAGAGTTCCAAATGTGTGTGGGTAGAATATATATCCCACGGGGGTAAAATTGAAAAAAGGTGAAAAATTTTATTTTTTGGACTTAGTCATTTTTTCAGTGTTTATCAGACTTTCAGATAAGGGAAATGTCAGTGAGTGTTCCGATTTCAGTTCCAGAGCGATTCGCCCGATGAAACCTTCATATTTAGTCATTTTCAGCCAATTTTCCGAATTTTGAAAATTTCACTTTTTTGTGAAAATATCCACTAAATGAGGGAATAATATGTGTGAGGGTACCCCAGGAGAGTTCCAAATGTGTGTGGGTAGAATATATATCCCACGGGTGTAAAATTGAAAAAAGGTGAACAAAATTTTTTTTTTTCGACTTAGTCATTTTCCGGCGTTTATCAGACTTTCAGATAGGGGAAATGTCAGTGAGCATTCCTATTTCAGTTCCAGAGCGATTCGCCCGATGAGTCCTTCATATTTAGTCATTTTCAGCCAATTTTCAGAATTTTTGAAAATTTCACTTTTTTGTGAAAATATCCACTAAATGAGGGAATAATATGTGTGAGGGTACCCTAGGAGAGTTCCAAATGTGTGTGGGTAGAATATATATCCCACGGGGTAAAATTGAAAAAAGTTGAAAAAAATTTTTTTTTAGAATTAGTAATTTTTCCGGCGTTTATCAGACTTTCAGATAGAGGAAATGTCAGTGAGCCTTCCGATTTCAGTTCCAGAGCGATTCGCCCAATGAGTCCCTCATATTTAGTCATTTTCAGCCAATTTTCAGAATTTTTGAAAATTTCACTTTTTTGTGAAAATATCCACTAAATGAGGGAATAATATGTGTGAGGGTACCCCAGGAGAGTTCCAAATGTGTGTGGGTAGAATATATATCCCACGGGTGTAAAATTGAAAAAAGGTGAACAAAATTTTTTTTTTTCGACTTAGTCATTTTTCCGGCGTTTATCAGACTTTCAGATAGGGGAAATGTCAGTGAGCGTTCCGATTTCAGTTCCAGAGCGATTCGCCCGATGAGTCATTCATATTTAGTCGTTTTCAGCCAATTTTCAGAATTTTGAAAATTTCACTTTTTCACTAAATGAGGGAATAATATGTATGAGGGTACCCCAGGAGAGTTCCAAATGTGTGTGGGTACAATATATATCCCACGGGGGTAAAATTGAAAAAAGTTGACATTTTTTTTTTTTTCGACTTAGTCATTTTTCCGGTGTTTATCAGACTTTCAGATAGGGGAAATGTCAGTGAGCCTTCCGATTTCAGTTCCAGAGCGATTCGCCCAATGAGTCCCTCATACTTAGTCATTTTCAGCCAATTTTCAGAATTTTTGAAAATTTCACTTTTTTGTGAAAATATCCACTAAATGAGGGAATAATATGTGTGAGGGTACCCCAGGAGAGTTCCAAATGTGTGTGGGTAGAATATATATCCCACGGGGTAAAATTGAAAAAAGTTTAAAAAATTTTTTTTTTAGAATTAGTAATTTTTCCGGCGTTTATCAGACTTTCAGATAGGGGAAATGTCAGTGAGCGTTCCGATTTCAGTACCAGAGCGATTCGCCTGATGAGTCCTTCATATTTAGTCGCTTTCAGCCAATTTTCAGAATTTTTAAAAATTTCACTTTTTTGTGAAAATATCCACTAAATGAGGGAATAATATGTGTGAGGGTACCCCAGGAGAGTTCCAAATGTGTGTGGGTAGAATATATATCCCACGGGGGTAAAATTGAAAAAAGTTGAAAAAATTTTTTTTTTAGACTTAGTAATTTTTCCGGCGTTTATCAGACTTTCAGATAGGGGAAATGTCAGAAGCGTTCCGATTTCAGTTCCAGAGCGATTCGCCCGATGAGTCCTTCATATTTAGTCGTTTTCAGCCAATTTTCAGAATTTTTGAAAATTTCACTTTTTTGTGAAAATATCCACTAAATGAGGGAATAATATGTGTGAGGGTACCCCAGTAGAGTTCCAAATGTGTGTGGGTAGAATATATATCCCACAGGGGTAAAATTGAAAAAATGTGAAAAAATGTTTTTTTGGACCTAGTCATTTTTTTAGCGTTTATCAGACTTTCAGATAGGGGAAATGTCAGTGAGCCTTCCGATTTCAGTTCCAGAGCGATTCGCCCAATGAGTCCCTCATATTTAGTCATTTTCAGCCAATTTTCTGAATTTTTGAAAATTTTACTTTTTTGTGAAAATATTCACTAAATGATGGAATAATATGTGTGAGGGTACCCCAGGAGAGTTCCAAATGTGTGTGGGTAGAATATATATCCCACGGGGGTAAAGTTGAAAAAAGGTGAAAAAATTTTTTTTTGGACCTAGTCATTTTTTTAGCGTTTATCAGACTTTCAGATAGGGGAAATGTCAGTGAGCATTCCGATTTCAGTACCAGAGCGATTTGCCCGATGAGTCCTTCATATTTAGTCGTTTTCAGCCAATTTTCAGAATTTTTGAAAATTTCACTTTTTTGTGAAAATATCCACTAAATGAGGGAATAATATGTGTGAGGGTACCCCAGGAGAGTTCCAAATGTGTGTGGGTAGAAGATACATCCCACGGGGGTAAAACTGAAAAAGTTTAAAAAAAATTTTTTTTAGACTTAGTCATTTTTCCGGCGTTTAGAAGACTTTCAGATAGGGGAAATGTCAGTGAGCATTCAGATTTCAGTTCCAGAGCGATTCGCCCGATGAGTCCTTCATATTAAGTCGTGTTCAGCCAATTTTCCCAATTTTGAAAATTTCACTTTTTTGTGAAAATATCCACTAAATGAGGGAATAATACGTGTGAGGGTACCCCAGGAGAGTTCCAAATGTGTGTGGGTAGAATATATATCCCACGGGGGTAAAATTGAAAAAAGGTGAAAAATTTTTTTTTTGGACTTAGTCATTTTTCCGGCGTTTATCAGACTTTCAGATAGGGGAAATGTCAGTGAGCGTTCCAATTTCAGTACCAGAGCGATTTGCCCGATGAGTCCTTCATATTTAGTCGTTTTCAGCCAATTTTCAGAATTTTTGAAAATTTCACTTTTTTGTGAAAATATCCACTAAATGAGGGAATAATATGTGTGAGGGTATCCCAGGAGAGTTCCAAATGTGTGTGGGTAGAATATATATCCCACGGGAGTAAAATTGAAAAAAGTTTAAAAAAATTTTTTGTTGGACTTAGTCATTTTTCCGGTGTTTAGAAGACTTTCAGATAGGGGAAATGTCAGCGAGCGTTCCAATTTCAGTTCCAGAGCAATTCGCCCGATGAGTCCTTCATATTAAGTCGTTTTCAGCCAATTTTCAGAATATTGAAAATTTCACTTTTTTGTGAAAATATCCACTAAATGAGGGAATAATATGTGTGAGGGTACCCCAGGAGAGTTCCAAATGTGTGTGGGTAGAAGATACATCCCACGGGGGTAAAACTGAAAAAGTTGAAAAAAAATTTTTTTTAGACTTATTCATCTTTCCGGCGTTTAACAGACTTTCAGATAGGGGAAATGTCAGTGAACGTTCCGATTTCAGTTCCAGAGCGATTCGCCCGATGAGTCCTTAATATTTAGTCGTTTTCAGCCAATTTTCAGAATTTTTGAAAATTTCACTTTTTTGTGAAAATATTCACTAAATGAGGGAATAATATGTGTGAGGGTACCCAAGGAGAGTTCCAAATGTGTGTGGGTAGAATATATATCCCACTGGGGTAAAATTGAAAAAAGGTGAAACATTTTTTTTTTTGGACTTAGTCATTTTTTCAGCGTTTATCATACTTTCAGATACGGGAAATGTCAGTGAGCATTCAGATTTCAGTTCCAGAGCGATTCGTCCGATGAGTCCTTCATATTAAGTCGTTTTCAGCCAATTTTCACAATTTTGAAAATTTCACTTTTTTGTGAAAATATCCACTAAATGAGGGAATAATATGTGTGAGGGTACCCCAGGAGAGTTCCAAATGTGTGTGGGTAGAATATATATCCCACGGGGGTAAAATTGAAAAAAGGTGAAAAAAAAAATTTTTTTGGACTTAGTCATTTTTTCAGCGTTTATCAGACTTTCAGATAGGGGAAATGTCAGTGAGCATTCCAATTTCAGTTCCAGAGCGATTCGCCTGATGAGTCCTTCATATTTAGTCGTTTTCAGCCAATTTTCTGAATTTTTGATAATTTCACTTTTTTGTGAAAATATTCACTAAATGAGGGAATAATATGTGTGAGGGTACCCCAGGAGAGTTCCAAATGTGTGTGGGTAGAATATATATCCCACGGGGGTAAAATTGAAAAAAGGTGAAAAAAAAAATTTTTTTGGACTTAGTCATTTTTTCAGCGTTTATCAGACTTTCAGATAGGGGAAATGTCAGTGAGCATTCCGATTTCAGTTCCAGAGCGATTCGCCCGATGAGTCCTTCATATTTAGTCGTTTTCAGCCAATTTTCCGAATTTTTGAAAAATTTCACTTTTTTGTGAAAATATCCACTAAATGAGGGAATAATATGTGTGAGGGTACCCCAGGAGAGTTCCAAATGTGTGTGGGTAGAATATATATCCCACAGGGGTAAAATTGAAAAAAGTTTAAAAAAATTTTTTTTTAGACTTAGTCATTTTTCCGTCGTTTATCAGACTTTCAGATAGGGGAAATGTCAGTGAGCGTTCCGATTTCAGTTCCAGAGCGATTCGCCCGATGATTCCTTCATATTTAGTCGTTTTCAGCCAATTTTCTGAATTTTTGAAAATTTCACTTTTTTGTGAAAATATCCACTAAATGAGGGAATAATATGTGTGAGGGTACCCCAGGAGAGTTCCAAATGTGTGTGGGTAGAATATATATCCCACGGGGGTAAAATTGAAAAAAGTTGAAAAATTTTTTTGTTGGACTTAGTCATTTTTCCGGCGTTTAGAAGACTTTCAGATAGGGGAAATGTCAGTGAGCATTCCGATTTCAGTTCCAGAGCGATTCGCCCGATGATTCCTTCATCTTTAGTCGTTTTCAGCCAATTTTCTGAATTTTTGAAAATTTCACTTTTTTGTGAAAATATCCACTAACTGAGGGAATAATATGTGTGAGGGTACCCCAGGAGAGTTCCAAATGTGTGTGGGTAGAATATATATCCCACAGGGGTAAAATTGAAAAAAGTTTAAAAAAATTTTTTTTTAGACTTAGTCATTTTTCCGTCGTTTATCAGACTTTCAGATAGGGGAAATGTCAGTGAGTGTTCCGATTTCAGTTCCAGAGTGATTCGCCCGATGAGTCCTTCATATTTAGTTGTTTTCAGCCAATTTTCTGAATTTTTGAAAATTTCACTTTTTTGTGAAAATATCCACTAAATGAGGGAATAATATGTGTGAGGGTATCCCAGGAGAGTTTCAAATGTGTGTGGGTAGAATATATATCCCACGGGGGTAAAATTGAAAAAAGGTGAAAAATTTTTTTTTAAGACTTAGTCATTTTTCCGGCGTTTATCAGACTTTCAGATAGGGGAAATGTCAGTGAGCATTCCGATTTCAGTTCCAGAGCGATTCGACCGATGATTTCTGCATATTTAGTCGTTTTCAGCCAATTTTCTGAATTTTTGAAAATTTCACTTTTTTGTGAAAATATCCACTAAATGAGGGAATAATATGTGTGAGGGTACCCCAGGAGAGTTCCAAATGTGTGTGGGTAGAATATATATCCCACGGGGGTAAAATTGAAAAAAGTTTAAAAAAAATTTTTTTTAGACTTAGTCATTTTTCCGGCGTTTATCAGACTTTCAGATAGGGGAAATGTCAGTGAGCGTTCTGATTTCAGTTCCAGAGCGATTCGCCCGATGAGTCCTTCATATTTAGTCGTTTTCAGCCAATTTTCAGAATTTTTGAAAATTTCACTTTTTTGTGAAAATATCCACTAAATGAGGGAATAATATGTGTGAGGGTACCCCAGGAGAGTTCCAAATGTGTGTGGGTAGAATATATATCCCACGGGGGTAAAATTGAAAAAAGGTGAAAAAAAATTTTTTTAGACTTAGTCATTTTTCCGGCGTTTATCAGACTTTCAGATAGGGGAAATGTCAGTGAGCGTTCTGATTTCAGTTCCAGAGCGATTCGCCCGATGAGTCCTTCATATTTAGTCGTTTTCAGCCAATTTTCTGAATTTTTGAAAATTTCACTTTTTTGTGAAAATATCCACTAAATGAGGGAATAATATGTGTGAGGGTACCCCAGGAGAGTTCCAAATGTGTGTGGGTAGAAGATATATCCCATGGGGGTAAAATTGAAAAAAGTTGAAAAAAATTTGTTTTTTTGACTTAGTCATTTTTCCGGCGTTTATCAGACTTTCAAATAGGGGAAATGTCAGTGAGCATTCCGATTTCAGTTCCAGAGCGATTCGCCCGATGAGTCCTTCATATTTAATCGTTTTCAGCCAATTTTCTGAATTTTTGAAAATTTCACTTTTTTGTGAAAATATCCACTAAATGAGGGAATAATATGTGTGAGGGTACCCCAGGAGAGTTCCAAATGTGTGTGGGTAGAATATATATCCCACGGGGGTAAAATTGAAAAAAGGTGAAAAAAATTTTTTTGGGACTTAGTCATTTTTCCGGCGTCTATCAGACTTTCAGATAGGGGAAATGTCAGTGAGCGTTCCGATTTCAGTTCCAGAGCGATTTGCCCGATGAGTCCTTCATATTTACGCGTTTTCAGCCAATTTTCAGAATTTTTGAAAATTTCACTTTTTTGTGAAAATATCCACTAAATGAGGGAATAATATGTGTGAGGGTACCCCAGGAGAGTTCCAAATGTGTGTGGGTAGAATATATATCCCACGGGGGTAAAATTGAAAAAAGTTGAAAAAAAAATTTTGTTAGACTTAGTCATTTTTCCGGCGTTTAGAAGACTTTCAGATAGGGGAAATGTCAGTGAGCGTTCCGATTTCAGTTCCAGAGCGATTCGCCCGATGAGTCCTTCATATTTAGTCGTTTTCAGCCAATTTTCAGAATTTTGAAAATTTCACTTTTTTGTGAAAATATCCACTAAATGAGGGAATAATATGTGTGAGGGTACCCCAGGAGAGTTCCAAATGTGTGTGGGTAGAATATATATCCCACGGGGGTAAAATTGAAAAAAGGTGAAAAAATTTTTTTTTGGACTTAGTCATTTTTCCGGAGTTTATCAGACTTTCAGATAGGGGAAATGTCAGTGAGCATTCCGATTTCAGTTCCAGAGCGATTCGTCCAATGAGTCCTTCATATTTAGTCGTTTTCAGCCAATTTTCAGAATTTTTGAAAATTTCACTTTTTTGTGAAAATATCCACTAAATGAGGGAATAATATGTGTGAGGGTACCCCAGGAGAGTTCCAAATGTGTGTGGGTAGAATATATATCCCACGGGGGTAAAATTGAAAAAAGTTGAAAAATTTTTTTTGTTGGACTTAGTCATTTTTCCGGCGTTTAGAAGACTTTCAGATAGGGGAAATATCAGTGAGTATTCCAATTTCAGTTCCAGAGCTATTCGCCCGATAAGTCCTTCATATTTAGTCGTTTTCAGCCAATTTTCAGAATTTTTGAAAATTTCACTTTTTTGTGAAAATATCCACTAAATGAGGGAATAATATGTGTGAGGGTACCCCAGGAGAGTTCCAAATGTGTGTGGGTAGAATATATATCCCACGGGGGTAAAATTGAAAACAGATGAAAAATTTTTTTTTTTGGACTTAGTCATTTTTTCAGCGTTTATCAGACTTTCAGATAGGGGAAATGTCAGTGAGCGTTCCGATTTCAGTACCAGAGCGATTCGCCCGATGAGTCCTTCATATTTAGTAGTTTTCAGCCAATTTTCAGAATTTTTGAAAATTTCACTTTTTTGTGAAAATATCCACTAAATGAGGGAATAATATGTGTGAGGGTACCCCAGGAGAGTTCCAAATGTTTGTGGGTAGAATATATATCCCACTGGAGTAAAATTGAAAACAGATGAAAAATTTTTTTTTTTTGACTTAGTCATTTTTTCAGCGTTTATCAGACTTTCAGATAGGGGAAATGTCAGTGAGCGTTACGATTTCAGTACCAGAGCGATTCGCCCGATGAGTCCTTCATATTTAGTCGCTTTCATCCAATTTTCAGAATTTTTGAAAATTTCACTTTTTTGTGAAAATATCCACTAAATGAGGGAATAATATGTGTGAGGGTACCCCAGGAGAGTTCCAAATGTGTGTGGGTAGAATATATATCCCACGGGGGTAAAATTGAAAAAAGTTGAAAAAAAAATTTTGTTAGACTTAGTCATTTTTCCGGCGTTTAGAAGACTTTCAGATAGGGGAAATGTCAGTGAGCGTTCCGATTTCAGTTCCAGAGCGTTTCGCCCGATGAGTCCTTCATATTTAGTCGTTTTCAGCCAATTTTCAGAATTTTGAAAATTTCACTTTTTTGTGAAAATATCCACTAAATGAGGGAATAATATGTGTGAGGGTACCCCAGGAGAGTTCCAAATGTGTGTGGGTAGAATATATATCCCACGGGGGTAAAATTGAAAAAAGGTGAAAAAATTTTTTTTTGGACTTAGTCATTTTTCCGGCGTTTATCAGACTTTCAGATAGGGGAAATGTCAGTGAGCATTCCGATTTCAGTTCCAGAGCGATTCGTCCAATGAGTCCTTCATATTTAGTCGTTTTCAGACAATTTTCAGAATTTTTGAAAATTTCACTTTTTTGTGAAAATATCCACTAAATGAGGGAATAATATGTGTGAGGGTACCCCAGGAGAGTTCCAAATGTGTGTGGGTAGAATATATATCCCACGGGGGTAAAATTGAAAAAAGTTGAAAAAATTTTTTTGTTGGACTTAGTCATTTTTCCGGCGTTTAGAAGACTTTCAGATAGGGGAAATATCAGTGAGTATTCCAATTTCAGTTCCAGAGCTATTCGCCCGATGTGTCCTTCATATTTAGTAGTTTTCAGCCAATTTTCAGAATTTTTGAAAATTTCACTTTTTTGTGAAAATATCCACTAAATGAGGGAATAATATGTGTGAGGGTACCCCAGGAGAGTTCCAAATGTGTGTGGGTAGAATATATATCCCACGGGGGTAAAATTGAAAACAGATGAAAAAATTATTTTTTTGGACTTAGTCATTTTTTCAGCGTTTATCAGACTTTCAGATAGGGGAAATGTCAGTGAGCGTTCCGATTTCAGTACAAGAGCGATTCGCCCGATGAGTCCTTCATATTTAGTCGTTTTCAGCCAATTTTCAGAATTTTGAAAATTTCACTTTTTTGTGAAAATATCCACTAAATGAGGGAATAATATGTGTGAGGGTACCCCAGGAGAGTTCCAAATGTGTGTGGGTAGAATATATATCCCACGGGGGTAAAATTGAAAAAAGGTGAAAAAATTTTTTTTTGGACTTAGTCATTTTTTCGGCGTTTATCAGACTTTCAGATAGGGGAAATGTCAGTGAGCATTCCGATTTCAGTTCCAGAGCGATTCGTCCAATGAGTCCTTCATATTTAGTAGTTTTCAGCCAATTTTCAGAATTTTTGAAAATTTCACTTTTTTGTGAAAATATCCACTAAATGAGGGAATAATATGTGTGAGGGTACCCCAGGAGAGTTCCAAATGTGTGTGGGTAGAATATATATCCCACGGGGGTAAAATTGAAAAAAGTTGAAAAAATTTTTTTGTTGGACTTAGTCATTTTTCCGGCGTTTAGAAGTCTTTCAGATAGGGGAAATATCAGTGAGTATTCCAATTTCAGTTCCAGAGCTATTCGCCCGATGAGTCCTTCATATTTAGTAGTTTTCAGCCAATTTTCAGAATTTTTGAAAATTTCACTTTTTTGTGAAAATATCCACTAAATGATGGAATAATATGTGTGAGGGTACCCCAGGAGAGTTCCAAATGTGTGTGGGTAGAATATATATCCCACAGGGGTAAAATTGAAAACAGATGAAAAATTTTTTTTTTTGGACTTAGTCATTTTTTCAGCGTTTATCAGACTTTCAGATAGGGGAAATGTCAGTGAGCGTTCCGATTTCAGTACCAGAGCGATTCGCCCGATGAGTCCTTCATATTTAGTAGTTTTCAGCCAATTTTCAGAATTTTTGAAAATTTCACTTTTTTGTGAAAATATCCACTAAATGAGGGAATAATATGTGTGAGGGTACCCCAGGAGAGTTCCAAATGTGTGTGGGTAGAATATATATCCCACTGGAGTAAAATTGAAAACAGATGAAAAAATTTTTTTTTGACTTAGTCATTTTTTCAGCGTTTATCAGACTTTCAGATAGGGGAAATGTCAGTGAGCGTTCCGATTTCAGTACCAGAGCGATTCGCCCGATGAGTCCTTCACATTTAGTAGTTTTCAGCCAATTTTCAGAATTTTTGAAAATTTCACTTTTTTGTGAAAATATCCACTAAATGAGGGAATAATATGTGTGAGGGTACCCCAGGAGAGTTCCAAATGTGTGTGGGTAGAATATATATCCCACGGGGGTAAAATTGAAAAAAGTTGAAAAAAAAATTTTGATAGACTTAGTCATTTTTCCGGCGTTTAGAAGACTTTCAGATAGGGGAAATGTCAGTGAGCGTTCCGATTTCAGTTCCAGAGCGATTTGCCCGATGAGTCCTTCATATTTAGGCGTTTTCAGCCAATTTTCCGAATTTTTGAAAATTTCACTTTTTTGTGAAAATATCCACTAAATGAGGGAATAATATGTGTGAAGGTACTGCAGGAGAGTTCCAAATGTGTGTGGGTAGAATATATATCCCAAGGGGGTAAAATTGAAAAAAGTTGAAAAAAATTTTTTGTTGGACTTAGTCATTTTTCCGGCGTTTAGAAGACTTTCAGATAGGTGGAAATGTCAGTGAGTATTCCAATTTCAGTTCCAGAGCGATTCGCCCAATGAGTCCTTCATATTTAGTCGGTTTCAGCCAATTTTCAGAATTTTTGAAAATTTCACTTTTTTGTGAAAATATCCACTAAATGAGGGAATAATATGTGTGAGGGTACCCCAGGAGAGTTCCAAATGTGTGTTGGTAGAATATATATCCCACGGGGGTAAAATTGAAAAAAGGTGAAAAATTTTTTTTTGGGACTTATTCATTTTTCCGGCGTTTATCAGACTTTCAGATAGGGAAAATGTCATTGAGCGTTCCGATTTCAGTTCCAGAGCGATTAGCCCAATGAGTCCTTCATATTTAGTCGTTTTCAGCCAATTTTTCAGATTTTTTGACAATTTCACTTTTTTGTGAAAATATCCACTAAATGAGGGAATAATATGTGTGAGGGTACACCAGGAGAGTTCCAAATGTGTGTCGGTAGAATATATATCCCACGGGGGTAAAATTGAAAAAAGGTGAAAAAATTTTTTTTGGGGATTTAGTCATTTTTTCAGCGTTTATCAGACTTTCAGATAGGGGAAATGTCAGTGAGCATTCCAATTTCAGTTCCAGAGCGATTCGCCCGATGAGTCCTTCATATTTAGTCGTTTTCAGCCAATTTTCAGAATTTTTGAAAATTTCACTTTTTTGTGAAAATATCCACTAAATGAGGGAATAATATGTGTGAGGGTACCCCAGGAGAGTTCCAAATGTGTATGGGTAGAATATATATCCCACTGGAGTAAAATTGAAAACAGATGAAAAATTTTTTTTTTTGGACTTAGTCATTTTTTCAGCATTTATCAGACTTTCAGATAGGGGAAATGTCAGTGAGCGTTACGATTTCAGTACCAGAGCGATTCGCCCGATGAGTCCTTCATATTTAGTCGCTTTCATCCAATTTTCAGAATTTTTGAAAATTTCACTTTTTTGTGAAAATATCCACTAAATGAGGGAATAATATGTGTGAGGGTACCCCAGGAGAGTTCCAAATGTGTGTGGGTAGAATATATATCCCACGGGGGTAAAATTGAAAAAAGTTGAAAAAAAAACTTTGTTAGACTTAGTCATTTTTCCGGCGTTTAGAAGACTTTCAGATAGGGGAAATGTCAGTGAGCGTTCCGATTTCAGTTCCAGAGCGATTCGCCCGATGAGTCCTTCATATTTAGTCGTTTTCAGCCAATTTTCAGAATTTTGAAAATTTCACTTTTTTGTGAAAATATCCACTAAATGAGGGAATAATATGTGTGAGGGTACCCCAGGAGAGTTCCAAATGTGTGTGGGTAGAATATATATCCCACGGGGGTAAAATTGAAAAAAGGTGAAAAAATTTTTTTTTGGACTTAGTCATTTTTCCGGCGTTTATCAGACTTTCAGATAGGGGAAATGTCAGTGAGCATTCCGATTTCAGTTCCAGAGCGATTCGTCCAATGAGTCCTTCATATTTAGTCGTTTTCAGCCAATTTTCAGAATTTTTGAAAATTTCACTTTTTTGTGAAAATATCCACTAAATGAGGGAATAATATGTGTGAGGGTACCCCAGGAGAGTTCCAAATGTGTGTGGGTAGAATATATATCCCACGGGGGTAAAATTGAAAAAAGTTGAAAAAATTTTTTTGTTGGACTTAGTCATTTTTCCGGCGTTTAGAATACTTTCAGATAGGGGAAATATCAGTGAGTATTCCAATTTCAGTTTCAGAGCTGTTCGCCCGATGAGTCCTTCATATTTAGTAGTTTTCAGCCAATTTTCAGAATTTTTGAAAATTTCACTTTTTTGTGAAAATATCCACTAAATGAGGGAATAATATGTGTGAGGGTACCCCAGGAGAGTTCCAAATGTGTGTGGGTAGAATATATATCCCACGGGGGTAAAATTGAAAAAAGGTGAAAAAAATTTTTTGGAGACTTAGTCATTTTTTCAGCGTTTATCCGACTTTCAGATAGGGGAAATGTCAGTGAGCATTCCAATTTCAGTTCCAGAGCGATTCGTCCAATGAGTCCTTCATATTTAGTCGTTTTCAGCCAATTTTCAGAATTTTTGAAAATTTCTCTTTTTTGTGAAAATATCCACTAAATGAGGGAATAATATGTGTGAGGGTACCCCAGGAGAGTTCCAAATGTGTGTGGGTAGAATATATATCCCACGGGGGTAAAATTGAAAAAAGTTGAAAAAAAAATTTTGTTAGACTTAGTCATTTTTCCGGCGTTTAGAAGACTTTCAGATAGGGGAAATGTCAGTGAGCGTTCCGATTTCAGTTCCAGAGCGATTCGCCCGATGAGTCCTTCATATTTAGTCGTTTTCAGCCAATTTTCAGAATTTTGAAAATTTCACTTTTTTGTGAAAATATCCACTAAATGAGGGAATAATATGTGTGAGGGTACCCCAGGAGAGTTCCAAATGTGTGTGGGTAGAATATATATCCCACGGGGGTAAAATTGAAAAAAGTTGAAAAAATTTTTTTGTTGGACTTAGTCATTTTTCCGGCGTTTAGAAGTCTTTCAGATAGGGGAAATATCAGTGAGTATTCCAATTTCAGTTCCAGAGCTATTCGCCCGATGAGTCCTTCATATTTAGTAGTTTTCAGCCAATTTTCAGAATTTTTGAAAATTTCACTTTTTTGTGAAAATATCCACTAAATGATGGAATAATATGTGTGAGGGTACCCCAGGAGAGTTCCAAATGTGTGTGGGTAGAATATATATCCCACAGGGGTAAAATTGAAAACAGATGAAAAATTTTTTTTTTTGGACTTAGTCATTTTTTCAGCGTTTATCAGACTTTCAGATAGGGGAAATGTCAGTGAGCGTTCCGATTTCAGTACCAGAGCGATTCGCCCGATGAGTCCTTCATATTTAGTAGTTTTCAGCCAATTTTCAGAATTTTTGAAAATTTCACTTTTTTGTGAAAATATCCACTAAATGAGGGAATAATATGTGTGAGGGTACCCCAGGAGAGTTCCAAATGTGTGTGGGTAGAATATATATCCCACTGGAGTAAAATTGAAAACAGATGAAAAAATTTTTTTTTGACTTAGTCATTTTTTCAGCGTTTATCAGACTTTCAGATAGGGGAAATGTCAGTGAGCGTTCCGATTTCAGTACCAGAGCGATTAGCCCGATGAGTCCTTCACATTTAGTAGTTTTCAGCCAATTTTCAGAATTTTTGAAAATTTCACTTTTTTGTGAAAATATCCACTAAATGAGGGAATAATATGTGTGAGGGTACCCCAGGAGAGTTCCAAATGTGTGTGGGTAGAATATATATCCCACGGGGGTAAAATTGAAAAAAGTTGAAAAAAAAATTTTGATAGACTTAGTCATTTTTCCGGCGTTTAGAAGACTTTCAGATAGGGGAAATGTCAGTGAGCGTTCCGATTTCAGTTCCAGAGCGATTTGCCCGATGAGTCCTTCATATTTAGGCGTTTTCAGCCAATTTTCCGAATTTTTGAAAATTTCACTTTTTTGTGAAAATATCCACTAAATGAGGGAATAATATGTGTGAAGGTACTGCAGGAGAGTTCCAAATGTGTGTGGGTAGAATATATATCCCAAGGGGGTAAAATTGAAAAAAGTTGAAAAAAATTTTTTGTTGGACTTAGTCATTTTTCCGGCGTTTAGAAGACTTTCAGATAGGTGGAAATGTCAGTGAGTATTCCAATTTCAGTTCCAGAGCGATTCGCCCAATGAGTCCTTCATATTTAGTCGGTTTCAGCCAATTTTCAGAATTTTTGAAAATTTCACTTTTTTGTGAAAATATCCACTAAATGAGGGAATAATATGTGTGAGGGTACCCCAGGAGAGTTCCAAATGTGTGTTGGTAGAATATATATCCCACGGGGGTAAAATTGAAAAAAGGTGAAAAATTTTTTTTTGGGACTTATTCATTTTTCCGGCGTTTATCAGACTTTCAGATAGGGAAAATGTCATTGAACGTTCCGATTTCAGTTCCAGAGCGATTAGCCCAATGAGTCCTTCATATTTAGTCGTTTTCAGCCAATTTTTCAGATTTTTTGACAATTTCACTTTTTTGTGAAAATATCCACTAAATGAGGGAATAATATGTGTGAGGGTACACCAGGAGAGTTCCAAATGTGTGTCGGTAGAATATATATCCCACGGGGGTAAAATTGAAAAAAGGTGAAAAAATTTTTTTTGGGGATTTAGTCATTTTTTCAGCGTTTATCAGACTTTCAGATAGGGGAAATGTCAGTGAGCATTCCAATTTCAGTTCCAGAGCGATTCGCCCGATGAGTCCTTCATATTTAGTCGTTTTCAGCCAATTTTCAGAATTTTTGAAAATTTCACTTTTTTGTGAAAATATCCACTAAATGAGGGAATAATATGTGTGAGGGTACCCCAGGAGAGTTCCAAATGTGTATGGGTAGAATATATATCCCACTGGAGTAAAATTGAAAACAGATGAAAAATTTTTTTTTTTGGACTTAGTCATTTTTTCAGCATTTATCAGACTTTCAGATAGGGGAAATGTCAGTGAGCGTTACGATTTCAGTACCAGAGCGATTCGCCCGATGAGTCCTTCATATTTAGTCGCTTTCATCCAATTTTCAGAATTTTTGAAAATTTCACTTTTTTGTGAAAATATCCACTAAATGAGGGAATAATATGTGTGAGGGTACCCCAGGAGAGTTCCAAATGTGTGTGGGTAGAATATATATCCCACGGGGGTAAAATTGAAAAAAGTTGAAAAAAAAACTTTGTTAGACTTAGTCATTTTTCCGGCGTTTAGAAGACTTTCAGATAGGGGAAATGTCAGTGAGCGTTCCGATTTCAGTTCCAGAGCGATTCGCCCGATGAGTCCTTCATATTTAGTCGTTTTCAGCCAATTTTCAGAATTTTGAAAATTTCACTTTTTTGTGAAAATATCCACTAAATGAGGGAATAATATGTGTGAGGGTACCCCAGGAGAGTTCCAAATGTGTGTGGGTAGAATATATATCCCACGGGGGTAAAATTGAAAAAAGGTGAAAAAATTTTTTTTTGGACTTAGTCATTTTTCCGGCGTTTATCAGACTTTCAGATAGGGGAAATGTCAGTGAGCATTCCGATTTCAGTTCCAGAGCGATTCGTCCAATGAGTCCTTCATATTTAGTCGTTTTCAGCCAATTTTCAGAATTTTTGAAAATTTCACTTTTTTGTGAAAATATCCACTAAATGAGGGAATAATATGTGTGAGGGTACCCCAGGAGAGTTCCAAATGTGTGTGGGTAGAATATATATCCCACGGGGGTAAAATTGAAAAAAGTTGAAAAAATTTTTTTGTTGGACTTAGTCATTTTTCCGGCGTTTAGAATACTTTCAGATAGGGGAAATATCAGTGAGTATTCCAATTTCAGTTTCAGAGCTGTTCGCCCGATGAGTCCTTCATATTTAGTAGTTTTCAGCCAATTTTCAGAATTTTTGAAAATTTCACTTTTTTGTGAAAATATCCACTAAATGAGGGAATAATATGTGTGAGGGTACCCCAGGAGAGTTCCAAATGTGTGTGGGTAGAATATATATCCCACGGGGGTAAAATTGAAAAAAGGTGAAAAAAATTTTTTGGAGACTTAGTCATTTTTTCAGCGTTTATCCGACTTTCAGATAGGGGAAATGTCAGTGAGCATTCCAATTTCAGTTCCAGAGCGATTCGTCCAATGAGTCCTTCATATTTAGTCGTTTTCAGCCAATTTTCAGAATTTTTGAAAATTTCTCTTTTTTGTGAAAATATCCACTAAATGAGGGAATAATATGTGTGAGGGTACCCCAGGAGAGTTCCAAATGTGTGTGGGTAGAATATATATCCCACGGGGGTAAAATTGAAAAAAGTTGAAAAAAAAATTTTGTTAGACTTAGTCATTTTTCCGGCGTTTAGAAGACTTTCAGATAGGGGAAATGTCAGTGAGCGTTCCGATTTCAGTTCCAGAGCGATTCGCCCGATGAGTCCTTCATATTTAGTCGTTTTCAGCCAATTTTCAGAATTTTGAAAATTTCACTTTTTTGTGAAAATATCCACTAAATGAGGGAATAATATGTGTGAGGGTACCCCAGGAGAGTTCCAAATGTGTGTGGGTAGAATATATATCCCACGGGGGTAAAATTGAAAAAAGGTGAAAAAATTTTTTTTTGGACTTAGTCATTTTTCCGGCGTTTATCAGACTTTCAGATAGGGGAAATATCAGTGAGTATTCCAATTTCAGTTCCAGAGCTGTTCGCCCGATGAGTCCTTCATATTTAGTAGTTTTCAGCCAATTTTCAGAATTTTTGAAAATTTCACTTTTTTGTGAAAATATCCACTAAATGAGGGAATAATATGTGTGAGGGTACCCCAGGAGAGTTCCAAATGTGTGTGGGTAGAATATATATCCCACGGGGGTAAAATTGAAAACAGATGAAAAATTTTTTTTTTTGGACTTAGTCATTTTTTCAGCGTTTATCAGACTTTCAGATAGGGGAAATGTCAGTGAGCGTTCCGATTTCAGTACCAGAGCGATTCGCCCGATGAGTCCTTCATATTTAGTAGTTTTCAGCCAATTTTCAGAATTTTTGAAAATTTCACTTTTTTGTGAAAATATCCACTAAGTGAGGGAATAATATGTGTGAGGGTACCCCAGGAGAGTTCCAAATGTGTGTGGGTAGAATATATATCCCACTGGAGTAAAATTGAAAACAGATGAAAAATTTTTTTTTTTTGACTTAGTCATTTTTTCAGCGTTTATCAGACTTTCAGATAGGGGAAATGTCAGTGAGCGTTCCGATTTCAGTACCAGAGCGATTCGCCCGATGAGTCCTTCATATTTAGTAGTTTTCAGCCAATTTTCAGAATTTTTGAAAATTTCACTTTTTTGTGAAAATATCCACTAAATGAGGGAATAATATGTGTGAGGGTACCCCAGGAGAGTTCCAAATGTGTGTGGGTAGAATATATATCCCACGGGGGTAAAATTGAAAAAAGTTGAAAAAAAAATTTTGTTAGACTTAGTCATTTTTCCGGCGTTTAGAAGACTTTCAGATAGGGGAAATGTCAGTGAGCGTTCCGATTTCAGTTCCAGAGCGATTCGTCCAATGAGTCCTTCATATTTAGTCGTTTTCAGACAATTTTTCAGAATTTTTGAAAATTTCACTTTTTTGTGAAAATATCCACTAAATGAGGGAATAATATGTGTGAGGGTACACCAGGAGAGTTCCAAATGTGTGTGGGTAGAATATATATCCCACGGGGGTAAAATTGAAAAAAGGTGAAAAAATTTTTTTTTGGACTTAGTCATTTTTCCGGCGTTTATCAGACTTTCAGATAGGGGAAATGTCAGTGAGCATTCCGATTTCAGTTCCAGAGCGATTCGTCCAATGAGTCCTTCATATTTAGTCGTTTTCAGCCAATTTTCAGAATTTTTGAAAATTTCACTTTTTTGTGAAAATATCCACTAAATGAGGGAATAATATGTGTGAGGGTACCCCAGGAGAGTTCCAAATGTGTGTGGGTAGAATATATATCCCACGGGGGTAAAATTGAAAAAAGTTGAAAAATTTTTTTTGTTGGACTTAGTCATTTTTCCGGCGTTTAGAATACTTTCAGATAGGGGAAATATCAGTGAGTATTCCAATTTCAGTTCCAGAGCGATTCGCCCGATGAGACCTTCATATTTAGTAGTTTTCAGCCAATTTTCAGAATTTTTGAAAATTTCACTTTTTTGTGAAAATATCCACTAAATGAGGGAATAATATGTGTGAGGGTACCCCAGGAGAGTTCCAAATGTGTGTGGGTAGAATATATATCCCACTGGAGTAAAATTGAAAACAGATGAAAAATTTTTTTTTTTGGACTTAGTCATTTTTTCAGCGTTTATCAGACTTTCAGATAGAGGAAATGTCAGTGAGCGTTCCGATTTCAGTTCCAGAGCGATTCGTCCAATGAGTCCTTCATATTTAGTCGTTTTCAGACAATTTTTCAGAATTTTTGAAAATTTCACTTTTTTGTGAAAATATCCACTAAATGAGGGAATAATATGTGTGAGGGTACACCAGGAGAGTTCCAAATGTGTGTCAGTAGAATATATATCCCACGGGGGTAAAATTGAAAAAAGGTGAAAAAAAATTTTTTGGGGACTTAGTCATTTTTTCAGCGTTTATCCGACTTTCAGATAGGAGAAATGTCAGTGAGCATTCCAATTTCAGTTCCAGAGCGATTCGTCCAATGAGTCCTTCATATTTAGTCGTTTTCAGCCAATTTTCAGAATTTTTGAAAATTTCACTTTTTTGTGAAAATATCCACTAAATGAGGGAATAATATGTGTGAGGGTACCCCAGGAGAGTTCCAAATGTGTGTGGGTAGAATATATATCCCACGGGGGTAAAATTGAAAAAAGTTGAAAAAAAAATTTTGTTAGACTTAGTCATTTTTCCGGCGTTTAGAAGACTTTCAGATAGGGGAAATGTCAGTGAGCGTTCCGATTTCAGTTCCAGAGCGATTCGCCCGATGAGTCCTTCATATTTAGTCGTTTTCAGCCAATTTTCTGAATTTTTGAAAATTTCACTTTTTTGTGAAAATATCCACTAAATGAGGGAATAATATGTGTGAGGGTACCCCAGGAGAGTTCCAAATGTGTGTGGGTAGAATATATATCCCACGGGGGTAAAATTGAAAAAAGTTGAAAATTTTTTTTTGTTAGACTTAGTCATTTTTCCGGCGTTTAGAAGACTTTCAGATAGGGGAAATGTCAGTAAGCGTTCCGATTTCAGTTCCAGAGCGATTCGCCCGATGAGTCCTTCATATTTAGTCGTTTTCAGACAATTTTCAGAATTTTTGAAAATTTCACTTTTTTTGTGAAAATATCCACTAAATGAGGGAATAATATGTGTGAGGGTACCCCAGGAGAGTTCCAAATGTGTGTGGGTAGAATATATATCCCACGGGGGTAAAATTGAAAAAAGTTGAAAAATTTTTTTTGTTGGACTTAGTCATTTTTCCGGCGTTTAGAAGACTTTCAGATAGGGGAAATGTCAGTGAGCGTTCCGATTTCAGTTCCAGAGCGATTCGCCCGATGAGTCCTTCATATTTAGTCGTTTTCAGCCAATTTTCTGAATTTTTGAAAATTTCACTTTTTTGTGAAAATATCCACTAAATGAGGGAATAATATGTGTGAGGGTACCCCAGGAGAGTTCCAAATGTGTGTGGGTAGAATATATATCCCACGGGGGTAAAATTGAAAAAAGTTGAAAAAAAATTTTTGTTAGACTTAGTCATTTTTCCGGCGTTTAGAAGACTTTCAGATAGGGGAAATGTCAGTGAGCGTTCCGATTTCAGTTCCAGAGCGATTCGCCCGATGAGTCCTTCATATTTAGTCGTTTTCAGCCAATTTTCTGAATTTTTGAAAATTTCACTTTTTTGTGAAAATATCCACTAAATGAGGGAATAATATGTGTGAGGGTACCCCAGGAGAGTTCCAAATGTGTGTGGGTAGAATATATATCCCACGGGGGTAAAATTGAAAAAAGTTGAAAAATTTTTTTTGTTAGACTTAGTCATTTTTCCGGCGTTTAGAAGACTTTCAGATAGGGGAAATGTCAGTAAGCGTTCCGATTTCAGTTCCAGAGCGATTCGCCCGATGAGTCCTTCATATTTAGTCGTTTTCAGACAATTTTCAGAATTTTTGAAAATTTCACTTTTTTGTGAAAATATCCACTAAATGAGGGAATAATATGTGTGAGGGTACCCCAGGAGAGTTCCAAATGTGTGTTGGTAGAATATATATCCCACGGGGGTAAAATTGAAAAAAGGTGAAAAAATTTTTTTTGGGACTTATTCATTTTTCCGGCGTTTATCAGACTTTCAGATAGGGAAAATGTCATTGAGCGTTCCGATTTCAGTTCCAGAGCGATTCGCCCAATGAGTCCTTCATATTTAGTCGTTTTCAG
Organism: Phyllobates terribilis; assembly: GCF_046119375.1. Lineage (NCBI taxonomy): Eukaryota > Metazoa > Chordata > Amphibia > Anura > Dendrobatidae > Phyllobates > Phyllobates terribilis. Next base: position 4,891,197 of record NW_027362838.1, on the reverse strand, counting down.
CCAATTTTTCAGATTTTTTGACAATTTCACTTTTTTGTGAAAATATCCACTAAATGAGGGAATAATATGTGTGAGGGTACACCAGGAGAGTTCCAAATGTGTGTCGGTAGAATATATATCCCACGGGGGTAAAATTGAAAAAAGGTGAAAAAATTTTTTTGGGAGACTTAGTCATTTTTTCAGCGTTTATCAGACTTTCAGATAGGGGAAATGTCAGTGAGCATTCCAATTTCAGTTCCAGAGCGATTCGCCCGATGAGTCCTTCATATTTAGTCGTTTTCAGCCAATTTTCAGAATTTTTGAAAATTTCACTGTTTTGTGAAAATATCCACTAAATGAGGGAATAATATGTGTGAGGGTACCCCAGGAGAGTTCCAAATGTGTGTGGGTAGAATATATATCCCACGGGGGTAAAATTGAAAAAAGTTGAAAAAATTTTTTTGTTGGACTTAGTCATTTTTCCGGCGTTTATCAGACTTTCAGATAGGGGAAATATCAGTGAGTATTCCAATTTCAGTTCCAGAGCGATTCGCCCGATGAGTCCTTCATATTTAGTAGTTTTCAGCCAATTTTCAGAATTTTTGAAAATTTCACTTTTTTGTGAAAATATCCACTAAATGAGGGAATAATATGTGTGAGGGTACCCCAGGAGAGTTCCAAATGTGAGTGGGTAGAATATATATCCCACGGGAGTAAAATTGAAAACAGATGAAAAATTTTTTTTTTGGACTTAGTCATTTTTTCAGCGTTTATCAGACTTTCAGATAGGGGAAATGTCAGTGAGCGTTCCGATTTCAGTACCAGAGAGATTCGCCCGATGAGTCCTTCATATTTAGTAGTTTTCAGCCAATTTTCAGAATTTTTGAAAATTTCACTTTTTTGTGAAAATATCCACTAAATGAGGGAATTATATGTGTGAGGGTACCCCAGGAGAGTTCCAAATGTGTGTGGGTAGAATATATATCCCACTGGAGTAAAATTGAAAACAGATGAAAAATTTTTTTTTTTGGACTTAGTCATTTTTTCAGCGTTTATCAGACTTTCAGATAGGGGAAATGTCAGTGAGCATTCCGATTTCAGTACCAGAGCGATTCGCCCGATGAGTCCTTCATATTTAGTCGCTTTCATCCAATTTTCAGAATTTTTGAAAATTTCACTTTTTTGTGAAAATATCCACTAAATGAGGGAATAATATGTGTGAGGGTACCCCAGGAGAGTTCCAAATGTGTGTGGGTAGAATATATATCCCACGGGGGTAAAATTGAAAAAAGTTGAAAAAAAAATTTTGTTAGACTTAGTCATTTTTCCGGCGTTTAGAAGACTTTCAGATAGGGGAAATGTCAGTGAGCGTTCCGATTTCAGTTCCAGAGCGATTCGTCCAATGAGTCCTTCATATTTAGTCGTTTTCAGCCAATTTTCCGAATTTGGAAAATATCACTTTTTTGTGAAAATATCCACTAAATGAGGGAATAATATGTGTGAGGGTACCCCAGGAGAGTTCCAAATGTGTGTGGGTAGAATATATATCCCACGGGGGTAAAATTGAAAAAAGTTGAAAAAATTTTTTTGTTGGACTTAGTCATTTTTCCGGCGTCTATCAGACTTTCAGATAGGGGAAATATCAGTGAGTATTCCAATTTCAGTTCCAGAGCGATTCGCCCGATGAGTCCTTCATATTTAGTCGTTTTCAGCCAATTTTCAGAATTTTTGAAAATTTCACTTTTTTGTGAAAATATCCACTAAATGAGGGAATAATATGTGTGAGGGTACCCCAGGAGAGTTCCAAATGTGTGTGGGTAGAATATATATCCCACTGGAGTAAAATTGAAAACAGATGAAAAATTTTTTTTTTTTGACTTACTCATTTTTTCAGCGTTTATCAGACTTTCAGATAGGGGAAATGTCAGTGAGCGTTCCGATTTCAGTACCAGAGCGATTCGCCCGATGAGTCCTTCATATTTAGTAGTTTTCAGCCAATTTTCAGAATTTTTGAAAATTTCACTTTTTTGTGAAAATATCCACTAAATGAGGGAATAATATGTGTGAGGGTACCCCAGGAGAGTTCCAAATGTGTGTGGGTAGAATATATATATCCCACGGGGGTAAAATTGAAAAAAGTTGAAAAAAAAATTTTGTTAGACTTAGTCATTTTTCCGGCGTTTAGAAGACTTTCAGATAGGGGAAATGTCAGTGAGCGTTCCGATTTCAGTTCCAGAGCGATTCGTCCAATGAGTCCTTCATATTTAGTCGTTTTCAGACAATTTTTCAGAATTTTTGAAAATTTCACTTTTTTGTGAAAATATCCACTAAATGAGGGAATAATATGTGTGAGGGTACACCAGGAGAGTTCCAAATGTGTGTGGGTAGAATATATATCCCACGGGGGTAAAATTGAAAAAAGGTGAAAAAATTTTTTTTTGGACTTAGTCATTTTTCCGGCGTTTATCAGACTTTCAGATAGGGGAAATGTCAGTGAGCATTCCGATTTCAGTTCCAGAGCGATTCGTCCAATGAGTCCTTCATACTTAGTCGTTTTCAGCCAATTTTCAGAATTTTTGAAAATTTCACTTTTTTGTGAAAATATCCACTAAATGAGGGAATAATATGTGTGAGGGTACCCCAGGAGAGTTCCAAATGTGTGTGGGTAGAATATATATCCCACGGGGGTAAAATTGAAAAAAGTTGAAAAAATTTTTTTGTTGGACTTAGTCATTTTTCCGGCGTTTAGAAGACTTTCAGATAGGGGAAATATCAGTGAGTATTCCAATTTCAGTTCCAGAGCGATTCGCCCGATGAGTCCTTCATATTTAGTAGTTTTCAGCCAATTTTCAGAATTTTTGAAAATTTCACTTTTTTGTGAAAATATCCACTAAATGAGGGAATAATATGTGTGAGGGTACCCCAGGAGAGTTCCAAATGTGTGTGGGTAGAATATATATCCCACTGGAGTAAAATTGAAAACAGATGAAAAATTATTTTTTTTGGACTTAGTCATTTTTTCAGCGTTTATCAGACTTTCAGATAGGGGAAATGTCAGTGAGCGTTCCGATTTCAGTTCCAGAGCGATTCGCCCGATGAGTCCTTCATATTTAGTAGTTTTCAGCCAATTTTCAGAATTTTTGAAAATTTCACTTTTTTGTGAAAATATCCACTAAATGAGGGAATAATATGTGTGAGGGTACCCCAGGAGAGTTCCAAATGTGTGTGGGTAGAATATATATCCCACGGGGGTAAAATTGAAAACAGATGAAAAATTTTTTTTTTGGGACTTAGTCATTTTTTCAGCGTTTATCAGACTTTCAGATAGGGGAAATGTCAGTGAGTGTTCCGATTTCAGTACCAGAGCGATTCGCCCGATGAGTCCTTCATATTTAGTAGTTTTCAGCCAATTTTCAGAATTTTTGAAAATTTCACTTTTTTGTGAAAATATCCACTAAATGAGGGAATAATATGTGTGAGGGTACCCCAGGAGAGTTCCAAATGTGTGTGGGTAGAATATATATCCCACGGGGGTAAAATTGAAAAAAGTTGAAAAAAAAATTTTGTTAGACTTAGTCATTTTTCCGGCGTTTAGAAGACTTTCAGATAGGGGAAATGTCAGTGAGCGTTAAGATTTCAGTTCCAGAGCGATTCGCCCGATGAGTCCTTCATATTTAGTCGTTTTCAGCCAATTTTCAGAATTTTGAAAATTTCACTTTTTTGTGAAAATATCCACTAAATGAGGGAATAATATGTGTGAGGGTACCCCAGGAGAGTTCCAAATGTGTGTGGGTAGAATATATATCCCACGGGGGTAAAATTGAAAAAAGGTGAAAAAATTTTTTTTTGGACTTAGTCATTTTTCCGGCGTTTATCAGACTTTCAGATAGGGGAAATGTCAGTGAGCATTCCGATTTCAGTTCCAGAGCGATTCGTCCAATGAGTCCTTCATATTTAGTCGTTTTCAGCCAATTTTCTGAATTTTTGAAAATTTCACTTTTTTGTGAAAATATCCACTAAATGAGGGAATAATATGTGTGAGGGTACCCCAGGAGAGTTCCAAATGTGTGTGGGTAGAATATATTTTCCGGCGTTTAGAAGACTTTCAGATAGGGGAAATATCAGTGAGTATTCCAATTTCAGTTCCAGAGCTATTCGCCCGATGAGTCCTTCATATTTAGTAGTTTTCAGCCAATTTTCAGAATTTTTGAAAATTTCACTTTTTTGTGAAAATATCCACTAAATGAGGGAATAATATGTGTGACGGTACCCCAGGAGAGTTCCAAATGTGTGTGGGTAGAATGTATATCCCACGGGGGTAAAATTGAAAACAGATGAAAATTTTTTTTTTTTGGACTTAGTCATTTTTTCAGCGTTTATCAGACTTTCAGATAGGGGAAATGTCAGTGAGCGTTCCGATTTCAGTACCAGAGCGATTCGCCCGATGAGTCCTTCATATTTAGTAGTTTTCAGCCAATTTTCAGAATTTTTGAAAATTTCACTTTTTTGTGAAAATATCCACTAAATGAGGGAATAATATGTGTGAGGGTACCCCAGGAGAGTTCCAAATGTGTGTGGGTAGAATATATATCCCACTGGAGTAAAATTGAAAACAGATGAAAAATTTTTTTTTTTTGACTTAGTCATTTTTTCAGCGTTTATCAGACTTTCAGATAGGGGAAATGTCAGTGAGCGTTCCGATTTCAGTACCAGAGCGATTCGCCCGATGAGTCCTTCATATTTAGTAGTTTTCAGCCAATTTTCAGAATTTTTGAAAATTTCACTTTTTTGTGAAAATATCCACTAAATGAGGGAATAATATGTGTGAGGGTACCCCAGGAGAGTTCCAAATGTGTGTGGGTAGAATATATATCCCACGGGGGTAAAATTGAAAAAAGTTGAAAAAAAAATTTTGTTAGACTTAGTCATTTTTCCGGCGTTTAGAAGGCTTTAAGATAGGGGAAATGTCAGTGAGCGTTCCGATTTCAGTTCCAGAGCGATTCGTCCAATGAGTCCTTCATATTTAGTCGTTTTCAGACAATTTTTCAGAATTTTTGAAAATTTCACTTTTTTGTGAAAATATCCACTAAATGAGGGAATAATATGTGTGAGGGTACACCAGGAGAGTTCCAAATGTGTGTGGGTAGAATATATATCCCACGGGGGTAAAATTGAAAAAAGGTGAAAAAATTTTTTTTTGGACTTAGTCATTTTTCCGGCGTTTATCAGACTTTCAGATAGGGGAAATGTCAGTGAGCATTCCGATTTCAGTTCCAGAGCGATTCGTCCAATGAGTCCTTCATATTTAGTCGTTTTCAGCCAATTTTCAGAATTTTTGAAAATTTCACTTTTTTGTGAAAATATCCACTAAATGAGGGAATAATATGTGTGAGGGTACCCCAGGAGAGTTCCAAATGTGTGTGGGTAGAATATATATCCCACGGGGGTAAAATTGAAAAAAGTTGAAAAAATTTTTTTGTTGGACTTAGTCATTTTTCCGGCGTTTAGAAGACTTTCAGATAGGGGAAATATCAGTGAGTATTCCAATTTCAGTTCCAGAGCGATTCGCCCGATGAGTCCTTCATATTTAGTAGTTTTCAGCCAATTTTCAGAATTTTTGAAAATTTCACTTTTTTGTGAAAATATCCACTAAATGAGGGAATAATATGTGTGACGGTACCCCAGGAGAGTTCCAAATGTGTGTGGGTAGAATGTATATCCCACGGGGGTAAAATTGAAAACAGATGAAAATTTTTTTTTTTTGGACTTAGTCATTTTTTCAGCGTTTATCAGACTTTCAGATAGGGGAAATGTCAGTGAGCGTTCCGATTTCAGTACCAGAGCGATTCGCCCGATGAGTCCTTCATATTTAGTAGTTTTCAGCCAATTTTCAGAATTTTTGAAAATTTCACTTTTTTGTGAAAATATCCACTAAATGAGGGAATAATATGTGTGAGGGTACCCCAGGAGAGTTCCAAATGTGTGTGGGTAGAATATATATCCCACTGGAGTAAAATTGAAAACAGATGAAAAATTTTTTTTTTTTGACTTAGTCATTTTTTCAGCGTTTATCAGACTTTCAGATAGGGGAAATGTCAGTGAGCGTTCCGATTTCAGTACCAGAGCGATTCGCCCGATGAGTCCTTCATATTTAGTAGTTTTCAGCCAATTTTCAGAATTTTTGAAAATTTCACTTTTTTGTGAAAATATCCACTAAATGAGGGAATAATATGTGTGAGGGTACCCCAGGAGAGTTCCAAATGTGTGTGGGTAGAATATATATCCCACGGGGGTAAAATTGAAAAAAGTTGAAAAAAAAATTTTGTTAGACTTAGTCATTTTTCCGGCGTTTAGAAGGCTTTAAGATAGGGGAAATGTCAGTGAGCGTTCCGATTTCAGTTCCAGAGCGATTCGTCCAATGAGTCCTTCATATTTAGTCGTTTTCAGACAATTTTTCAGAATTTTTGAAAATTTCACTTTTTTGTGAAAATATCCACTAAATGAGGGAATAATATGTGTGAGGGTACACCAGGAGAGTTCCAAATGTGTGTGGGTAGAATATATATCCCACGGGGGTAAAATTGAAAAAAGGTGAAAAAATTTTTTTTTGGACTTAGTCATTTTTCCGGCGTTTATCAGACTTTCAGATAGGGGAAATGTCAGTGAGCATTCCGATTTCAGTTCCAGAGCGATTCGTCCAATGAGTCCTTCATATTTAGTCGTTTTCAGCCAATTTTCAGAATTTTTGAAAATTTCACTTTTTTGTGAAAATATCCACTAAATGAGGGAATAATATGTGTGAGGGTACCCCAGGAGAGTTCCAAATGTGTGTGGGTAGAATATATATCCCACGGGGGTAAAATTGAAAAAAGTTGAAAAAATTTTTTTGTTGGACTTAGTCATTTTTCCGGCGTTTAGAAGACTTTCAGATAGGGGAAATATCAGTGAGTATTCCAATTTCAGTTCCAGAGCGATTCGCCCGATGAGTCCTTCATATTTAGTAGTTTTCAGCCAATTTTCAGAATTTTTGAAAATTTCACTTTTTTGTGAAAATATCCACTAAATGAGGGAATAATATGTGTGAGGGTACCCCAGGAGAGTTCCAAATGTGTGTGGGTAGAATATATATCCCACTGGAGTAAAATTGAAAACAGATGAAAAATTTTTTTTTTTGGACTTAGTCATTTTTTCAGCCTTTATCAGACTTTCAGATAGGGGAAATGTCAGTGAGCGTTCCGATTTCAGTTCCAGAGCGATTCGTCCAATGAGTCCTTCATATTTAGTCGTTTTCAGACAATTTTTCAGAATTTTTGAAAATTTCACTTTTTTGTGAAAATATCCACTAAATGAGGGAATAATATGTGTGAGGGTACACCAGGAGAGTTCCAAATGTGTGTGGGTAGAATATATATCCCACGGGGGTAAAATTGAAAAAAGGTGAAAAAATTTTTTTTTGGACTTAGTCATTTTTCCGGCGTTTATCAGACTTTCAGATAGGGGAAATGTCAGTGAGCATTCCGATTTCAGTTCCAGAGCGATTCGTCCAATGAGTCCTTCATATTTAGTCGTTTTCAGCCAATTTTCAGAATTTTTGAAAATTTCACTTTTTTGTGAAAATATCCACTAAATGAGGGAATAATATGTGTGAGGGTACCCCAGGAGAGTTCCAAATGTGTGTGGGTAGAATATATATCCCACGGGGGTAAAATTGAAAAAAGTTGAAAAAATTTTTTTGTTGGACTTAGTCATTTTTCCGGCGTTTAGAAGACTTTCAGATAGGGGAAATATCAGTGAGTATTCCAATTTCAGTTCCAGAGCGATTCGCCCGATGAGTCCTTCATATTTAGTAGTTTTCAGCCAATTTTCAGAATTTTTGAAAATTTCACTTTTTTGTGAAAATATCCACTAAATGAGGGAATAATATGTGTGAGGGTACCCCAGGAGAGTTCCAAATGTGTGTGGGTAGAATATATATCCCACTGGAGTAAAATTGAAAACAGATGAACAATTTTTTTTTTTGGACTTAGTCATTTTTTCAGCGTTTATCAGACTTTCAGATAGGGGAAATGTCAGTGAGCGTTCCGATTTCAGTTCCAGAGCGATTCGCCCGATGAGTCCTTCATATTTAGTAGTTTTCAGCCAATTTTCAGAATTTTTGAAAATTTCACTTTTTTGTGAAAATATCCACTAAATGAGGGAATAATATGTGTGAGGGTACCCCAGGAGAGTTCCAAATGTGTGTGGGTAGAATATATATCCCACGGGGGTAAAATTGAAAACAGATGAAAAATTTTTTTTTTGGGACTTAGTCATTTTTTCAGCGTTTATCAGACTTTCAGATAGGGGAAATGTCAGTGAGTGTTCCGATTTCAGTACCAGAGCGATTCGCCCGATGAGTCCTTCATATTTAGTAGTTTTCAGCCAATTTTCAGAATTTTTGAAAATTTCACTTTTTTGTGAAAATATCCACTAAATGAGGGAATAATATGTGTGAGGGTACCCCAGGAGAGTTCCAAATGTGTGTGGGTAGAATATATATCCCACGGGGGTAAAATTGAAAAAAGTTGAAAAAAAAATTTTGTTAGACTTAGTCATTTTTCCGGCGTTTAGAAGACTTTCAGATAGGGGAAATGTCAGTGAGCGTTCCGATTTCAGTTCCAGGGCGATTCGCCCGATGAGTCCTTCATATTTAGTCGTTTTCAGCCAATTTTCAGAATTTTGAAAATTTCACTTTTTTGTGAAAATATCCACTAAATGAGGGAATAATATGTGTGAGGGTACCCCAGGAGAGTTCCAAATGTGTGTGGGTAGAATATATATCCCACGGGGGTAAAATTGAAAAAAGGTGAAAAAAATTTTTTTTGGACTTAGTCATTTTTCCGGCGTTTATCAGACTTTCAGATAGGGGAAATGTCAGTGAGCATTCCGATTTCAGTTCTAGAGCGATTCGTCCAATGAGTCCTTCATATTTAGTCGTTTTCAGCCAATTTTCAGAATTTTTGAAAATTTCACTTTTTTGTGAAAATATCCACTAAATGAGGGAATAATATGTGTGAGGGTACCCCAGGAGAGTTCCAAATGTGTGTGGGTAGAATATATTTTCCGGCGTTTAGAAGACTTTCAGATAGGGGAAATATCAGTGAGTATTCCAATTTCAGTTCCAGAGCTATTCGCCCGATGAGTCCTTCATATTTAGTAGTTTTCAGCCAATTTTCAGAATTTTTGAAAATTTCACTTTTTTGTGAAAATATCCACTAAATGAGGGAATAATATGTGTGACGGTACCCCAGGAGAGTTCCAAATGTGTGTGGGTAGAATATATATCCCACGGGGGTAAAATTGAAAACAGATGAAAAATTTTTTTTTTTGGACTTAGTCATTTTTTCAGCGTTTATCAGACTTTCAGATAGGGAAATGTCAGTGAGCGTTCCGATTTCAGTACCAGAGCGATTCGCCCGATGAGTCCTTCATATTTAGTAGTTTTCAGCCAATTTTCAGAATTTTTGAAAATTTCACTTTTTTGTGAAAATATCCACTAAATGAGGGAATAATATGTGTGAGGGTACCCCAGGAGAGTTCCAAATGTGTGTGGGTAGAATATATATCCCACTGGAGTAAAATTGAAAACAGATGAAAAATTTTTTTTTTTTGACTTAGTCATTTTTTCAGCGTTTATCAGACTTTCAGATAGGGGAAATGTCAGTGAGCGTTCCGATTTCAGTACCAGAGCGATTCGCCCGATGAGTCCTTCATATTTAGTAGTTTTCAGCCAATTTTCAGAATTTTTGAAAATTTCACTTTTTTGTGAAAATATCCACTAAATGAGGATATAATATGTGTGAGGGTACCCCAGGAGAGTTCCAAATGTGTGTGGGTAGAATATATATCCCACGGGGGTAAAATTGAAAAAAGTTGAAAAAAAAATTTTGTTAGACTTAGTCATTTTTCCGGCGTTTAGAAGACTTTCAGATAGGGGAAATGTCAGTGAGCGTTCCGATTTCAGTTCCAGAGCGATTCGTCCAATGAGTCCTTCATATTTAGTCGTTTTCAGACAATTTTTCAGAATTTTTGAAAATTTCACTTTTTTGTGAAAATATCCACTAAATGAGGGAATAATATGTGTGAGGGTACACCAGGAGAGTTCCAAATGTGTGTCAGTAGAATATATATCCCACGGGGGTAAAATTGAAAAAAGGTGAAAAAAAATTTTTTGGGGACTTAGTCATTTTTTCAGCGTTTATCCGACTTTCAGATAGGGGAAATGTCAGTGAGCATTCCAATTTCAGTTCCAGAGCGATTCGTCCAATGAGTCCTTCATATTTAGTCGTTTTCAGCCAATTTTAAGAATTTTTGAAAATTTCACTTTTTTGTGAAAATATCCACTAAATGAGGGAATAATATGTGTGAGGGTACCCCAGGAGAGTTCCAAATGTGTGTGGGTAGAATATATATCCCACGGGGGTAAAATTGAAAAAAGTTGAAAAAAAATTTTTGTTAGACTTAGTCATTTTTCCGGCGTTTAGAAGACTTTCAGATAGGGGAAATGTCAGTGAGCGTTCCGATTTCAGTTCCAGAGCGATTCGCCCGATGAGTCCTTCATATTTAGTCGTTTTCAGCCAATTTTCTGAATTTTTGAAAATTTCACTTTTTTGTGAAAATATCCACTAAATGAGGGAATAATATGTGTGAGGGTACCCCAGGAGAGTTCCAAATGTGTGTGGGTAGAAGATAGATCCCACGGGGGTAAAATTGAAAAAAGTTGAAAAAAATTTGTTTTTTCGACTTAGTCATTTTTCCGGCGTTTATCAGACTTACAAATAGGGGAAATGTCAGTGAGCATTCCGATTTCAGTTCCAGAGCGATTCGCCCGATGAGTCCTTCATATTTAATCGTTTTCAGCCAATTTTCTGAATTTTTGAAAATTTCACTTTTTTGTGAAAATATCCACTAAATGAGGGAATAATATGTGTGAGGGTACCCCAGGAGAGTTCCAAATGTGTTTGGGTAGAATATATATCCCACGGGGGTAAAATTGAAAAAAGATGAAAAAAATTTTTTTGGGACTTAGTCATTTTTCCGGCGTTTATCAGACTTTCAGATAGGGGAAATGTCAGTAAGCGTTCCGATTTCAGTTCCAGAGCGATTCGCCCGATGAGTCCTTCATATTTAGTCGTTTTCAGCCAATTTTCAGAATTTTTGAAAATTTCACTTTTTTGTGAAAATATCCACTAAATGAGGGAATAATATGTGAGAGGGTACCCCAGGAGAGTTCCAAATGTGTGTGGGTAGAATATATATCCCACGGGGGTAAAATTGAAAAAAGTTGAAAAAAAAATTTTGTTAGACTTAGTCATTTTTCCGGCGTTTAGAAGACTTTCAGATAGGGGAAATGTCAGTGAGCGTTCCGATTTCAGTTCCAGAGCGATTCGCCCGATGAGTCCTTCATATTTAGTCGTTTTCAGCCAATTTTCAGAATTTTGAAAATTTCACTTTTTTGTGAAAATATCCACTAAATGAGGGAATAATATGTGTGAGGGTACCCCAGGAGAGTTCCAAATGTGTGTGGGTAGAATATATATCCCACGGGGGTAAAATTGAAAAAAGGTGAAAAAATTTTTTTTTGGACTTAGTCATTTTTCCGGCGTTTATCAGACTTTCAGATAGGGGAAATGTCAGTGAGCATTCCGATTTCAGTTCTAGAGCGATTCGTCCAATGAGTCCTTCATATTTAGTCGTTTTCAGCCAATTTTCAGAATTTTTGAAAATTTCACTTTTTTGTGAAAATATCCACTAAATGAGGGAATAATATGTGTGAGGGTACCCCAGGAGAGTTCCAAATGTGTGTGGGTAGAATATATTTTCCGGCGTTTAGAAGACTTTCAGATAGGGGAAATATCAGTGAGTATTCCAATTTCAGTTCCAGAGCTATTCGCCCGATGAGTCCTTCATATTTAGTAGTTTTCAGCCAATTTTCAGAATTTTTGAAAATTTCACTTTTTTGTGAAAATATCCACTAAATGAGGGAATAATATGTGTGACGGTACCCCAGGAGAGTTCCAAATGTGTGTGGGTAGAATATATATCCCACGGGGGTAAAATTGAAAACAGATGAAAAATTTTTTTTTTTGGACTTAGTCATTTTTTCAGCGTTTATCAGACTTTCAGATAGGGGAAATGTCAGTGAGCGTTCCGATTTCAGTACCAGAGCGATTCGCCCGATGAGTCCTTCATATTTAGTAGTTTTCAGCCAATTTTCAGAATTTTTGAAAATTTCACTTTTTTGCGAAAATATCCACTAAATGAGGGAATAATATGTGTGAGGGTACCCCAGGAGAGTTCCAAATGTGTGTGGGTAGAATATATATCCCACGGGGGTAAAATTGAAAAAAGGTGAAAAAATTTTTTTTTGGACTTAGTCATTTTTCCGGCGTTTATCAGACTTTCAGATAGGGGAAATGTCAGTGAGCATTCCGATTTCAGTTCCAGAGCGATTCGTCCAATGAGTCCTTCATATTTAGTCGTTTTCAGCCAATTTTCAGAATTTTTGAAAATTTCACTTTTTTGTGAAAATATCCACTAAATGAGGGAATAATATGTGTGAGGGTACCCCAGGAGAGTTCCAAATGTGTGTGGGTAGAATATATATCCCACGGGGGTAAAATTGAAAAAAGTTGAAAAAATTTTTTTGTTGGACTTAGTCATTTTTCCGGCGTTTAGAAGACTTTCAGATAGGGGAAATATCAGTGAGTATTCCAATTTCAGTTCCAGAGCGATTCGCCCGATGAGTCCTTCATATTTAGTAGTTTTCAGCCAATTTTCAGAATTTTTGAAAATTTCACTTTTTTGTGAAAATATCCACTAAATGAGGGAATAATATGTGTGAGGGTACCCCAGGAGAGTTCCAAATGTGTGTGGGTAGAATATATATCCCACTGGAGTAAAATTGAAAACAGATGAAAAATTTTTTTTTTTGGACTTAGTCATTTTTTCAGCGTTTATCAGACTTTCAGATAGGGGAAATGTCAGTGAGCGTTCCGATTTCAGTTCCAGAGCGATTCGCCCGATGAGTCCTTCATATTTAGTAGTTTTCAGCCAATTTTCAGAATTTTTGAAAATTTCACTTTTTTGTGAAAATATCCACTAAATGAGGGAATAATATGTGTGAGGGTACCCCAGGAGAGTTCCAAATGTGTGTGGGTAGAATATATATCCCACGGGGGTAAAATTGAAAACAGATGAAAAATTTTTTTTTTGGGACTTAGTCATTTTTTCAGCGTTTATCAGACTTTCAGATAGGGGAAATGTCAGTGAGTGTTCCGATTTCAGTACCAGAGCGATTCGCCCGATGAGTCCTTCATATTTAGTAGTTTTCAGCCAATTTTCAGAATTTTTGAAAATTTCACTTTTTTGTGAAAATATCCACTAAATGAGGGAATAATATGTGTGAGGGTACCCCAGGAGAGTTCCAAATGTGTGTGGGTAGAATATATATCCCACGGGGGTAAAATTGAAAAAATTTGAAAAAAAAATTTTGTTAGACTTAGTCATTTTTCCGGCGTTTAGAAGACTTTCAGATAGGGGAAATGTCAGTGAGCGTTCCGATTTCAGTTCCAGAGCGATTCGCCCGATGAGTCCTTCATATTTAGTCGTTTTCAGCCAATTTTCAGAATTTTGAAAATTTCACTTTTTTGTGAAAATATCCACTAAATGAGGGAATAATATATGTGAGCGTACCCCAGGAGAGTTCCAAATGTGTGTGGGTAGAATATATATCCCACGGGGGTAAAATTGAAAAAAGGTGAAAAAAATTTTTTTTGGACTTAGTCATTTTTCCGGCGTTTATCAGACTTTCAGATAGGGGAAATGTCAGTGAGCATTCCGATTTCAGTTCTAGAGCGATTCGTCCAATGAGTCCTTCATATTTAGTCGTTTTCAGCCAATTTTCAGAATTTTTGAAAATTTCACTTTTTTGTGAAAATATCCACTAAATGAGGGAATAATATGTGTGAGGGTACCCCAGGAGAGTTCCAAATGTGTGTGGGTAGAATATATTTTCCGGCGTTTAGAAGACTTTCAGATAGGGGAAATATCAGTGAGTATTCCAATTTCAGTTCCAGAGCTATTCGCCCGATGAGTCCTTCATATTTAGTAGTTTTCAGCCAATTTTCAGAATTTTTGAAAATTTCACTTTTTTGTGAAAATATCCACTAAATGAGGGAATAATATGTGTGACGGTACCCCAGGAGAGTTCCAAATGTGTGTGGGTAGAATATATATCCCACGGGGGTAAAATTGAAAACAGATGAAAAATTTTTTTTTTTGGACTTAGTCATTTTTTCAGCGTTTATCAGACTTTCAGATAGGGAAATGTCAGTGAGCGTTCCGATTTCAGTACCAGAGCGATTCGCCCGATGAGTCCTTCATATTTAGTAGTTTTCAGCCAATTTTCAGAATTTTTGAAAATTTCACTTTTTTGTGAAAATATCCACTAAATGAGGGAATAATATGTGTGAGGGTACCCCAGAAGAGTTCCAAATGTGTGTGGGTAGAATATATTTTCCGGCGTTTAGAAGACTTTCAGATAGGGGAAATATCAGTGAGTATTCCAATTTCAGTTCCAGAGCTATTCGCCCGATGAGTCCTTCATATTTAGTAGTTTTCAGCCAATTTTCAGAATTTTTGAAAATTTCACTTTTTTGTGAAAATATCCACTAAATGAGGGAATAATATGTGTGACGGTACCCCAGGAGAGTTCCAAATGTGTGTGGGTAGAATATATATCCCACGGGGGTAAAATTGAAAACAGATGAAAAATTTTTTTTTTTGGACTTAGTCATTTTTTCAGCGTTTATCAGACTTTCAGATAGGGAAATGTCAGTGAGCGTTCCGATTTCAGTACCAGAGCGATTCGCCCGATGAGTCCTTCATATTTAGTAGTTTTCAGCCAATTTTCAGAATTTTTGAAAATTTCACTTTTTTGTGAAAATATCCACTAAATGAGGGAATAATATGTGTGAGGGTACCCCAGGAGAGTTCCAAATGTGTGTGGGTAGAATATATATCCCACTGGAGTAAAATTGAAAACAGATGAAAAATTTTTTTTTTTTGACTTAGTCATTTTTTCAGCGTTTATCAGACTTTCAGATAGGGGAAATGTCAGTGAGCATTCCGATTTCAGTACCAGAGCGATTCGCCCGATGAGTCCTTCATATTTAGTAGTTTTCAGCCAATTTTCAGAATTTTTGAAAATTTCACTTTTTTGTGAAAATATCCACTAAATGAGGATATAATATGTGTGAGGGTACCCCAGGAGAGTTCCAAATGTGTGTGGGTAGAATATATATCCCACGGGGGTAAAATTGAAAAAAGTTGAAAAAAAAATTTTGTTAGACTTAGTCATTTTTCCGGCGTTTAGAAGACTTTCAGATAGGGGAAATGTCAGTGAGCGTTCCGATTTCAGTTCCAGAGCGATTCGTCCAATGAGTCCTTCATATTTAGTCGTTTTCAGACAATTTTTCAGAATTTTTGAAAATTTCACTTTTTTGTGAAAATATCCACTAAATGAGGGAATAATATGTGTGAGGGTACACCAGGAGAGTTCCAAATGTGTGTCAGTAGAATATATATCCCACGGGGGTAAAATTGAAAAAAGGTGAAAAAAAATTTTTTGGGGACTTAGTCATTTTTTCAGCGTTTATCCGACTTTCAGATAGGGGAAATGTCAGTGAGCATTCCAATTTCAGTTCCAGAGCGATTCGTCCAATGAGTCCTTCATATTTAGTCGTTTTCAGCCAATTTTCAGAATTTTTGAAAATTTCACTTTTTTGTGAAAATATCCACTAAATGAGGGAATAATATGTGTGAGGGTACCCCAGGAGAGTTCCAAATGTGTGTGGGTAGAATATATATCCCACGGGGGTAAAATTGAAAAAAGTTGAAAAAAAATTTTTGTTAGACTTAGTCATTTTTCCGGCGTTTAGAAGACTTTCAGATAGGGGAAATGTCAGTGAGCGTTCCGATTTCAGTTCCAGAGCGATTCGCCCGATGAGTCCTTCATATTTAGTCGTTTTCAGCCAATTTTCAGAATTTTTGAAAATTTCACTTTTTTGTGAAAATATCCACTAAATGAGGGAATAATATGTGTGAGGGTACCCCAGGAGAGTTCCAAATGTGTGTGGGTAGAATATATTTTCCGGCGTTTAGAAGACTTTCAGATAGGGGAAATATCAGTGAGTATTCCAATTTCAGTTCCAGAGCTATTCGCCCGATGAGTCCTTCATATTTAGTAGTTTTCAGCCAATTTTCAGAATTTTTGAAAATTTCACTTTTTTGTGAAAATATCCACTAAATGAGGGAATAATATGTGTGACGGTACCCCAGGAGAGTTCCAAATGTGTGTGGGTAGAATATATATCCCACGGGGGTAAAATTGAAAACAGATGAAAAATTTTTTTTTTTGGACTTAGTCATTTTTTCAGCGTTTATCAGACTTTCAGATAGGGAAATGTCAGTGAGCGTTCCGATTTCAGTACCAGAGCGATTCGCCCGATGAGTCCTTCATATTTAGTAGTTTTCAGCCAATTTTCAGAATTTTTGAAAATTTCACTTTTTTGTGAAAATATCCACTAAATGAGGGAATAATATGTGTGAGGGTACCCCAGGAGAGTTCCAAATGTGTGTGGGTAGAATATATATCCCACTGGAGTAAAATTGAAAACAGATGAAAAATTTTTTTTTTTTGACTTAGTCATTTTTTCAGCGTTTATCAGACTTTCAGATAGGGGAAATGTCAGTGAGCGTTCCGATTTCAGTACCAGAGCGATTCGCCCGATGAGTCCTTCATATTTAGTAGTTTTCAGCCAATTTTCAGAATTTTTGAAAATTTCACTTTTTTGTGAAAATATCCACTAAATGAGGATATAATATGTGTGAGGGTACCCCAGGAGAGTTCCAAATGTGTGTGGGTAGAATATATATCCCACGGGGGTAAAATTGAAAAAAGTTGAAAAAAAAATTTTGTTAGACTTAGTCATTTTTCCGGCGTTTAGAAGACTTTCAGATAGGGGAAATGTCAGTGAGCGTTCCGATTTCAGTTCCAGAGCGATTCGTCCAATGAGTCCTTCATATTTAGTCGTTTTCAGACAATTTTTCAGAATTTTTGAAAATTTCACTTTTTTGTGAAAATATCCACTAAATGAGGGAATAATATGTGTGAGGGTACACCAGGAGAGTTCCAAATGTGTGTCAGTAGAATATATATCCCACGGGGGTAAAATTGAAAAAAGGTGAAAAAAAATTTTTTGGGGACTTAGTCATTTTTTCAGCGTTTATCCGACTTTCAGATAGGGGAAATGTCAGTGAGCATTCCAATTTCAGTTCCAGAGCGATTCGTCCAATGAGTCCTTCATATTTAGTCGTTTTCAGCCAATTTTCAGAATTTTTGAAAATTTCACTTTTTTGTGAAAATATCCACTAAATGAGGGAATAATATGTGTGAGGGTACCCCAGGAGAGTTCCAAATGTGTGTGGGTAGAATATATATCCCACGGGGGTAAAATTGAAAAAAGTTGAAAAAAAATTTTTGTTAGACTTAGTCATTTTTCCGGCGTTTAGAAGACTTTCAGATAGGGGAAATGTCAGTGAGCGTTCCGATTTCAGTTCCAGAGCGATTCGCCCGATGAGTCCTTCATATTTAGTCGTTTTCAGCCAATTTTCTGAATTTTTGAAAATTTCACTTTTTTGTGAAAATATCCACTAAATGAGGGAATAATATGTGTGAGGGTACCCCAGGAGAGTTCCAAATGTGTGTGGGTAGAAGATAGATCCCACGGGGGTAAAATTGAAAAAAGTTGAAAAAAATTTGTTTTTTCGACTTAGTCATTTTTCCGGCGTTTATCAGACTTTCAAATAGGGGAAATGTCAGTGAGCATTCCGATTTCAGTTCCAGAGCGATTCGCCCGATGAGTCCTTCATATTTAATCGTTTTCAGCCAATTTTCAGAATTTTTGAAAATTTCACTTTTTTGTGAAAATATCCACTAAATGAGGGAATAATATGTGTGAGGGTACCCCAGGAGAGTTCCAAATGTGTGTGGGTAGAATATATTTTCCGGCGTTTAGAAGACTTTCAGATAGGGGAAATATCAGTGAGTATTCCAATTTCAGTTCCAGAGCTATTCGCCCGATGAGTCCTTCATATTTAGTAGTTTTCAGCCAATTTTCAGAATTTTTGAAAATTTCACTTTTTTGTGAAAATATCCACTAAATGAGGGAATAATATGTGTGACGGTACCCCAGGAGAGTTCCAAATGTGTGTGGGTAGAATATATATCCCACGGGGGTAAAATTGAAAACAGATGAAAAATTTTTTTTTTTGGACTTAGTCATTTTTTCAGCGTTTATCAGACTTTCAGATAGGGGAAATGTCAGTGAGCGTTCCGATTTCAGTACCAGAGCGATTCGCCCGATGAGTCCTTCATATTTAGTAGTTTTCAGCCAATTTTCAGAATTTTTGAAAATTTCACTTTTTTGTGAAAATATCCACTAAATGAGGGAATAATATGTGTGAGGGTACCCCAGGAGAGTTCCAAATGTGTGTGGGTAGAATATATATCCCACTGGAGTAAAATTGAAAACAGATGAAAAATTTTTTTTTTTTGACTTAGTCATTTTTTCAGCGTTTATCAGACTTTCAGATAGGGGAAATGTCAGTGAGCGTTCCGATTTCAGTACCAGAGCGATTCGCCCGATGAGTCCTTCATATTTAGTAGTTTTCAGACAATTTTCAGAATTGTTGAAAATTTCACTTTTTTGTGAAAATATCCACTAAATGAGGGAATAATATGTGTGAGGGTACCCCAGGAGAGTTCTAAATGTGTGTGGGTAGAATATATATCCCACGGGGGTAAAATTGAAAAAAGTTGAAAAAAAAATTTTGTTAGACTTAGTCATTTTTCCGGCGTTTAGAAGACTTTCAGATAGGGGAAATGTCAGTGAGCGTTCCGATTTCAGTTCCAGAGCGATTCGTCCAATGAGTCCTTCATATTTAGTCGTTTTCAGACAATTTTTCAGAATTTTTGAAAATTTCACTTTTTTGTGAAAATATCCACTAAATGAGGGAATAATATGTGTGAGGGTACACCAGGAGAGTTCCAAATGTGTGTCAGTAGAATATATATCCCACGGGGGTAAAATTGAAAAAAGGTGAAAAAAAATTTTTTGGGGACTTTGTCATTTTTTCAGCGTTTATCCGACTTTCAGATAGGGGAAATGTCAGTGAGCATTCCAATTTCAGTTCCAGAGCGATTCGTCCAATGAGTCCTTCATATTTAGTCGTTTTCAGCCAATTTTCAGAATTTTTGAAAATTTCACTTTTTTGTGAAAATATCCACTAAATGAGGGAATAATATGTGTGAGGGTACCCCAGGAGAGTTCCAAATGTGTGTGGGTAGAATATATATCCCACGGGGGTAAAATTGAAAAAAGTTGAAAAAAAATTTTTGTTAGACTTAGTCATTTTTCCGGCGTTTAGAAGACTTTCAGATAGGGGAAATGTCAGTGAGCGTTCCGATTTCAGTTCCAGAGCGATTCGCCCGATGAGTCCTTCATATTTAGTCGTTTTCAGCCAATTTTCTGAATTTTTGAAAATTTCACTTTTTTGTGAAAATATCCACTAAATGAGGGAATAATATGTGTGAGGGTACCCCAGGAGAGTTCCAAATGTGTGTGGGTAGAAGATAGATCCCACGGGGGTAAAATTGAAAAAAGTTGAAAAAAATTTGTTTTTTCGACTTAGTCATTTTTCCGGCGTTTATCAGACTTTCAAATAGGGGAAATGTCAGTGAGCATTCCGATTTCAGTTCCAGAGCGATTCGCCCGATGAGTCCTTCATATTTAATCGTTTTCAGCCAATTTTCTGAATTTTTGAAAATTTCACTTTTTTGTGAAAATATCCACTAAATGAGGGAATAATATGTGTGAGGGTACCCCAGGAGAGTTCCAAATGTGTTTGGGTAGAATATATATCCCACGGGGGTAAAATTGAAAAAAGATGAAAAAAATTTTTTTGGGACTTAGTCATTTTTCCGGCGTTTATCAGACTTTCAGATAGGGGAAATGTCAGTAAGCGTTCCGATTTCAGTTCCAGAGCGATTCGCCCGATGAGTCCTTCATATTTAGTCGTTTTCAGCCAATTTTCAGAATTTTTGAAAATTTCACTTTTTTGTGAAAATATCCACTAAATGAGGGAATAATATGTGTGAGGGTACCCCAGGAGAGTTCCAAATGTGTGTGGGTAGAATATATATCCCACGGGGGTAAAATTGAAAAAAGTTGAAAAAATTTTTTTGTTGGACTTAGTCATTTTTCCGGCGTTTATCAGACTTTCAGATAGGGGAAATGTCAGTGAGCGTTTCGATTTCAGTTCCAGAATGATTCGCCCGATGAGTCCTTCATATTTAGTCGTTTTCAGCCAATTTTCAGAATTTTGAAAATTTCACTTTTTTGTGAAAATATTCACTAAATGAGGGAATAATATGTGTGAGGGTACCCCAGGAGAGTTCCAAATGTGTGTGGGTAGAATATATCCCACGGGGATAAAATTGAAAAAAGGTGAACAAAATTTTTTTTAGACTTAGTCATTTTTCCGGCGTTTATCAGACTTTTAGATAGGGGAAATGTCAGTGAGCGTTCCAATTTCAGTTCCAGAGCGATTCGCCCGATGAGTCCTTCATATTTAGTCGTTTTCAGCCAATTTTCTGAATTTTTGAAAATTTCACATTTTTGTGAAAATATCCACTAAATGAGGGAATAATATGTGTGAGGGTACCCCAGGAGAGTTCCAAATGTGTGTGGGTAGAATATATCCCACGGGGGATAAAATTGAAAAAAGGTGAACAAAATTTTTTTTGGACTTAGTCATTTTTCCGGCGTTTATCAGACTTTCAGATAGGAGAAATGTCAGTGAGCGTTCCGATTTCAGTTCCAGAGCGATTCGCCGATCAGTCCTTCATATTTAGTCGTTTTCAGCCAATTTTCAGAATTTTGAAAATTTCACTTTTTTGTGAAAATATCCACTAAATGAGGGAATAATATGTGTGAGGGTACCCCAGGAGAGTTCCAAATGTGTGTGGGTAGAATATATATCCCACGGAGGTAAAATTGAAAAAAGATGAAAAAATTTTTTTTTTGACTTAGTCATTTTTCCGGCGTTTATCAGACTTTCAGATGGGGGAAATGTCAGTGAGCGTTTCGATTTCAGTTCCAGAGCGATTCGCCCGATGAGTCCTTCATATTTAGTCGTTTTCAGCCAATTTTCTGAATTTTTGAAAATTTCACTTTTTCTTGAAAATATCCACTAAATGAGGGAATAATATGTGTGAGGGTACCCCAGGAGAGTTCCAAATGTGTGTGGGTAGAATATATATCCCACGGGGGTAAAATTGAAAAAAGATGAAAAAAATTTTTTTTTGACTTAGCCATTTTTCCGGCGTTTATCAGACTTTCAGATAGGGGAAATGTCAGTGAGCGTTCCGATTTCAGTACCAGAGTGATTCGCCCGATGAGTCCTTCATATTTAGTCGTTTTCAGCCAATTTTCAGAATTTTGAAAATTTCACTTTTTTGTGAAAATATCCACTAAATGAGGGAATAATATGTGTGAGGGTACCCCAGGAGAGTTCCAAATGTGTGTGGGTAGAATATATATCCCACGGGAGTAAAATTGAAAACAGATGAAAAATATTTTTTTTTGGACTGTCATTTTTTCAGCGTTTATCAGACTTTCAGATAGGGGAAATGTTAGTGAGCGTTCCGATTTCAGTACCAGAGCGATTCGCCCGATGAGTCCTTCATATTTAGTAGTTTTCAGCTAATTTTCAGAATTTTTGAAAATTTCACTTTTTTGTGAAAATATCCACTAAATGAGGGAATAATATGTGTGAGGGTACCCCAGGAGAGTTCCAAATGTGTGTGGGTAGAATATATATCCCACGGGGGTAAAATTGAAAAAAGGTGAAAAAATATTTTTTTGGACTTCGTCATTTTTCCGGCGTTTATCAGACTTTCAGATAGGGGAAATGTCAGTGAGCGTTCCGATTTGAGTTCCAGAGCGATTCGCCCAATGAGTCCTTCATATTTAGTCGGTTTCAGCCAATTTTCAGAATTTTTGAAAATTTCACTTTTTTGTGAAAATATCCACTAAATGAGGGAATAATATGTGTGAGGGTACCCCAGGAGAGTTCCAAATGTGTGTGGGTAGAATATATATCCCACGGGGGTAAAATTGAAAAAAGGTGAAAAATTTTTTTTGGGGACTTAGTCATTTTTCCGGCGTTTATCAAACTTTCAGATAGGGGAAATGTCAGTGAGCATTCCGATTTCAGTTCCAGAGCGATTCGCCCAATGAGTCCTTCATATTTAGTCGTTTTCAGCCAATTTTTCAGATTTTTTGAAAATTTCACTTTTTTGTGAAAATATCCACTAAATGAGGGAATAATATGTGTGAGGGTACCCCAGGAGAGTTCCAAATGTGTGTGGGTAGAATATATATCCCACGGGGGTAAAATTGAAAAATGTTGAAAACATTTTTTTTTTAGACTTAGTCATTTTTTCATCGTTTATCAGACTTTCAGATAGGGGAAATGTCAGTGAGCATTCCGATTTCAGTTCCAGAGCGATTCGCCCGATGAGTCCTTCATATTTAGTCGTTTTCAGCCAATTTTCAGAATTTTTGAAAATTTCACTTTTTTGTGAAAATATCCACTAAATGAGGGAATAATATGTGTGAGGGTACCCCAGGAGAGTTCCAAATGTGTGTGGGTAGAATATATATCCCACGGGGGTAAAATTGAAAAAAGGTGAAAAAATTTTTTTTTGGACTTAGTCATTTTTCCGGCGTTTATCAGACTTTCAAATAGGGGAAATGTCAGTGAGCATTCCAATTTCAGTTTCAGAGCGATTCGCCCAATGAGTCCTTCATATTTAGTCGTTTTCAGCCAATTTTCAGAATTTTTGAAAATTTCACTTTTTTGTGAAAATATCCACTAAATGAGGGAATAATATGTGTGAGGGTACCCCAGGAGAGATCCAAATGTGTGTGGGTAGAATATATATCCCACGGGGGTAAAATTTAAAAAAGGTGAAAAATTTTTTTTTTTGGATTTAGTCATTTTTCCGGCGTTTATCAGACTTTCAGATAGGGTAAATGTCAGTGAGCGTTCCGATTTCAGTTCCAGAGCGATTCACCCGATGAGTCCTTCATATTTAGTCGTTTTCAGCCAATTTTCAGAATTTTTGAAAATTTCACTTTTTTGTGAAAATATCCACTAAATGAAGGAATAATATGTGTGAGGGTACCCCAGGAGAGTTCCAAATGTGTGTGGGTAGAATATATATCCCACGGGGGTAAAATTGAAAAAAGTTGAAAAAAAAATTTTGTTCGACTTAGTCATTTTTCCGGCGTTTAGATGACTTTCAGATAGGGGAAATGTCAGTGAGCGTTCCGATTTCAGTTCCAGAGCGATTCGCCCGATGAGTCCTTCATATTTAGTCGTTTTGAGCCAATTTTCAGAATTTTGAAAATTTCACTTTTTTGTGAAAATATCCACTAAATGAGGGAATAATATGTGTGAGGGTACCCCAGGAGAGTTCCAAATGTGTGTCGGTAGAATATATATCCCACGGGGGTAAAATTGAAAAAAGGTGAAAAAAAATTTTTTTTGGACTTAGTCATTTTTTCAGCGTTTATCAGACTTTCAGATAGGGGAAATGTCAGTGAGCGTTCCGATTTCAGTTCCAGAGCGATTCGCCCAATGAGTCCTTCATATTTAGTCGTTTTCAGCCAATTTTCAGAATTTTGAAAATTTCACTTTTTTGTGAAAATATCCACTAAATGAGGGAATAATATGTGTGAGGGTACCCCAGGAGAGTTCCAAATGTGTGTGGGTAGAATATATATCCCATGGGGGTAAAATTTAAAAAAGGTGAAAAATTTTTTTTTTTGGACTTAGTCATTTTTCCGGCGTTTATCAGACTTTCAGATAGGGTAAATGTCAGTGAGCGTTCCGATTTCAGTTCCAGAGCGATTCGCCCAATGAGTCCTTCATATTTAGTCGTTTTCAGCCAATTTTCAGAATTTTTGAAAATTTCACTTTTTTGTGAAAATATCCACTAAATGAAGGAATAATATGTGTGAGGGTACCCCAGGAGAGTTCCAAATGTGTGTGGGTAGAATATATATCCCACGGGGGTAAAATTGAAAAAAGTTGAAAAAAATTTTTTTTTAGACTTAGTCATTTTTCCGGCGTTTATCAGACTTTCAGATAGGGGAAATGTCAGTGAGCGTTCCGATTTCAGTTCCAGAGCGATTCGCCCAATGAGTCCTTCATATTTAGTCGTTTTCAGCCAATTTTCTGAATTTTTGAAAATTTCACTTTTTTGTGAAAATATCCACTAAATGAGGGAATAATATGTGTGAGGGTACCCCAGGAGAGTTCCAAATGTGTATGGGTAGAATATATATCCCACGGGGGTAAAATTGAAAAAAGGTGAAAAATTTTTTTTTTTGGACTTAGTCATTTTTTCAGCGTTTATCAGACTTTCAGATAGGGGAAATGTCAGTGAGCGTTCCGATTTCAGTTCCAGAGCGATTCGCCCGATGAGTCCTTCATATTTAGTCGTTTTCAGCCAATTTTCAGAATTTTTGAAAATTTCACTTTTTTGTGAAAATATCCACTAAATGAGGGAATAATATGTGTGAGGGTACCCCAGGAGAGTTCCAAATGTGTGTGGGTAAAATATATATCCCACGGGGGTAAAATTGAAAAAAGGTAAAAAATTTTTTTTTTAGACTTAGTCATTTTTTCAGCGTTTATCAGACTTTCAGATAAGGGAAATGTCAGTGAGCGTTCCGATTTCAGTACCAGAGCGATTCGCCCGATGAGTCCTTCATATTTAGTCGCTTTCATCCAATTTTCAGAATTTTTTAAAATTTCACTTTTTTGTGAAAATATCCACTAAATGAGGGAATAATATGTGTGAGGGTACCCCAGGAGAGTTCCAAATGTGTGTGGGTAGAATATATATCCCACGGGGGTAAAATTGAAAAAAGGTGAAAAATTTTTTTTTTGGACTTAGTCATTTTTCCGGCGTTTATCAGACTTTCAGATAGGGGAAATGTCAGTGAGCATTCCAATTTCAGTTCCAGAGCGATTCGCCCGATGAGTCCTTCATATTTAGTCGGTTTCAGCCAATTTTCAGAATTTTTGAAAATTTCACTTCTTTTGTGAAAATATCCACTAAATGAGGGAATAATATGTGTGAGGGTACCCCAGGAGAGTTCCAAATGTGTGTGGGTAGAATATATATCCCACGGGGGTAAAATTGAAAAAAGGAGAAAAATTTTTTTTTTTGGACTTAGTCATTTTTTCAGCGTTTATCAGACTTTCAGATAGGGGAAATGTCAGTGAGCGTTCCGATTTCAGTTCCAGAGCGATTCGCCCGATGAGTCCTTCATATTTAGTCGTTTTCAGCCAATTTTCAGAATTTTTGAAAATTTCACTTTTTTGTGAAAATATCCACTAAATGAGGGAATAATATGTGTGAGGGTACCCCAGGAGAGTTCCAAATGTGTGTGGGTAGAATATATATCCCACGGGGGTAAAATTGAAAAAAGGTGAAAAAAAATTTTTTTGGGACTTACTCATTTTTCCGGCGTTTATCAGACTTTCAGATAGGGTAAATGTCAGTGAGCGTTCCGATTTCAGTTCCAGAGCGATTCGCCCGATGAGTCCTTCATATTTAGTCGTTTTCAGCCAATTTTCAGAATTTTTGAAAATTTCACTTTTTTGTGAAAATATCCACTAAATGAAGGAATAATATGTGTGAGGGTACCCCAGGAGAGTTCCAAATGTGTGTGGGTAGAATATATATCCCACGGGGGTAAAATTGAAAAAAGTTGAAAAAAAAATTTTGTTAGACTTAGTCATTTTTCCGGCGTTTAGAAGACTTTCAGATAGGGGAAATGTCAGTGAGCGTTCCGATTTCAGTTCCAGAGCGATTCGCCCGATGAGTCCTTCATATTTAGTCGTTTTCAGCCAATTTTCAGAATTTTGAAAATTTCACTTTTTTGTGAAAATATCCACTAAATGAGGGAATAATATGTGTGAGGGTACCCCAGGAGAGTTCCAAATGTGTGTGGGTAGAATATATATCCCACGGGGGTAAAATTGAAAAAAGGTGAAAAAATTTTTTTTTCGGACTTAGTCATTTTTCCGGCGTTTATCAGACGTTCAGATAGGGGAAATGTCAGTGAGCATTCCAGTTTCAGTTCCAGAGCGATTCGCCCGATGAGTCCTTCATATTTAGTCGTTTTCAGCCAATTTTCAGAATTTTGAAAATTTCACTTTTTTGTGAAAATATCCACTAAATGAGGGAATAATATGTGTGAGGGTACCCCAGGAGAGTTCCAAATGTGTGTGGGTAGAATATATATCCCACGGGGGTAAAATTGAAAAAAGTTGAAAAAAATTTTTTTTTAGACTTAGTCATTTTTCCGGCGTTTATCAGACTTTCAGATAGGGGAAATGTCAGTGAGCGTTCCGATTTCAGTTGCAGAGCGATTCGCCCAATGAGTCCTTCATATTTAGTCGTTTTCAGCCAATTTTCAGAATTTTTGAAAATTTCACTTTTTTGTGAAAATATCCACTAAATGAGGGAATAATATGTGTGAGGGTACCCCAGGAGAGTTCCAAATGTGTGTGGGTAGAATATATATCCCACGGGGGTAAAATTGAAAAAAGGTGAAAAAAAATTTTTTTGGGACTTACTCATTTTTCCGGCGTTTATCAGACTTTCAGATAGGGGAAATGTCAGTGAGCGTTCCGATTTCAGTACCAGAGCGATTCGCCCGATGAGTCCTTCATATTTAGTCGCTTTCATCCAATTTTAAGAATTTTTGAAAATGTCACTTTTTTGCGAAAATATCCACTAAATGAGGGAATAATATGTGTGAGGGTACCCCAGGAGAGTTCCAAATGTGTGTGGGTAGAATATATATCCCACGGGGGTAAAATTGAAAAAAGGTAAAAAATTTTTTTTTTAGACTTAGTCATTTTTTCAGCGTTTATCAGACTTTCAGATAAGGGAAATGTCAGTGAGCGTTCCGATTTCAGTACCAGAGCGATTCGCCCGATGAGTCCTTCATATTTAGTCGCTTTCATCCAATTTTCAGAATTTTTGAAAATTTCACTTTTTTGTGAAAATATCCACTAAATGAGGGAATAATATGTGTGAGGGTACCCCAGGAGAGTTCCAAATGTGTGTGGGTAGAATATATATCCCACGGGGGTAAAATTGAAAAAAGGTGAAAAATTTTTTTTTTGGACTTAGTCATTTTTCCGGCGTTTATCAGACTTTCAGATAGGGGAAATGTCAGTGAGCATTCCAATTTCAGTTCCAGAGCGATTCGCCCGATGAGTCCTTCATATTTAGTCGGTTTCAGCCAATTTTCAGAATTTTTGAAAATTTCACTTCTTTTGTGAAAATATCCACTAAATGAGGGAATAATATGTGTGAGGGTACCCCAGGAGAGTTCCAAATGTGTGTGGGTAGAATATATATCCCACGGGGGTAAAATTGAAAAAAGGTAAAAAAAATTTCTTTTAGACTTAGTCATTTTTTCAGCGTTTATCAGACTTTCAGATAGGGGAAATGTCAGTGAGCGTTCCGATTTCAGTTCCAGAGCGATTCGCCCGATGAGTCCTTCATATTTAGTCGTTTTCAGCTAATTTTCAGAATTTTTGAAAATTTCACTTTTTTGTGAAAATATCCACTAAATGAGGGAATAATATGTGTGAGGGTACCCCAGGAGAGTTCCAAATGTGTGTGGGTAGAATATATATCCCACGGGGGTAAAATTGAAAAAAGTTGAAAAAAAAATTTTGTTAGACTTAGTCATTTTTCCGGCGTTTAGAAGACTTTCAGATAGGGGAAATGTCAGTGAGCGTTCCCATTTCAGTTCCAGAGCGATTCGCCCAATGAGTCCTTCATATTTAGTCGGTTTCAGCCAATTTTCAGAATTTTTGAAAATTTCACTTTTTTGTGAAAATATCCACTAAATGAGGGAATAATATGTGTGAGGGTACCCCAGGAGAGTTCCAAATGTGTGTGGGTAGAATATATATCCCACGGGGGTAAAATTGAAAAAAGGTGAAAAAATTTTTTTTTGGACTTAGTCTTTTTTCCGGCGTTTATCAGACTTTCAGATAGGGGAAATGGCAGTGAGCGTTCCGATTTCAGTTCCAGAGCGATTCGCCCGATGAGTCCTTCATATTTAGTCGTTTTCAGCCAATTTTCAGAATTTTTGAAAATTTCACTTTTTTGTGAAAATATCCACTAAATGAGGGAATAATATGTGTGAGGGTACCCCAGGAGAGTTCCAAATGTGTGTGGGTAGAATATATATCCCACGGGGGTAAAATTGAAAAAAGGTTAAAAATTTTTTTTTTAGACTTAGTCATTTTTTCAGCGTTTATCAGACTTTCAGATAGGGGAAATGTCAGTGAGCGTTCCGATTTCAGTTCCAGAGCGATTCGCCTGATGAGTCCTTCATATTTTGTCGTTTTCAGCCAATTTTCAGAATTTTTGAAAATTTCACTTTTTTGTGAAAATATCCACTAAATGAGGGAAAAATATGTGTGAGGGTACCCCAGGAGAGTTCCAAATGTGTGTGGGTAGAATATATATCCCACGGTGGTAAAATTGAAAAAAGGTGAAAAATTTTTTTTTTGGACTTTGTCATTTTTCCGGCGTTTAGAAGACTTTCAGATAGGGTAAATGTCAGTGAGCGTTTTGATTTCAGTTCCAGAGTGATTCGCCCAATGAGTCCTTCATATTTAGTCGTTTTCAGCCAATTTTTCAGAATTTTTGAAAATTTCACTTTTTTGTGAAAATGTCCACTAAATGAGGGAATAATATGTGTGAGGGTACCCCAGGAGAGTTCCAAATGTGTGTGGGTAGAATATATATCCCACGGGGGTAAAATTGAAAAAAGATGAAAAAAATTTTTTTTTGACTTAGTCTTTTTTCCGGCGTTTATCAGACTTTCAGATAGGGTAAATGTCAGTGAGCGTTCCGATTTCAGTTCCAGAGCGATTCGCCCGATGAGTCCTTCATATTTAGTCGTTTTCAGCCAATTTTCAGAATTTTTGAAAATTTCACTTTTTTGTGAAAATATCCACTAAATGAGGGAATAATATGTGTGAGGGTACCCCAGGAGAGTTCCAAATGTGTGTCGGTAGCATATATATCCCACGGGGGTAAAATTGAAAAAAGGAGAAAAAATATTTTTTTGCACTTCGTCATTTTTCCGGCGTTTAGCAGACTTTCAGATAGGGGAAATGTCAGTGAGCGTTCCGATTTCAGTCCCAGAGCGATTCGCCCAATGAGTCCTTCATATTTAGTCGCTTTCAGCCAATTTTTCAGATTTTTTGAAAATTTCACTTTTTTGTGAAAATATCCACTAAATGAGGGAATAATATGTGTGAGGGTACACCAGGAGAGTTCCAAATGTGTGTGGGTAGAATATATATCCCATGGGAGTAAAATTGAAAACAGGTGAAAATTTTTTTTTTTGGACTTCGTCATTTTTTCAGCGTTTATCAGACTTTCAGATAGGGGAAATGTCAGTGAGCGTTCCGATTTCAGTTCCAGAGTGATTCGCCCAATGAGTCCTTCATATTTAGTCGGTTTCAGCCAATTTTCAGAATTTTTGAAAATTTCACTTTTTTGTGAAAATATCCACTAAATGAGGGAATAATATGTGTGAGGGTACACCAGGAGAGTTCCAAATGTGTGTCGGTAGAATATATATCCCACGGGGGTAAAATTGAAAAAAGGTGAAAAAAAATTTTTTGGGGACTTAGTCATTTTTTCAGCGTTTATCAGACAGACTTTCAGATAGGGGAAATGTCAGTGAGCATTCCAATTTCAGTTCCAGAGCGATTCGCCCGATGAGTCCTTCATATTTAGTCGTTTTCAGCCAATTTTCAGAATTTTTGAAAATTTCACTTTTTTGTGAAAATATCCACTAAATGAGGGAATAATATGTGTGAGGGTACCCCAGGAGAGTTCCAAATGTGTGTGGGTAGAATATATATCCCACGGGGGTAAAATTGAAAAAAGTTGAAAACAATTTTTTGTTGGACTTAGTCATTTTTCCGGCGTTTAGAACACTTTCAGATAGGGGAAATATCAGTGAGTATTCCAATTTCAGTTCCAGAGCGATTCGCCCGATGAGTCCTTCATATTTAGTCGTTTTCAGCCAATTTTCAGAATTTTTGAAAATTTCACTTTTTTGTGAAAATATCCACTAAATGAGGGAATAATATGTGTGAGGGTACACCAGGAGAGTTCCAAATGTGTGTGGGTAGAATATATATCCCACGGGAGTAAAATTGAAAACAGGTGAAAATTTTTTTTTTTGGACTTCGTCATTTTTTCAGCGTTTATCAGACTTTCAGATAGGGGAAATGTCAGTGAGCGTTCCGATTTCAGTTCCAGAGTGATTCGCCCAATGAGTCCTTCATATTTAGTCGGTTTCAGCCAATTTTCAGAATTTTTGAAAATTTCACTTTTTTGTGAAAATATCCACTAAATGAGGGAATAATATGTGTGAGGGTACACCAGGAGAGTTCCAAATGTGTGTCGGTAGAATATATATCCCACGGGGGTAAAATTGGAAAAAGGTGAAAAAAAATTTTTTGGGGACTTAGTCATTTTTTCAGCGTTTATCAGACAGACTTTCAGATAGGGGAAATGTCAGTGAGCATTCCAATTTCAGTTCCACAGCGATTCGCCCGATGAGTCCTTCATATTTAGTCGTTTTCAGCCAATTTTCAGAATTTTTGAAAATTTCACTTTTTTGTGAAAATATCCACTAAATGAGGGAATAATATGTGTGAGGGTACCCCAGGAGAGTTCCAAATGTGTGTGGGTAGAATATATATCCCACGGGGGTAAAATTGAAAAAAGTTGAAAACAATTTTTTGTTGAACTTAGTCATTTTTCCGGCGTTTAGAACACTTTCAGATAGGGGAAATATCAGTGAGTATTCCAATTTCAGTTCCAGAGCGATTCGCCCGATGAGTCCTTCATATTTAGTCGTTTTCAGCCAATTTTCAGAATTTTTGAAAATTTCACTTTTTTGTGAAAATATCCACTAAATGAGGGAATAATATGTGTGAGGGTACCCCAGGAGAGTTCCAAATGTGTGTGGGTAGAATATATATCCCACGGGAGTAAAATTGAAAACAGCTGAAAAATTTTTTTTTTTGGACTGTCATTTTTTCAGCGTTTATCAGACTTTCAGATAGGGAAAATGTCAGTGAGCGTTCCGATTTCAGTACCAGAGCGATTCGCCCGATGAGTCCTTCATATTTAGTCGCTTTCATCCAATTTTCAGAATTTTTGAAAATTTCACTTTTTTGTGAAAATATCCACTAAATGAGGGAATAATATGTGTGAGGGTACCCCATGAGAGTTCCAAATGTGTGTGGGTAGAATATATATCCCACGGGGGTAAAATTGAAAAAAGGTGAAAAATTTTTTTTTTGGACTTAGTCATTTTTCCGGCGTTTATCAGACTTTCAGATAGGGGAAATGTCAGTGAGCGTTCTGATTTCAGTTCCAGAGCGATTCGCCCAATGAGTCCTTCATATTTAGTCGTTTTCAGCCAATTTTTCAGAATTTTTGAAAATTTCACTTTTTTGTGAAAATATCCACTAAATGAGGGAATAATATGTGTGAGGGTACCCCAGGAGAGTTCCAAATGTGTGTCAGTAGAATATATATCCCACGGGGGTAAAATTGAAAAAAGGTGAAAAAAAATTTTTTTTGGACTTAGTCATTTTTTCAGCGTTTATCAGACTTTCAGATAGGGGAAATGTCAGTGAGCGTTCCGATTTCAGTTCCAGAGCGATTCGCCCGATGAGTCCTTCATATTTAGTCGTTTTCAGCCAATTTTCAGAATTTTGAAAATTTCACTTTTTTGTGAAAATATCCACTAAATGAAGGAATAATATGTGTGAGGGTACCCCAGGAGTGTTCCAAATGTGTGTGGGTAGAATATATATCCCACGGGGGTAAAATTGAAAAAAGTTGAAAACAATTTTTTTTTGGACTTAGTCATTTTTCCGGCGTTTAGAAGACTTTCAGATAGGGGAAATATCAGTGAGTATTCCAATTTCAGTTCCAGAGCGATTCGCCCGATGAGTCCTTCATATTTAGTCGTTTTCAGCCAATTTTCAGAATTTTTGAAAATTTCACTTTTTTGTGAAAATATCCACTAAATGAGGGAATAATATGTGTGAGGGTACCCCAGGAGAGTTCCAAATGTGTGTGGGTAGAATATATATCCCACGGGGGTAAAATTGAAAAAAGTTGAAAAAAAATTTTTTTTAGACTTAGTCATTTTTCCGGCGTTTATCAGACTTTCAGATAGAGGAAATGTCAGCGAGCGTTCTTATTTCAGTTCCAGAGCGATTCGCCCGATGAGTCCTTCATATTTATTC
This sequence comes from Phyllobates terribilis, assembly GCF_046119375.1. Taxonomy (NCBI): domain Eukaryota; kingdom Metazoa; phylum Chordata; class Amphibia; order Anura; family Dendrobatidae; genus Phyllobates; species Phyllobates terribilis. The sequence continues at coordinate 4,858,653 of NW_027362838.1, read as the reverse complement.
ATTTTCAGCCAATTTTCTGAATTTTTGAAAATTTCACTTTTTTGTGAAAATATCCACTAAATGAGGGAATAATATGTGTGAGGGTACCCCAGGAGAGTTCCAAATGTGTGTGGGTAGAATATATATCCCACGGGGGTAAAATTGAAAAAAGTTGAAAAAAAATTTTTTTTAGACTTAGTCATTTTTTCAGCGTTTATCAGACTTTCAGATAGGGGAAATGTCAGTGAGCGTTCCGATTTCAGTACCAGAGCGATTCGCCCGATGAGTCCTTCATATTTAGTCGCTTTCATCCAATTTTCAGAATTTTTGAAAATTTCACTTTTTTGTGAAAATATCCACTAAATGAGGGAATAATATGTGTGAGGGTACCCCAGGAGAGTTCCAAATGTGTGTGGGTAGAATATATATCCCACGGGGGTAAAATTGAAAAAAGTTGAAAAAAAATTTTTGTTAGAGTTAGTCATTTTTCCGGCGTTTAGAAGACTTTGAGATAGGGGAAATGTCAGTGAGCGTTCCGATTTCAGTTCCAGAGCGATTCGCCCGATGAGTCCTTCATATTTAGTTCTTTTCAGCCAATTTTCAGAATTTTGAAAATTTCACTTTTTTGTGAAAATATCCACTAAATGAGGGAATAATATGTGTGAGGGTACCCCAGGAGAGTTCCAAATGTGTGTGGGTAGAAGATATATCCCACGGGGGTAAAATTGAAAAAAGGTGAAAAAAATTTTTTTTGGACTTAGTCATTTTTCCGGCGTTTATCAGACTTTCAGATAGGGGAAATGTCAGTGAGCATTCCGATTTCAGTTCCAGAGCGATTCGCCCGATGAGTCCTTCAGATTTAGTCGTTTTCGGCCAATTTTCAGAATTTTTGAAAATTTCACTTTTTTGTGAAAATATCCACTAAATGAGGGAATGTGTGAGGGTACCCCAGGAGAGTTCCAAATGTGTGTGGGTAGAATATATATCCCACGAGGGTAAAATTGAAAAAAGTTGAAAAAAAATTTTTGTTAGACTTAGTCATTTTTCCGGCGTTTAGAAGACTTTCAGATAGGGGAAATGTCAGTTAGCGTTCCGATTTCAGTTCCAGAGTGATTCGCCCGATGATTCCTTCATATTTAGTCGTTTTCAACCAATTTTCAGAATTTTGAAAATTTCACTTTTTTGTGAAAATATCCACTAAATGAGGGAATAATATGTGTGAGGGTACCCCAGGAGAGTTCCAAATGTGTGTGGGTAGAATATATATCCCACGGGGGTAAAATTGAAAAAAGGTGAAAAAATTTTTTTTTGGACTTAGTCATTTTTCCGGCGTTTATCAGACTTTCAGATAGGGGAAATGTCAGCGAGCGTTCTTATTTCAGTTCCAGAGCGATTCACCCAATGAGTCCTTCATATTTAGTCGTTTTCAGCCAATTTTTCAGAATTTTTGAAAATTTCACTTTTTTGTGAAAATATCCACTAAATGAGGGAATAATATGTGTGAGGGTACCCCAGGAGAGTTCCAAATGTGTGTGGGTAGAATATATATCCCACGGGGGTAAAATTGAAAAAAGTTGAAAACATTTTTTTTTTAGACTTTGTCATTTTTCCGGCGTTTATCAGACTTTCAGATAGGGGAAATGTCAGTGAGCGTTCCGATTTCAGTTCCAGAGCGATTCGCCCGATGAGTCCTTCATATTTAGTCGGTTTCAGCCAATTTTCAGAATTTTTGAAAATTTCACTTTTTTTGTGAAAATATCCACTAAATGAGGGAATAATATGTGTGAGGGTACCCCAGGAGAGTTCCAAATGTGTGTCGGCAGAATATATATCCCACGGGGGTAAAATTGAAAAAAGTTGAAAAAAATCTTTTGTTGGACTTAGTCATTTTTCCGGCGTTTAGAAGACTTTCAGATAGGGGAAATGTCAGTGAGTATTCCAATTTCAGTTCCAGAGCGATTCGCCCGATGAGTCCTTCATATTTAGTCGTTTTCAGCCAATTTTCGGAATTTTTGAAAATTTCACTTTTTTGTGAAAATATCCACTAAATGAGGGAATAATATGTGTGAGGGTACCCCAGGAGAGTTCCAAATGTGTGTGGGTAGAATATATATCCCACGGGGGTAAAATTGAAAAAAGATGAAAAAATTTTTTTTTTGACTTAGTCTTTTTTCCGGCGTTTATCAGACTTTCAGATAGGGTAAATGTCAGTGAGCGTTCCGATTTCAGTTCCAGAGCGATTCGCCCGATGAGACCTTCATATTTAGTCGTTTTCAGCCAATTTTCAGAATTTTTGAAAATTTCACTTTTTTTGTGAAAATATCCACTAAATGAGGGAATAATATGTGTGAGGGTACCCCAGGAGAGTTCCAAATGTGTGTCGGTAGAATATATATCCCACGGGGGTAAAATTGAAAAAAGGTGAAAAAATATTTTTTTGCACTTCGTCATTTTTCCGGCGTTTATCAGACTTTCAGATAGGGGAAATGTCAGTGAGCGTTCCGATTTCAGTTCCAGAGCGATTCGCCCAATGAGTCCTTCATATTTAGTCGTTTTCAGCCAATTTTTCAGATTTTTTGAAAATTTCACTTTTTTGTGAAAATATCCACTAAATGAGGGAATAATATGTGTGAGGGTACACCAGGAGAGTTCCAAATGTGTGTGGGCAGAATATATATCCCACGGGGGTAAAATTGAAAAAAGTTGAAAAAAAATTTTTTTTAGACTTAGTCATTTTTCCGGCCTTTATCAGACTTTCAGATAGGGGAAATGTCAGTGAGCGTTCCGATTTCAGTTCCAGAGCGATTCGCCCGATGAGTCCTTCATATTTAGTCGTTTTCAGCCAATTTTCAGAATTTTTGAAAATTTCACTTTTTTGTGAAAATATCCACTAAATGAGGGAATAATATGTGTGAGGGTACCCCAGGAGAGTTCCAAATGTGTGTGGGTAGAATATATATCCCACGGGGGTAAAATTGAAAAAAGTTGAAAACAATTTTTTGTTGGACTTAGTCATTTTTCCGGCGTTTAGAAGACTTTCAGATAGGGGAAATATCAGTGAGTATTCCAATTTCAGTTCCAGAGCGATTCGCCCGATGAGTCCTTCATATTTAGTCGTTTTCAGTCAATTTTCAGAATTTTTGAAAATTTCACTTTTTTGTGAAAATATCCACTAAATGAGGGAATAATATGTGTGAGGGTACCCCAGGAGAGTTCCAAATGTGTGTGGGTAGAATATATATCCCACGGGGGTAAAATTGAAAAAAGTTGAAAAAAAATTTTTTTTAGACTTAGTCATTTTTCCGGCGTTTATCAGACTTTCAGATAGAGGAAATGTCAGCGAGCGTTCTTATTTCAGTTCCAGAGCGATTCGCCCGATGAGTCCTTCATATTTAGTCGTTTTCAGCCAATTTTCTGAATTTTTGAAAATTTCACTTTTTTGTGAAAATATCCACTAAATGAGGGAATAATACGTGTGAGGGTACCCCAGGAGAGTTCCAAATGTGTGTGGGTAGAATATATATCCCACGGGGGTAAAATTGAAAACGTTGAAAAAATTTTTTTTTTAGACTTAGTCATTTTTCCGGCATTTATCAGACTTTCAGATAGGGGAAATGTCAGTGAGCATTCCGATTTCAGTTCCAGAGCGATTCGCCCGATGAGTCCTTCATATTTAGTCGTTTTCAACCAATTTTCAGAATTTTTGAAAATTTCACTCTTTTGTGAAAATATCCACTAAATGAGGGAATAATATGTGTGAGGGTACCCCAGGAGAGTTCCAAATGTGTGTGGGTAGAATATATATCCCACGGGGGTAAAATTGAAAAAAGTTGAAAAAAAAATTTTGTTAGAGTTAGTCATTTTTCCGGCGTTTAGAAGACTTTCAGATAGGGGAAATGTCAGTGAGCGTTCCGATTTCAGTTCCAGAGCGATTCGCCCGATGAGTCCTTCATATTTAGTCGTTTTCAGCCAATTTTCAGAATTTTGAAAATTTCACTTTTTTGTGAAAATATCCACTAAATGAGGGAATAATATGTGTGAGGGTACCCCAGGAGAGTTCCAAATGTGTGTGGGTAGAATATATATCCCACGGGGGTAAAATTGAAAAAAGGTGAAAAAAATTTTTTTTGGACTTAGTCATTTTTCCGGCGTTTATCAGACTTTCAGATAGGGGAAATGTCAGTGAGCGTTCCGATTTCAGTTCCAGAGCGATTCGCCCGATGAGTCCTTCAGATTTAGTCGTTTTCAGCCAATTTTCAGAATTTTTGAAAATTTCACTTTTTTGTGAAAATATCCACTAAATGAGGGAATGTGTGAGGGTACCCCAGGAGAGTTCCAAATGTGTGTGGGTAGAATATATATCCCACGAGGGTAAAATTGAAAAAAGTTGAAAAAAAATTTTTGTTAGACTTAGTCATTTTTCCGGCGTTTAGAAGACTTTCAGATAGGGGAAATGTCAGTTAGCGTTCCGATTTCAGTTCCAGAGTGATTCGCCCGATGAGTCCTTCATATTTAGTCGTTTTCAGCCAATTTTCAGAATTTTGAAAATTTCACTTTTTTGTGAAAATATCCACTAAATGAGGGAATAATATGTGTGAGGGTACCCCAGGAGAGTTCCAAATGTGTGTGGGTAGAATATATATCCCACGGGGGTAAAATTGAAAAAAGTTGAAAAAATTTTTTTTTTAGACTTTGTCATTTTTCCGGCGTTTATCAGACTTTCAGATAGGGGAAATGTCAGTGAGCGTTCCGATTTCAGTTCCAGAGCGATTCGCCCGATGAGTCCTTCATATTTAGTCGTTTTCAGCCAATTTTCAGAATTTTGAAAATTTCACTTTTTTGTGAAAATATCCACTAAATGAGGGAATGTGTGAGGGTACCCCAGGAGAGTTCCAAATGTGTGTGGGTAGAATATATATCCCACGAGGGTAAAATTGAAAAAAGTTGAAAAAAAATTTTTGTTAGACTTAGTCATTTTTCCGGCGTTTAGAAGACTTTCAGATAGGGGAAATGTCAGTTAGCGTTCCGATTTCAGTTCCAGAGTGATTCGCCCGATGAGTCCTTCATATTTAGTCGTTTTCAGCCAATTTTCAGAATTTTGAAAATTTCACTTTTTTGTGAAAATATCCACTAAATGAGGGAATAATATGTGTGAGGGAACCCCAGGAGAGTTCCAAATGTGTGTGGGTAGAATATATATCCCACGGGGGTAAAATTGAAAACGTTGAAAAAAATTTTTTTTTAGACTTAGTCATTTTTCCGGCATTTATCAGACTTTCAGATAGGGGAAATGTCAGTGAGCATTCCGATTTCAGTTCCAGAGCGATTCGCCCGATGAGTCCTTCATATTTAGTCGTTTTCAACCAATTTTCAGAATTTTTGAAAATTTCACTTTTTTGTGAAAATATCCACTAAATGAGGGAATAATATGTGTGAGGGTACCCCAGGAGAGTTCCAAATGTGTGTGGGTAGAATATATATCCCACGGGGGTAAAATTGAAAAAAGGTGAAAAAAATTTTTTTTGGACTTAGTCATTTTTCCGGCGTTTATCAGACTTTCAGATAGGGGAAATGTCAGTGAGCGTTCCGATTTCAGTTCCAGAGCGATTCGCCCGATGAGTCCTTCAGATTTAGTCGTTTTCAGCCAATTTTCAGAATTTTTGAAAATTTCACTTTTTTGTGAAAATATCCACTAAATGAGGGAATGTGTGAGGGTACCCCAGGAGAGTTCCAAATGTGTGTGGGTAGAATATATATCCCACGAGGGTAAAATTGAAAAAAGTTGAAAAAAAATTTTTGTTAGACTTAGTCATTTTTCCGGCGTTTATCAGACTTTCAGATAGGGGAAATGTCAGTTAGCGTTCCGATTTCAGTTCCAGAGTGATTCGCCCGATTAGTCCTTCATATTTAGTCGTTTTCAGCCAATTTTCAGAATTTTGAAAATTTCACTTTTTTGTGAAAATATCCACTAAATGAGGGAATAATATGTGTGAGGGTACCCCAGGAGAGTTCCAAATGTGTGTGGGTAGAATATATATCCCACGGGGGTAAAATTGAAAAAAGTTGAAAAAATTTTTTTTTTAGACTTTGTCATTTTTCCGGCGTTTATCAGACTTTCAGATAGGGGAAATGTCAGTGAGCGTTCCGATTTCAGTTCCAGAGCGATTCGCCCGATGAGTCCTTCATATTTAGTCGTTTTCAGCCAATTTTCAGAATTTTGAAAATTTCACTTTTTTGTGAAAATATCCACTAAATGAGGGAATAATATGTGTGAGGGTACCCCAGGAGAGTTCCAAATGTGTGTGGGTAGAATATATATCCCAAGAGGGTAAAATTGAAAAAAGTTGAAAAAAATTTTTTGTTAGACTTAGTCATTTTTCCGGCGTTTAGAAGACTTTCAGATAGGGGAAATGTCAGTTAGCATTCCGATTTCAGTTCCAGAGTGATTCGCCCGATGAGTCCTTCATATTTAGTCGTTTTCAGCCAATTTTCAGAATTTTGAAAATTTCACTTTTTTGTGAAAATATCCACTAAATGAGGGAATAATATGTGTGAGGGTACCCCAGGAGAGTTCCAAATGTGTGTGGGTAGAATATATATCCCACGGGGGTAAAATTGAAAAAAGGTGAAAAAAATTTTTTTTGGACTTAGTCATTTTTCCGGCGTTTATCAGACTTTCAGATAGGGGAAATGTCAGTGAGCGTTCCGATTTCAGTTCCAGAGCGATTCGCCCGATGAGTCCTTCAGATTTAGTCGTTTTCAGCCAATTTTCAGAATTTTTGAAAATTTCACTTTTTTGTGAAAATATCCACTAAATGAGGGAATGTGTGAGGGTACCCCAGGAGAGTTCCAAATGTGTGTGGGTAGAATATATATCCCACGAGGGTAAAATTGAAAAAAGTTGAAAAAAAATTTTTGTTAGACTTAGTCATTTTTCCGGCGTTTATCAGACTTTCAGATAGGGGAAATGTCAGTTAGCGTTCCGATTTCAGTTCCAGAGTGATTCGCCCGATTAGTCCTTCATATTTAGTCGTTTTCAGCCAATTTTCAGAATTTTGAAAATTTCACTTTTTTGTGAAAATATCCACTAAATGAGGGAATAATATGTGTGAGGGTACCCCAGGAGAGTTCCAAATGTGTGTGGGTAGAATATATATCCCACGGGGGTAAAATTGAAAAAAGTTGAAAAAATTTTTTTTTTAGACTTTGTCATTTTTCCGGCGTTTATCAGACTTTCAGATAGGGGAAATGTCAGTGAGCGTTCCGATTTCAGTTCCAGAGCGATTCGCCCGATGAGTCCTTCATATTTAGTCGTTTTCAGCCAATTTTCAGAATTTTGAAAATTTCACTTTTTTGTGAAAATATCCACTAAATGAGGGAATAATATGTGTGAGGGTACCCCAGGAGAGTTCCAAATGTGTGTGGGTAGAATATATATCCCAAGAGGGTAAAATTGAAAAAAGTTGAAAAAAATTTTTTGTTAGACTTAGTCATTTTTCCGGCGTTTAGAAGACTTTCAGATAGGGGAAATGTCAGTTAGCATTCCGATTTCAGTTCCAGAGTGATTCGCCCGATGAGTCCTTCATATTTAGTCGTTTTCAGCCAATTTTCAGAATTTTGAAAATTTCACTTTTTTGTGAAAATATCCACTAAATGAGGGAATGTGTGAGGGTACCCCAGGAGAGTTCCAAATGTGTGTGGGTAGAATATATATCCCACGGGGGTAAAATTGAAAAAAGGTGAAAAAATTTTTTTTTGGACTTAGTCATTTTTCCGGCGTTTATCAGACTTTCAGATAGGGGAAATGTCAGTGAGCGTTCCGATTTCAGTTCCAGAGCGATTCACCCAATGAGTCCTTCATATTTAGTCGTTTTCAGCCAATTTTTCAGAATTTTTGAAAATTTCACTTTTTTGTGAAAATATCCACTAAATGAGGGAATAATATGTGTGAGGGTACCCCAGGAGAGTTCCAAATGTGTGTGGGTAGAATATATATCCCACGGGGGTAAAATTGAAAAAAGGTGAAAAAAATTTTTTTTGGACTTAGTCATTTTTCCGGCGTTTATCAGACTTTCAGATAGGGGAAATGTCAGTGAGCGTTCCGATTTCAGTTCCAGAGCGATTCGCCCGATGAGTCCTTCAGATTTAGTCGTTTTCAGCCAATTTTCAGAATTTTTGAAAATTTCACTTTTTTGTGAAAATATCCACTAAATGAGGGAATGTGTGAGGGTACCCCAGGAGAGTTCCAAATGTGTGTGGGTAGAATATATATCCCACGAGGGTAAAATTGAAAAAAGTTGAAAAAAAATTTTTGTTAGACTTAGTCATTTTTCCGGCGTTTATCAGACTTTCAGATAGGGGAAATGTCAGTTAGCGTTCCGATTTCAGTTCCAGAGTGATTCGCCCGATTAGTCCTTCATATTTAGTCGTTTTCAGCCAATTTTCAGAATTTTGAAAATTTCACTTTTTTGTGAAAATATCCACTAAATGAGGGAATAATATGTGTGAGGGTACCCCAGGAGAGTTCCAAATGTGTGTGGGTAGAATATATATCCCACGGGGGTAAAATTGAAAAAAGTTGAAAAAATTTTTTTTTTAGACTTTGTCATTTTTCCGGCGTTTATCAGACTTTCAGATAGGGGAAATGTCAGTGAGCGTTCCGATTTCAGTTCCAGAGCGATTCGCCCGATGAGTCCTTCATATTTAGTCGTTTTCAGCCAATTTTCAGAATTTTGAAAATTTCACTTTTTTGTGAAAATATCCACTAAATGAGGGAATAATATGTGTGAGGGTACCCCAGGAGAGTTCCAAATGTGTGTGGGTAGAATATATATCCCAAGAGGGTAAAATTGAAAAAAGTTGAAAAAAATTTTTTGTTAGACTTAGTCATTTTTCCGGCGTTTAGAAGACTTTCAGATAGGGGAAATGTCAGTTAGCATTCCGATTTCAGTTCCAGAGTGATTCGCCCGATGAGTCCTTCATATTTAGTCGTTTTCAGCCAATTTTCAGAATTTTGAAAATTTCACTTTTTTGTGAAAATATCCACTAAATGAGGGAATGTGTGAGGGTACCCCAGGAGAGTTCCAAATGTGTGTGGGTAGAATATATATCCCACGGGGGTAAAATTGAAAAAAGGTGAAAAAATTTTTTTTTGGACTTAGTCATTTTTCCGGCGTTTATCAGACTTTCAGATAGGGGAAATGTCAGTGAGCGTTCCGATTTCAGTTCCAGAGCGATTCACCCAATGAGTCCTTCATATTTAGTCGTTTTCAGCCAATTTTTCAGAATTTTTGAAAATTTCACTTTTTTGTGAAAATATCCACTAAATGAGGGAATAATATGTGTGAGGGTACCCCAGGAGAGTTCCAAATGTGTGTGGGTAGAATATATGTCCCACGGGGGTAAAATTGAAAAAAGTTGAAAAAATTTTTTTTTTAGACTTTGTCATTTTTCCGGCGTTTATCAGACTTTCAGATAGGGGAAATGTCAGTGAGCGTTCCGATTTCAGTTCCAGAGCGATTCGCCCGATGAGTCCTTCATATTTAGTCGTTTTCAGCCAATTTTCTGAATTTTTGAAAATTTCACTTTTTTGTGAAAATATCCACTAAATGAGGGAATAATATGTGTGAGGGTACCCCAGGAGAGTTCCAAATGTGTGTGGGTAGAATATATATCCCACGGGGGTAAAATTGAAAAAAGTTGAAAAAAAAATTTTGTTAGACTTAGTCATTTTTCCGGCGTTTAGAAGACTTTCAGATAGGGGAAATGTCAGTGAGCGTTCCGATTTCAGTTCCAGAGCGATTCGCCCGATGAGTCCTTCATATTTAGTCGTTTTCAGCCAATTTTCAGAATTTTGAAAATTTCACTTTTTTGTAAAAATATCCACTAAATGAGGGAATAATATGTGTGAAGGTACCCCAGGAGAGTTCCAAATGTGTGTGGGTAGAAGATATATCCCACGGGGGTAAAATTGAAAAAAGGTGAAAAAATTTTTTTTTGGGACTTAGTCATTTTTCCGGCGTTTAGAAGACTTTCAGATAGGGGAAATATCAGTGAGTATTCCAATTTCAGTTCCAGAGCGATTCGCCCGATGAGTCCTTCATATTTAGTCGGTTTCAGCCAATTTTCAGAATTTTTGAAAATTTCACTTTTTTGTGAAAATATCCACTAAATGAGGGAATAATATGTGTGAGGGTACCCCAGGAGAGTTCCAAATGTGTGTGGGTAGAATATATATCCCACGGGGGTAAAATTGAAAAAAGTTTAAAAAAATTTTTTTTTAGACTTAGTCATTTTTCCGGCGTTTATCAGACTTTCAGATAGGGGAAATGTCAGTGAGCGTTCCGATTTAAGTTCCAGAGCGATTCGCCCAATGAGTCCTTCATATTTAGTCGTTTTCAGTCAATTTTCAGAATTTTTGAAAATTTCACTTTTCTGTGAAAATATCCACTAAATGAGGGAATAATATGTGTGAGGGTACCCCAGGAGAGTTCCAAATGTGTGTGGGTAGAATATATATCCTACGGGGGTAAAATTGAAAAAAGGTGAAAAATTTTTTTTTTTTGGACTTAGTCATTTTTTCAGCGTTTATCAGACTTTCAGATAGGTGAAATATCAGTGAGCGTTCCGATTTCAGTACCAGAGCGATTCGCCCGATGAGTCCTTCATATTTAGTCGCTTTCATCCAATTTTAAGAATTTTTGAAAATTTCACTTTTTTGTGAAAATATCCACTAAATGAGGGAATAATATGTGTGAGGGTACCCCAGGAGAGTTCCAAATGTGTGTGGGTAGAATATATAACCCACGGGGATAAAATTGAAAAAAGTTGAAAAAATTTTTTTGTTGGACTTAGTCATTTTTCCGGCGTTTAGAAGACTTTCAGATAGGGGAAATATCAGTGAGTATTCCAATTTCAGTTCCAGAGCGATTCGCCCGATGAGTCCTTCATATTTAGTCGTTTTCAGCCAATTTTCTGAATTTTTGAAAATTTCACTTTTTTGTGAAAATATCCACTAAATGAGGGAATAATATGTGTGAGCGTACCCCAGGAGAGTTCCAAATGTGTGTCGGTAGAATATATATCCCACGGGGGTAAAATTGAAAAAAGTTGAAAAAATTTTTTTGTTGGACTTAGTCATTTTTCCGGCGTTTAGAAGACTTTCAGATAGGGGAAATATCAGTGAGTATTCCAATTTCAGTTCCAGAGCGATTTGCCCCATGAGTCCTTCATATTTAGTCGTTTTCAGCCAATTTTCTGAATTTTTGAAAATTTCACTTTTTTGTGAAAATATCCACTAAATGAGGGAATAGTATGTGTGAGGGTACCCCAGGAGAGTTCCAAATGTGTGTGGGTAGAATATATATCCCACGGGGGTAAAATTGAAAAAAGTTGAAAAAAAAATTTTGTTAGACTTAGTCATTTTTCCGGCGTTTAGAAGACTTTCAGATAGGGGAAATGTCAGTGAGCGTTCCCATTTCAGTTCCAGAGCGATTCGCCCAATGCGTCCTTCATATTTAGTTGTTTTCAGCCAATTTTTCAGAATTTTTGAAAATTTCACTTTTTTGTGAAAATATCCACTAAATGAGGGAATAATATGTGTGAGGGTACCCCAGGAGAGTTCCAAATGTGTGTGGGTAGAATATATATCCCACGGGGGTAAAATTGAAAAAAGGTGAAAAAATTTTTTTTTGGACTTAGTCATTTTTTCAGCGTTTATCAGACTTTCAGATAGGGGAAATGTCAGTGAGCGTTCCAATTTCAGTTCCAGAGCGATTCGCCCAATGAGTCCTTCATATTTAGTCGTTTTCAGCCAATTTTCAGAATTTTGAAAATTTCACTTTTTTGTGAAAATATCCACTAAATGAGGGAATAATATGTGTGAGGGTACCCCAGGAGAGTTCCAAATGTGTGTGGGTAGAATATATATCCCACGGGGGTAAAATTGAAAAAAGGTGAAAAAATTTTTTTTTGGACTTAGTCATTTTTCCGGCGTTTATCAGACTTTCAGATAGGGGAAATGTCAGTGAGCGTTCTGATTTCAGTTCCAGAGCGATTCGCCCAATGAGTCCTTCATATTTAGTCGTTTTCAGTCAATTTTCAGATTTTTTGAAAATTTCACTTTTCTGTGAAAATATCCACTAAATGAGGGAATAATATGTGTGAGGGTACCCCAGGAGAGTTCCAAATGTGTGTGGGTAGAATATATATCCCACGGGGGTAAAATTGAAAAAAGGTGAAAAATTTTTTTTTTTTGGACTTAGTCATTTTTTCAGCGTTTATCAGACTTTCAGATAGGTGAAATATCAGTGAGCGTTCCGATTTCAGTACCAGAGCGATTCGCCCGATGAGTCCTTCATATTTAGTCGCTTTCATCCAATTTTAAGAATTTTTGAAAATTTCACTTTTTTGTGAAAATATCCACTAAATGAGGGAATAATATGTGTGAGGGTACCCCAGGAGAGTTCCAAATGTGTGTGGGTAGAAAATATATCCCACAGGGGTAAAATTGAAAAAAGTTGAAAAATTTTTTTTGTTGGACTTAGTCATTTTTCCGGCGTTTAGAAGACTTTCAGATAGGGGAAATATCAGTGAGTATTCCAATTTCAGTTCCAGAGCGATTCGCCCAATGCGTCCTTCATATTTAGTCGTTTTCAGCCAATTTTTCAGAATTTTTGAAAATTTCACTTTTTTGTGAAAATATCCACTAAATGAGGGAATAATATGTGTGAGGGTACCCCAGGAGAGTTCCAAATGTGTGTGGGTAGAATATATATCCCACGGGGGTAAAATTGAAAAAAGGTGAAAAATTTTTTTTTTGGACTTAGTCATTTTTTCAGCGTTTATCAGACTTTCAGATAGGGGAAATGTCAGTGAGCGTTCCAATTTCAGTTCCAGAGCGATTCGCCCAATGAGTCCTTCATATTTAGTCGTTTTCAGCCAATTTTCAGAATTTTGAAAATTTCACTTTTTTGTGAAAATATCCACTAAATGAGGGAATAATATGTGTGAGGGTACCCCAGGAGAGTTCCAAATGTGTGTGGGTAGAATATATATCCCACGGGGGTAAAATTGAAAAAAGGTGAAAAAATTTTTTTTTGGACTTAGTCATTTTTCCGGCGTTTATCAGACTTTCAGATAGGGGAAATGTCAGTGAGCGTTCTGATTTCAGTTCCAGAGCGATTCGCCCAATGAGTCCTTCATATTTAGTCGTTTTCAGCCACTTTTTCAGAATTTTTGAAAATTTCACTTTTTTGTGAAAATATCCACTAAATGAGGGAATAATATGTGTGAGGGTACCCCAGGAGAGTTCCAAATGTGTGTCGGTAGAATATATATCCCACGTGGGTAAAATTGAAAAAAGGTGAAAAAAAATTTTTTTGGACTTATCATTTTTTCAGCGTTTATCAGACTTTCAGATAGGGGAAATGTCAGTGAACATTCCAATTTCAGTTCCAGAGCGATTCGCCCGATGAGTCCTTCATATTTAGTCGTTTTCAGCCAATTTTCAGAATTTTTGAAAATTTCACTTTTTTGTGAAAATATCCACTAAATGAGGGAATAATATGTGTGAGGGTACCCCAGGAGAGTTCCAAATGTGTGTCGGTAGAATATATATCCCACGGGGGTAAAATTGAAAAAAGGTGAAAAAAAATTTTTTTGGACTTAGTCATTTTTTCAGCGTTTATCAGACTTTCAGATAGGGGAAATGTCAGTGAGTATTCCAATTTCAGTTCCAGAGCGATTCGCCCGATGAGTCCTTCATATTTAGTCGTTTTCAGCCAATTTTCTGAATTTTTGAAAATTTCACTTTTTTGTGAAAATATCCACTAAATGAGGGAATAATATGTGTGAGGGTACCCCAGGAGAGTTCCAAATGTGTGTGGGTAGAATATATATCCCACGGGGGTAAAATTGAAAAAAGGTGAAAAAATTTTTTTTTTGGACTTAGTCATTTTTTCAGCGTTTATCAGACTTTCAGATAGGGGAAATGTCAGTGAGCGTTCCTATTTCAGTTCCAGAGCGATTCGCCCAATGAGTCCTTCATATTTAGTCGTTTTCAGCCAATTTTCAGAATTTTTGAAAATTTCACTTTTTTGTGAAAATATCCACTAAATGAGGGAATAATATGTGTGAGGGTACCCCAGGAGAGTTCCAAATGTGTGTGGGTAGAATATATATCCCACGGGGGAAAAATAGAAAAAAGGTGAAAAATTTTTTTTTTTGGACTTAGTCATTTTTTCAGCGTTTATCAGACTTTCAGATAGGGGAAATGTCAGTGAGCATTCCGATTTCAGTTCCAGAGTGATTCGCCCGATGAGTCCTTCATATTTAGTCGTTTTCAGCCAATTTTCAGAATTTTTGAAAATTTCACTTTTTTGTGAAAATATCCACTAAATGAGGGAATAATATGTGTGAGGGTACCCCAGGAGAGTTCCAAATGTGTGTGGGTAGAATATATATCCCACGGGGGTAAAATTGAAAAAAGTTGAAAAAAATTTTGTTTGGGACATAGTCATTTTTGCAGCGTTTAGCAGACTTTCAGATAGGGGAAATGTCAGTGAGCGTTCCAATTTCAGTTCCAGAGCGATTCGCCCGATGAGTCCTTCATATTTAGTCGTTTTCAGCCAATTTTCTGAATTTTTGAAAATTTCACTTTTTTGTGAAAATATCCACTAAATGAGGGAATAATATGTGTGAGGGTACCCCAGGAGAGTTCCAAATGTGTGTGGGTAGAAAATATATCCCACAGGGGTAAAATTGAAAAAAGTTGAAAAATTTTTTTTGTTGGACTTAGTCATTTTTCCGGCGTTTAGAAGACTTTCAGATAGGGGAAATATCAGTGAGTATTCCAATTTCAGTTCCAGAGCGATTCGCCCAATGCGTCCTTCATATTTAGTCGTTTTCAGCCAATTTTTCAGAATTTTTGAAAATTTCACTTTTTTGTGAAAATATCCACTAAATGAGGGAATAATATGTGTGAGGGTACCCCAGGAGAGTTCCAAATGTGTGTGGGTAGAATATATATCCCACGGGGGTAAAATTGAAAAAAGGTGAAAAATTTTTTTTTTGGACTTAGTCATTTTTTCAGCGTTTATCAGACTTTCAGATAGGGGAAATGTCAGTGAGCGTTCCAATTTCAGTTCCAGAGCGATTCGCCCAATGAGTCCTTCATATTTAGTCGTTTTCAGCCAATTTTCAGAATTTTGAAAATTTCACTTTTTTGTGAAAATATCCACTAAATGAGGGAATAATATGTGTGAGGGTACCCCAGGAGAGTTCCAAATGTGTGTGGGTAGAATATATATCCCACGGGGGTAAAATTGAAAAAAGGTGAAAAAATTTTTTTTTGGACTTAGTCATTTTTCCGGCGTTTATCAGACTTTCAGATAGGGGAAATGTCAGTGAGCGTTCTGATTTCAGTTCCAGAGCGATTCGCCCAATGAGTCCTTCATATTTAGTCGTTTTCAGCCACTTTTTCAGAATTTTTGAAAATTTCACTTTTTTGTGAAAATATCCACTAAATGAGGGAATAATATGTGTGAGGGTACCCCAGGAGAGTTCCAAATGTGTGTCGGTAGAATATATATCCCACGTGGGTAAAATTGAAAAAAGGTGAAAAAAAATTTTTTTGGACTTATCATTTTTTCAGCGTTTATCAGACTTTCAGATAGGGGAAATGTCAGTGAACATTCCAATTTCAGTTCCAGAGCGATTCGCCCGATGAGTCCTTCATATTTAGTCGTTTTCAGCCAATTTTCAGAATTTTTGAAAATTTCACTTTTTTGTGAAAATATCCACTAAATGAGGGAATAATATGTGTGAGGGTACCCCAGGAGAGTTCCAAATGTGTGTCGGTAGAATATATATCCCACGGGGGTAAAATTGAAAAAAGGTGAAAAAAAATTTTTTTGGACTTAGTCATTTTTTCAGCGTTTATCAGACTTTCAGATAGGGGAAATGTCAGTGAGTATTCCAATTTCAGTTCCAGAGCGATTCGCCCGATGAGTCCTTCATATTTAGTCGTTTTCAGCCAATTTTCTGAATTTTTGAAAATTTCACTTTTTTGTGAAAATATCCACTAAATAAGGGAATAATATGTGTGAGGGTACCCCAGGAGAGTTCCAAATGTGTGTGGGTAGAATATATATCCCACGGGGGTAAAATTGAAAAAAGGTGAAAAAATTTTTTTTTTGGACTTAGTCATTTTTTCAGCGTTTATCAGACTTTCAGATAGGGGAAATGTCAGTGAGCGTTCCTATTTCAGTTCCAGAGCGATTCGCCCAATGAGTCCTTCATATTTAGTCGTTTTCAGCCAATTTTCAGAATTTTTGAAAATTTCACTTTTTTGTGAAAATATCCACTAAATGAGGGAATAATATGTGTGAGGGTACCCCAGGAGAGTTCCAAATGTGTGTGGGTAGAATATATATCCCACGGGGGAAAAATAGAAAAAAGGTGAAAAATTTTTTTTTTTGGACTTAGTCATTTTTTCAGCGTTTATCAGACTTTCAGATAGGGGAAATGTCAGTGAGCATTCCGATTTCAGTTCCAGAGTGATTCGCCCGATGAGTCCTTCATATTTAGTCGTTTTCAGCCAATTTTCAGAATTTTTGAAAATTTCACTTTTTTGTGAAAATATCCACTAAATGAGGGAATAATATGTGTGAGGGTACCCCAGGAGAGTTCCAAATGTGTGTGGGTAGAATATATATCCCACGGGGGTAAAATTGAAAAAAGTTGAAAAAAATTTTGTTTGGGACATAGTCATTTTTGCAGCGTTTAGCAGACTTTCAGATAGGGGAAATGTCAGTGAGCGTTCCAATTTCAGTTCCAGAGCGATTCGCCCGATGAGTCCTTCATATTTAGTCGTTTTCAGCCAATTTTCTGAATTTTTGAAAATTTCACTTTTTTGTGAAAATATCCACTAAATGAGGGAATAATATGTGTGAGGGTACCCCAGGAGAGTTCCAAATGTGTGTGGGTAGAATATATATCCCACAGGGGTAAAATTGAAAAAAGTTGAAAAAATTTTTTTGTTGGACTTAGTCATTTTTCCGGCGTTTAGAACACCTTCAGATAGGGGAAACATCAGTGAGTATTCCAATATCAGTTCCAGAGCGATTCGCCCGATGAGTCCTTCATATTTAGTCGTTTTCAGCCAATTTTCAGAATTTTGAAAATTTCACTTTTTTGTGAAAATATCCACTAAATGAGGGAATAATATGTGTGAGGGTACCCCTTGAGAGTTCCAAATGTGTGTGGGTAGAATATATATCCCACGGGGGTAAAATTGAAAAAAGGTGAAAAATTTTTTTTTTGGACTTAGTCATTTTTCCGGCGTTTATCAGACTTTCAGATAGGGGAAATGTCAGTGAGCGTTCCGATTTCAGTTCCAGAGCGATTCGCCCAATGAGTCCTTCATATTTAGTCGTTTTCAGCCAATTTTTCAGAATTTTTGAAAATTTCACTTTTTTGTGAAAATATCCACTAAATGAGGGAATAATATGTGTGAGGGTACCCCAGGAGAGTTCCAAATGTGTGTGGGTAGAATATATATCCCACGGGGGTAAAATTGAAAAAAGTTGAAAAAATTTTTTTTTTAGACTTTGTCATTTTTCCGGCGTTTATCAGACTTTCAGATAGGGGAAATGTCAGTGAGCGTTCCGATTTCAGTTCCAGAGCGATTCGCCCGATGAGTCCTTCATATTTAGTCGTTTTCAGCCAATTTTCAGAATTTTTGAAAATTTCACTTTTTTGTGAAAATATCCACTAAATGAGGGAATAATATGTGTGAGGGTACCCCAGGAGAGTTCCAAATGTGTGTGGGTAGAATATATATCCCACGGGGGTAAAATTGAAAAAGGTTGAAAAAAAAATTTTGTTAGACTTAGTCATTTTTCCGGCGTTTAGAAGACTTTCAGATAGGGGAAATGTCAGTGAGCGTTCCGATTTCAGTTCCAGAGCGATTCGCCCGATGAGTCCTTCATATTTAGTCGTTTTCAGCCAATTTTCAGAATTTTGAAAATTTCACTTTTTTGTAAAAATATCCACTAAATGAGGGAATAATATGTGTGAAGGTACCCCAGGAGAGTTCCAAATGTGTGTGGGTAGAAGATATATCCCACGGGGGTAAAATTGAAAAAAGGTGAAAAAAAATTTTTTTGGGACTTAGTCATTTTTCCGGCGTTTAGAAGACTTTCAGATAGGGGAAATATCAGTGAGTATTCCAATTTCAGTTCCAGAGCGATTCGCCCGATGAGTCCTTCATATTTAGTCGGTTTCAGCCAATTTTCAGAATTTTTGAAAATTTCACTTTTTTGTGAAAATATCCACTAAATGAGGGAATAATATGTGTGAGGGTACCCCAGGAGAGTTCCAAATGTGTGTGGGTAGAATATATATCCCACGGGGGTAAAATTGAAAAAAGTTGAAAAAAAATTTTTGTTAGACTTAGTCATTTTTCCGGCATTTAGAAGACTTTCAGATAGGGGAAATGTCAGTGAGCGTTCCCATTTCAGTTCCAGAGCGATTCGCCCAATGAGTCCTTCATATTTAGTCGTTTTCAGCCAATTTTTCAGAATTTTTGAAAATTTTACTTTTTTGTGAAAATATCCACTAAATGAGGGAATAATATGTGTGAGGGTACCCCAGGAGAGTTCCAAATGTGTGTGGGTAGAATATATATCCCACGGGGGTAAAATTGAAAAAAGGTGAAAAAATTTTTTTTTAGACTGTCATTTTTCCGGCGTTTATCAGACTTTCAGATAGGGGAAATGTCAGTGAGCGTTCCGATTTCAGTTCCAGAGCGATTCGCCCAATGAGTCCTTCATATTTAGTCGTTTTCAGCCAATTTTTCAGAATTTTTGAAAATTTCACTTTTTTGTGAAAATATCCACTAAATGAGGGAATAATATGTGTGAGGGTACCCCAGGAGAGTTCCAAATGTGTGTCGGTAGAATATATATCCCACGGGGATAAAATTGAAAATAGGTGAAAAAAAATTTGTTTGGGACATAGTCATTTTTTCAGCGTTTAGCAGACTTTCAGATAGGGGAAATGTCAGTGAGCGTTCCAATTTCAGTTCCAGAGCGATTCGCCCGATGAGTCCTTCATATTTAGTCGTTTTCAGCCAATTTTCAGAATTTTTGAAAATTTCACTTTTTTGTGAAAATATCCACTAAATGAGGGAATAATATGTGTGAGGGTACCCCAGGAGAGTTCCAAATGTGTGTGGGTAGAATATATATCCCACGGGGGTAAAATTGAAAAAAGGTGAAAAAATTTTTTTTTGGACTTAGTCATTTTTCCGGCGTTTATCAGACTTTCAGATAGGGGAAATGTCAGTGAGCGTTCCGATTTCAGTTCCAGAGCGATTCGCCCAATGAGTCCTTCATATTTAGTCGTTTTCAGCCAATTTTTCAGAATTTTTGAAAATTTCACTTTTTTGTGAAAATATCCACTAAATGAGGGAATAATATGTGTGAGGGTACCCCAGGAGAGTTCCAAATGTGTGTGGGTAGAATATATATCCCACGGGGGTAAAATTGAAAAAGGTTGAAAAAAAAATTTTGTTAGACTTAGTCATTTATCCAGCGTTTAGAAGACTTTCAGATAGGGGAAATGTCAGTGAGCGTTCCGATTTCAGTTCCAGAGCGATTCGCCCGATGAGTCCTTCATATTTAGTCGTTTTCAGCCAATTTTCAGAATTTTGAAAATTTCACTTTTTTGTAAAAATATCCACTAAATGAGGGAATAATATGTGTGAAGGTACCCCAGGAAAGTTCCAAATGTGTGTGGGTAGAAGATATATCCCACGGGGGTAAAATTGAAAAAAGGTGAAAAAAAATTTTTTTGGGACTTAGTCATTTTTCCGGCGTTTAGAAGACTTTCAGATAGGGGAAATATCAGTGAGTATTCCAATTTCAGTTCCAGAGCGATTCGCCCGATGAGTCCTTCATATTTAGTCGGTTTCAGCCAATTTTCAGAATTTTTGAAAATTTCACTTTTTTGTGAAAATATCCACTAAATGAGGGAATAATATGTGTGAGGGTACCCCAGGAGAGTTCCAAATGTGTGTGGGTAGAATATATATCCCACAGGGGTAAAATTGAAAAAAGTTGAAAAAAATTTTTTTTTAGACTTAGTCATTTTTCCGGCGTTTATCAGACTTTCAGATAGGGGAAATGTCAGTGAGCGTTCCGATTTAAGTTCCAGAGCGATTCGCCCAATGAGTCCTTCATATTTAGTCGTTTTCAGTCAATTTTCAGAATTTTTGAAAATTTCACTTTTTTGTGAAAATATCCACTAAATGAGGGAATAATATGTGTGAGGGTACCCCAGGAGAGTTCCAAATGTGTGTGGGTAGAATATATATCCCACGGGGGTAAAATTGAAAAAAGGTGAAAAATTTTTTTTTTTTGGACTTAGTCATTTTTTCAGCATTTATCAGACTTTCAGATAGGTGAAATGTCAGTGAGCGTTCCGATTTCAGTTCCAGAGCGATTCGCCCGATGAGTCCTTCATATTTAGTCGCTTTCATCCAATTTTAAGAATTTTTGAAAATTTCACTTTTTTGTGTAAATATCCACTAAATGAGGGAATAATATGTGTGAGGGTACCCCAGGAGAGTTCCAAATATGTGTGGGTAGAATATATATCCCACGGGGGTAAAATTGAAAAAAGGTAAAAAATTTTTTTTTTAGACTTAGTCATTTTTCCGGCATTTAGAACACTTTCAGATAGGGGAAATATCAGTGAGTATTCCAATTTCAGTTCCAGAGCGATTCGCCCGATGAGTCCTTCATATTTAGTCGTTTTCAGACAATTTTCTGAATTTTTGAAAATTTCACTTTTTTGTGAAAATATCCACTAAATGAGGGAATAATATGTGTGAGGGTACCCCAGGAGAGTTCCAAATGTGTGTGGGTAGAATATATATCACACGGGGGTAAAATTGAAAAAAGTTGAAAAAAATTTTTGTTAGACTTAGTCATTTTTCCGGCGTTTATCAGACTTTCAGATAGGGGAAATGTCAGTGAGCATTCCGATTTCAGTTCCAGAGCGATTCGCCCAATGAGTCCTTCATATTTAGTCGTTTTCAGCCAATTTTTCTGAATTTTTGAAAATTTCACTTTTTTGTGAAAATATCCACTAAATGAGGGAATAATATGTGTGAGGGTACCCCAGGAGAGTTCCAAATGTGTGTCGGTAGAATATATATCCCACGGGGATAAAATTGAAAATAGGTGAAAAAAAATTTGTTTGGGACATAGTCATTTTTTCAGCGTTTAGCAGACTTTCAGATAGGGGAAATGTCAGTGAGCGTTCCAATTTCAGTTCCAGAGCGATTCGCCCGATGAGTCCTTCATATTTAGTCGTTTTCAGCCAATTTTCAGAATTTTTGAAAATTTCACTTTTTTGTGAAAATATCCACTAAATGAGGGAATAATATGTGTGAGGGTACCCCAGGAGAGTTCCAAATGTGTGTGGGTAGAATATATATCCCACGGGGGTAAAATTGAAAAAAGTTGAAAAAATTTTTTTTTTAGACTTTGTCATTTTTCCGGCGTTTATCAGACTTTCAGATAGGGGAAATGTCAGTGAGTGTTCCGATTTCAGTTCCAGAGCGATTCGCCCGATGAGTCCTTCATATTTAGTCGTTTTCAGCCAATTTTCAGAATTTTTGAAAATTTCACTTTTTTGTGAAAATATCCACTAAATGAGGGAATAATATGTGTGAGGGTACCCCAGGAGAGTTCCAAATGTGTGTGGGTAGAATATATATCCCACGGGGGTAAAATTGAAAAAGGTTGAAAAAAATTTTTTGTTAGACTTAGTCATTTTTCCGGCGTTTAGAAAACTTTCAGATAGGGGAAATGTCAGTGAGCGTTCCGATTTCAGTTCCAGAGCGATTCGCCCGATGAGTCCTTCATATTTAGTCGTTTTCAGCCAATTTTCAGAATTTTGAAAATTTCACTTTTTTGTAAAAATATCCACTAAATGAGGGAATAATATGTGTGAAGGTACCCCAGGAAAGTTCCAAATGTGTGTGGGTAGAAGATATATCCCACGGGGGTAAAATTGAAAAAAGGTGAAAAAAAATTTTTTTGGGACTTAGTCATTTTTCCGGCGTTTAGAAGACTTTCAGATAGGGGAAATATCAGTGAGTATTCCAATTTCAGTTCCAGAGCGATTCGCCCGATGAGTCCTTCATATTTAGTCGGTTTCAGCCAATTTTCAGAATTTTTGAAAATTTCACTTTTTTGTGAAAATATCCACTAAATGAGGGAATAATATGTGTGAGGGTACCCCAGGAGAGTTCCAAATGTGTGTGGGTAGAATATATATCCCACAGGGGTAAAATTGAAAAAAGTTGAAAAAAATTTTTTTTTAGACTTAGTCATTTTTCCGGCGTTTATCAGACTTTCAGATAGGGGAAATGTCAGTGAGCGTTCCGATTTAAGTTCCAGAGCGATTCGCCCAATGAGTCCTTCATATTTAGTCGTTTTCAGTCAATTTTCAGAATTTTTGAAAATTTCACTTTTTTGTGAAAATATCCACTAAATGAGGGAATAATATGTGTGAGGGTACCCCAGGAGAGTTCCAAATGTGTGTGGGTAGAATATATATCCCACGGGGGTAAAATTGAAAAAAGGTGAAAAATTTTTTTTTTTTGGACTTAGTCATTTTTTCAGCATTTATCAGACTTTCAGATAGGTGAAATGTCAGTGAGCGTTCCGATTTCAGTTCCAGAGCGATTCGCCCGATGAGTCCTTCATATTTAGTCGCTTTCATCCAATTTTAAGAATTTTTGAAAATTTCACTTTTTTGTGTAAATATCCACTAAATGAGGGAATAATATGTGTGAGGGTACCCCAGGAGAGTTCCAAATGTGTGTGGGTAGAATATATATCCCACGGGGGTAAAATTGAAAAAAGGTAAAAAATTTTTTTTTTAGACTTAGTCATTTTTTCAGCGTTTATCAGACTTTCAGATAGGGGAAATGTCAGTGAGCATTCCGATTTCAGTACCAGAGCGATTCGCCCGATGAGTCCTTCATATTTAGTCGTTTTCAGCCAATTTTCTGAATTTTTGAAAATTTCACTTTTTTGTGAAAATATCCACTAAATGAGGGAATAATATGTGTGAGGGTACCCCAGGAGAGTTCCAAATGTGTGTGGGTAGAATATATATCCCACGGGGTAAAATTGAAAAAAGGTGAAAAAATTTTTTTTTTGGACTTAGTCATTTTTCCGGCATTTAGAACACTTTCAGATAGGGGAAATATCAGTGAGTATTCCAATTTCAGTTCCAGAGCGATTCGCCCGATGAGTCCTTCATATTTAGTCGTTTTCAGCCAATTTTCTGAATTTTTGAAAATTTCACTTTTTTGTGAAAATATCCACTAAATGAGGGAATAATATGTGTGAGGGTACCCCAGGAGAGTTCCAAATGTGTGTGGGTAGAATATATATCCCACGGGGGTAAAATTGAAAAAAGTTGAAAAAAAATTTTTGTTAGACTTAGTCATTTTTCCGGCATTTAGAAGACTTTCAGATAGGGGAAATGTCAGTGAGCGTTCCCATTTCAGTTCCAGAGCGATTCGCCCAATGAGTCCTTCATATTTAGTCGTTTTCAGCCAATTTTTCAGAATTTTTGAAAATTTTACTTTTTTGTGAAAATATCCACTAAATGAGGGAATAATATGTGTGAGGGTACCCCAGGAGAGTTCCAAATGTGTGTGGGTAGAATATATATCCCACGGGGGTAAAATTGAAAAAAGGTGAAAAAATTTTTTTTTTGGACTTAGTCATTTTTTCAGCGTTTATCAGACTTTCAGATAGGGGAAATGTCAGTGAGCGTTCCGATTTCAGTACCAGAGCGATTCGCCCGATGAGTCCTTCATATTTAATCGCTTTCATCCAATTTTCAGAATTTTTGAAAATTTCACTTTTTTGTGAAAATATCCACTAAATGAGGGAATAATATGTGTGAGGGTACCCCAGGAGAGTTCCAAATGTGTGTGGGTAGAATATATATCCCACGGGGGTAAAATTGAAAAAAGTTGAAAAAAATTTTTTGTTAGACTTAGTCATTTTTCCGGCGTTTATCAGACTTTCAGATAGGGGAAATGTCAGTGAGCGTTCCAATTTCAGTTCCAGAGCGATTCGCCCGATGAGTCCTTCATATTTAGTCGTTTTCAGCCAATTTTCAGAATTTTTGAAAATTTCACTTTTTTGTGAAAATATCCACTAAATGAGGGAATAATATGTGTGAGGGTACCCCAGGAGAGTTCCAAATGTGTGTGGGTAGAATATATATCCCACGGGGGTAAAATTGAAAAAAGGTGAAAAAATTTTTTTTTGGACTTAGTCATTTTTCCGGCGTTTATCAGACTTTCAGATAGGGGAAATGTCAGTGAGCGTTCCGATTTCAGTTCCAGAGCGATTCGCCCAATGAGTCCTTCATATTTAGTCGTTTTCAGCCAATTTTTCAGAATTTTTGAAAATTTCACTTTTTTGTGAAAATATCCACTAAATGAGGGAATAATATGTGTGAGGGTACCCCAGGAGAGTTCCAAATGTGTGTGGGTAGAATATATATCCCACGGGGGTAAAATTGAAAAAGGTTGAAAAAAAAATTTTGTTAGACTTAGTCATTTATCCAGCGTTTAGAAGACTTTCAGATAGGGGAAATGTCAGTGAGCGTTCCGATTTCAGTTCCAGAGCGATTCGCCCGATGAGTCCTTCATATTTAGTCGTTTTCAGCCAATTTTCAGAATTTTGAAAATTTCACTTTTTTGTAAAAATATCCACTAAATGAGGGAATAATATGTGTGAAGGTACCCCAGGAAAGTTCCAAATGTGTGTGGGTAGAAGATATATCCCACGGGGGTAAAATTGAAAAAAGGTGAAAAAAATTTTTTTTGGGACTTAGTCATTTTTCCGGCGTTTAGAAGACTTTCAGATAGGGGAAATATCAGTGAGTATTCCAATTTCAGTTCCAGAGCGATTCGCCCGATGAGTCCTTCATATTTAGTCGGTTTCAGCCAATTTTCAGAATTTTTGAAAATTTCACTTTTTTGTGAAAATATCCACTAAATGAGGGAATAATATGTGTGAGGGTACCCCAGGAGAGTTCCAAATGTGTGTGGGTAGAATATATATCCCACAGGGGTAAAATTGAAAAAAGTTGAAAAAAATTTTTTTTTAGACTTAGTCATTTTTCCGGCGTTTATCAGACTTTCAGATAGGGGAAATGTCAGTGAGCGTTCCGATTTAAGTTCCAGAGCGATTCGCCCAATGAGTCCTTCATATTTAGTCGTTTTCAGTCAATTTTCAGAATTTTTGAAAATTTCACTTTTTTGTGAAAATATCCACTAAATGAGGGAATAATATGTGTGAGGGTACCCCAGGAGAGTTCCAAATGTGTGTGGGTAGAATATATATCCCACGGGGGTAAAATTGAAAAAAGGTGAAAAATTTTTTTTTTTTGGACTTAGTCATTTTTTCAGCATTTATCAGACTTTCAGATAGGTGAAATGTCAGTGAGCGTTCCGATTTCAGTTCCAGAGCGATTCGCCCGATGAGTCCTTCATATTTAGTCGCTTTCATCCAATTTTAAGAATTTTTGAAAATTTCACTTTTTTGTGTAAATATCCACTAAATGAGGGAATAATATGTGTGAGGGTACCCCAGGAGAGTTCCAAATATGTGTGGGTAGAATATATATCCCACGGGGGTAAAATTGAAAAAAGGTAAAAAATTTTTTTTTTAGACTTAGTCATTTTTCCGGCATTTAGAACACTTTCAGATAGGGGAAATATCAGTGAGTATTCCAATTTCAGTTCCAGAGCGATTCGCCCGATGAGTCCTTCATATTTAGTCGTTTTCAGACAATTTTCTGAATTTTTGAAAATTTCACTTTTTTGTGAAAATATCCACTAAATGAGGGAATAATATGTGTGAGGGTACCCCAGGAGAGTTCCAAATGTGTGTGGGTAGAATATATATCACACGGGGGTAAAATTGAAAAAAGTTGAAAAAAATTTTTGTTAGACTTAGTCATTTTTCCGGCGTTTATCAGACTTTCAGATAGGGGAAATGTCAGTGAGCATTCCGATTTCAGTTCCAGAGCGATTCGCCCAATGAGTCCTTCATATTTAGTCGTTTTCAGCCAATTTTTCTGAATTTTTGAAAATTTCACTTTTTTGTGAAAATATCCACTAAATGAGGGAATAATATGTGTGAGGGTACCCCAGGAGAGTTCCAAATGTGTGTCGGTAGAATATATATCCCACGGGGATAAAATTGAAAATAGGTGAAAAAAAATTTGTTTGGGACATAGTCATTTTTTCAGCGTTTAGCAGACTTTCAGATAGGGGAAATGTCAGTGAGCGTTCCAATTTCAGTTCCAGAGCGATTCGCCCGATGAGTCCTTCATATTTAGTCGTTTTCAGCCAATTTTCAGAATTTTTGAAAATTTCACTTTTTTGTGAAAATATCCACTAAATGAGGGAATAATATGTGTGAGGGTACCCCAGGAGAGTTCCAAATGTGTGTGGGTAGAATATATATCCCACGGGGGTAAAATTGAAAAAAGTTGAAAAAATTTTTTTTTTTGACTTTGTCATTTTTCCGGCGTTTATCAGACTTTCAGATAGGGGAAATGTCAGTGAGTGTTCCGATTTCAGTTCCAGAGCGATTCGCCCGATGAGTCCTTCATATTTAGTCGTTTTCAGCCAATTTTCAGAATTTTTGAAAATTTCACTTTTTTGTGAAAATATCCACTAAATGAGGGAATAATATGTGTGAGGGTACCCCAGGAGAGTTCCAAATGTGTGTGGGTAGAATATATATCCCACGGGGGTAAAATTGAAAAAGGTTGAAAAAAATTTTTTGTTAGACTTAGTCATTTTTCCGGCGTTTAGAAAACTTTCAGATAGGGGAAATGTCAGTGAGCGTTCCGATTTCAGTTCCAGAGCGATTCGCCCGATGAGTCCTTCATATTTAGTCGTTTTCAGCCAATTTTCAGAATTTTGAAAATTTCACTTTTTTGTAAAAATATCCACTAAATGAGGGAATAATATGTGTGAAGGTACCCCAGGAAAGTTCCAAATGTGTGTGGGTAGAAGATATATCCCACGGGGGTAAAATTGAAAAAAGGTGAAAAAAAATTTTTTTGGGACTTAGTCATTTTTCCGGCGTTTAGAAGACTTTCAGATAGGGGAAATATCAGTGAGTATTCCAATTTCAGTTCCAGAGCGATTCGCCCGATGAGTCCTTCATATTTAGTCGGTTTCAGCCAATTTTCAGAATTTTTGAAAATTTCACTTTTTTGTGAAAATATCCACTAAATGAGGGAATAATATGTGTGAGGGTACCCCAGGAGAGTTCCAAATGTGTGTGGGTAGAATATATATCCCACAGGGGTAAAATTGAAAAAAGTTGAAAAAAATTTTTTTTTAGACTTAGTCATTTTTCCGGCGTTTATCAGACTTTCAGATAGGGGAAATGTCAGTGAGCGTTCCGATTTAAGTTCCAGAGCGATTCGCCCAATGAGTCCTTCATATTTAGTCGTTTTCAGTCAATTTTCAGAATTTTTGAAAATTTCACTTTTTTGTGAAAATATCCACTAAATGAGGGAATAATATGTGTGAGGGTACCCCAGGAGAGTTCCAAATGTGTGTGGGTAGAATATATATCCCACGGGGGTAAAATTGAAAAAAGGTGAAAAATTTTTTTTTTTTGGACTTAGTCATTTTTTCAGCATTTATCAGACTTTCAGATAGGTGAAATGTCAGTGAGCGTTCCGATTTCAGTTCCAGAGCGATTCGCCCGATGAGTCCTTCATATTTAGTCGCTTTCATCCAATTTTAAGAATTTTTGAAAATTTCACTTTTTTGTGTAAATATCCACTAAATGAGGGAATAATATGTGTGAGGGTACCCCAGGAGAGTTCCAAATGTGTGTGGGTAGAATATATATCCCACGGGGGTAAAATTGAAAAAAGGTAAAAAATTTTTTTTTTAGACTTAGTCATTTTTTCAGCGTTTATCAGACTTTCAGATAGGGGAAATGTCAGTGAGCATTCCGATTTCAGTACCAGAGCGATTCGCCCGATGAGTCCTTCATATTTAGTCGTTTTCAGCCAATTTTCTGAATTTTTGAAAATTTCACTTTTTTGTGAAAATATCCACTAAATGAGGGAATAATATGTGTGAGGGTACCCCAGGAGAGTTCCAAATGTGTGTGGGTAGAATATATATCCCACGGGGTAAAATTGAAAAAAGGTGAAAAAATTTTTTTTTTGGACTTAGTCATTTTTCCGGCATTTAGAACACTTTCAGATAGGGGAAATATCAGTGAGTATTCCAATTTCAGTTCCAGAGCGATTCGCCCGATGAGTCCTTCATATTTAGTCGTTTTCAGCCAATTTTCTGAATTTTTGAAAATTTCACTTTTTTGTGAAAATATCCACTAAATGAGGGAATAATATGTGTGAGGGTACCCCAGGAGAGTTCCAAATGTGTGTGGGTAGAATATATATCCCACGGGGGTAAAATTGAAAAAAGTTGAAAAAAAATTTTTGTTAGACTTAGTCATTTTTCCGGCATTTAGAAGACTTTCAGATAGGGGAAATGTCAGTGAGCGTTCCCATTTCAGTTCCAGAGCGATTCGCCCAATGAGTCCTTCATATTTAGTCGTTTTCAGCCAATTTTTCAGAATTTTTGAAAATTTTACTTTTTTGTGAAAATATCCACTAAATGAGGGAATAATATGTGTGAGGGTACCCCAGGAGAGTTCCAAATGTGTGTGGGTAGAATATATATCCCACGGGGGTAAAATTGAAAAAAGGTGAAAAAATTTTTTTTTTGGACTTAGTCATTTTTTCAGCGTTTATCAGACTTTCAGATAGGGGAAATGTCAGTGAGCGTTCCGATTTCAGTACCAGAGCGATTCGCCCGATGAGTCCTTCATATTTAATCGCTTTCATCCAATTTTCAGAATTTTTGAAAATTTCACTTTTTTGTGAAAATATCCACTAAATGAGGGAATAATATGTGTGAGGGTACCCCAGGAGAGTTCCAAATGTGTGTGGGTAGAATATATATCCCACGGGGGTAAAATTGAAAAAAGTTGAAAAAAATTTTTTGTTGGACTTAGTCATTTTTCCGGCGTTTAGAAGACTTTCAGATAGGGGAAATACAGTGAGTATTCCAATTTCAGTTCCAGAGCGATTCGCCCGATGAGTCCTTCATATTTAGTCGTTTTCAGCCAATTTTCTGAATTTTTGAAAATTTCACTTTTTTGTGAAAATATCCACTAAATGAGGGAATAATATGTGTGAGGGTACCCCAGGAGAGTTCCAAATGTGTGTGGGTAGAATATATATCCCACGGGGGTAAAATTGAAAAAAGTTGAAAAAATTTTTTTGTTGGACTTAGTCATTTTTCCGGCGTTTAGAAGACTTTCAGATAGGGGAAATACAGTGAGTATTCCAATTTCAGTTCCAGAGCGAATCGCCCAATGATTCCTTCATATTTAGTCGTTTTCAGCCAATTTTTCAGAATTTTTGAAAATTTCACTTTTTTGTGAAAATATCCACTAAATGAGGGAATAATATGTGTGAGGGTACCCCAGGAGAGTTCCAAATGTGTGTGGGTAGAATATATATCCCACGGGGGTAAAATTGAAAAAAGGTGAAAAAATTTTTTTTTGGACTTAGTCATTTTTCCGGCGTTTATCAGACTTTCAGATAGGGGAAATGTCAGTGAGCGTTCCGATTTCAGTTCCAGAGCGATTCGCCCAATGAGTCCTTCATATTTAGTCGTTTTCAGCCAATTTTTCAGAATTTTTGAAAATTTCACTTTTTTGTGAAAATATCCACTAAATGAGGGAATAATATGTGTGAGGGTACCCCAGGAGAGTTCCAAATGTGTGTGGGTAGAATATATATCCCACGGGGGTAAAATTGAAAAAAGATGAAAAAAATTTTTTTTTGACTTAGTTATTTTTCCGGCGTTTATCAGACTTTCAGATAGGGGAAATGTCAGTGAGCGTTCCGATTTCAGTTCCAGAGCCATTCGCCCGATGAGTCCTTCATATTTAGTCGTTTTCAGCCAATTTTCAGAATTTTTGAAAATTTCACTTTTTTGTGAAAATATCCACTAAATGAGGGAATAATATGTGTGAGGGTACCCCAGCAGAGTTACAAATGTGTGTGGGTAGAATATATATCCCACGGGGGTAAAATTGAAAAAAGTTGAAAAAAATTTTTTGTTGGACTTAGTCATTTTTCCGGCGTTTAGAAGACTTTCAGATAGGGGAAATGTCAGTGAGCGTTCCGATTTCAGTTCCAGAGCGATTCGCCCGATGAGTTCTTCATATTTAGTCGTTTTCAGCCAATTTTCAGAATTTTGAAAATTTCACTTTTTTGTAAAAATATCCACTAAATGAGGGAATAATATGTGTGAGGGTACCCCAGGAGAGTTCCAAATGTGTGTTGGTAGAACATATATCCCACAGGGGTAAAATTGAAAAAAGTTTAAAAAATTTTTTTTTTTCGACTTAGTCATTTTTCCGGCGTTTATCAGACTTTCAAATAGGGGAAATGTCAGTGAGCATTCCGATTTCAGTTCCAGAGCGATTCGCCCGATGAGTCCTTCATATTTAGTCGTTTTCAGCCAATTTTCAGAATTTTTGAAAATTTCACTTTTTTGTGAAAATATCCACTAAATGAGGGAATAATATGTGTGAGGGTACCCCAGGAGAGTTCCAAATGTGTGTGGGTAGAATATATATCCCACGGGGGTAAAATTGAAAAAAGTTTAAAAAATTTTTTTTAGACTTAGTCATTTTTCCGTCGTCTATCAGACTTTCAGATAGGGGAAATGTCAGTGAGCGTTGCAATTTCAGTTCCAGAGCGATTCGCCCGATGAGTCCTTCATATTTAGTCGTTTTCGGCCAATTTTCTGAATTTTTGAAAATTTCATATTTTTGTGAAAATATCCACTAAATGAGGGAATAATATGTGTGAGGGTACCCCAATAGAGTTCCAAATGTGTGTGGGTAGAATATATCCCAAGGGGATAAAATTGAAAAAAGGTGAACAAAATTTTTTTTGGACTTAGTCATTTTTCCGGCGTTTATCAGACTTTCAGATAGGAGAAATGTCAGTGAGCGTTCCGATTTCAGTTCCAGAGCGATTCGCCGATCAGTCCTTCATATTTAGTCGTTTTCAGCCAATTTTCAGAATTTTGAAAATTTCACTTTTTTGTGAAAATATCAACTAAATGAGGGAATAATATGTGTGAGGGTACCCCAGGAGAGTTCCAAACTTGTGTGGGTAGAATATATATCCCACGGGGGTAAAATTGAAAAAAGTTGAAAAAAATTTTTTGTTGGACTTAGTCATTTTTCCGGTGTTTAGAAGACTTTCAGATAGGGGAAATGTCAGTGAGTATTCCAATTTCAGTTCCAGAGTGATTCGCCCGATGAGTGCTTCATATTTAGTCGTTTTCAGCCAAATTTCAGAATTTTGAAAATTTCACTTTTTTGTAAAAATATCCACTAAATGAGGGAATAATATGTGTGAGGGTACCCCAGGAGAGTTCCAAATGTGTGTGGGTAGAATATATATCCCACGGGGGTAAAATTGAAAAAAGTTTAAAAAATTTTTTTTAGACTTAGTAATTTTTCCGGCGTTTATCAGACTTTCAGATAGGGGAAATGTCAGTGAGCGTTCCGATTTAAGTTCCAGAGCGATTCGCCGATCAGTCCTTCATATTTAGTCGTTTTCAGCCAATTTTCAGAATTTTGAAAATTTCACTTTTTTGTGAAAATATCAACTAAATGAGGGAATAATATGTGTGAGGGTACCCCAGGAGAGTTCCAAATGTGTGTGGGTAGAATATATATCCCACGGGGGTAAAATTGAAAAAAGTTGAAAAAAATTTTTTGTTGGACTTAGTCATTTTTCCGGTGTTTAGAAGACTTTCAGATAGGGGAAATGTCAGTGAGTATTCCAATTTCAGTTCCAGAGTGATTCGCCCGATGAGTCCTTCATATTTAGTCGTTTTCAGCCAAATTTCAGAATTTTGAAAATTTCACTTTTTTGTAAAAATATCCACTAAATGAGGTAATAATATGTGTGAGGGCACCCCAGGAGAGTTCCAAATGTGTGTGGGTAGAATATATATCCCATGGGGGTAAAATTGAAAAAAGTTGAAAAAAATTTTTTTTTGACTTAGTCATTTTTCCGGCGTTTATCAGACTTTCAGATAGGGGAAATGTCAGTGAGCATTCCGATTTCAGTTCCAGAGCGATTCGCCCGATGAGTCCTTCATATTTAGTCGTTTTCAGCCAATTTTCTGAATTTTTGAAAATTTCACTTTTTTGTGAAAATATCCACTAAATGAGGGAATAATATGTGTGAGGGTACCCCAATAGAGTTCCAAATGTGTGTGGATAGAATATATATCCCACGGGGGTAAAATTGAAAAAAGATGAAAAAATTTTTTTTTTGACTTAGTCATTTTTCCGGCGTTTATCAGACTTTCAGATAGGGGAAATGTCAGTGAGCGTTCCGATTTCAGTTCCAGAGCCATTCGCCCGATGAGTCCTTCATATTTTGTCGTTTTCAGCGAATTTTCAAAATTTTTGAAAATTTCACTTTTTTGGGAAAATATCCACTAAATGAGGGAATAATATGTGTGAGGGTACCCCAGGAGAGTTCCAAATGTGTGTGGGTAGAATATATATCCCACGGGGGTAAAATTGAAAAAAGTTTAAAAAATTTTTTTTAGACTTAGTCATTTTTCCGGCGTTTATCAGACTTTCAAATAGGGGAAATGTCAGTGAGCGTTCCAATTTCAGTTCCAGAGCGATTCGCCCGATAAGTCCTTCATATTTAGTCGTTTTCAGCCAATTTTCTGAATTTTTGAAAATTTCACTTTTTTGTGAAAATATCCACTAAATGAGGGAATAATATATGTGTGAGGGTACCCCAGGAGAGTTCCAAATGTGTGTGGGTAGAAGATATATCCCATGGGGGTAAAATTGAAAAAAGTTGAAAAAATTTTTTTTTTTCGACTTAGTCATTTTTCTGGCGTTTATCAGACTTTCAAATAGGGGAA
The DNA here is from genome assembly GCF_046119375.1 of Phyllobates terribilis. Lineage (NCBI taxonomy): Eukaryota > Metazoa > Chordata > Amphibia > Anura > Dendrobatidae > Phyllobates > Phyllobates terribilis. Next base: position 4,825,535 of record NW_027362838.1, on the reverse strand, counting down.
ATGTCAGTGAGCATTCCGATTTCAGTTCCAGAGCGATTCGCCCGATGAGTCCTTCATATTTAGCCGTTTTCAGCCAATTTTCTGAATTTTTGAAAATTTCACTTTTTTGTGAAAATATCCACTAAATGAGGGAATAATATGTGTGAGGGTACCCCAGGAGAGTTCCAAATGTGTGTGGGTAGAATATATATCCCACGGGGGTAAAAGTGAAAAAATTTTAAAAATTTTTTTTAAGACTTAGTCATTTTTCCGGCGTTTATCAGACTTTCAGATAGGGGAAATGTCAGTGAGCATTCCAATTTCAGTTCCAGAGCGATTCGCCTGATGAGTCCTTCATATTTAGTCGTTTTCAGCCAATTTTCTGAATTTTTGAAAATTTCACTTTTTTGTGAAAATATCCACTAAATGAGGGAATAATATGTGTGAGGGTACCCCAGGAGAGTTCCAAATGTGTGTGGGTAGAAGATATATCCCACAGGGGTAAAATTGAAAAAAGTTGAAAAAATTTTTTTTTTCGACTTAGTCATTCTTCCGGCGTTTATCAGACTTTCAAATAGGGGAAATGTCAGTGAGCATTCCGATTAGAGTTCCAGAGCGATTCGCCGATGAGTCCTTCATATTTAGTCGTTTTCAGCCAATTTTCAGAATTTTGAAAATTTCACTTTTTTGTGAAAATATTCACTAAATGAGGGAATAATATGTGTGAGGGTACCCCAGGAGAGTTCCAAATGTGTATGGGTAGAATATATCCCACGGGGATAAAATTGAAAAAAGGTGAACAAAATTTTTTTTAGACTTAGTCATTTTTTCAGCGTTTATCAGACTTTCAGATAGAGGATATGTCAGTGAGCATTCCATTTTCAGTTCCAGAGCGATTTGCCCGATGAGTCCTTCATATTTAGTCATTTTCAGCCAATTTTCAGAATTTTTGAAAATGTCACTTTTTTGTGAAAATATCCACTAAATGAGGGAATAATATTTGTGAGGGTACCACAGGAGAGTTCCAAATGTGTGTGGGTAGAAAATATATCCCACGGGGGTAAAATTGAAAAAAGCTGAAAATTTTTTTTTTTTTCGACTTAGTCATTTTTTCGGCGTTTATCAGACTTTCAAATAGGGGAAATGTCAGTGAGCATTCCGATTTCAGTTCCAGAGCGATTCGCCCGATGAGTCCTTCATATTTAGTCGTTTTCAGCCAATTTTCTGAATTTTTGAAAATTTCACTTTTTTGTGAAAATATCCACTAAATGAGGGAATAATATGTGTGAGGGTACCCCAGGAGAGTTCCAAATGTGTGTGGGTAGAATATATATCCCACGGGGGTAAAATTGAAAAAAGATGAAAAAAAAATTTTTTTGACGTAGTCATTTTTCCGGCGTTTAGAAGACTTTCAGATAGGGGAAATGTCAGTGAGCGTTTCGATTTCAGTTCCAGAACGATTCGCCCGATGAGTCCTTCATATTTAGTCGTTTTCAGCCAATTTTCTGAATTTTTGAAAATATCACTTTTTTGTGAAAATATCCACTAAATGAGGGAATAATATGTGTGAGGGTACCCCAGGAGAGTTCCAAATGTGTGTGGGTAGAATATATATCCCACGGGGGTAAAATTGAAAAAAGGTGAAAAAATTTTTTTTTGGACTTAGTCATTTTTTCAGCGTTTATCAGACTTTCAGATAGGGGAAATGTCAGTGAGCGTTCCAATTTCAGTTCCAGAGCGATTCGCCCGATGAGTCCTTCATATTTAGTCGTTTTCAGCCAATTTTCAGAATTTTTGAAAATTTCACTTTTTTGTGAAAATATCCACTAAATGAGGGAATAATATGTGTGAGGGTACCCCAGGAGAGTTCCAAATGTGTGTGGGTAGAATATATATCCCACGGGGGTAAAATTGAAAAAAGATGAAACATTTTTTTGTTGGACTTAGTCATTTTTCCGGCGTTTAGAAGACTTTCAGATAGGGGAAATATCAGTGAGTATTCCAATTTTAGTTCCAGAGCGATTCGCCCGAAGAGTCCTTCATATTTAGTCGTTTTCAGCCAATTTTGTGAATTTTTGAAAATTTCACTTTTTTGTGAAAATATCCACTAAATGAGGGAATAATATGTGTGAGGGTACCCCAGGAGAGTTCCAAATGTGTGTGGGTAGAATATATATCCCACGGGGGTAAAATTGAAAAAAGATAACAAATTTTTTTTTTTTACTTAGTCATTTTTCCGACGTTTAGAAGACTTTCAGATAGGGGAAATGTCAGTGAGCGTTCCGATTTCAGTTCCAGAGCGATTCGCCCGATGAGTCCTTCATATTTAGTCGTTTTCAGCCAATTTTCAGAATTTTGAAAATTTCACTTTTTTGTGAAAATATCCACTAAATGAGGGAATAATATGTGTGAGGGTACCCCAGGAGCGTTCGAAATGTGTGTGGGTAGAATATATATCCCACGGGGGTAAAATTGAAAAAAGGTGAAAAAATTTTTTTTTGGACCTAGTCATTTTTCCGGCGTTTATCAGACTTTCAGATAGGGGAAATGTCAGTGAGCATTCCGATTTCAGTTCCAGAGCGATTCGCCCAATGAGTCCTTCATATTTAGTCGTTTTCAGCCAATTTTCTGAATTTTTGAAAATTTCACTTTTTTGTGAAAATATCCACTAAATGAGGGAATAATATGTGTGAGGGTATCCCAGGAGAGTTCCAAATGTGTGTGGGTAGAATATATATTCCACGGGGGTAAAATTGAAAAAAGGTGAAAAAAATTTTTTTTTGGACTTAGTCATTTTTCCGGCGTTTAGAAGACTTTCAGATAGGGGAAATGTCAGTGAGCGTTCCGATTTCAGTTCCAGAGCGATTCGCCCAATGAGTCCTTCATATTTAGTCGTTTTCAGCCAATTTTCTGAATTTTTGAAAATTTCACTTTTTTGTGAAAATATCCACTAAATGAGGGAATAATATGTGTGAGGGTACCCCAGGAGAGTTCCAAATGTGTGTGGGTAGAATATATATCCCACGGGGGTAAAATTGAAAAAAGTTTAAAAAATTTTTTTTTTTCGACTTAGTCATTTTTCCGGCGTTTATCAGACTTTCAGATAGGGGAAATGTCAGTGAGCGTTCCGATTTCAGTTCCAGAGCGATTCGCCCGATGAGTCCTTCATATTTAGTCGTTTTCAGCCAATTTTCAGAATTTTTGAAAATTTCACTTTTTTGTGAAAATATCCACTAAATGAGGGAATAATATGTGTGAGGGTACCCCAGCAGAGTTACAAATGTGTGTGGGTAGAATATGTATCCCACGGGGGTAAAATTGAAAAAAGTTGAAAAAAATTTTTTGTTGGACTTAGTCATTTTTCCGGCGTTTAGAAGACTTTCAGATAGGGGAAATGTCAGTGAGCGTTCCGATTTCAGTTCCAGAGCGATTCGCCCGATGAGTTCTTCATATTTAGTCGTTTTCAGCCAATTTTCAGAATTTTGAAAATTTCACTTTTTTGTAAAAATATCCACTAAATGAGGGAATAATATGTGTGAGGGTACCCCAGGAGAGTTCCAAATGTGTGTTGGTAGAAGATATATCCCACAGGGGTAAAATTGAAAAAAGTTTAAAAATTTTTTTTTTTTCGACTTAGCCATTTTTCCGGCGTTTATCAGACTTTCAAATAGGGGAAATGTCAGTGAGCATTCCGATTTCAGTTCCAGAGCGATTCGCCCGATGAGTCCTTCATATTTAGTCGTTTTCAGCCAATTTTCAGAATTTTTGAAAATTTCACTTTTTTGTGAAAATATCCACTAAATGAGGGAATAATATGTGTGAGGGTACCCCAGGAGAGTTCCAAATGTGTGTGGGTAGAATATATCCCAAGGGGATAAAATTGAAAAAAGGTGAACAAAATTTTTTTTGGACTTAGTCATTTTTCCGGCGTTTATCAGACTTTCAGATAGGAGAAATGTCAGTGAGCGTTCCGATTTCAGTTCCAGAGCGATTCGCCGAGCAGTCCTTCATATTTAGTCGTTTTCAGCCAATTTTCAGAATTTTGAAAATTTCACTTTTTTGTGAAAATATCCACTAAATGAGGGAATAATATGTGTGAGGGTACCCCAATAGAGTTCCAAATGTGTGTGGGTAGAAGATATATCCCATGGAGGTAAAATTGAAAAAAGTTGAAAAATTTTTTTTTTTTCGACTTAGTCATTTTTTCGGCGTTTATCAGTCTTTCAAATAGGGGAAATGTCAGTGAGCATTCCGATTTCAGTTCCATAGCGATTCGCCCGATGAGTCCTTCATATTTAGTCGTTTTCAGCCAATTTTCTGAATTTTTGAAAATTTCTCTTTTTCTTGAAAATATCCACTAAATGAGGGAATAATATGTGTGAGGGTACCCCAGGAGAGTTCCAAATGTGTGTGGGTAGAATATATATCCCACGGGGGTAAAATTGAAAAAAGATGAAAAAAAAATTTTTTTGACTTAGTCATTTTTCCGGCGTTTATCAGACTTTCAGATAGGGGAAATGTCAGTGAGTATTCCAATTTCAGTTCCAGAGTGATTCGCCCAATGATTCCTTCATATTTAGTCGTTTTCAGCCAAATTTCAGAATTTTGAAAATTTCACTTTTTTGTAAAAATATCCACTAAATGAGGGAATAATATGTGTGAGGGTACCCCAATAGAGTTCCAAATGTGTGTGGGTAGAATATATATCCCACGGTGGTAAAATTGAAAAAAGATGAAAAAATTTTTTTTTTGACTTAGTCATTTTTCCGGCGTTTATCAGACTTTCAGAAAGGGGAAATGTCAGTGAGCGTTCCGATTTAAGTTCCAGAGCGATTCGCCGATCAGTCCTTCATATTTAGTCGTTTTCAGCCAATTTTCAGAATTTTGAAAATTTCACTTTTTTGTGAAAATATCAACTAAATGAGGGAATAATATGTGTGAGGGTACCCCAGGAGAGTTCCAAATGTGTGTGGGTAGAATATATATCCCACGGGGGTAAAATTGAAAAAAGTTGAAAAAAATTTTTTGTTGGACTTAGTCATTTTTCCGGTGTTTAGAACACTTTCAGATAGGGGAAATGTCAGTGAGTATTCCAATTTCAGTTCCAGAGTGATTCGCCCGATGAGTCCTTCATATTTAGTCGTTTTCAGCCAAATTTCAGAATTTTGAAAATTTCACTTTTTTGTAAAAATATCCACTAAATGAGGTAATAATATGTGTGAGGGCACCCCAGGAGAGTTCCAAATGTGTGTGGGTAGAATATATATCCCATGGGGGTAAAATTGAAAAAAGTTGAAAAAAATTTTTTTTTTCGACTTAGTCATTTTTCCGGCGTTGATCAGACTTTCAAATAGGGGAAATGTCAGTGAGCATTCCGATTTCAGTTCCATAGCGATTCGCCCGATGAGTCCTTCATATTTAGTCGTTTTCAGCCAATTTTCTGAATTTTTGAAAATTTCACTTTTTCATGAAAATATCCACTAAATGAGGGAATAATATGTGTGAGGGTACCCCAGGAGAGTTCCAAATGTGTGTGGGTAGAATATATATCCCACGGGGGTAAAATTGAAAAAAGATGAAAAAAAATTTTTTTTGACTTAGTCATTTTTCCGGCGTTTATCAGACTTTCAGATAGGGGAAATGTCAGTGAGCATTCCGATTTCAGTTCCAGAGCGATTCGCCCGATGAGTCCTTCATATTTAGTCGTTTTCAGCCAATTTTCTGAATTTTTGAAAATTTCACTTTTTTGTGAAAATATCCACTAAATGAGGGAATAATATGTGTGAGGGTACCCCAATAGAGTTCCAAATGTGTGTGGGTAGAATATATATCCCACGGGGGTAAAATTGAAAAAAGATGAAAAAATTTTTTTTTTGACTTAGTCATTTTTCCGGCGTTTATCAGACTGTCAGATAGGGGAAATGTCAGTGAGCGTTCCGATTTCAGTTCCAGAGCGATTCGCCCGATGAGTCCTTCATATTTAGTCGTTTTCAGCCAATTTTCTGAATTTTTGAAAATTTCACTTTTTTGTGAAAATATCCACTAAATGAGGGTACCCCATGTGTGAGGGTACCCCAGGAGAGTTCCAAATGTGTGTGGGTAGAATATATATCCCACGGGGGTAAAATTGAAAAAAGTTTAAAAAAATTTTTTTAGACTTAGTCATTTTTCCGGCGTTTATCAGACTTTCAAATAGGGGAAATGTCAGTGAGCGTTCCAATTTCAGTTCCAGAGCGATTCGCCCGATGAGTCCTTCATATTTAGTCGTTTTCAGCCAATTTTCTGAATTTTTGAAAATTTCACTTTTTTGTGAAAATATCCACTAAATGAGGGAATAATATGTGTGAGGGTACCCCAGGAGAGTTCCAAATGTGTGTGGGTAGAAGATATATCCCATGGGGGTAAAATTGAAAAAAGTTGAAAAAATTTATTTTTTTCGACTTAGTCATTTTTCCGGCGTTTATCAGACTTTCAAATAGGGGAAATGTTAGTGAGCATTCCGATTTCAGTTCCAGAGCGATTCGCCCGATGAGTCCTTCATATTTAGTCGTTTTCAGCCAATTTTCTGAATTTTTGAAAATTTCACTTTTTTGTGAAAATATCCACTAAATGAGGGAATAATATGTGTGAGGGTACCCCAGGAGAGTTCCAAATGTGTGTGGGTAGAAAATATATCCCACGGGGGTAAAATTGAAAAAAGGTGAAAATATTTTTTTTTGGACTTAGTCATTTTTTCAGCGTTTATCAGACTTTCAGATAGGGGAAATGTCAGTGAGCGTTCCAATTTCAGTTCCAGAGCAATTCACCTGATGAGTCCTTCATATTTAGTCGTTTTCAGCCAATTTTCAGAATTTTGAAAATTTCACTTTTTTGTAAAAATATCCACAAAATGAGGGAATAATATATGTGAGGGTACCCCAGGAGAGTTCCAAATGTGTGTGGGTAGAAGATATATCCCATGGGGGTAAAATTGAAAAAAGTTGAAAAAAATTTTTTTTTTCGACTTAGTCATTTTTCCGGCGTTTATCAGACTTTCAGATAGGGGAAATGTCAGTGAGCATTCCGATTTCAGTTCCAGAGCGATTCGCCTGATGAGTCCTTCATATTTAGTCGTTTTCAGCCAATTTTCAGAATTTTTGAAAATTTCACTTTTTTGTGAAAAAATCCACTAAATGAGGGAATAATATGTGTGAGGGTACCCCAGGAGAGTTCCAAATGTGTGTGGGTAGAATATATATCCCACGGGGGTAAAATTGAAAAAAGGTGAAAAATTTTTTTTTTTGGACTTAGTCATTTTTTCAGCGTTTATCAGACTTTCAGATAGGGGAAATGTCAGTGAGCGTTCCAATTTCAGTTCCAGAGCAATTCGCCCGATGAGTCCTTCATATTTAGTCGTTTTCAGCCAATTTTCAGAATTTTGAAAATTTCACTTTTTTGTAAAAATATCCACTAAATGAGGGAATAATATATGTGTGAGGGTACCCCAGGAGAGTTCCAAATGTGTGTGGGTAGAAGATATATCCCATGGGGGTAAAATTGAAAAAAGATGAAAAAAAAATTTTTTTGACGTAGTCATTTTTCCGGCGTTTATCAGACTTTCAAATAGGGGAAATGTCAGTGAGCGTTCCGATTTCAGTTCCAGAGCGATTCGCCTGATGAGTCCTTCATATTTAGTCGTTTTCAGCCAATTTTCAGAATTTTTGAAAATTTCACTTTTTTGTGAAAAAATCCACTAAATGAGGGAATAATATGTGTGAGGGTACCCCAGGAGAGTTCCAAATGTGTGTGGGTAGAATATATATCCCACGGGGGTAAAAGTGAAAAAATTTTAAAATTTTTTTTTAAGACTTAGTCATTTTTCCGGCGTTTATCAGACTTTCAGATAGGGGAAATGTCAGTGAGCATTCCAATTTCAGTTCCAGAGCGATTCGCCTGATGAGTCCTTCATATTTAGTCGTTTTCAGCCAATTTTCTGAATTTTTGAAAATTTCACTTTTTTGTGAAAATATCCACTAAATGAGGGAATAATATGTGTGAGGGTACCCCAGGAGAGTTCCAAATGTGTGTGGGTAGAAGATATATCCCACAGGGGTAAAATTGAAAAAAGTTGAAAAAATTTTTTTTTTCGACTTAGTCATTCTTCCGGCGTTTATCAGACTTTCAAATAGGGGAAATGTCAGTGAGCATTCCGATTTCAGTTCCAGAGCGATTCGCCGATGAGTCCTTCATATTTAGTCGTTTTCAGCCAATTTTCAGAATTTTGAAAATTTCACTTTTTTGTGAAAATATTCACTAAATGAGGGAATAATATGTGTGAGGGTACCCCAGGAGAGTTCCAAATGTGTGTGGGTAGAAGATATATCCCATGGGGGTAAAATTGAAAAAAGTTGAAAAAAATTTTTTTTTTCGACTTAGTCATTTTTCCGGCGTTTATCAGACTTTCAGATAGGGGAAATGTCAGTGAGCATTCCGATTTCAGTTCCAGAGCGATTCGCCTGATGAGTCCTTCATATTTAGTCGTTTTCAGCCAATTTTCAGAATTTTTGAAAATTTCACTTTTTTGTGAAAAAATCCACTAAATGAGGGAATAATATGTGTGAGGGTACCCCAGGAGAGTTCCAAATGTGTGTGGGTAGAATATATATCCCACGGGGGTAAAATTGAAAAAAGGTGAAAAATTTTTTTTTTTGGACTTAGTCATTTTTTCAGCGTTTATCAGACTTTCAGATAGGGGAAATGTCAGTGAGCGTTCCAATTTCAGTTCCAGAGCAATTCGCCCGATGAGTCCTTCATATTTAGTCGTTTTCAGCCAATTTTCAGAATTTTGAAAATTTCACTTTTTTGTAAAAATATCCACTAAATGAGGGAATAATATATGTGTGAGGGTACCCCAGGAGAGTTCCAAATGTGTGTGGGTAGAAGATATATCCCATGGGGGTAAAATTGAAAAAAGATGAAAAAAAAATTTTTTTGACGTAGTCATTTTTCCGGCGTTTATCAGACTTTCAAATAGGGGAAATGTCAGTGAGCGTTCCGATTTCAGTTCCAGAGCGATTCGCCTGATGAGTCCTTCATATTTAGTCGTTTTCAGCCAATTTTCAGAATTTTTGAAAATTTCACTTTTTTGTGAAAAAATCCACTAAATGAGGGAATAATATGTGTGAGGGTACCCCAGGAGAGTTCCAAATGTGTGTGGGTAGAATATATATCCCACGGGGGTAAAATTGAAAAAAGGTGAAAAATTTTTTTTTTTGGACTTAGTCATTTTTTCAGCGTTTATCAGACTTTCAGATAGGGGAAATGTCAGTGAGCGTTCCAATTTCAGTTCCAGAGCAATTCGCCCGATGAGTCCTTCATATTTAGTCGTTTTCAGCCAATTTTCAGAATTTTGAAAATTTCACTTTTTTGTAAAAATATCCACTAAATGAGGGAATAATATATGTGTGAGGGTACCCCAGGAGAGTTCCAAATGTGTGTGGGTAGAAGATATATCCCATGGGGGTAAAATTGAAAAAAGATGAAAAAAAAATTTTTTTGACGTAGTCATTTTTCCGGCGTTTATCAGACTTTCAAATAGGGGAAATGTCAGTGAGCGTTCCGATTTCAGTTCCAGAGCGATTCGCCTGATGAGTCCTTCATATTTAGTCGTTTTCAGCCAATTTTCAGAATTTTTGAAAATTTCACTTTTTTGTGAAAAAATCCACTAAATGAGGGAATAATATGTGTGAGGGTACCCCAGGAGAGTTCCAAATGTGTGTGGGTAGAATATATATCCCACGGGGGTAAAAGTGAAAAAATTTTAAAATTTTTTTTTAAGACTTAGTCATTTTTCCGGCGTTTATCAGACTTTCAGATAGGGGAAATGTCAGTGAGCATTCCAATTTCAGTTCCAGAGCGATTCGCCTGATGAGTCCTTCATATTTAGTCGTTTTCAGCCAATTTTCTGAATTTTTGAAAATTTCACTTTTTTGTGAAAATATCCACTAAATGAGGGAATAATATGTGTGAGGGTACCCCAGGAGAGTTCCAAATGTGTGTGGGTAGAAGATATATCCCACAGGGGTAAAATTGAAAAAAGTTGAAAAAATTTTTTTTTTCGACTTAGTCATTCTTCCGGCGTTTATCAGACTTTCAAATAGGGGAAATGTCAGTGAGCATTCCGATTTCAGTTCCAGAGCGATTCGCCGATGAGTCCTTCATATTTAGTCGTTTTCAGCCAATTTTCAGAATTTTGAAAATTTCACTTTTTTGTGAAAATATTCACTAAATGAGGGAATAATATGTGTGAGGGTACCCCAGGAGAGTTCCAAATGTGTGTGGGTAGAAGATATATCCCATGGGGGTAAAATTGAAAAAAGTTGAAAAAAATTTTTTTTTTCGACTTAGTCATTTTTCCGGCGTTTATCAGACTTTCAGATAGGGGAAATGTCAGTGAGCATTCCGATTTCAGTTCCAGAGCGATTCGCCTGATGAGTCCTTCATATTTAGTCGTTTTCAGCCAATTTTCAGAATTTTTGAAAATTTCACTTTTTTGTGAAAAAATCCACTAAATGAGGGAATAATATGTGTGAGGGTACCCCAGGAGAGTTCCAAATGTGTGTGGGTAGAATATATATCCCACGGGGGTAAAATTGAAAAAAGGTGAAAAATTTTTTTTTTTGGACTTAGTCATTTTTTCAGCGTTTATCAGACTTTCAGATAGGGGAAATGTCAGTGAGCGTTCCAATTTCAGTTCCAGAGCAATTCGCCCGATGAGTCCTTCATATTTAGTCGTTTTCAGCCAATTTTCAGAATTTTGAAAATTTCACTTTTTTGTAAAAATATCCACTAAATGAGGGAATAATATATGTGTGAAGGTACCCCAGGAGAGTTCCAAATGTGTGTGGGTAGAAGATATATCCCATGGGGGTAAAATTGAAAAAAGATGAAAAAAAAATTTTTTTGACGTAGTCATTTTTCCGGCGTTTATCAGACTTTCAAATAGGGGAAATGTCAGTGAGCGTTCCGATTTCAGTTCCAGAGCGATTCGCCTGATGAGTCCTTCATATTTAGTCGTTTTCAGCCAATTTTCAGAATTTTTGAAAATTTCACTTTTTTGTGAAAAAATCCACTAAATGAGGGAATAATATGTGTGAGGGTACCCCAGGAGAGTTCCAAATGTGTGTGGGTAGAATATATATCCCACGGGGGTAAAATTGAAAAAAGGTGAAAAATTTTTTTTTTTGGACTTAGTCATTTTTTCAGCGTTTATCAGACTTTCAGATAGGGGAAATGTCAGTGAGCGTTCCAATTTCAGTTCCAGAGCAATTCGCCCGATGAGTCCTTCATATTTAGTCGTTTTCAGCCAATTTTCAGAATTTTGTAAATTTCACTTTTTTGTAAAAATATCCACTAAATGAGGGAATAATATATGTGTGAGGGTACCCCAGGAGAGTTCCAAATGTGTGTGGGTAGAAGATATATCCCATGGGGGTAAAATTGAAAAAAGATGAAAAAAAATTTTTTTTGACGTAGTCATTTTTCCGGCGTTTATCAGACTTTCAAATAGGGGAAATGTCAGTGAGCGTTCCGATTTCAGTTCCAGAGCGATTCGCCTGATGAGTCCTTCATATTTAGTCGTTTTCAGCCAATTTTCAGAATTTTTGAAAATTTCACTTTTTTGTGAAAAAATCCACTAAATGAGGGAATAATATGTGTGAGGGTACCCCAGGAGAGTTCCAAATGTGTGTGGGTAGAATATATATCCCACGGGGGTAAAAGTGAAAAAATTTTAAAATTTTTTTTTAAGACTTAGTCATTTTTCCGGCGTTTATCAGACTTTCAGATAGGGGAAATGTCAGTGAGCATTCCAATTTCAGTTCCAGAGCGATTCGCCTGATGAGTCCTTCATATTTAGTCGTTTTCAGCCAATTTTCTGAATTTTTGAAAATTTCACTTTTTTGTGAAAATATCCACTAAATGAGGGAATAATATGTGTGAGGGTACCCCAGGAGAGTTCCAAATGTGTGTGGGTAGAAGATATATCCCACAGGGGTAAAATTGAAAAAAGTTGAAAAAATTTTTTTTTTCGACTTAGTCATTCTTCCGGCGTTTATCAGACTTTCAAATAGGGGAAATGTCAGTGAGCATTCCGATTTCAGTTCCAGAGCGATTCGCCGATGAGTCCTTCATATTTAGTCGTTTTCAGCCAATTTTCAGAATTTTGAAAATTTCACTTTTTTGTGAAAATATTCACTAAATGAGGGAATAATATGTGTGAGGGTACCCCAGGAGAGTTCCAAATGTGTATGGGTAGAATACATCCCACGGGGATAAAATTGAAAAAAGGTGAACAAAATTTTTTTTAGACTTAGTCATTTTTTCAGCGTTTATCAGAATTTCAGATAGAGGATATGTCAGTGAGCATTCCATTTTCAGTTCCAGAGCGATTTGCCCGATGAGTCCTTCATATTTAGTCATTTTCAGCCAATTTTCAGAATTTTTGAAAATTTCACTTTTTTGTGAAAATATCCACTAAATGAGGGAATAATATGTGTGAGGGTACCCCAGGAGAGTTCCAAATGTGTGTGGGTAGAAAATATATCCCACGGGGGTAAAATTGAAAAAAGCTGAAAATTTTTTTTTTTTTCGACTTAGTCATTTTTTCGGCGTTTATCAGACTTTCAAATAGGGGAAATGTCAGTGAGCATTCCGATTTCAGTTCCAGAGCGATTCGCCCGATGAGTCCTTCATATTTAGTCATTTTCAGCCAATTTTCTGAATTTTTGAAAATTTCACTTTTTTGTGAAAATATCCACTAAATGAGGGAATAATATGTGTGAGGGTACCCCAGGAGAGTTCCAAATGTGTGTGGGTAGAATATATATCCCACGGGGGTAAAATTGAAAAAAGATGAAAAAAAAATTTTTTTGACGTAGTCATTTTTCCGGCGTTTATCAGACTTTCAGATAGGGGAAATGTCAGTGAGCGTTTCGATTTCAGTTCCAGAACGATTCGCCCGATGAGTCCTTCATATTTAGTCATTTTCAGCCAATTTTCTGAATTTTTGAAAATTTCACTTTTTTGTGAAAATATCCACTAAAAGAGGGAATAATATGTGTGAGGGTACCCCAGGAGAGTTCCAAATGTGTGTGGGTAGAATATATATCCCACGGAGGTAAAATTGAAAAAAGGTAAAAAAAAATTTTTTTTGGACTTAGTCATTTTTTCAGCGTTTATCAGAATTTCAGATAGAGGAAATGTCAGTGAGCATTCCATTTTCAGTTCCAGAGCGATTTGCCCGATGAGTCCTTCATATTTAGTCGTTTTCAGCCAATTTTCAGAATTTTTGAAAATTTCACTTTTTTGTGAAAATATCCACTAAATGACGGAATAATATGTGTGAGGGTAGAAAATATATCCCACGGGGGTAAAATTGAAAAAAGGTGAAAAAATTTTTTTTTTTGGACTTAGTCATTTTTTCAGCGTTTATCAGACTTTCAGATAGGGGAAATGTCAGTGAGCGTTCCAATTTCAGTTCCAGAGCAATTCGCCCGATGAGTCCTTCATATTTAGTCGTTTTCAGCCAATTTTCAGAATTTTGAAAATTTCACTTTTTTGTAAAAATATCCACTAAATGAGGGAATAATATGTGTGAGGGTACCCCAGGAGAGTTCCAAATGTGTGTGGGTAGAAGATATATCCCACGGGGATAAAATTGAAAAAAGGTGAACAAAATTTTTTTTGGACTTAGTCATTTTTTCAGCATTTATCAGACTTTCAGATAGGGGAAATGTCAGTGAGCATTCCAATTTCAGTTCCAGAGCGATTCGCCGATCAGTCCTTCATATTTAGTCGTTTTCAGCCAATTTTCAGAATTTTGAAAATTTCACTTTTTTGTGAAAATATCCACTAAATGAGGGAATAATATGTGTGAGGGTACCCCAGGAGAGTTCCAAATGTGTGTGGGTAGAATATATATCCCACGGAGGTAAAATTGAAAAAAAGTGAAAAAAATTTTTTTTTGGACTTAGTCATTTTTTCAGCATTTATCAGACATTCAGATAGGGGAAATGTCAGTGAGCATTCCAATTTCAGTTCCAGAGTGATTCGCCCGATGAGTCCTTCATGTTTAGTCGTTTTCAGCCAATTTTCAGAATTTTTGAAAATTTCACTTTTTTGTGAAAATATCCACTAAATGAGGGAATAATATGTGTGAGGGTACCCCAGGAGAGTTCCAAATGTGTGTGGGTAGAATATATATCCCACGGGGGTAAAATTGAAAAAAGATGAAAGAATTTTTTTTTTTACTTAGTCATTTTTCCGGCGTTTAGAAGACTTTCAGATAGGGGAAATGTCAGTCAGTATTCCAATTTCAGTTCCAGAGCGATTCGCCCGATGAGTCCTTCATATTTAGTCGTTTTCAGCCAATTTTCAGAATTTTTGAAAATTTCACTTTTTGTGAAAATATCAACTAAATGAGGGAAAAATATGTGTGAGGGTACCCCAGGAGAGTTCCAAATGTGTGTGGGTAGAAAATATATCCCACGGGGGTAAAATTGAAAAAAGGTGAAAATTTTTTTTTTTTGAACTTAGTCATTTTTTCAGCGTTTATCAGACTTTCAGATAGGGGAAATGTCAGTGAGCGTTCCAATTTCAGTTCCAGAGCAATTCGCCCGATGAGTCCTTCATATTTAGTCGTTTTCAGCCAATTTTCTGAATTTTTGAAAATTTCACTTTTTTGTGAAAATATCCACTAAATGAGGGAATAATATGTGTGAGGGTACCCCAGGAGAGTTCCAAATGTGTGTGGGAAGAATATATATCCCACGGGGGTAAAATTGAAAAAAGATGAAAAAAAATTTTTTTTGACTTAAGTCATCTTTCCGGCGTTTATCAGACTTTCAGATAGGGGAAATGTCAGTGAGCCTTCCGATTTCAGTTCCAGAGCGATTCGCCAATCAGTCCTTTATATTTAGTCGTTTTCAGACAATTTTCAGAATTTTTGAAAATTTCACTTTTTTGTGAAAATATTCACTAAATGAGGGAATAATATGTGTGAGGGTACCCCAGGAGAGTTCCAAATGTGTGTGGGTAGAATATATATCCCACGGGGGTAAAATTGAAAAAAGGTGAAAAATTTTTTTTTTTTGACTTAGTCATTTTTTCAGCGTTTATCAGACTTTCAGATAGGGGAAATGTCAGTGAGCATTCCAATTTCAGTTCCAGAGCGATTCGCCCGATGAGTCCTTCATATTTAGTCGTTTTCAGCCAATTTTCTGAATTTTTGAAAATTTCACTTTTTTGTGAAAATATCCACTAAATGAGGGAATAATATGTGTGAGGGTACCCCAGGAGAGTTCCAAATGTGTGTGGGTAGAATATATATCCCACGGGGGTAAAATTGAAAAAAGTTTAAAAAAATTTTTTTTAGATTTAGTCATTTTTCCGGCATTTATCAGACTTTCAGATAGGGGAAATGTCAGTGAGCGTTCCAATTTCAGTTCCAGAGCGATTTGCCCGATGAGTCCTTCATATTTAGTCGTTTTCAGCCAATTTTCTGAATTTTTGAAAATTTCACTTTTTTGTGAAAATATCCACTAAATGAGGGAATAATATGTGTGAGGGTACCCCAGGAGAGTTCCAAATGTGTTTGGGTAGAATATATATCCCACAGGGGTAAAATTGAAAAATTTGAAAAAAAATTTTTGTTGGATTTAGTCATTTTTCCGGCGCTCATCAGACTTTCAGATAGGGGAAATGCCAGTGAGCGTTCCGATTTCAGTTCCAGAGCGATTCGCCCGATGAGTCCTTCATATTTAGTCGTTTTCAACCAATTTTCTGAATTTTTGAAAATTTCACTTTTTTGTGAAAATATCCACTAAATGAGGGAATAATATGTGTGCGGGTACCCCAGCAGAGTTACAAATGTGTGTGGGTAGAATATATATCCCACGGGGGTAAAATTGAAAAAAGTTGAAAAAAAATTTTTTTTTCGACTTAGTCATTTTTCCGGCGTTTATCAGACTTTCAAATAGGGGAAATGTCAGTGAGCATTCCGATTTCAGTTCCAGAGCGATTCGTCCGATGAGTCCTTCATATTTAGTCGTTTTCAGCCAATTTTCTGAATTTTTGAAAATTTCACTTTTTTGTGAAAATACCCACTAAATGAGGGAATAATATGTGTGAGGGTACCCCAGGAGAGTTCCAAATGTGTGTGGGTAGAATATATATCCCACGGGGGTAAAATTGAAAAAAGATGAAAAAAAATTTTTTTTGACTTAGTCATTTTTCCGGCGTTTATCAGACTTTCAGATAGGGGAAATGTCAGTGAGCCTTCCGATTTCAGTTCCAGAGCGATTCGCCCGATGAGTCCTTCATATTTAGTCGTTTTCAGCCAATTTTCAGAATTTTGAAAATTTTGCTTTTTTGTAAAAATATCCACTAAATGAGGGAATAATATATGTGAGGGTACCCCAGGAGAGTTCCAAATGTGTGTGGGTAGAAGATATAACCCACGGGGGTAAAATTGAAAAAAGTTGAAAAAATTATTTTTTTTCGACTTAGTCATTTTTCCGGCGTTTGTCAGACTTTCAAATAGGGGAAATGTCAGTGAGCATTCCGATTTCAGTTCCAGAGCGATTCGCCCGATGAGTCCTTCATATTTAGTCGTTTTCAGCCAATTTTCTGAATTTTTGAAAATTTCACTTTTTTGTGAAAATATCCACTAAATGAGGGAATAATATGTGTGAGGGTACCCCAGGAGAGTTCCAAATGTGTGTGGGTAGAATATATATCCCACGGGGGTAAAATTGAAAAAAGATGAAAAAAAATTTTTTTTGACTTAAGTCATCTTTCCGGCGTTTATCAGACTTTCAGATAGGGGAAATGTCAGTGAGCCTTCCGATTTCAGTTCCAGAGCGATTCGCCGATCAGTCCTTCATATTTAGTCGTTTTCAGCCAATTTTCAGAATTTTTGAAAATTTCACTTTTTTGTGAAAATATCCACTAAATGAGGGAATAATATGTGTGAGGGAACCCCAGGAGAGTTCCAAATGTGTGTGGGTAGAATATATATCCCACGGGGGTAAAATTGAAAAAAAGTGAAAAAAAATTTTGTTTTGGACTTAGTCATTTTTCCGGCGTTTATCAGACTTTCAGATAGGGGAAATGTCAGTGAGCGTTCCGATGTCAGTTCCAGAGCGATTCGCCCAATGAGTCCTTCATAATTAGTCGTTTTCAGCCAATTTTCTGAATTTTTGAAAATATCACTTTTTTGTAAAAAAATATCCACTAAATGAGGGAATAATATGTGTGAGGGTACCCCAGGAGAGTTCCAAATGCGTGTCGGTAGAATATATATCCCACCGGGTAAAATTGAAAAAAGGTGAAAAATTTTTTTTTTGGACTTAGTCATTTTTTCAGCGTTTATCAGACTTTCAGATAGGGGAAATGTCAGTGAGCGTTCCGATTTCAGTTCCAGAGCGATTCGCCCGATGAGTCCTTCATATTTAGTTGTTTTCAGCCAATTTTCAGAATTTTTGAAAATTTCACTTTTTTGTGAAAATATCCACTAAATGAGGGAATAATATGTGTGAGGGTATCCCAGGAGAGTTCCAAATGTGTGTGGGTAGAATATATATCCCACAGGGGTTAAATTGAAAAAAGATGAAAAAAATTTTTTTTTGGATTAAGTCATTTTTTCAGCGTTTATCAGACTTTCAGATATGGGAAATGTCAGTGAGCATTCTGATTTCAGTTCCAGAGCGATTCGCCCGATGAGTCCTTCATATTTAGTTGTTTTCAGCCAATTTTCAGAATTTTTGAAAATTTCACTTTTTTGTGAAAATATCCACTAAATGAGGGAATAATATGTGTGAGGGTACCCCAGAAGAGTTCCAAATGTGTGTGGGTAGAATATATATCCCACGGGGGTAAAATTGAAAAAAGATGAAAAAAATTTTTTTTTGGAGTAAGTCATTTTTTCAGCGTTTATCAGACTTTCAGATAGGGGAAATGCCAGTGAGCGTTCCGATTTCAGTTCCAGAGCGATTCGCCCGATGAGTCCTTCATATTTAGTCGTTTTCAACCAATTTTCTGAATTTTTGAAAATTTCACTTTTTTGTGAAAATATCCACTAAATGAGGGAATAATATGTGTGCGGGTACCCCAGCAGAGTTACAAATGTGTGTGGGTAGAATATATATCCCACGGGGGTAAAATTGAAAAAAGTTGAAAAAAAATTTTTTTTTCGACTTAGTCATTTTTCCGGCGTTTATCAGACTTTCAAATAGGGGAAATGTCAGTGAGCATTCCGATTTCAGTTCCAGAGCGATTCGTCCGATGAGTCCTTCATATTTAGTCGTTTTCAGCCAATTTTCTGAATTTTTGAAAATTTCACTTTTTTGTGAAAATACCCACTAAATGAGGGAATAATATGTGTGAGGGTACCCCAGGAGAGTTCCAAATGTGTGTGGGTAGAATATATATCCCACGGGGGTAAAATTGAAAAAAGATGAAAAAAAATTTTTTTTGACTTAGTCATTTTTCCGGCGTTTATCAGACTTTCAGATAGGGGAAATGTCAGTGAGCCTTCCGATTTCAGTTCCAGAGCGATTCGCCCGATGAGTCCTTCATATTTAGTCGTTTTCAGCCAATTTTCAGAATTTTTGAAAATTTCACTTTTTTGTGAAAATATCCACTAAATGAGGGAATAATATGTGTGAGGGTACCCCAGGAGAGTTCCAAATGTGTGTGGGTAGAAAATATATCCCACGGGGGTAAAATTGAAAAAAGGTGAAAAATTTTTTTTTTTGGACTTAGTCATTTTTTCAGCGTTTATCAGACTTTCAGATAGGGGAAATGTCAGTGAGCGTTCCAATTTCAGTTCCAGAGCAATTCGCCCGATGAGTCCTTCATATTTAGTCGTTTTCAGCCAATTTTCAGAATTTTGAAAATTTTACTTTTTTGTAAAAATATCCACTAAATGAGGGAATAATATATGTGAGGGTACCCCAGGAGAGTTCCAAATGTGTGTGGGTAGAAGATATAACCCACGGGGGTAAAATTGAAAAAAGTTGAAAAAATTATTTTTTTTCGACTTAGTCATTTTTCCGGCGTTTGTCAGACTTTCAAATAGGGGAAATGTCAGTGAGCATTCCGATTTCAGTTCCAGAGCGATTCGCCCGATGAGTCCTTCATATTTAGTCGTTTTCAGCCAATTTTCTGAATTTTTGAAAATTTCACTTTTTTGTGAAAATATCCACTAAATGAGGGAATAATATGTGTGAGGGTACCCCAGGAGAGTTCCAAATGTGTGTGGGTAGAATATATATCCCACGGGGGTAAAATTGAAAAAAGATGAAAAAAAATTTTTTTTGACTTAAGTCATCTTTCCGGCGTTTATCAGACTTTCAGATAGGGGAAATGTCAGTGAGCCTTCCGATTTCAGTTCCAGAGCGATTCGCCGATCAGTCCTTCATATTTAGTCGTTTTCAGCCAATTTTCAGAATTTTTGAAAATTTCACTTTTTTGTGAAAATATCCACTAAATGAGGGAATAATATGTGTGAGGGAACCCCAGGAGAGTTCCAAATGTGTGTGGGTAGAATATATATCCCACGGGGGTAAAATTGAAAAAAAGTGAAAAAAAATTTTGTTTTGGACTTAGTCATTTTTCCGGCGTTTATCAGACTTTCAGATAGGGGAAATGTCAGTGAGCGTTCCGATGTCAGTTCCAGAGCGATTCGCCCAATGAGTCCTTCATAATTAGTCGTTTTCAGCCAATTTTCTGAATTTTTGAAAATATCACTTTTTTGTAAAAAAATATCCACTAAATGAGGGAATAATATGTGTGAGGGTACCCCAGGAGAGTTCCAAATGCGTGTCGGTAGAATATATATCCCACCGGGTAAAATTGAAAAAAGGTGAAAAATTTTTTTTTTGGACTTAGTCATTTTTTCAGCGTTTATCAGACTTTCAGATAGGGGAAATGTCAGTGAGCGTTCCGATTTCAGTTCCAGAGCGATTCGCCCGATGAGTCCTTCATATTTAGTTGTTTTCAGCCAATTTTCAGAATTTTTGAAAATTTCACTTTTTTGTGAAAATATCCACTAAATGAGGGAATAATATGTGTGAGGGTATCCCAGGAGAGTTCCAAATGTGTGTGGGTAGAATATATATCCCACAGGGGTTAAATTGAAAAAAGATGAAAAAAATTTTTTTTTGGATTAAGTCATTTTTTCAGCGTTTATCAGACTTTCAGATATGGGAAATGTCAGTGAGCATTCTGATTTCAGTTCCAGAGCGATTCGCCCGATGAGTCCTTCATATTTAGTTGTTTTCAGCCAATTTTCAGAATTTTTGAAAATTTCACTTTTTTGTGAAAATATCCACTAAATGAGGGAATAATATGTGTGAGGGTACCCCAGGAGAGTTCCAAATGTGTGTGGGTAGAATATATATCCCACAGGGGTTAAATTGAAAAAAGATGAAAAAAATTTTTTTTTGGAGTAAGTCATTTTTTCAGCGTTTATCAGACTTTCAGATAGGGGAAATGCCAGTGAGCGTTCCGATTTCAGTTCCAGAGCGATTCGCCCGATGAGTCCTTCATATTTAGTCGTTTTCAACCAATTTTCTGAATTTTTGAAAATTTCACTTTTTTGTGAAAATATCCACTAAATGAGGGAATAATATGTGTGCGGGTACCCCAGCAGAGTTACAAATGTGTGTGGGTAGAATATATATCCCACGGGGGTAAAATTGAAAAAAGTTGAAAAAAAATTTTTTTTTCGACTTAGTCATTTTTCCGGCGTTTATCAGACTTTCAAATAGGGGAAATGTCAGTGAGCATTCCGATTTCAGTTCCAGAGCGATTCGTCCGATGAGTCCTTCATATTTAGTCGTTTTCAGCCAATTTTCTGAATTTTTGAAAATTTCACTTTTTTGTGAAAATACCCACTAAATGAGGGAATAATATGTGTGAGGGTACCCCAGGAGAGTTCCAAATGTGTGTGGGTAGAATATATATCCCACGGGGGTAAAATTGAAAAAAGATGAAAAAAAATTTTTTTTGACTTAGTCATTTTTCCGGCGTTTATCAGACTTTCAGATAGGGGAAATGTCAGTGAGCCTTCCGATTTCAGTTCCAGAGCGATTCGCCCGATGAGTCCTTCATATTTAGTCGTTTTCAGCCAATTTTCAGAATTTTTGAAAATTTCACTTTTTTGTGAAAATATCCACTAAATGAGGGAATAATATGTGTGAGGGTACCCCAGGAGAGTTCCAAATGTGTGTGGGTAGAAAATATATCCCACGGGGGTAAAATTGAAAAAAGGTGAAAAATTTTTTTTTTTGGACTTAGTCATTTTTTCAGCGTTTATCAGACTTTCAGATAGGGGAAATGTCAGTGAGCGTTCCAATTTCAGTTCCAGAGCAATTCGCCCGATGAGTCCTTCATATTTAGTCGTTTTCAGCCAATTTTCAGAATTTTGAAAATTTTACTTTTTTGTAAAAATATCCACTAAATGAGGGAATAATATATGTGAGGGTACCCCAGGAGAGTTCCAAATGTGTGTGGGTAGAAGATATAACCCACGGGGGTAAAATTGAAAAAAGTTGAAAAAATTATTTTTTTTCGACTTAGTCATTTTTCCGGCGTTTGTCAGACTTTCAAATAGGGGAAATGTCAGTGAGCATTCCGATTTCAGTTCCAGAGCGATTCGCCCGATGAGTCCTTCATATTTAGTCGTTTTCAGCCAATTTTCTGAATTTTTGAAAATTTCACTTTTTTGTGAAAATATCCACTAAATGAGGGAATAATATGTGTGAGGGTACCCCAGGAGAGTTCCAAATGTGTGTGGGTAGAATATATATCCCACGGGGGTAAAATTGAAAAAAGATGAAAAAAAATTTTTTTTGACTTAAGTCATCTTTCCGGCGTTTATCAGACTTTCAGATAGGGGAAATGTCAGTGAGCCTTCCGATTTCAGTTCCAGAGCGATTCGCCGATCAGTCCTTCATATTTAGTCGTTTTCAGCCAATTTTCAGAATTTTTGAAAATTTCACTTTTTTGTGAAAATATCCACTAAATGAGGGAATAATATGTGTGAGGGAACCCCAGGAGAGTTCCAAATGTGTGTGGGTAGAATATATATCCCACGGGGGTAAAATTGAAAAAAAGTGAAAAAAAATTTTGTTTTGGACTTAGTCATTTTTCCGGCGTTTATCAGACTTTCAGATAGGGGAAATGTCAGTGAGCGTTCCGATGTCAGTTCCAGAGCGATTCGCCCAATGAGTCCTTCATAATTAGTCGTTTTCAGCCAATTTTCTGAATTTTTGAAAATATCACTTTTTTGTAAAAAAATATCCACTAAATGAGGGAATAATATGTGTGAGGGTACCCCAGGAGAGTTCCAAATGCGTGTCGGTAGAATATATATCCCACCGGGTAAAATTGAAAAAAGGTGAAAATTTTTTTTTTTGGACTTAGTCATTTTTTCAGCGTTTATCAGACTTTCAGATAGGGGAAATGTCAGTGAGCGTTCCGATTTCAGTTCCAGAGCGATTCGCCCGATGAGTCCTCATATTTAGTTGTTTTCAGCCAATTTTCAGAATTTTTGAAAATTTCACTTTTTTGTGAAAATATCCACTAAATGAGGGAATAATATGTGTGAGGGTATCCCAGGAGAGTTCCAAATGTGTGTGGGTAGAATATATATCCCACAGGGGTTAAATTGAAAAAAGATGAAAAAAATTTTTTTTTGGATTAAGTCATTTTTTCAGCGTTTATCAGACTTTCAGATATGGGAAATGTCAGTGAGCATTCTGATTTCAGTTCCAGAGCGATTCGCCCGATGAGTCCTTCATATTTAGTTGTTTTCAGCCAATTTTCAGAATTTTTGAAAATTTCACTTTTTTGTGAAAATATCCACTAAATGAGGGAATAATATGTGTGAGGGTACCCCAGAAGAGTTCCAAATGTGTGTGGGTAGAATATATATCCCACGGGGGTAAAATTGAAAAAAGATGAAAAAAATTTTTTTTTGGAGTAAGTCATTTTTTCAGCGTTTATCAGACTTTCAGATAGGGGAAATGTCAGTGAGCATTCCAATCTCAGTTCCAGAGCGATTCGCCCGATGAGTCCTTCATATTTAGTCGTTTTCAGCCAATTTTCTGAATTTTTGAAAATTTCACTTTTTTGTAAAAAAATATCCACTAAATGAGGGAATAATATGTGTGAGGGTACCCCAGGAGAGTTCCAAATGTGTGTGGGTAGAATATATATCCCACGGGGGTAAAATTGAAAAAAGAGGAAAAAAATGTTTTTTTGGACTTAGTCATTTTTCCGGCGTTTATCAGACTTTCAGATAGGGGAAATGTCAGTGAGCGTTCCGATTTCAGTTCCAGAGCGATTCGCCCAATGAGTCCTTCATAATTAGTCGTTTTCAGCCAATTTTCTGAATTTTTGAAAATATCACTTTTTTGTAAAAAAATATCCACTAAATGAGGGAATAATATGTGTGAGGGTACCCCAGGAGAGTTCCAAATGCGTGTCGGTAGAATATATATCCCACCGGGTAAAATTGAAAAAAGGTGAAAAATTTTTTTTTTGGACTTAGTCATTTTTTCAGCGTTTATCAGACTTTCAGATAGGGGAAATGTCAGTGAGCGTTCCGATTTCAGTTCCAGAGCGATTCGCCCGATGAGTCCTTCATATTTAGTTGTTTTCAGCCAATTTTCAGAATTTTTGAAAATTTCACTTTTTTGTGAAAATATCCACTAAATGAGGGAATAATATGTGTGAGGGTATCCCAGGAGAGTTCCAAATGTGTGTGGGTAGAATATATATCCCACAGGGGTTAAATTGAAAAAAGATGAAAAAAATTTTTTTTTGGATTAAGTCATTTTTTCAGCGTTTATCAGACTTTCAGATATGGGAAATGTCAGTGAGCATTCTGATTTCAGTTCCAGAGCGATTCGCCCGATGAGTCCTTCATATTTAGTTGTTTTCAGCCAATTTTCAGAATTTTTGAAAATTTCACTTTTTTGTGAAAATATCCACTAAATGAGGGAATAATATGTGTGAGGGTACCCCAGAAGAGTTCCAAATGTGTGTGGGTAGAATATATATCCCACGGGGGTAAAATTGAAAAAAGATGAAAAAAATTTTTTTTTGGAGTAAGTCATTTTTTCAGCGTTTATCAGACTTTCAGATAGGGGAAATGTCAGTGAGCATTCCAATCTCAGTTCCAGAGCGATTCGCCCGATGAGTCCTTCATATTTAGTCGTTTTCAGCCAATTTTCTGAATTTTTGAAAATTTCACTTTTTTGTAAAAAAATATCCACTAAATGAGGGAATAATATGTGTGAGGGTACCCCAGGAGAGTTCCAAATGTGTGTGGGTAGAATATATATCCCACGGGGGTAAAATTGAAAAAAGAGGAAAAAAATGTTTTTTTGGACTTAGTCATTTTTCCGGCGTTTATCAGACTTTCAGATAGGGGAAATGTCAGTGAGCGTTCCGATTTCAGTTCCAGAGCGATTCGCCCAATGAGTCCTTCATAATTAGTCGTTTTCAGCCAATTTTCTGAATTTTTGAAAATATCACTTTTTTGTAAAAAAATATCCACTAAATGAGGGAATAATATGTGTGAGGGTACCCCAGGAGAGTTCCAAATGCGTGTCGGTAGAATATATATCCCACCGGGTAAAATTGAAAAAAGGTGAAAAATTTTTTTTTTGGACTTAGTCATTTTTTCAGCGTTTATCAGACTTTCAGATAGGGGAAATGTCAGTGAGCGTTCCGATTTCAGTTCCAGAGCGATTCGCCCGATGAGTCCTTCATATTTAGTTGTTTTCAGCCAATTTTCAGAATTTTTGAAAATTTCACTTTTTTGTGAAAATATCCACTAAATGAGGGAATAATATGTGTGAGGGTATCCCAGGAGAGTTCCAAATGTGTGTGGGTAGAATATATATCCCACAGGGGTTAAATTGAAAAAAGATGAAAAAAATTTTTTTTTGGATTAAGTCATTTTTTCAGCGTTTATCAGACTTTCAGATATGGGAAATGTCAGTGAGCATTCTGATTTCAGTTCCAGAGCGATTCGCCCGATGAGTCCTTCATATTTAGTTGTTTTCAGCCAATTTTCAGAATTTTTGAAAATTTCACTTTTTTGTGAAAATATCCACTAAATGAGGGAATAATATGTGTGAGGGTACCCCAGGAGAGTTCCAAATGTGTGATGGGTAGAATATATATCCCACGGGGGTAAAATTGAAATAAGATGAAAAAAAATTTTTTTGGGATTAAGTCATTTTTTCAGCGTTTATCAGACTTTCAGATAGGGAAAATGTCAGTGAGCGTTCCGATTTCAGTTCCAGAGCGATTCGCCCGATGAGCCCTTCATATTTAGTCGTTTTCAGCCAATTTTCTGAATTTTTGAAAATTTCACTTTTTTGTGAAAATATCCACTAAATGAGGGAATAATATGTGTGAGGGTACCCCAGAAGAGTTCCAAATGTGTGTGGGTAGAATATATATCCCACGGGGGTAAAATTGAAAAAAGATGAAAAAAT